>NC_081846.1:52387641-53034204 GCF_963259705.1 Myotis daubentonii
AAATCTCTAATCTGTGCTGCTTAATTTCTGCTCACCCTGATGAACGGTATTATACCTAGCACAATACCCCTACCTCGCCTGCAGGACTTATAAGAATTCAATGGTCTTAACTTATGGATCATCATTTTCAAATTAGTTATTTTTTTAAACAAAGACCTTTACCATTGTTGTTTATGGGTGGGACCTTGGAAAGGAGTTTTCACATACCTAGAAATTAGTGCATGCCCTACTTCCACTGATGCAAATATTTCCTAAGCAAAGAGAGAAAGAAAATCCCTACCCTTTTTTTCCCTTTTTCTGAAACCTAAAAGCATTTTGTTTTCTCGAGCTCTATAAAAGTTCAGCACATAAAAGGTTAGGAGCCTGACTTTTTTCTGTCGTGTATATCTTTGAAAAATTGGTTTATGAAGAGTCATACATCATGTAGCCAGACATATGGGAATAGTTAAAGATTAAGGTAAATAGACAAATTGAACTGCTTTAAATCATTTTCCTGGTTTCAGTTTTATGAAAGAGCTTATGAACAAAAGCTGACATTAAGCAATCACAATAGGCTCTTCTATATGTTTTAGACGGTGGTAAAGACTTTACTGTCAGAAAGTGTTGCATCACCAATAGTTACATCAATTTGATTGGTGTCCAGATTTCAAAAATGTTACCTTGTCAAACCATAACCTTTCCCAAGTCTTTCATTTGTCATTGTTTTGTAGATTATATCATTTATTTTACATTACCTGTGTCCGAAAGCATGGATCATGGGTTATAAGATTTTTTCTTTATATATCGGTTGTTGTTTTTTTAAATAAAATTAATACCATAGGCATTTGTGTTCAAAAAGGACTAATCAAATATTTTGGAAGGGAGTTGGATCTCATCTAACAAACATTACTATAACTTCACCTATGGAGACCTTTGATTCCTTTTTACTGGAATAAAAAAAGAGATATTTTCAGGACCATTAGGATAACATTTTAAATTAATTGAACAAATACACTGAACTTTTCCAGTGTACCTAATACAGTGATATCCTGTGGAGAGAAGCTGGCCGCTGGGCTTTAAGGTAGGTCCCAGGAGTTTGCCCAGTGGCATAGTGACAAGCCCCTACTCTTATAAAAAGTGCAAGGAGATCTTTAATGTCCGCACAGGAGAGTAAGGATTTAAGAGTCTGTGGTCTCATTTGAAAGACCCCCACCCAGTGAACTGCATGGGACTCAATTTATCTGCCTCCGGAAGGAGGGGAGTCTTTGTAGCTCCTGTGCCTATAAATCTAAGACATTCTGTGAATATCTGCCTTCATATTCATGCAGCACCAATCCCCTTCTTAAAAAAATAATAAAAATAACAAGGTCTATGATCATCAGGTTGATATAGATAAAAATCCATTAACTTTTCATCATCATCACAGCTCTCATATCAAAGTACAGGCATTTGCGGGACTACCTCACCTCCCCTGGCAGCTGTGCAAAAAGAGAGATGAAGATCTTTTACATACTTCTTTGTTGGCTTGCCTTTTATAGGGTTTTGTGCTCGATTTGGGAACTGCTGATGGTAAAAATGTAATTTAAGAAGACTACGCATATTTGCACAGGTATGTGAGCTCAGCTTATAAGACATCCAGCTAACAAGGTTTCTCATATTCTGAGTAATGTGGATGAGAGGAAAAAGGGTCCCTTCTAGAAAGTGCTGATGAAGTGCTGATCAGTCGCAGAGTTCGATGTGATTCTATTTGAGATAACATTTCTATGTCCAACCTGGAGACTTATATATATTAGACACTGCAAAATGTTCGTTTTTTTTCCTTTTGAAATATTTTGTCTCTAATATATATATATATTTCTTGTAAAGTTTGCTGAAACACCTTAGGATGTAAACATATAAACTGTTTCTCAATAAAAATATATATGTATAAAGGAAAACACCATCATGTATACTGTGAAAAAATTCTGTCATTTTTGTTGTTGGGAATCTTTCTGGCCATTTTGTCCTCAATCTCTCCTTATTGTATGTCCAAGCACACATTTGCACGCACACACACACACACACACACACACACACACACACACTAGTTTTGATTCAGTTAAAGGATGAGATTTTCATGTGTTTGTTTTTTAGGTCAGGTTAGCTAAGTGACTTATTTATATGAATGCAGTTCATGCCTGCATAAAATATTACTATAAATTCATGATTTCTCATTCCTTCACTACCCATTTAGCTTATAAACTCAGAAAGATATATTCATTATTTAAAATTGAATACACATGTCTTACCTGACCATGAAATTCTATTGCAAAACATAACTAAAACCAGTGTTTCGCAGATATGTACTCAAAACTGAAATAAAGGGATTTAAACGAAAGAGAATAAAAAGATTATTTGATAATTTGATGGAATCTTTATTACTTACTGTTAAAATTAGTTATTTTTTTAAACAAGTCAGATTCATTAAAATTTTGGAGTCAGAAATAAAGTTACTTTCTCCTTACATTACTGGAAACAATGTAAGTTCGATACTTAATTGTACATAAGGCATCAAGCATAAAACAACCTTTCTCTTTTAGGCGCTATCATTAGTTAAGTCAGTTATCCCAGAAATTAAAACATATCCCGAAATAGCCATAAAATCTGACAATTATCATGCACTGTTATAACAAAAAAAAAATCTTAGATCATTTAAAATTTCTCCAGTATGCTCGATCACAGAATTCTACTAAGATATTTTTAAGTTTGAGAGCACATTTAGGTCACTAGTGGTGATGGATATACTTTTTAAAGTTTCTTAATATTGGCTATAAAGCAAGTGTCAATGGACCCAGAACTGCTTAGGAATGGCTTTTCCATCTTCCACAGGCGCTTCAAAGCTATGGGCACTAGAGGGTGCTGTTGGAACTGCTACTAACAAGACACTTGAACTTGTTCCTTTTAAATCAATACTATCAAGATCCAAAAATGTTTCTAGTGAAATACTATATCATTATTAGTTTTTAACATTGGGCTCTGGGAATGTCATCAGCACAACTTGCCAAACAAATCACGAAAGCAGTAATTAGAGCGAAACGCTCCAATTATTTGTTGTTGAAAGGAAATCAGGACTCTTTTCTCCCACCCTTTTTTAATACCCGCCCAGCCTCTCTTCAGGATGTTCAGGTTTGTGATACCTTTTTATAAATGGCAAGGAAAACGGGCTTGTCAGGCAATTAACATTTTCTTTGGACTTTCACCGTGCATAGCCACAAAAGGTTGTTTCCTAAAAGAAATGTGTCAGGAGGCTGCAGCTCCAACTTTTCTTGTGGTGTTTGTGAGATATTACGGGCATTCAAATATCCTTGCACAAGAGGATACATCGTCCTTATGTTGGGAAATGTCGCTTTACATGAAAATTGAAGAATCACTCTCCCACCCCTGTAGTTATTTATAAAGGCGTCACTGGTATTGCCTTTCTTAGACCTTCCCTTCAGGCATGATCAGACTCAAGCAGGCAGCTATTTCCCTTTAATTCTCCACAGCAAGCCAGTAATGCTTATGATTATTGTGAAGTCAGGAAAAGTTTAGTTTCATCAAGTGACATGTAGTGATACAATTAGTTACTTAAGCACTTCTCATAAAACGTTCCACCATGGAACCTAGTTTGTCAGATGCAGCTAAATATTAGCATCTCGTGTTAAACACAAGAGCAAACCTGCCTCATGGAAAGCACAGCTGACAGCTCTCAACATGAGCTGAATGATCACTCTCAATTGTAATCGATTCTGTAAGTACTGAACACAAACCCCCAGGCAATTGAAGAAAATAGGATGATGAAGGACTGCAAACTAATATGTTACACATCTTCATTGATTAGACATTGATTAACCATTATTTTCCTGAATGACAAACAGCTAGTGGTAAAGTAACTGAGGCTTGTGATTTATTTACATCTTAGACAGAGATGACTTCTTTATTCAGCTGATTGTGAGCTAATGCTAAACCGGGAGACAGCAATAGTTTGACAATCCAGGCCGCTGTTTTCTTTCTTTTTTATTTGTTAAAGTCTTTTCTGGCAATCTTCTGAGATTTTTGGCATGTCTCTATTAGAAACAAATTTAACTAGATTTAAAAAGGATCAACTGAGTTCCAAAGTACAGAATGTGTACTTGTGTTATAACTGCATTTAAAGGGAAGGTCATTTTATAGACTTTGTATTTACAAGCATATTGATCAGTGTTTATTGAACTTTTAATTTAATTCTCTCTTTTCTTCAGTGCCTTATTGGCAATTATACCCAATTTTAGGATGAGCCAACTAAGAGTTTGTATCTATTGCTTTATAAATATGTTAATCTATTGAGATATGACACATGTACAGAGACAGAGATTTTACAGTTTAAGTAATTTTTGGTTCATGTAAAACTGAGATATTTTAGGACAACCTTGGATTTATGCAGCAAAATCTTAAGGCAGGGTGGTAAAATTTCTTAATTTGTATAGATCTCAAATGATATGCCCAATGGAGAAATTTGCTCTTGAATTTTTAGACAATGAAGGAAAGAGAGCAAGATATTCATTAAAATAACTGCATTAGCAATAAATTATAATGAAACTGGCTTTTTTTTTGCTTTATAGAGCATTCTTGTGCATTTTGAAGATTTGTGGGAAACATTATTTATAAGCAGGCATAGGATGTTCCGGAGTTCTTCATCATGATGGTCATGATATAGACTTTTGATGTTCAAGAAAGCGTAATTTGCTTCTCCATTGGAATTTGATTGTAAATTAGCACTAATTAATGTTCACTTAAGTGTTACAGATGTGTGATATATCTAGTTAGTTACTGAAGGGGTAACAGTAGAAAATTTTTTTGGGAAAGTATATGAATTTCAAGTAATCATTAGAATGCCATTTAAAAAAATAAGGAAAAATCATTACTGTTTCCAGTGTTACAAGACAATTTTAGCATTTACATAATTTAGAAAAAAAATTAGTAAACCATGTCACTTAAATTAATATAGAGATGCATTCAACACCACCCTTATTAGTTATTGAATTATTAGACATGCAATTGTGAGATTTCATTGTCTTTTTCCCTTTAATGTAATTTTAACTCTGGGTTAATGAGTCAAATCTGTCCTTTATGGATATTGCTATTTTATCATAATAAATATATGAATATGCTTTTTGCCAGGCCACTTTTGGTAGCCACATCTCAGACACTGGGCCTTTGTGTACAGGTATATTAACCCAAAGCTTTTAGTTTTTGAAGTGCAGTTTCAGGGTTTGAATAATGGGGTAGAGAGAAAAATATGTGAAGCTCATTCTGTATTTTTAAAACCTGGTATATTTGTTAAAGAAATGCAGCTGTACTTTAAGAGAAAAAAGACTTGTTAAGTGTTAAAAGAGGAGGACTATCTAGTTGTGATAACGTGTGGTACTCCAACGTTTACAAAGGAAACTAAGGATGTGCTTGACTCACCAGCTGCCCTTAGTTGAAGTCCATCAGTGGGCCTATGCTAATTATGAAGCACCTCCTTAGCACTGGCTTTGAGGGCTGAGTTCCCCCTTAGTTCCGTATAGTCTCAGAACCTACGGAAGGGAAAGTGTTGATTGGCTAGTGAGGCATGAAGAAAGGACAAATGAAAATCTATCTAATGGCAACATTCCAGAGGGAGCTGGAAACCCCAGAAGGAAGTCTAATCGTGTGCTGTTTCCTGTCCATCTGTGTGCAGGTGAGAACACCGCTGCAGGGGTCTGTGTACAAATGTAAAAACCAGAAACCCCGAATTTCATAGAAGCAGTGCCGATGTGATATTTGCACAGCAACTCCCTTTGGGGGAAATAAAAGGCACCTCCACTGTGAGCTGTCTTCTCTTTTGAGTGTGCATGCATTTGCACATGCACACGTGCGTACACATACACAGAGGCTTATGTGGAGCCCCGTATGCTTCAGTTTCTTCAAGCATATTTAATATCTTTACATTTTTAAATGAAAATGTAGCTGTCAATTTTAAACTAATTTGGATGGACAGCAATAAAATGCAAACCTCACTTCAAATTAGAATTTTCAGTGAGGATTTCTAATGGAAAGTAATTGCTGACAATAGGAAATGACAAATTACTAATTACTTAGTTCAATTAGACTTTTGTGCCTTTGGTCCTAAGTGGCAAGCATACAGCAAATCTTGCACTTTTGTAACAATTAATGACACTAAAACTATTTAAACTGCCAACAGATGTGAGTAAGAGGACATCAATTGAAACTTACTTAATTTACATACTATCCCTATTTTGTATCAAGTAAATGGTGTTTAATTTTATGCTACAATTAAATATTACTGGTACAGTGCAATTCTCACAGAACTTTGTAGGGCAAAATATCACTGTTCTAAAACCGGCCAGTGTTAAGGCTTCCTTTCCCATATCACAGCAGTATTTTCTCTTAAAAGGTTCTCAGAGTATGAATTTCTATCTGTACTGTATTCATGACTCTACATCCATGTTCGTTAACTAGCAGTGTCCCCAGTCTTTGCTTTTGTTCTCTTTATTGTTTGTCTATTCTGTTCATATTTAATTTCCTAGTGATCTATTTAGAATCCATCTTTCTCTTAAGACTAATTCAGGTATGGCTTTGTGAAAGGATTTTGTTTAGAAGTTCAATTTCATTAACAGTCTCTGTATTGTTAACTTCCGACTGGTTGCAAGGAACTTAATTTGGTATCCCTGGTTTTATCATTTTTTTGTAATTTGGATTTTACAAATATATAATTTAAAAAATATCTCCAGTTATAATCAGATTTTTCCCCTCTCTAGGCCAGCAGCTCAGTAGACCTATTGCAGATGCATGTGGAGTAAAAAAGAGAGGCAAGGGATACAATTATGTTTGTAATGGTCAGTTTCCCAATTAAGACTTTAAATATATCAGTTCTTTATTCAAAGCATGTAAAAAACTATTGTGAAATGAAAATAAACATGCTGATCAGCAGTGAGGCAAATTCACCTGGCATTTTGTGCCTACAGAATAAGAGCAATGATTCTAGGCAACTAAACTAGCCACGAAAATAAATATTAAAGGTTGTTATAGAGAAACAAAATAACAACATTGGTGAAATTAAGGACTTTACAATCATTGCCTATCTAAGCAAAGAAGTGATTCAAGTGTAGAAACCGAGGCTGGCTTATTACATCTCCTCTGGGAACTTCTGTAGCTTGTAAGATTCTCTGCGTGTGGCTAAGAGATCAGGAGCTTGATCATCTTCCCCAGTGTTCTGGGTAAGACTGCAAACCTCCTATTCAAAGTCAATGTATTTTCTTAGCCGTATCACTTAGAGTTTAAGATGGGGTGTATTCTGTGTGATATTACTATTGAGAGTTCATTGTGACTGGGTGAAGAGAAGTTTTTTTCAGTCCAGTTCTCCTGTAAACAAGAGGAAAATGTAAACATATCTTGTTTTATCGTAGGGATGCCGGAGGGAGGCAAATTGGAGCGCCTAAGACTTGAGAGCAAACAGATGCCAACAAGTGCTTTCTCCAAGGCCTTGCTTGATTTCTGCAGGTGTTTTTTTTGTTGTTTATTTCTTTTTTTTTTCTTTCCAAGATTCCTGCAATTAAGCTATTGTTTGGCAGTAACTCTGTAAACTAGATCCAAATAACCAAGGGTAGATTTTGGACAAACCTCTGTTGTTTCACCACAGCTGTAGCTTTCTTTTCTTGTGAGCCCTGTGAACTTTAAGGGCTAGCAATATAAGAGACAGCATAGCAGATAATAGAGGGGAAAGGAAAAGCTTAGGCAGGGGGTAGGAGGCCTGGGCAGGGACAGAGGAAAGAAAGACTTTCACAAATCATAAGAAAAATGGCATTGGCATTGTGCCTAAAAAAAGATAACATGGAAAAGAAGTAATAGCAGCGATACACTTAGCAAGTGTATTTGGAGCAAGAATGATAGGAAGAAAAAGTGGCCTGATTAGAAGAGAGGGAAAAGGGGAGAGAGAGGGACAGGCAGAGGGAAAGGGAGCAAGAAAGCAAAGAACTGTCAGAAAAAAACCCCCAGAAAGTAATAAACCTAGGGAAATTAATACACATATTTGAAGTTGAGGATACATCCTCATATATGTCACAAGGCATCATGAAAATAGAATGTCTTGGTTGATTTAGACATCAAGGAATGTATCATTTTTTTCCTAGTTTCCACCATCATTATTGAGACAAAAACAACATATAAATGTCACTTTGGCAGCCTGGATTCCTTTTATGTAATTACTCATAGAATTGAAAGGTATGTACTATGTAAGTATTGTTTTATGAATTATATGAAATTATCATATACCTACTTCCACATACTCTGTACATGTACATAGTTTACACATGTTATTTCTCAGTGAAAATTTTGAGGTTTTTAAGGCAAAAGAATTTTGACCACTTAATTATTTTATAAATAGGGAAGGATGTTGAATTGTTCACATTTTGAGATAATTGGATATGTTTTCTAAACTTACTGTTTTAATGAACATATATAAGTAAAGCTTTTTGAGTTGCATTTTCCATATGAAAGCCTTACTTAGATGATCATTGTTTTTCTGTTTTGTTGTTAATTACATTTCAGTTTGGATACTCTAGAGCTAGATTTTGGTCAGGTGTATAATCTAGACAGGCATACAAAAGTGTCCAAAGATTGTTGTCAGTCATTTTCTTTCTTCTTGCCTTAGTCCCTCCTCCCTTCTCTCTCTCTCCTTTCTGGATGTACAGGGCCCATTTGCATGCATTTTCCCATTGGGTGGAAAAGAAATTCCAAATATGATTTATAACATTATGGGGTGGATAAACCTTTCCTTGAAATAATCTTTGAAGGTTCTCTAAATGGCTGGTGACTTTATCATCAAAGCAGATCTAGCCATGGAGGCGGCTGGCGAGCAGTCCCTAGGACCTAGGTTCTTGAACTGTCCTCTTCAGGCTCAGGTTGCTGTCACAGATGTAGGTGGCTTGAACTAAAAGGCAGCAGTGGAAGTGGTAAAAGTCAGCTCTCTTCTGGATGAATGTGAAGGTCGAGCAGGCAGGATTAGCTGAAGAATTGGATGCAGCATATGAGAGAAAGTCATGGATGACTTTAGGATTTGGGGTCTGAACAACTGAAAGAATGAAGTTGCCATTTATCTAAATGGGAAAGTGAAGCAAGTTAAGAAGGAAATATCAAGAGCTTTTAAGTTTTAGAGACCAAGTGAATATTCAAGGAAAAAAAATGTTGACTAGGCAGTTGCATAGGAGTCTGGAGTTCTGGGGAAAGATATGAACCAAAAAAAACTTTGAGAGTCAATAGCACATAATGGATACTATTTAAAATCATAAAACCAGATGACTTATCAAGAGAATGAGAGTAGATAGAACATAGAAGTGACCCAAGGACTGATCCCCAGAGTGTTAGTTAGAGAGGAGTTGTGCCACCGTCAAAGGAGACTGAGCAGTGGTCAGAGAGAACGGTGGGAAAAGTGGTGAGTGTTTTCCTTAAAACCCAGTGAAGGATGTGTTCAGAATGGAGAAGAAACACGACTATCTCAAATGTTGCTCATAGGTCAAGATGAGAACTGATTTTAGGTTTAGCAACATAAAAGTCCTTAGCAATCTTGACAAGAAGAGAGTTGGTGGAGTTATGAGAGGGAGAAGTTTAATTAGAATGTGTTTTGGAGACAATAGAAGAAGATAACTTGGGGGCAGTGAATCTAAACAGGTTTATTTTCTTCCACAAGATTTTGTATGAAAACAGAGAGAAATAGGAATGGTAATGCCTTAAAAATGAATAATTTTTTTAAGATGGGAAAAATTTATGTAAATAGAAATAAACTAATAGAAAAAGAAAATACAGTTCCTTGGGAGAGAGATGGAAAAATTGCTACACAACATTCTTAAGTAAGCAGGAGGGGATAGATTTACATGAACAAGTAAGTGAAGGGGTTGTGTACTTTAGGAGACAATTCTCCAGGTGTCTCTCAGATTTCTATGTCTTGGTAAAAAAGGCACTTATTGCCTTTTTGTTCTGGGCTATCATTTCTAAGACGTTTATATAGCACAGAGCCTTGGAAGTTAGAGAGAATTTGTCTCCCTTTAGAGAGGAGGTAGATTTGCTTACTATCCAGTTATAATTAAGATAATGCCTCATCCCATTATAAAATATTCAGGTTTCCTAAGCTCAAAGTTCCTTTCTTGTAATGCAACTCACATGTACAGATGTCCCCTGGTCCTTATAGCATTGTTTTGTGGGAACTGAGACTTAGGAACTGTATTAGTCTGAGTTGTTCAGAGAAAAAGAATACATATGTTTATTCTATATTGATATGAAAATATAGCTATAAGAAATTGGCTCATATGATTATGGAGATTGTGAAGTTCAAGATTTGTAGTTGGCAAGCTGGAAAGCCAGTGGAGAAACAATGGTATAGTTCTAATTTTAGGTCAAAGGCCTGAAGACCACAAGAGCGAATGGTATACATTCCAGTCCAAGTCTGAGTCTGAAGGCAGGAGAAAACCAATGTTCAATTTCAAAGATGGTCAGGCGGAAAGAGAGAATTCTTACTTACTCAGACTTCTTATTCCATTTAGGTCTTCATTGAAAAGGAGTCAGCCTACCCACGTTGGTGGGGGGGGCGGGGAGCACACACCCGAAAGGATGCTTAACCAAATACCTGGTGTCTTAGTTTGGGCTGTTGTAACAGAATACCATAGACTATGAAAGTCAAGCAACAACATTTATTTCTCAGAGTTCAGAAGACAGGAAGTCTGATATAAGTGCACCAGCATAGTTAGGTTCTTTTCTTTTTTTATTATTGAGAGAGAGAGAGAGAGAGAGAGAGAGAGAGAGAGAGAGAGATAAGAGAGAAACAGCAATCAGTTGCCTCTCATACTTGCCCTGACCAGGAATCCAACCCACGACCCTTTGGTGCATGGGACAATGCTCCAACCAACTGAGCCACACCATCCAGGACCATGTTCGGTTCTTGAAAGGCCCACTTTCTGTTTTTGTCCTCACATGGCCTTTCTTGGTGGGTACATGCAAATAGAGATACAGACGCTGCATCTCCTGGTCTTTTTATAATTGCATCATGGTGAGGACCCTACCCTCATGATGTAATCTATCCCTAATTACCGCCAAAGGCTCTGACTCTATAATATCATTACATTGGTGGTGGTAGGGGTGGTGGTGGTTAGGGTTTCAACATAATGTTTTGGGGGGAAACACCATATTCAGTATCTGGGCACCCTGTGGTCCCATCAAATTGACACATAGTATTAATTATTATAGGAACCATCACAAGAAAATGACCATATTCTCACCACTGTCATTTCTATGAGTAATAATCATTCTTGTCCAACCCAGGACTCTTGTGTCTATTGGGTATTATCCATGAAACTGTGGCAAGCTATTGCTTTAGCTTGTAGGTTAAAGTAAAATCTCAAAATCTTTATAAATCTGACAGGCTATAGCTAGGAACCTGGGCCATTGTCCATGTTGACAGAGGGATAGGTAGAGTTTATGGGAATGGATACAGATGGGTGACAGTGATGGATTCAGTATTCTCAATGAAATTGGAAGCAAAGTCATTAGAACATAGGATGGAAGAGAAAGTGATGATGTTTGAAAAGATAAAAAGTTGTGAAACAATTGTTTAGCAGAGTAAGAGTGTGAACAGACCAGGGAAATAGAATCTTGAGGGTATTAAGGGCTATTTGCTCATAAATTTAAACTGAGATTAGATAAAATGGCTGTGACTAGTTTAGCTGAAGTTATGTTTCAATTCAGTTGTAGGTTTAGATGTAGAGGGTGGAAGTCCAGTCAAGAAAGCCAAGGAGAGGCAAGAGAGCTAAGGATCTATGCAAGAGAATGGTTGTAATGAGGGCATCAGTGGTTGGAGGGCTGTCAGTGAAGGTAGTGTAGGATTCATGGGATGTAGATCTCATTCTAAGAACACTCAAAAGAATTTAGACCTGTGGAAGGAGAGGAAGTGCTGGAAAAATTATCCTGGTAATCAGTTATTTTAGCTATTCCCCCTAGTGTGTGTCATCTAAATTCTATTATTTTATTCACATCCTGATTTTTTTCTAAGTGCTTAGCTCAAATCAAGATAGAAGTATTTACTCCATTCTCCTAATGTCAGAGTGACATTATTATAAAGATTAATTAAGTCAGTTGTGTAGTTATTTTTATAAAAGTCATCTTGCTTTCTAGTGATTATTACATGCTTTTCATTATATTTGTATTTCTTTTCAAATGTTCAAAAAATATATCTCCCAGAATGTTTCTGATTATAGATATTAGCCTCACAGATCTATTATTTATAGAATTTACTAGAGGCCTGGTGCATGAAAATCATGCACTTGGGGACGGGGGAATCCCTCAGCCCAGTCTGCGCCCTCTCACAGTGCAGAAGCCCTCAGGGGATGTCTGACTGCTGGCTTAGGCCGTCAGTTAGACATCTGTAGCACTGCCATGGAGGTGGGAGAGGCTCCTGCCACCACCACTGTGCTTGCCAGCCATGTGCCCGGCTCAGGGCTTCTGGATGAGCGGTGCTCCTCCTATGGGAGTGCACTGGCCACCAGGGGGTAGCTCCTGCATTGAGCGTCTGCTCCCTGGTGGTCAGTGTGCATTATAGCAACCAGTCATTCTGCCATTCAGAACGATTTGCATATTAGCCTTTTATTATATAGGCTGTCCTCCACTTCAATGATTTCCAAATGTTTTTGATAGTGTGCCCCTTACAGTGAAATATTTTTATGAATTTGAATCCCAATATGTTTAAGTATAAATTATGTTCTTTATTGAAATATAAATGTAATCAAATACAAATATGATGAATATATCATAAAACTTGTCCAATTATAGGAATTGAAAAAGAATGACATTGAATGAAACATCATTTACTTACTAGCGGCCCAGTGCACAAATTCGTGCACATTGAAAGGGAATTAATTAGAAGAAATATTTTAATATTGCTATTCACCCTTTCTCTATAATAGAAGTGTCAGAGATTAAAAAAATAGTAAGATGTATAAGAAAATGATATATAAATTTATTAATAAATAAACAATAAAAACATGATATAACAACAACAAAGATATGATAAAAAAACAACAAAAACATCATATAAAAATGACAAAAACATGATATAAAAAAAACAAAAATATGCTGTCATGGTCCGGGGTGCGGGTGAACGGGATTTGGGGCTGTCAAGTGCGGACAGGAAGCTGACCAATGGCCAATTCCATGAGGAATGGGACTCCTGCCTCCCTGCTGTCAGAGTCCATGGTGCAGGTGAATGGGAATCTGGGCTGTCAGGGCGCAGATAGCAAGGTCTGGGTCAGTGCTCGTCATAGCTACAGGCTGTCATCTGGTCGTTGGTCGTTCTGGTCGTTACACCATAGTGGTCACTGGGCTTTTATTATATAGGATTTTTTAGTGTGAAACTTTTTTCTCATTAAAGTTTAATAGCTATATTATAGTTGATATTAATACTATTAATAATTTTAATATTTCAGTGATAGTTAATGATTCTATGAAATCTGATGAGATTATCATTAATTTTTAACTCATTGATAGCTGATAAGAAATTTGCCTGAGGGGGAAGGGAGACTTTGCACTGCCATTTTTAATTGTTCAGTTGTTCTTTTGTTACTAGAATTACCTTTGATCTATGGTTCCTTTACAGGAGTCTTCTGGAATTTTTTGTTCGTTTTTTTCAGGGTGAATTTTATTAAAACTGCAGAATATAATCTGAAAATCTGCTTAATTGGTCTACATTAATTGCTATAGTTCAAATATGAATAAAGGCCACCTGTGTGTTTTTTATTCTTTATTGATTGAGGTATTACATATATCTCTTTTTACCCTCCTTTAGTCTCCCCCCAGCACATGCCCTCACTCTCCCCCTCCTCCCTCATCCAGTATCTGTGTCCATTGGTTATGCTTATATGCATGCATACAAGCCCTTTGGTTGATCTCTACCCACCCTCCCCACTCCACCCCCAGCCTCTCCTGCCTACTCTCTGAGGTCTGATGGTCTGTTCGATGCTTCTCTATCTCTGGATCTATTTTTGTTCATCTGTTTACGTTGCTCATTATATTCCACAAATGAGTGAGATCACGTGAGATTTATCTTTCTCTGACTGAATTGTCTTATTTTCTCCCTACCATGAGATTACTGTATTATTCTGTCAAATCCTAGAGAGAATAAAATGCTTCACTTTCACTGTTCAACTTGCCACATCTATCATAGGAACTAATATATATTATATGCTCAATAACTATTTGGTGAATGAATAAACCCATGAACTCACTGTAGTTTAAAAATTAAACTTTTTTCAATGCTTCATTTTTTCAAGTATTTGCTACATCTTTGCATTTTATAATTTCTTATATATTTTTCCACAGTGCTTATAAAATGCTTAGCCTTATCTTGAAATACAGTATAGTTAAATCTCAATCTATACAGGATTTATTTGAAAATGTATGGTTATTCCCCCCGCCCCTTATTTTTTTAATTAATCCTTACCCAAGGATATTTTTTCCATTGATTTTCCGAAAGAGTGTAAGGGAAGGAGAGAGGGAGGAAGAGAGAGGGAGAGAGAGAGAAGAGAGACATTCGTATTGGTTGCCTTCTGCATGCACCTGGGCCAGGATTGAACCTGGAACCCAGGTACATGCCCTTGACTAGAATGGAACCTGCAACCCTTCAGTACATAGGCTGATGTTCTAACCAATGAGAAACACTGGCCAGGGCTCAAACCCTAATTTTAAATGGTATCCTACTATGCTCAGTAGCTGGTTACCCATCTATAATTTTTCTTTTCCCCATATTATTCTAACAACTATTTCTTGTAATGTTTTTAAATGTTTTAATTTAACATAACATGTTATAACAATCAAGTTCCATAGCTATATGTCCGTGTCAGTTTGCCCATAATGATGTCCAGGAACAAGGTTAGGTACCTTCTTTTTTTTTTTTTTTTTGCTGACACCCAATCCCAACCCCAACTCTGAGAAACTAGAGTGATCTGAAAAATGGGCAGCCTCAAGCTGACATCCTTCTCACTGGCACTATTTTTCCATCAAAGGAAAGAATTTCACATAAAGAATATGAGGTGAGTACTTATTCAGTGAATGGTATATGGATGTTGAATTTCCTCTTGACTCTGAAACTCCGTTCTTTAGAATAGTCCCTCACTTTATTCATATTTACGATAGAGGTGAGGATTCTCTTGCTACACCTTCCTTACTGGCTTTACTGTGGTTCTCACCTCCGCTCCTTCAATGTGTACAGACATCTTTGGAGTCTTTTTTTATTTTTTTTATTTTTAACTGAATGTGTTTCTTGACTTAGACAACTGTGATACCTGTTCCTTGATTTTTAAAGTTTCAATATAGAAGAAAGGAAATAAAACTGATGATACTGTTAGGTGATACCAGCTTTTTCTTTTTCATCATACTCTTGTGTTTTTCTCCCTGACTTTTTCTTCTGTTAAGAAAATGACGTCGCAACTCCCTCCTTCTTCCTTCGCAATCACTGTTCAGACACTTTCAAAGCACTTTCTCTGTCATATAATGTCCCATGTTGCCCATTGATGACAGCTTGAGACTTGTCTGTCAGCACACACAGGGCAAATGCAGTAGTATCTTTCTCTTGCACTTTCATTATGTTTAGAGAAAAAATAAATTGCTCATTAATTGGTCAGAAACTTGGGAGCTATTTTAATCGAGAAAAATACAACTTAGATTTCAGAGGGGGTTTGTATTTCAACACTGCATATCATCTGACATTTCTTCTTTGCATTCAATAGTTAAGTGATGAGGGAGAACTTTGAGGGGAATTTTTTGAACAGATTCATTTGAGAATTCCTGAAGATCGTGGCCACATATGATCACTCAGCCACTGGAAGTTTGGTTCATTTACAATGTCCATAGCTAGTTCTCTACTACCAAGAACGTATAATTAACAGATTGTGACATATAAACACTGAGAATATTCAAAAAAAGAATGCTAGGGACGATTTTATAAAATGTGTGTTTTCATTTTGATTTATTATGGTGTCAGGATCGCCAAGGCCAAATCCAACAGAATTAGTAGTAGGACAGAATGTTGGTCTGGTTTCTTTTAAAAATAAAATTTAGCATTTTGTTTCTGATTACAAAAATAATGTATATTGCCCCCTCGCTGTGGTTGAGCTTTGACCCATGAACCAGGAGGTCACATTTTCATTAGAGCCAGGGCACATGCCTGGGTTTTGGACTCGATCCCCAGTGTGGGCATGCAGGAGACAGCTGATAGAAGATTTTCTCTCATCATTGATATTTGTATCTTACTCTCCCTCCACCTTCCTCTCTCTGAAATCAATAAAAACATATTTAAAGAAATAATGTATGCTGACTGTATTTGGGAAATATATACAAGAAGAGGAAAATCATCACTGATTATAAGATAGCCCTGATGAAATTTTTCTATGTTCTTGGAAATTTTTTATAGCATGAGAAAGTTGAGAGTTTAATTTTTGACACCTTTTTCCTAATTTTTTTAGGGGTTAATAGTTTATTCAGGTTTTCTGTTTTGGATAGATTTTAGTAGTTTTAAAAATCTTTTTAAGAACACATCTTTTGTATTGAAAATTTCATATTTTCATTTAATGTTAAAACTGTAGTTAATTTTCTGATTTTTATTTGAAATTTAAAAATATTTTCATAAACCTAGCCATTTTGGTTCAGTGGATAGAGTGTAAGCCTTTGGACTGAAGGGTCCTGGGTTCAATTCCCTTCAAGAGCATGTACCTTGGTTGCAAACTTGATCCCCGGATCAGGACACGTGCGGGAGGCAACCAGTAGATGTGTCTCGCTCACATCTATGTTTCTCTCTCGCTGTCTCTCCCCCTCCCTTCCACTCTCTAAAAATCAGTGTAAAAAATATCCTTAGGTGAGGATTATCAACAACAAAAATAATTTGCATATTTATTTGTGCGTGCAAGATCTTTGATGTCAAGTTTTCATTTTCAAATGAATTTACTTCTCTTTATTTTATTACTTTCACTCATTTATTGTTAAATGAAGTTTATTTTATTACTCAATCTCCCACCCCAACTTATGAAATGCTGAGTTAATTGAATTTTATTCTTTTTTATTAAATAACTAGAGGCCTGGTGCACAAAATTTTGTGCACTCGGGTAGGGGGGGGTCCCTCAGCCCGGCCTGTGCCCTCTCACATTCTGGGACCCCTCAGGAGATGATCACCTGCTGGCTTAGGCCTGCTCCCCGGGGGATTGGGCCTAAGCTTGCAATCAGACATCCCTCAGGCAGCCCGGCAGCCCTCGGGGGATGTCCACTTGCCAGCGGGGAGCAGACCTAAGCTGCAGTCAGACATCCTTAGCCCTGCTGAGGAGGCAGGAGAGGCTCCCACCACCACCGCTGTACTGGCAGCCATCAGCCTGGCTTGTGGCTGAGCAGAGCTCCCCCATGTGGGAGCACACTGACCACCAGAGGGCAGCTCCTACATTGAGCGTCTGCCCCCTGGTGGTCAGTGTGTGTCATAGTGACCAGTCATTCCCAGTCTTTCTGCTGTTAGGGTCAGTTTGCATATTACCCTTTTACTATATAGGATAGAGGCCTGGTGCACGAGTAGAGGCTGGCTAGTTTGCCCTGAAGGGTGTTCCAGATCCGGGTGGGGGTCCCGCTTGGGTGCCTGGCCAGCCTGGGTGAGGGGCTGATGGCTGTTTGCAGCTGGCCACACCCCCTTTAGGGTGGGGGTCCCCACTGGGGTGCCTGGCCAGTCTGGGTGAGGGGCTGAGGACCGTTTTCAGGCTGGCCTGTGACTGAAGCTCCCAGCCTCTCCCTTTTTTCTTTTTAATTCTGGGATTTATTTACCTTCTATTATTGAAACTCTGTTGCCTTCACTGGTGCTCCCAGCTCTGAGGCCATGGCTGGCTGAAAGCAGGATCTGGGATTTGTTTAGCTTCTATAATTGAAACTTTGTTGCTTTTGGAGCTGTTGTTTTCGGAGCTCAGAGCTGGGCCGCGGCAGGCGGAGAACCTTGGCTTCCTCCATCACTGGAGCAAGCAAACCTCCTGCTCGCTTCAGCTGCGTGGCTGCCAGCCGCCATCTTTGTTGGCAGTTAATGTGCATATCTCACTGATTAACCAATGGGAAGCGTAGCGGAGGTACGGTTAATTAGCCTTTTTGTCTTTTATTAGATAGGATGAGAACATTTTAGGGGTATTAATTCCCTCTAACCACACATTTGACTGAATTCTTTGAGTTTTGTAATGTAGCTTTTTTCCTATTATTATGTATTTCCTTCTGTTAATAAGGAGGCTGGCGTGGGCAGCACTCCCCAATCACTAAGGTGCCTATTCTCTGAATCTATTATACTGTTGAATGAAGTAGTCAGAATTGCTGGACTATCTCTTTATAAGACAGTTATTCTCATGTTTCCTCACATCATGGCACAAACAGGCAATAATAATATGTGTATTTACTCAATCAGGTAAACCGTTGAGGCTACTTCCAGCGGGAATGCCTACTTTAGAAGTTTTGGGGCCCAGGACCTACTCTGTTGCCCTCAGAACTAAGAGACCATTATCCTTGGTATCACTATAATCTATTCTTGACGTACCAGCTGGGACTTTCTACTTTGAGAGACTTTCAGGATCAGTCATGATGCTTCATGTAGTTGCTCACCTCAGTCAATGTCAGAGGTCCAAGCCTCCATAGTTAACTGCTACCAACTAATTTCTAAAAAATATTATTGAAGTTTAATTTACATACAATAACATTCTTCCTTTTGTGTATACAATATTAGGCCAAGACCTACACAATCAAGATATAGAATTATTGTATGACTCCAATAAATTTCCTGTGCCCTTTTTAGTCTACTTCTCTCTCACCCCTAGACCTTAAGCAATTAGTAGTCTGTTTTCTGTACCCTACAGTTTTGCGTTTCTGAAATATCATATAAATGGAGTCAGACATTAAGCATGCTTCTTTCACTTAGCAAAATGCACTTGAGATTCATCCATGTTGCCACATTACTAGTATCAGTATGTACTTTGCTCCTTTCTCTTGAGTAGTATTCCATGGTATGGATGTATCTCATTGAATGACTAGCAGAAGAATATTCATGTTGTTCCCAAGTTTTATTAATTAGGTATAAAGCTACTATAATGATTTGTGTACATCTTTTTGAGGGATCATATTTTTCATTTCTTTTGGATAAATGTAGAGAAGCTAGTGCTGCTACCTAATTAACAGATGGTGTAGAGCCATGAATAGTGTATGGATACAAATTCATTCTTAAATGGACTTTCATTATAGCACTGGAACACTACTATGATGTTCTAGCTGCTTACTTACCAATTCTCTGAGCCTCTTAACTTTCTAAGACTAAATCTCAGATGAAGAACTTCTTCATTCTTCATTGAAAAAATAACACTCTACAGATGTAAAAATCTCTCATCTTCCCACCACAATCTAAAACCCTTTGTACATCTGAACCCATTTCCTCCTCTTCCCGCCTGTAAAAGAGAAATAGTTTCCTTTGTCTGTATTCCCAAAAGAGTTTATTATAAGGCTGTTTTTATTTTTCAAATACTTATTTACACCCCGCCCCTACTGAAATTTGGTTTCTACTCTCACTATCCAATTGAAATTACTTTCAGCCAAACCACCAATGTCCTTCATGTTGCTAAATTCAATAAATTTTTATTCTGTCTTCATCTGACTCTAACCTCTTGTGTATCATTATTGATTACCATCTTCTTTTGTTCTATTTTAGCCTTTTTGTTACTAAAGCTGGAATATTTAATAGATTGATTTAAATTTAATTATTTTGAGACATTTGAAGCAGTCCTAAAATATAAGGCTGTGTTTTTCTATTCTCAGTTTCCATTAGACTCTATTATCTTCTTCCCCAAACTTTTTATTTTTTAACTTTTAAACATCCATAAAATGTTAAGAATAGTGAAAAAAAATCCATATAACCTTCACTTTGATTCTTCAATGGTTAACATTTTGCTAAATTTGATTTATTTACCTCTCAATCTATACCAGTCTATATTTCTATATACACTTAAACATAATACTTTTTCTGCATTATTCTATATTTTATTAATTTAAGCTTGTATGGTTAGGTCTATGACCAACTATAAGTTAATTATTGTTTGAGGTGTGAAGCAAGCATTAAGATTCTTTTTTTTTTTTTTAAATCTCACTAAGGTTTTTCTTTATTTTTTAAAAAAATAGACTTTTTAAAGAGCAATTTTAAGCTCAGAGCAAAATTTTAAGGAAGGTGCAGAGATTTCTCATATACCCTCAGCCCCCACACATGCACACCCTCCCTTATTATCAATAACCCACAACAGAGTGGTGCATTTGTTATAATTGATCAAACTACACTGACATATTATCACCCCAAGACCATAGTTTACATTGGATTCATTTTGGGTATTATACCTTTTATAGATTTGGACAAATGTATAATACAAATATCTGCAATTATAATATCATACAGAGTATTTTCACTGCCTTAAATATCCTCTGTCCATTTCCTATTCACCTCCCTCCCCTCTAACCTCTGGCAATCACTGATCTTTTTTCTGTCTTCATTTTGCCTATCCCAAAACATCAAATATTTTAAATCATAGGGTATGTGGTCTTTTCAGTTTTTTCCCCTTTAGTAATATGCATTTAAATTTTCTCCATGTCTTTTCATGGCTTGATAGCTCATTTCTTTTTAGTGCTGAATTATATTCAATTGTCTGAATGACCCAGGTGTGGGTCCAGGACCAATGTTCTTCAGGGGGGACTGCTGTAGCCAACACTTTCCTCCCAGTGTTTTAACTGCCTCATGTGGGTGAGGAGCTGACTCCTTCCCTATCACTATGGATGTGGCTTCTCCTTATATCATTGGTTATTAAACTTCTATTCAGCTACACTTCAGGTGATTATCAATGATGGTTGTTCTGTAGTTTAGTTGTAATTTTGATGTGGTCATGGGAATAGACAACTAGAGTGTTTGCCTGCTTTGACATCTTGACAGGAATCAAGCCATGATTGTCTGTAGAAACTTTAAAATCAGTTTGTTGTAGCGTTTCTCATACATATCATATATATATATATATATATATATATATATATATATATATATATATAGTTAGATTTATACCTAAATACTTCTTATTTGTTAGTAAAAATATTATTGTACTGTAATACAAAAATAGTATTGTGATTGTAATTTTAAATTTTACTTGCTCATTGCTGTTATATAAGAAAGTGACTGACTTTTGTATGTTATGTGATATTCTGCACACTTGTTAAAATAACTTTCAGTTCCAGGGTTTTCTTTGTCAGTTCTTCTGGATTTTCCACATAGATGATCATGTCACCTGTGAACAAAGACAGTTTTATTTTTATTCTTTACAATCTATATATTTTTAAATTTTATTTTGTTGTTATTGCATTAGCTAGAACTTTTAGTACATTGTTGAAAAGGAGTGATGAGAAGAGACATTCTTGCCTGATCCTGATCCTAGTGGGAAAGCTTTGAGTTTCTCACCAATAAGTATGATGTGCCTGTAGGTTTCTTGAAGATAGTCTTTATTAAGTTGAGAATGTTCCCCTCTATTTCTAGATTCCTGGGAGTTCTTATCATGAATTGGTGTTGGATTTTGTCCATTGCATGTTTTTTTTTATTTTTTTTATTTTTCTCCATTGATTTCCTATTTTCAACATTTTAGATTTTTTATTTTATTTTTATTATGTCTTTCCTTCTGTTTAATTTGGATTTACTTTGTTCTTTTATTTTCAGATTCCTAAGATGAAAGTTTAACTTATTGATTATTGATATTTCTGTGTTTCTAATGTATGCATTCAGTGTGATAAAACTGCCTCTAAGCACTGCTTTCATTGCAGTCCACAAATTTTGATGAGTTATGTTATTTTCATTTAGTTAAAACTATGTTAAAATGTATTTGATTTCTTCTTTGACACATATTTGATATCCATATTTGTGCATGTGGATACACAGTTTTTCCATTATCATTTGTTTGAAAGACTATCTTTTCTCATTGAATCACCTTATCACCTTTGTAGAAAATTTCTTAATCATGTTATTGTGAGTATATTTCTGGACTCTCTATTTTGTTCCATTTTTCTATGTGTCTGTTTTTTTGTTTTTTAAATATATTTTATTGATTTTTTACAGAGAGGAAGGGAGAGAGATAGAGAGTTAGAAACATCGATGAGAGAGAAACATTGATCAGCTGCCTCCTGCACATCTCCTACTGAGGATATGCCCGCAACCCAGGTACATGCCCTTGACCGGAATCGAACCTGGGACCTTTCAGTCCACAGGCCGACGCTCTATCCACTGAGCCAAACCGGTTTCGGCTCTATGTGTCTGTTTTAATGCCAATGTTAATATAGTTTTATAGTCTACATTAACCTCAATATGTGTATTGAGATTTTATCCAACATTGCTCTTTTTCTGAAATAAACCTTTTACTTCAAAACAGTTTTACATTTACAGAGAAGATAGTAGAGAGAGTCTCTATATATTTCATACTGTTTCTTTCATTATCAACATCTGGTATTAGTATGGCATTTTGCAACAATTAATGAGATAATATTGATACATATTGTTTATACTTTATTCAGACACTTTTTGTTTTCCCTGATGACTTCCTTCCTGTTTTATGATCTTATCCAAGATATCACATTATATTTAGCAGTCCTGTCTCCTTAGGCTTTTCTTAGCTGTAACAGTTTCTCAGTTTCCCTTTTCTGATGACCTTAACAGTTTTGAAGATTTCTAGTCATGTTTTTTGTAGGGTATGCTTTGATTGGGAATTTTCTGATTTTTTATCATGATTATATTCAGCTAATGTGTTTTTAGGAGAAACGCACAATGGCAAAGTGCCACTTTAATCACATAAAGGGCATGTGATGCGTACATGCTATACATACCATACACATGTCAGGGGTGTGCACTATCAATATGACTTCTCATTGCTGATGTGAGGTTTGATCATCTGGCTTGAATTATGTTCCCCATTCTTCAGAGCAGAGTATTTACATACATATTTGAAACTTTTCTACACAGGAGATTCTCATTTATTTATTTATGAAATCATTTATTTATATCAGTATGGACTCATGAATATTTATTTTTTACTTTGGATAATAATCAAATATTAACCCATCTTTACTGTTGCTCAAATTGTTCCAGCTTCAGGCATTTTGAACTCTTTCAGTTGGCTCTATACCCTTTGACATATCCCATATTGTAGAACTTTTTTGGAGCATGTCCTTACCTTTTTATTATTTCTTTTTAAAATGAATGTCTTATTAAAGTATTGTGGCAGAGTACATTATACTAGTTTCAGGTGTGCCACGTAGTGATTTCACATTTATATACCTTATGAGGTGATCACCAACAAAACCTAGTAACCACCTGTCATTGTGTGAAGTTATCACGATAGTTCTTACACTGCAAGGTGCTCCAGGCTCATCTTCTTTATTTTCTGCCCTATCCTAAAATCAGCTATTTCTCTAAGGAGCCCAGTTCCTTTTTATTGGTGAATGGTATTAGAAATCAAGATCTGAGTGCTTAGTGTGTTCACTGTCATGGTGACAGGGCAAGAAGATACTGTGTATTTACACATATCTATAAATATTTCTGTATGAATATCCTATGTATTTTAATAAGATAAACATAAGTTATATAATAATATCTTCAACTCTAAACCATTGCCACAGAGTTGTTTCTAGTCTCCTCCTCTTGCTATCTCTAATCTCTTACACCAACAGTGAGAAACCTGATGACCGTTGTCTGCTGTTCATTTGTTTAATTTAATGCATAGTAGTTTTAGAATTGTAACCTGTACCCCTAGGGAAACAACTTTTCCAGCTATAGGACAGTGCTTATATACAGTTGCTTTTGCATTTAGTCTTACAGACTCCACTCATTTCTAAAGTTACTGAGGTCAGCACCTTTCTCTCTCATCCTGTTCAATGAGGTTGTTTCACACACGTGTCACAGTCTGCATTCCATCCTGGAGTCCTTAAACTTCCGACATTATTTTTTAAATTTGCATATGTTAAGCTTCACTCTTTGTGTTATAAAGCTCTATTGATTGTGATAATTGCATTGTGTGATGTATTCATCATTATGGTATGGTACAGAATAGGTTCATTATCCTTAAAAAAGAATCCCCAGGTTTCAACTCTCCCTCATCATTCTCTGGTAAACTGATTATTTTTTTTTTTGTCTCTATAGTTTTATCATATATTTGTTCTCATATAGTAGATAGCTTTTTCAGTCTTGCAACTTGTATTTAGCAATATATGCTTAAGATTCATCCATGTCTTTGTGTGGCTTGGGAGATCATTCTTTTTATTACTGGATAGTATTCCATTGTATGAATGTATCATACTCATTTAAGCATTTACCTGTTGAAGGCCATCTTGGTTGTTTCCAGCTTGGGGTTATTATAATAAATCTGGTATAAATGTTTACATGTATGCTTTTGTGTGGACACCAGTTTTCATATCAGTCAGGTAAATATCTAGGAGTGTGCTTGCTAGATCCTATGGTAAGACTATGTTTAGCATTGTAAGAAACTGCCAAACTCTTTTCAATAGAGCTGTACTATTTTGCATTCCCATCAGCAATAAATAAGAGTTTGTATTTGCTGCATCTTAACCAGCAAATAGTATTTTCAGATTTTTTATTTTTAGCCATTGTAATAGGCATGTTGTGGTATTTACATTTTCTTAAAGATAAATCATGTTGAGCATATTTTCATATGCATACTTGCCCCTTGTATATCTTTTTTGGTAAGGTATCTGTGCATATTTCTTGTTCATTACTTAATTGGGTTGCTTGTTTTCTTATTGTTGAATTTTAAGAGTTCTTTAAGTATTTAAGATACAATTTTCTTATCAGATATATGTTTTGCAAATGTTTTCTTCTAGTCTGCAGCAGTGTCTTTATCAGAAGTTTTAACTGTATTGAAGTCTAATTTACCACCTTTTAATTTTATGGCTCATAATTTTAGTGTTGTGTTTACGAACTCACAATAAAACCCAGGGTACACAAATTGTCCTTTATGTTTTCTTACAATAGTTTGTGTTATTGCTGGTGTGTTGTTTTTAGGCTTTATTTTACACTTAAGTCTATAATCTATTTTGATTTAATTTTAGTGTAAGCTATAAGATCTGTGTTCACATTATTCTTTAATTTATTTTTTGTTAATCCTCACCTGAGGACATTTTTCTATTTCTAGAGAGAGTGGAAGGGAGGGGGAGAGATAGAGAGAGAGAAACATCCATGTGAGAGAGACACCTCAATTCGTTGCCTCCCACATGCATCTGAATGGGGCCAGGATTGAGCCTGCAACTGAGATACATGCCCTTGATTGGAATTGAAGTCAGGACCCTTCGGTTTTCAGGCTGATGTTCTATCCACTGAGGCAAACAGGCTAGGGCCACATTAATTTTATTTGCATATAGCAGTCTAATTCTTTTAGTGCTATTTGTTAAAACTGTCTATAATTTCTTCATTCAATTGCCTTTGAGCTAGTGTCTATATATATATAAAAGCCTAATGTGCAAATTGTCCCCTCGGGAGCTCGACCAGGAGTTTGATCGCTCGCTATGATGTGCACTGACCACAAGGGGGTGGTGTGGAATGAAGGAAGGACCCTGCTGGCAGCCAGCAGCTGGGGGAGGGAGGCCCTGGATGGCAGCTGGAAGGCCCCAATTGCCCCTGATTGCCAGCCAGGCCTAGGGACCCTACTCATGCACAAATTTTATGCACCAGGCCTCTAGTAAAATATAAATTAACTATATTTATGAGCATCTATTTCTAGGTCTTATATCCTAATATTATTGTATAAATTAATTATTTTGCCAATACCGTGCTATGTTAATTGCTTTATCTTTATAGTAAATCTTTAAAAAGATTTCTGTTATTATTTTTCTTCTTTAGTATTATATTGCCTATTCTAGGTTTTTTCCTTCCCATGTCACATTTAAAATCAGTTAATTGATAATTAAAGCTTCTTGGGACTTTGATGAGGATTTCATTGAACTTATAGACCAAGTTAGGAAGAATTGACATCTTAACAATATTGAGTCTTTTAATATTTAATTTCTTTTATTAATGTTTTGTAGTTCTTCACATATAAACTCTATACATACTTTTTAATTTGTATCTAAGTATGATATTATTTGATACTATTATAAATGGATTGTTTTATAACTTCTAATTTTAATTGTTCATTGTTGATATACAGGTATCCTATCTAATAAAAGAGAAACATGGTAATTAGCCATACATCCACTATCCTTCCCATTGGCTAATCAGGGCAATATGCAAATTAACTGCCAGCCAAGATGGCGGCCGGCAGCAGGCAGCTTGAAGCTAACATGAAGCTTGCTTGCTTCAGTGACGGAGGACTCCAACGTTCCCCACCTGCCTTGCCGGCCTCTGAGCTTGCAGTTTGAAACATTGTTACAAATATAGAAGCTAAACAAAACCCCAGAAACCTCCTTTCAGCCAGCCAAGATCTCAGTGCTGGAGTTGATACAGTGTTTTGATTATAGAACTCAAACAAACCAGATACCTGCTTTCAGCAACAGAGGCCTCAGAGCGGGAGCCAGAGCTAAAGCTGGCCCAGAATAAAAAAAGAAAAAGAAAAAAAGGAGCAGTTGGGAGCTTCAGTCACCCGCCAGCCTGAAAACAGCCCTCAGCCCCTCACCCAGACTGGCCAGGCACCCCAGTGGGGACCCCCACCCTGAAGGGTGTGTGACCAGCTGCAAACAGCCATCATCCCCTCACCCAGGCTGGCCAGGCACCCCAGTGTTGACCCCCACCCTGATCCAGGACACACTTCAGGGAAAACCAGCCGGCCCCCACCCATGCACCAGGCCTCTATCCTATATAGTAAAAGGGTAATATGCCTCCCAGCATTGGGATCAGTGGAGCCGCGAGGCCTCCCGGCACCGGGATCAGCATGACAGGGGGCAGCGCCCAAACCCCGTGATCGCCCTGCAGCTCTGTGTGTGACAGGGGGTGGGGCCACAACCTCCCTATCCACCCTGCTCTGTTTGTGACAGGGGAAGGCGCCCCAACCTCCTGATCAGCCCTGCTCTGTGCCTGATAGGGGTGAGCTCCCCAACCCCCTGATCGCCCTGCGGCTCTGTGTGTGACAGGGTGCGGCGCCCCAACCCTCCCACCCCCCATGGGCCCTGCTCTGTGTGTGACGGGGTAGAGCCATAACCTCCCCATCGGCCCTGCCCTGAGTGTGACAGGGTGCAGCGCCCCAACCCCCTGATCCCCCCTGCTCTGTGTGTGACAGGGGGCAGGGCCCCAACTCCCCTATAGGTCCTACTCTGTGAGTGACAGGGGGGAGCTCCTCACCCCCCTGATTGGCTCTGCTCTGTGCATGACAGGGAGCAGTGCCCCAACCCCCTGATTGACCCTGCTCTGTGCATGACAGGGGATGGCACCGCAACGACCCTGCCTTGAGTATGACAGGGTGCGGTGCCCCAACCCCCCAATCGGCCCTATTCTGAGCGTGACTGAGGGTGGCATCGCAACCTCCCGATCTGCCCTGCTCTGTGCATGACAGGGGGCGGTGCCCCAACTTCCCAATCAGCCCTGCTCTGAGCCCGACCTGGGGCTGCACCTAGGGATTGGGCCTGCCCTCTGCCACCCAGGTGCAGGCCTAAGCCAGCAGTTTGTTATCTCCCGAGGGGTCCCAGACTGCGAGAGGGCACAGGCCGGGCTGAGGGATGCCCTCTCCCCCTCAAGTGCAGAAATTTTTGTGCACTGGGCCTCTAGTAATAATATAATTGCTTTATATATTGATCTTATATTCTATGAACTTGCTGTATTTGCTTATTAGTTCCAATATTTTTTGAAGGTTCTTAGGGATTTTTCACAAAAATTATGTGTTTATTTCTTCCTTCCCAGCCTATATGCCTTTTATTTATTTTTCTTGTCTTATTGCACTAGTAAAAATTTTCAGTATAATATAAAGTATAAGTGGTAAGATAGGACATTGTTGCTTTGTTTCCAATCTTAGGGAGAAAATGTCTTTTGCCATTAAGTGTGATGCTGTTTTGTAAATATTCTTTATTGAGTTAAAAAAATTTACTGAGTTGAAATAGGTATAGCTCACTTTGCTCAATTATATCAGTTAAAGAAATAATATAACTCACTTTTTTTAAAGAGAAGAATGAATGGCTAACGTTATTAGAAGAATTTCAAAAAATATGCAGCCATCTTTAATTCAGCATAGTCTACCCTGAATCACAAATTGTTTCTTACAAGTTGAAATAAACTTACTTCTTATAAATTCCACGAATTCTTCTCCTATTTCAATATTATCTCAAAGTCCAAGATCCTATTTTTGTAAATCAAGTTCAGGTTTATATTAGGCTCCTTGTGTTCAGTTTTTTATGTACTGTTTCTCTTCATCTTACCCTATGGATGAGATATGAGTTATGTGTTTCTAACATCCAACATACAATGATGAGAGAAGTATAGGATAATAACAATAGACATTCTTGTTTAAAAAAGTGGGAAAACAGAGTCATATGGCAATCTCTGATCCATAGCAATTCTGAAATCCAGTCAGGCATGTGTTACCATTATAAAAAAAAAAATTAAAGTACAATACTGCTTCATAGAAATGATTTTTTGTGCCTATTAACTTCTTCCTCTCTTGGTTTGACATTGATTTCACCTTCTTTCTATAAGAAATAGTTTATGTTTATAGTTGAGTAGTTTTCTTAGCCTTTTTTTTTTTCCTTTTTCTTTTTTTTGCCTGTAGGAAGTTCGAGGTCTGAATTTTTTTCATTTTGTAGTATGGCTATCTTTTTCAGATCAAGTGGTATAATTCGTTTAAAATCTTTCTAGACTTCATGTGTATCAATTTACAGTCTACCCCAACAAACAACATACCATCTCATAAATGTTTTCAAAATAGGCTCTTCTATACCTTGGGCACTCTGTGAGGCTGAGACCATGTCCTCAAGATCCTCAGAAGCCCAATATTTAAAACGGAAGGGTCTATAGGGCTTGCCTAAGAAGGCTTTTTGTCCTTAGAAGTCATTTTGTCTGGCTTAGAGGGTCTATGAAACACCATTTTAAGTCTCTCTAAGGTTTTTAAAAAGGTTTTACACTTTAACCCTTGACTTCCTTTTTACTTTCAGACCATGCTTTACTTAACAGGGACTTGAATTTGATCTTTTCTCTGAGGCTATTTCTTTCTTTTAACAGTTTTATTTAGGCTTGGAAAGACTGTCCTGAACTCTTAGTATTTCTTCCAATTATGCTAGAAAACTTAAGGATTTCTTTTTTAGTTTATCTCTCTTATCTTTCATTTTGTCATAGGTGACTAGAAGAATTTGTGCCTGTAAATCTCCTTAGCAAAACTTCTGAGATCATTAGGTTGTTTTTGTATTTACCATATTGCCACGGGCAACAGTTTTACTAAATGTTCTGTCTGTGTATAAATCAGCTGCCCTTTTCACTGGCCTCCAATAGCAGCATTGTCCTTATTGTCCTTAAAGCACTAATAGTTTCCCTAAGGCCATTCAAGGTTTCATCCAACAGTTCCTTCCAGCTTCCAGCCAATGCTACATACTTCATTATTTTTGTGTGTTGCCTTTTGTTACCACAACATTTCATATTGGGGTACCAAATTCTGTCCCAGTTATCTATTGCTTCCTAACAAATTATCTTAAAACTTGGAAGTTTAAAGCAAGAAATTATTTTATCTCATGAGTGAGTCAGTAATTTGGGCGGGCTCAGCTGGCTCATACTTCTATAAAATGTTCAATAATGCCATTTGGTATTGTTCAACCTGTGGGTGAGAGGATCAGAGGGTAGAATGCTTCACACCGATTTCTGGTGCCTAATCAGGGGTGGCTTGATATCTCAACTTATCTGGGTATTTTGAACACAGAGCCTATCTCTGGCCTCTTTAGCATGGAGGTCTTAGGGTAGCTAGACTGTTTGCATAGCAGCAACTCAAGGCTCACAGAGATAGAATGTTTCAAAAGACAAAAAGTTTAAGGCACAGTATTTTAAGGCTGTGGAAACTGACTTGGGTGTTTTTCCACTATATGCTTTTAGTCAAAGAAGTCACAGAGCTCCTTAGGTTCTAAGTCAGTGATCATGGAGTCAATTCTCTATGGGAATAGTCTCAAAGAATTTTTGGTCATCTCTAAACTGCCTCACCACCTGTTTCTCTTTTCAATGAACTGTCACAAACTGAGATTCTTGAGGTTTGGACAAATTATTATTGTAACAAATGTTTGGAAAATTTGGTCTTAAAACTTGAATATCAATTAGTAGTCATTTTTAGGAAATTTACAAGCTATGCAACAATATTTGGGGGGAAAAACACCTCTTTTTAAGAATTAAACTATATCTTAAAAAATGATCCAGCTCTGTTTAGATTATGCCTTTATCATGCCTTTAAAATCCAAGGTTTCCAGTGAAATATCAGTTTTATTATTTATTTTATAATCCCAGTGAGCATCTTGATTGTAAAATGGTGTGTGTGTGTGTGTGTGTGTGTGTTATACCCATATAAAATGATCTAAACTGGGGCAATTTTGGAAATGCTATAAATGAAGTGGCCCTATGTTCTTAATAAAAAGCTAAAACTGAGGCTATTTTGGGTAAATGATGACCCATTTGCCTTTCTAGGTTTTTGTGATGATCAAACAAAACTATAACAATGAACATCCAAACGGCCCAAGTGCCCATCAGTAGATGAGTGGTTAAATGGTACATTTATACCATGGAATACTAGGCAGTATTAAAAAAGAAGGATCTCTTGCCTTTTGAGACAGCATGGAGGGACCTGGAGAGTATTACGCTAAGCCAAATAAGCCAGTCAGAGAAAGACAAGTATCACATGACCTCAGTCATATGTGGAATCTAATGAACAAAATAAACTGATGAACAAAATAGATCCAGAGACATAGAAGCATTGGATAGACTATGGAATCTCAGAGGGGAGGCAGGGGTAGTTGGGTGGGAAGAGATCGATCAAAGAACTTGTATGCATACATGCATAACCCATGGTCATGGACAATAGGGTGGAGAAGGCCTGGAGTGGGGGGAAGGGCAGGCTAAAAGGGGTTAAAGGGGGGAAAAAGGGGACATATATAATACTTTCAACAATGAAGATTTAAAAAACCATAAAAAACCCACAAAATTATAAAATTTGAAGTAGAGGCAAGCTTGTGGTATTACTTCAATTACTTTTGGTACTATTTGCATCCTATATTTAGATAGAAATTTCTAAAACTGGTTCTAAGTCTATTTGAATCACCTTTAGTATTTAATAATACTAAACATATGATGCTCTTCCTTAATTGTAGAACTGGCTTGATATATTTTAAGATAACATTTCTATTCCCAGAAACTTCTGAAGAGAGCTGATCATTGCCCATCTTTGCACAGTAACTTTCTCCACCTATTACAGCTGCTCTTGTGTCTTTTAGTTGGACTTTTTCACACTAGGCAATATAAGGTTCTCTATAGCCAATGTTTCATATTGTTAATACTAGGTGTACCGGTTAATAATGGCGGATTTTGTAATCAAAGAAAATATGATAATTTCAAGAGGAACATCAAAAGTGCTTTATTCAAAGTAATGTCCATCGCTAGCTACATATTTCTCCCATCTTTCAGGTAATTTGTGGATACCGTCCCAATAGAACTTTTCTTGTTTTGAAGCAAACCATTCAGAGACCCAATTTTCCACTTCTTCGTACATTTTGAAGTGCTGCTCAGAAAGTGCATGTGCCATCGATCAGAACAAGTGGCACTCTGAAGGAGCAAGGTCTGGTGAGTACAGTGGGTGGGTTAATACTTCCCAGGCAAGATCTTTTAACGTGTCTCTGCTTTTGAAGTGTGTGATGGTGTGTCATCATGAAGCAAAATTACTTTGCCATGTCTTCTGACCTATTCTGGTTGTCTTATGATCAAAGTGTGGTTCAAATTGATTATTTGTTGTTGGTAGCGATCAGTATTAACAGTTTCACCTGGTTTTAGAAGCTCATAATACACCACACCTTCCTGATCCCACCAAACACAGAGCATTGTCTTCTTTCCGAAGCAGTTTGGCCTTGCAGTTGATGTTGATAGTTGACCTGGATCAACCCATGATTTTGTGCATTTGGGATTCTCAAAATAAATCCACTTTTCATTGCCAGTCACAATTCGATGCAAAAAAGACTCTTTCATGCCATTGAAGCAACATTTTACTGATGACTTTTCGGTTTTCCATTTATCTTTTGTTCAGTTGATGTGACAACCATTTCCCTTCCTTTGAAATCTTTTCCATTGCTTGCAAACAATCAGACATTGTTTGCTGAGCAACGTTTAATATTTCTGCAAGTTGTTTTTGAGTTTGACATGCATCTTCATCCAATAATGCTTGTAATCGTTGATCTTCAAACTTTTTCAGTTGACCTGGATGTTCTTTGTCTTTCACATCAAAATCATCACTTTTAAAGTGTTTAAACCAGTGTTCACAAGTATCTTGAGATGGAGCATGTTCACTTGAAATACTAGTATATGATAACTTTTAGCAGCACTTTTCGTCAAAATAAAGTAATGAATTAAAACTTCCCGCAAATGCTCTTTTTTTGGCACGATATTTGAGATTTTTAAGCATAACAATATCTATGATGTTAACACTTTCAGCAAATTTGACATAAGAAGTTTTGAAGCTTGCTGTCAATACAACAAAATAGTGTGCATATCAAATCGCATATATATCAACATACTAGTATATGTAACTCCATCTATTAAAAAAAATCCACATTATTAACTGGTACACCTAGTACAGTTTGATATTCATAATAGTTAACTCCTCAATGTTTTAAAATTATAAATCCCAGGACAGTTTTCAATTTAATCAGCCATTAAATAAAACTATTCTTTTATTTGAATACTAGTGGCCTAGTACACAAATTCGTGCACATTGAAAGGAAATTAATTAGAAGAAATATTTTAATATCACTATTCTCCCTTTCTCTATAATAGAAGTGTCAACCAAATTCACAATTGAAAATGACAGATGGAAACACACATGTGCGATTGGCGCCACCAAGAGCTTTATGTATACAGATAAGCTCGCTTAATTAGACCTGCTTTCTGGTTTAGCTAAACTTTTTCCAGCCCAGTGAAGCACCCCAACTTCTCTTTCAGGTAATTGTCAGCAACACAGCAATAAATATCAACAGAAAGCAGATTATTATTGTAGATCACGCAGGGAACAAAGGGTAAAATATTTAACTGCAGCAGTATTTGACTATATTCTGCACAGTGAGAAAACCTGAAGTCATTTTTAAGGCCCACCATTTCTTACTTCTTTTCAGTCGGGTCAAGTTTCTAAACTTTCTAAATCTGTTTTCTGGCTAATGAAAAAACAATGGGATTCCACCAAGTCTCCTATCTACCTACTCTAGGACTTCTGTGAGGATCAAATGAGATGAGGCATGGGAAAATGCTTCACAGATATTTGGTTAAAGTGTGAAATGTTTGCACCTGGTTATAAGCAAGTTATTTTCCTGGGCTGAAGAAACTGCAAGGAGGCTAATCTTCACTAGGGAGAGGAAGCTGGGCGTTGCTATGTGATGTCATTACCCAGCACCCACAACAGCCATTTGAGGTTGGGCTGGGTTGTGGGCCACATTTTGCACCATGGGGTCTTGGTAACATCGGCTGAAATTTGTTGGGGTGTCACTCTGGGATGGTGGTGGGGCCTGTGTCCCACCTGGGGGAAGCCGAGAGTTGCTTTGTGTGTGCCAGGTCCGGGGTGCAGTTTCTCTGTGGGCATCATGGCAGTGTCTGTGTTGAGCGTCTGTCCCTGATGGTCAGTGCGATCATAGTGACCAGTCGGACATTTAGCATATTAGCCTTTTATATACTATACTAGAGGCCCAGTGCATGAAATTCGTGCCCGGGGGAATGTGTCCCTCAGTCCAACCTGTACCCTCTCCAATTTGGGACCCCTCGAGGGATGTCCGACTGCCCGTTTAGGCCTGATCCTCCTGGATCAGGCCTAAACGGGCAGTTGGATATCCCTCTCACAATCCAGGATGGCTGGCTCCCAACCGCTCGCCTGCCTGCCTGCCTAATTGCCCCTAACCACTTCCCTGCCAGCCTGATCAATGCCTAACTGCTCCCCTGGCGGCCTGATTGCCCCTAACTGCCCTCCCCTGCTGGCCTGGTCACCCCTAACTGCCCTCCCTTGCCATCCTGATCACCCCTAACTGTCCTCCCCTCTAGCCTGGTCATCCCCAACTGCCCTTTTTTTCAGGCCTGGTCCCTCCCAACTGCCCTCCCCTGCTGGCCTGATTGCCCACAACTGCCCTCCCCTGCCAGCCATCTTGTGTCCACATGGGGGCAGCCATCTTGTGTGTTGGAGTGATGGTCAATTTCCATATTACTCTTTTATTAGATAGGACTAGAGGCCCAATGCATGAAATTTGTGCAAGAGTAGGCCTTCCTTCCCCCAGATACTGGTACTGGTTTCCCTCTGGCACCTGGGACCTGGGCTGGCTTCCCTCCAACCACCTTCAGGTACCTGAGATCCAGGCTGGCTTCCCTCTAGCCACCCACAGGCAGCTGGGACCTGGGCTGGCTTCCCTCTGGCCGCCTGCAGACTCTGGACCCAGTCTGGCTTCCCTCAGACCTCCTGCAGGCATCTGAGACCTGGCCTTCCCTCCAGCCCTGGCTTCATCCAGGACATCTGGAATGACATCCAGACTGCCATCTTTTCTAATTAGCATATTACTCTTTTATTATTATCCTAATAATAGACAAATACGGTAATTAACCATACCTCTGCTACGCTTCCCATTGGCTTATCAGGGCGATATGCAAATTAACTGCCAACCAAGATGGCGGCTGGTAGCCAGGCAGCGGAAGCGAACATGAGGCTTGGTTGACCCGGCAATGGAGGAAGCCAAGGTTCCCCGCCTGCCATGGCCCAGCTCTGAGCTGCACTGTAAGCAACAATGTTGCAATTATAGAAGCTAAACAAACCCCAGGTACCTGCTTTCAGGCAGCCAACCTCCAAGCAAGAGTCACAACAAAGTTCCAATTACAGAAGGTAAATAAATCCCAGAATAAAAAAAAAAAAAAGAAAAAATGGAGAGACTGGGAGCTTCAGTTGCAGGCTTGGCCCACCTGAAAATGGCCCTCAGCCCCTCACCCAGACTGGCCAGGCACCCCAGTGAGGACCCCCACCATGAAGGGGGTGTGGGCAGCCTGAAAACAGCCCTCAGCCCCTCATCCAGGCTAGGAAGGCACCCCAGTGGGGACCCCCACCCTAAAGGGGGTGCGGGCAGCCTGAAAACAGCCATCAGCCCCTCATCCAGGCTGGCCAGGCACTCCAGTTGGGACCCCCACCCTAAGGAGGGTGCAGGCAGCCTGAAAACAGCCATAAGGCCCTCATCCAGGATGGCTAGGCACTCCAGCGGGGACTCCCACCCTAAAGGGGGTGTGGGCAGCCTGAAAACAGCCATTAGCCCCTCACCCAGGCTGGCAAGGCACCACAGCGGGACCCCCACCCTGATCCGGGACACCATTAAGGGCAAACCAACCAGCCCTCACCTGTGCACCAGGCCTCTGTCCTATATAGTAAAAGGGTAATATGAAAACTGACCCTAATAGCAGAAAGACTGGGAATGTCTGGTCACTATGACACACACTGACCACCAGGGGGCAGACGCTTAATGAAGGAGCTGCCCTCTGGTGATCAGTGAGCCCCCACATGAAGGAGCTCTGGTAGCCACAAGCCAGGCTGATGGCTGCCAGTACAGTAGTGGTGGTGGGAGCCTCTCCTGCCTCCTCAGCGGGGCTAAGAATGTCTGACTGCAGCTTAGGTCTGCTCCCTGCTGGCAAGTGGACATCCCCTGAGGGCTGCCGGGCTGCCAGAGGGATGTCTGATTGCCAGCTTAGACCTAATCCCCTGGGGAGCAGGCCTCAGCCAGCAGATGGTCATCCCCCGAGGGGTCCCAGACTGTGAGAGGGCACAGGCTGGGCTGAGGGACCTCCCTCTCCCCAAGTGCACACATTTTGGTGCACCGGGCCTCTAGTACATAATAAAAGCCTAACATGCAAATTAACCAAATGGCGGAACCACTGTAGGAACTTTCAAAAAAGGGCCTTGATTTGGATTTGTAGAGAGCTTTATCAGAAGAAAAAGGAAGTCAAGCCCTAGCTGGTTTGGCTCAGTGGATAGAGCATTGGCCTGTGGAAAGAAATATCCTCGGGTGAGGATTAAAAAAAGGAAGTCAAATCTGTGTGTACAAAAACTGTGAAATATACAAAGTATGATCAATTTTGCTAAATGAAGTGAGATGAGCACTTATGAAACAAGAGCATTGAGGAGAAAGGGTGAGTTAGCAGGTTGGAAAGAGTTCGGCACAATTCTAGAGCAGGGAACATGTCTATCAGCGTGCTTAGTTATGTTTGTACAGGGATGGAGGAGTCTCATTGAGGTGGTATTGATGGAAGCTCAGGAAATGCTAATATATTCAAGTTGAAAATATACACATGGGTAATACTAGAAAACTGCCTCAAGATAATATTTTTGAAATCATAACATAAACCCTGGCTTTCAGGGTTGGTGGACCCATATCAATTTAAATTGAATGCCATAGTAGTTGAATATCCTTTGGATTTTGGTTAGAAATATTATTTAATTTTGTGCATATTTCTTCTAATTCTATACTGGGTTTCTATCTTTTTATAGATTTCAAATATTTTCTTGCAAATTACTACCAAAATGTTGGTGATTCTTGATTAAGTGACATCTATTTGAGTAGAAGGGCCAGCCTTGCACAGTGTCAAGAATAGACTTAATTATGTTGTACATTGTTAGCTTTCACTATTGTATTATGAATGAGAATTATAAGCACTCTCCCTCTTTTTTTTTAAGTATAGCATTTCATTTTTTTCAAAAGAAACATAATTAAAGAAGCATTTCACAGCATATAGTTTCATGGCTATATTCAGTAGAAAGTCATTTGTTATGATAGATTCCTTATTAATAATTCTGATCATAGGAATCACTTATTTAACAGTGACTATAATAATCACTAGATGAGTTTATTGATCTCATTTTGTAGAGCTTGCAATGTAGGGAATAAGGTAGACCTTTCCCTGTCTGCATTTCCTCATCTTTATTTTATGACTGAAATAAAATTGTATACAATTACATTTTTTATTATGTAAGCCATTCAATGATGATGCAATAAAAATTCAGTCTTCAAAAGTTTAAAAAATAATATTTTAAAAACTTTAGTTGGTAATCTTTGACATTAATAACATAATCCAAAACAATAATCTTTGTTGAGTTGATAATATTTGATTAGGAATTAAATATATTTTATTCTTTAAATCTAATGCCATTTAACACTTAGGTATGAGATAATAAAGCAAATGTTATTGTGGTAGCAATCCTTCCCTCATTAAAATTATCTATAATAATAAAAGCATAATATGCTAATTAGACCAAATGTCCATCTGGAGGACTTTCCAGATGAAGCTGGGGCTGCGAGGCCCGAGGCAGCCACCATGGCTGCAGGGGCCCAACCCCTTGAATGAATTTCATGCTTCGGGCCTCTAGTACACAATAATTAAAGTATTGCCAGTTACAGAAGGCTTTGTGATTATTGCACATTTAAAATTATTAAAGGCAAAAATATTATTTTCTAACTAAATTTAGACTCATCAGCTTTAATTTGACCAATTTGTCTTCTAACCACCTTTCACATATGCTATCTTTCCTTAAAGACTTTCTTAAAATGCCCCAAAATAAGAAAGTCCTAACTTTTAGTTTTTAGATATTTATATCATGGGTTAAGAAACTTTATACTTCAATACTGAGTTATTAATTACATTAATTAAGCTAAATATATTATTTATCATACACATCAATAATATTTTAGATAAAATATTGGCTTTCTTATCCTAATTGTTGAATTTTATCTATTCTTTGCTTTTCCTTTAATGAACTTCATTGTCCATATTCTTACATAATATTTGTGTTTTTATTTAAGCTGTTTTAATTTACTTTTACCATTATTGTGACATATATATTTAGTACGTTTGGTAAAATGGCTTGTATTTGCTCAATTTTAATGTTGCCCATCACAACACTCACAATATAAAGGTAATGTTACTATTTTATAATTTTTAAAAAGATTATCTGTGAAAAACAACTTCCTAAACTAAAATAGCCATTGGGATAGAGTGGTCACAGTATTTTAAAAGGACACAGGAGACAACAGACCATTTAACTTCCCCATTACCTATAGCATCTGTGGGACTTTGGACATTATATTTACTATGTCTGAGATTCAGTGGAAACTAATATTTATCTGTTTGAAAACTAGAAACTCTCCTGAACTACATTCTTGTTCTGAGACCTCAGATTTTCTGAACTATGATTTCCCTCTTGGTTTGGAGCATTTGGATTTTCAATGTTTATTGATAGACTTAGGATCATTCTACTCTTTATCTTTAAAAGTTTGATCATCAGCCTCTATTGATTTCTACCCTACTTTATGTTTATTGAATGTTTATATAACACCTGAAATAAAATATATTTAGGATGTGGTCAAGAATCATTCCAATAAAGGAATCAAGTGTGAGCAAATGGTTAAACCAATACAAAGAGAAGAGCTATGAGACACAAAGTGAGTGAGGTGGTTTGAAAGTGCTAGCTCTATGACACTGTCAGAAAAGGAACTACCTTAAATTGGGATCAACCTACTCAACCCTTGCCCTGGTTGTTTGAGTTATTCCGTGAGGATGATGGGAGATGCAGGAGGTAATAATAACTGGCTTTCATGAAATTAAACTTACTGGCATTATTTCCACATTTCACACATTTTTACTTCGGAATTAACTGTTGACTTAATAAAGGTAATCATGTTAAGCAAATTTGCTGCTCAAATTTTTTCAAAGTACCCCAAAATATTAGATCTTTCACTCCCTCTGATAGTCCCAATATATATCAGTCAGCATGCAAACATTTCTTTCCTAGCAAAACAATTTTAAAAAAGCACATTCTAGTTCAATATTCATATTCTATTAATTGGTGTATCATAATTCTTTTAAATTAGTTGTTGCATCTTGAAGATAAATCTTTCTAAATAACTTCTAAAACTATGTAGATAAAGAAGATGATAAATAACATTTTCCATTGCTGATGGCGAATCATAACTAGAAGACATCGATGACTACAAACTATAATTCACACAGAGTGAGTGAATAAACATTTAAAATAAGCAGAATCAAACTCTGGACCTTTCAAGAAAGTTGTAATTCAACAAAAATAGAAAAAAAGAAAAAACAATGAGGGGAGATCTTATTGGGGACAAAATTCAGATCACATCAAGTAAGGTTTAATCTTGGTAGAAGAGAGTTCTACTCCCAATGTGGAAATATTGTAAAGAAGTCTGGTTACTGGTGGATTAATTAAAAGAAGGGTCTGAGAATGTGTATGAGACCTGAGGAGATGGCAATCTTGGAAAGACACTACATGTAAGAGTGAAGGCAGCAGTATAGAAGTAGGAGGTATCAGTAGGAGGCTTGGCTATGAAAGAAAACATTGGAAGATAAAGAGCTAATAGAAACAAGGAAATGCTAATAGAAACAATGAATTTGACTAATTTCAAGTATAAAAGGAAACCATGAAATTAAAAAAAGACAGGTATCAGAATGATGTAATATTTGTAACAGCTGATTGAACTAAGGAAATCAATGAAGAAGAAGACAATGTTGTACCAGTAATAAAGATTAATTATAAGATGCCCAAGCAAAATAGATGTGTTTGATAATAGTAAAAGATACAGAAAATAAGAATGAAAAATCCCCAAAGAATAAGTATAATAAAGATGGGAAAAGATCAGAGAGAAAAAAAATTGATATTATTGGAGTCCAAAAAGAACAAAAAAAAAGCCAAAGAGCAGAACTAATATTTAAAATGACAAATTAAGAACACTTTCCTGAAATACAATGAAATAGAAATTTTTTAGGGGTGAAATAGGCAGGTTTTGGGATTTTTTAGAATTGGGGGTCCATGAAAAAACACAGGGCTTCAAGGTTGCAAAAGGGTACATTTCCATAAAATAAGGGAGCAGGGAGCCAGCAGAAGTTACATTTCCTTAAGACAAGGAAGTTGGGATAGGCAACTGTTGTATTTCCATAAGACAAGGAAACCTGGAGTAGCAAAAGGTCTACATTTACAAAATAAAGGAGGAGGAAGAAAGCCCAGAGGGAATAGGAGAACAATGAGGGAGGAAGGCCTCATATTATCTGACCCCCCCTCCCCAAATTAAAATGCATACATTTTTTATCTAGAGATCTATAAAATTCTTTACAAAAAATTCTTATGTCAAAGAGAAAACAAAAACAAACATCCGAAAATAGCGATAAGTGGAAATGTCTTGGGCAGTTAGACAGACATGAGCAGAGCGACAGCGACGGGCCAAATACAGAAGGTCACGGGGTGGGAAGCCCCAGGTGCCTAGCAACACACAATCAATTACAGGGTGGGACCTGGCCCAGGTTGGCTTTTCCTCCCTTAGCATATCGCTGGTCTTGCGGTTTGGACCCCCTGACCTTTCCTCCCTAGAGATAATTTCAAGGCCTCAGTAATATTTCAGCTCCAGCCCCAGATAAGCAACAAAATCAGCCATTGCTGAATCAGGAGCAACTGCGTTGAATAATGACCCCCTGCCCTGGTGCAGTTAATCAGTGGAGACCACACCCTGGAATGACACACCTGGGAAACTGTTGCATATTCTATTAAGATCTTCTCCTTGGACCTCCCCTAAAATCTCCATCCTTGAAACCTCAGGATGGAGGACCCAGTGCCTTTACCTTTCCCAACCCCCTCCCCCTCCCTGCCCCAGGCACATTACCATTAGCTTCCTCACTCCCAAGCTCCAAGGGCCCTTCCTTCACCGCTAGAACTTGTTTCCTAAGCTTATTTCTTTTAGGAATTGCTTTCTTCTCCCTCTGTGATTCACCAAAGAAATGCTCTCTTACAGTTTGGGTCTTGCTCTGAATTCTCTCCTCGCCAGAATTAAGTACTGAGGTTGCTGAATCTAGGTTTGGTCTAATCCCACTGGTCAGACACCTGGTGCAGTTCCCACCACCTACAACAGAAAGACTACAAAACAGATTCTCTGGGATATTCTTAAAGCAATGATTAAAGGAATTAAATAATTAGGCTAGTACAAATGAAAGTGAAGGACTTCCAGTTTCCTGTTAAGTATTCCAGGAGCTTGAGAGTCACCCCTCGGTCCTCACAACAAATACAAAGCTGAACAGAGTGAAAAATCTACTCGTCATGGATCTGTGAGAAGGTTGGACACTGGAAGGGCCATTGCCCCCAAGATTGGAGAGGAAGGTGAATGCAGGGAGTCTGAGACTTCTGAGCAGAAACTTCTTCAGAAACCAGGGGATATGAAACCTGAACTGTAACTGATGAATTGCTAGAGGGTCAACATGGACAATTTTGACAACTTTGAGAGTTAAAAGTTCCAGGGCTGCCCCATCTAAGGGTGGTTGTGGTGGGATGGGGTGGGAGATGAGGGTTCTACATTATTGTGTTATTTACCTTCAGGAGCTAGACTAAGTCCCAAAGTAAATATTGGAGAAAATCCCATCATGCTTCTGGCAGAGGGATAGGAAAAAAGAACTATGAAATATAACAGAGCACTCTGTTCTTCTTCACAAGACCTGCCCTCAGGGGAACTAGTTAACCAGAACCCACATTTATGGCCTGGGGAACGGGAACACCCAACGCCAGCTCACTCTAGCCATCCTGTACCATCTAAATTAGGGGGCCAGGGAGAGAGCTGAGCAACACTTGTGAATTTCACAGTCAACAGGTATAGGTTTACTAAAAGTCTGAGACCTAAATATAAGACTATGAAACATGTTATTTTTCTCCATACCTATGCCCATATTACAGTAGTTCCTTTACCTCATGCCCAGATATCAAGAAAAAAATTGAAAGGCATATCAAAAGGCAAAAAACATAATTTGAATAAACGGAACAAGCATCAGAACTAGAGATGGCAGAGATGTTGAAATTATCAAACCAGAAATGTAGAACAACTATGATCAATATGGTTAGGCCTTTAATTGATAAGTAGACAGCATGCAAGGACAGATGGGCAATGTAAACAAGGAGCAGAGATTTAATCTTAGCAAAGGACTGAAAAGAAATGCTAGAGATATGAAACACTGTAACAGAAATGAAAAATGACTTGGATGGGCCTGTTAATAGCTTGGACAAGGCTGAGGTTAGAATCTGAGCTAAAGGATATTGCAATCGATTCTTCAAAAACCTAAAAGTAAAGAGAACATTGACTGACAAAAACAGAACAGACTATTCCAGGTCTGTGGGATAACTGCAAATGGTGTAACATACATGTCATGGGACATTCAGAAAGAGAGGAAAGGGAGAAAGAAACAGAAGAAATATTTAAAACAAGAAGGACTAGGAATTTGTCCCAAATTAATGTCAGACACCAAACCACAGATCTAGAAAACTCAGAGAATATCAATCAAGATAAATGTGAAAATCTACCCCTGGGCATACATATCATTTTCAAATTATAGAAATGTGTGTGGGAGGCAACCAATGTGTCTTTCTCACATCAATGTTTCTCTCTCTCTCCCCCTCCTTCCTTCCACTCTCTCTAAAAATAAGTGGAAAAAATATCCTCGGGTGAGGATAAACAAAAAAACAAACAAAAAAGAAGGAATAAATGAAGCTAAAATAAATTATTTTCTTATTCTTAATTGATTTAACAGATAACAGTTTAAATAATAATAGCAATATATTTGATTATGTGTGCTTACATATACTTCATTTCTCTCTACATATGTAAATACATATATCTAAATCTATTTTTATCTATATGTATGGGACAAAGGGTTTCAGTTGGTTACTTGAATGGCTTAAGGATGACTCGAAGGTTGGTTGTACTTGGGACTATTGATCAGGGCATCTATATCTGGTCTCTTCATTTGATTTGGGCTTCTCAGAGCACAGTAGCTGGGTTGTAAGAGAGTGAGTCCTGAGAGAGAACATCTGGAGAGCTAGCTTCCAAAGAGATAGGAGATTCCTTTGGACCTAGCCTCACTAGTCACATCCTTTTGTTTCATCCTATTGGTGGCTTCAGTTGAATCACTAGGGCTGACCCAAATTCAAAGAGAGGGGCATTAAACTACATCTGTTGACAGGAGGTGTCAAAATCATCGTGTTAGAGCTTTGGGGATGGGCAATGATGTTGTGACCATTACTGAAAAATTCAATTGGTACAGTCTCCTATTTCATGAGGAGATACTAGAGGCATATGTGTTAAAGTCGAGGTAAGGTGCTCACCATCTTAACTACTATTTACTATATATATATATATATATATATATATATATATATATATATATATATATATTATATATATAATGTAATTAGATCAGAGCAACCAATTAAAGGCAGCATATGAATTGGAAAGAGCTATCATGTGTGTGTATGTGTGTGTAGAAGAGAGAGAGAGAAGGAGGGAGGAGGGAAGAAGAGTGAGAGTTGAAATAAATATAGCACAAAATTAAGACGGAAGGTATACAGATGTTCATAGACCTATTCTTATTTAATAGCCACTTAAGAGATGAAGAAACTGTATTAGGCTTTCTGAGTGTGTATTAAAAACAGGTTTGATCTTTGCCCTGTAGATACCTATGATCTAATAAAATACACAAACAGATCAAATATACAGCCAACAAAGCAATATAATCACAAAATCTAAAACCACCTCTTGCAAGAAGTTGAAGCTTGACTATGTTGGCCACGTAAGGATGAATGACCTAATATAAGCCCTTTCTGAGAGGAGGTGGAACATGGAGGAATTTGTGACCAGTTGGCAAGCAGGACCAGGGAGGAAGTTGAGGCATGAGGACCAGCTTGCGCCAAATGTGGCTAATGGTGTGAAGAGGCCTGGGTTGCAAAGTTGGTAGCGGGAACTCATGCACATGTGAAAAGACGTTTTAAATAAGCCCATGCACTTCAGCTTGGGGGAGAGACTGAGGAGGGGAAAGGGATGCGTGTGGAATATCAGTTCCCCCTTCTCAGCTGTGACACTCTTCAAAGGTCTACAGAGATTTGTAATTGAAAGTGTATAATAGAAGTCTAATACTAATAATAGCAATAATGATAGGGTTAACCTTTATTAAGCCCGGCTATATACTAAACATTGCACTAAGTAAGAACTGCTAGGCTCAGCACCTCTAGTGTCATTGTCCGCTGCACAGTTCCTTCTCTCAAAATTGATATGGGCTCTCCGCTGTCACAGAAGCCTGAGTGGAGAGCATTCAGGGGGCTGCGATCTGCCTCCCGGCCGGTGATAAGTGGGTGGGCAGCCTGTGGCCCACCTCCCATCTGTGTCCGAAGTCCAAAGAGAAACAGAGAGCTCAGGAGGTATTATTGTACATGCCCTTTTCATTAGCATTCAGTTTTGCTCTGTTGCTTATGATGAGATAGGACAAGCATTTTCAGGGTGCTCCATTAAATTTCTTCCTAACGCCTGAATCTCTTTATGATAGCGGCAAGATAAGATGTCCTTGTCCTCCATGTCCTTTTATTATTCACTCTAACCTGGTCCTCGAGTGTCTCCATTCACCCATTCGGAAGCCTTCTTTTCCTAATCTTTGTAGATTATTTCTCCATTTCTTGAAGACCGGGCAGTTGGCTCTTAAATGTTTCCTGCGGTCCTTTCATTTCACTGAATTTTAAATATTTCAGCCAATTTGAAGAGTTCATAATGATGAATAAGATTAAGCTTGGAGCTTAACCTTTTGAAACTGGGTGACGCGCTAACTCGGCTGGAACGCTGGTTAATTTAACAGCAGGAGTTGAATTAACTTGTCACAGCGCTGCCATTGTTAAATTCCCTGCTCCCGATCCTGGTCCCACTCTCTCAGACCGTGGTTGTCCTGGGACCAGGGGATGAGCTGGGGTGAAGAATAGAGTGGAAATTGGAAAGGAAAGATGGTACACATTGTTAGGATGACCAGGAATGACCAGAGGAGGAATCCATTGTTGTTGGGGAAGTCTAGAAAAAAACAGAAGAGAGGGGAGCTTAAAAAATAAAGGCAGTGCAAGGGAGTCCTGGGAGGGTGTGAAGTGAGCAATAGATTGAGGGTGAGGCATGAAAGAGAGGAGTATATTAGGAAGAGGCAATGAGCGATGGGACTTGAATTTCTTGAAAATACATTATGTTTGGCATGTTAGAAGCTCCTGAGTGGCAGCCTGGCACACAAAAAACAAAATCACCTGCTTAAAAATATCTCTCGCATTAGGTAGAAATGAAAATGTTGAACCATAGGAATAATTACACAGATGATCTCAACAAAGGGAGAGAAGTTCTTCTAAATTTGGCTCAGCAGAAATATGTAACGTGGCATATTTGCAGATTCCTGTCAAACATTTTGGCTTGGTGCAATTTAGTCAGGAAGAGAGGGGAGTGGGGAAGGAAGGTAATTCAGGGGACAGTGAGTCAGGCAGGGGCTAGAGCAGTGATGGCGAACCTATGACACGCGTGTCGGAGGTGACACGCGAACTCATTTTTTTGGTTGATTTTTTCTTTGTTAAATGGCATTTAACTATATAAAATAAATATCAAAAATATAAGTCTTTGTTTTACTGTGGTTGCAAATGTCAAAAAATTTCTATATGTGACACGGCACCAGAGTTAAGTTAGGGTTTTTCAAAATACTGACACGCCGAACTCAAAAGGTTCGCCATCACTGGGCTAGAGCATGGTGGTCTTTCTCCAGGGAGGAGTGGGGAGGGAGTTGGTGGAGGCTGGGGATAGAAAGTCCAAACAGAAGCAGCACGGTGGTAATGTTTGCATGGATACCTTGCCCTTCCAGTAGCAGGCATTGCTGGGCTGGAAGGCTCGGTGCATGCATTGCTTACCCCTGAGTAACTCTCAAATATGCATTTGCTCAGGTTAGCTGTTCCCACTCAGACAGGAAGCTTTGTGTAGCAGAGTAAGATGCTCAGCCTTCAGGGCAGAGGCCTAATGGCACCTGAAATGCAGGCAAAATAACCAGTCTGCTTCTAAACACCAGCCACTTTGAGGCCCATCAATAGAGATCACCTAGAGCCTGTCTTCCTTTCAATTGTTTCAGCAGTGCGTTAACACCAAAAGGACATTTTCTTTTCTATGAGTATGATTTTGTTTCAGGGCTCATGTTATTCCACGGACGCTCTAACAGGTTTTCAGTTTCTAAGGTAGTTGCCTGAAAAGACTGTTGGCTGTGCAGGAGCCTAACCAGGGCTCAGTAGCTGGATCTGAAGCAGATTACTAAGGATTCCAGGGCCTTTAGTTTCCATCCAAAATTACTCTCAAATGTAGCTATCTGATGGCTGGGCTGTGTCTGATGGATCAAGAGAACGAGGCAAGTGGAGAGAAGGTGAAAGAGATAAGTAGGATATAGAGGACAAAAGAAAGGCGAAAAGAAAGGTACAACAAGAGGAAAAGAGTGAAGACATTCTTGTGTAGTTTCAGGATAGAAATGAAACTCGCAAGGCATTTTAAATTTACCAATCGATGTCAAAGGCACTAAGAAAGTTTTGAGTCTGGGTAGCACGCAAGCAACGCATGGAAAAGTAACCATAATGCCAGAGATTTGATGAAGCAGTGGGTGAGATTTAACTCTCCTTTAAACCAGCCATTTGCAACCCTTTTAGTCTTATGGCACATTTTAGTAAACTAATTACTGAAATTATGTGGCACACCAAAAAATGTTACATTTTTTTGTCCGCCTGACCAAAAAAAAGTATAATTTTGATTCATTCACATTGGTTGGCTATGTTGTGTTGGCTGTTGTAATTGTAATGTTTTTATTTAACAATCTGAGGGGAAAGAGGTCAGTGCCCCTGATTGAATAGTCAGGTATTGCACGTTTTAGAAGTTCTTGCAGCACACGAGTGAAAAATCCATCCTGCTCTGTACCAAAAGCAGTTTGCCAGAATCATGCCTGTTTTACTTCAGATAATCCAAGCAGAGGTACTACTGTTGCTGGTGAACGTTGAGAGAATTTGGGGTATAAATTTGCACAGTAGCTTACACTGCAATGGTCTTAATGATGTTTCCACCTTTTTTTTTTTGATGGAGGTAAAATTAAAAAAAAAAATGTTTTCACTATCCAAAAGGTATGGAAGTTTTATAATAAAAATGACATCTAGTTCTGCAGCATAAGGATTTAGTTTTCCAGGTTCTGAGGGATCTTAAAATTATTTGGTATCTGGGACATGAACCCCAAAGGCAGCATTACATAGAAACTCTAACACCATCCTGGAACATAATGCTTCTCCATACTATTTGGCACAACCTGAGTTTGACTGAACTTCGAATTTCTCTTAGAAAATGAAAATAAAGTAAGGAAATTTTAAATGAAAAAAAAGAGAGGGACACAAGTATTTTTAGCATCTCAGGTCAATAAAACAATGATTTCCAAGCTATGTTTCATGGAATATGAGAAAGGTATTTTAAGACTTTATTACTATACATCTCCAGATGTGGTAAAACCTCCCAAATGTATTAACCAGGGGATCATTTTCTTCACAGACGACCAATCCTTATACTTTGAAACAGAGCTACTCTTCCAAAGAATATTACAGTCATTTAAAAAAATTTTATTTTAAAAATATGTTTTTATTTATTTAAGAGAGGAAAGGAGAGGGAGAGAGGGATAGAAATATCAATGATTAGAGAGAATCATTGATCCGCTGCCGCCTGCACACCCCCTACTGGGGATCGAACCATGTGCCTTGACTGGGAATTGAACCATGACCTCCTGGTTCATAAGTCAACATTCAACCTCTGAGCCACTGGCTTGGCTCCAGTCATTTTTTTTCACGGAGATTTCATGAACATGCTCAGAAATAACTGATCTACAGCCTATTCAGAGACAGATAGAATTAGATATTCCGGTGCCACCAGTGAGCTCCGATGCTCTCGGTCCTATCGATGTGCTGCTGGCTGGGGCAGCCACCTCAGCTTGTTGTGACTTCTACTGGCAGTGGACAGTCTCCCAGTAACTTTGTGTGCACAGTTAGAGAGGTGCTATGGAGTGGCTACAGGGAAAACCAGCTCTGAGGTTTTGAAGGTTTCAGCGTGCCGAGAGTACACACTTCATAGATACGGCGAGGGGGAGAGGTGAGCTGCGCTGTTGTGTGTGGACAGGACATCTGTACTCCTTGTCAAATGGCCAGCTGGGCACCTCCGCGCTACTTTATGTGCCTGTAATTTCCATTATGACTTTAGACTGTCATCTTTCAGCATATTTTCATTTATTGTTTTTAGCTATAATCAGGGCAGTAATAGGAGAACAATTCTAGGGAGTGAGTTTGCAGATAAAATATGTAGACCCTGGCAACAGGGAGGTCTACTTAGCCACACCTCATATTTCAGTTCCCAGAAATGTGTGTGGGGCTGACATAAGTGCTCCCTGTTGTGTGATTGCTTGTGGCTCAGTAGCCCTTTGAGAAGACCGGAGAATAAAGGACTGCGGAGAGCGGGTGTTGTCGAAATGGCAGTGCTGGGGAGGGTGCCTACAAGCACCCGAGAGAGTTTTATGTTTTTTAACACATGTTTTCTTGATGTTACCCTTAAATCCCACCTGCGTTTCCTTCTCTCACCATCCACATCAGTCGCCGCTCTGCCTTTCAGGCTGCCCTTTGAAGCATCAGTGAGCTAAAGGAAGCCGGCATGGTGGGAATTTCACCACCACTTGCAGCACGGTGCACTTCCTTGGCCAGCAATGTCGCTGAATGGCCTTCAGACGCTCACTGCAGGGCCACAGCTGATCAATAATTTCCAGGAGCCCCATCTGACTGTGTCAGAAGCAAAAACCGAGGAATGTCACGAAGCATGTGACTAGACCAGTTAGAAATAGCACCCTGACAGGAAAATTCCAGGGCAGTCAAAAGATAAATTGTAACATTTGGTTATATTACCATGTGCTAAGGCTCTTCCTTGACAGGAGACGTTTGGTTCGGTTTTAAGGCTGCAGAGGGCTTTAACTAAGCTTAGAGACGTGTGTCACACACCAGTGTTTCAAACAGCTGCATTAAGAAACTGAGGCTGTCAAATCTCCCCATATGATTTTAAGAAGGAGAAATGATCATTTGGGTATATATTAAAGGTTCCATTAGACAAGTATTTTAAATGATGTTACCCTGGTAAAGCCTCCCTTAACAAAATGGACACAATGTTAGGATTTCTAATTTTTTTTTTTTTTACCTGATTTTGCTATCAGGAAATTCTCCCATTTTGCGGTGTATTACAGTTATATTTTTCTTAATTTATTATTTTTCTTTAGTAGTAGGTCTAGTTATGTACATAGTTTCTGTATGATTAATTATGAATTCCAACAGTTTATTAACTTTTTAAAATATTAAATAATTCAATGCCATTCCAGACAGTGCTAAAAGTAAGAAAAATTGGTAAGTATTTTGGGGAAATGAAAAAGAACATAAATTCATTTTCTTCCTTTATATTGTGCATATAGGAATACTACTATAAACATCATGTCACCAAAGCCATTTATTGATGACTACATGTAGACTATAATATAACTGGGGTTAAGGAAAAGGTAACTAAATTCTTAGACTTCCTACCCTCCTGTTTTGTAAATTAGCATACTAAAGGTCAGACTCCTTGAGCAGTCCTGTAGGTCACATATGGTCGAGATAGAATTTGGAAGATCTCTCAGACTCTAAAGACCTTGTTCACTCTTTAATACAAGACTGTGTCCTAGTCAGTTGCAAAAGAAGGTTGATGTTAACAGGTTATTGATTATGTTTTCAGCTTCAGTCATTCCATCTGTAAATGGGAATAATATTACATTCATTCCATATATTTCAAACTGTTGTAAGGAAAATAGATACTTGATATACAGAAATTGACATGAAAGGCTTTTAGTTGATGGTATTCAATCCTCCTCTTCCTCCTCCTCCCCCTCTTCAACCAAGTTGCAAAATGACTTGTAAAGTTAGTTTTGATAAAAACATTTCTTAAAGAGATAAGGTTAATATTGATCAGCACTTTGAAAGGACCAGAGTTGACAAAGGGAAAGGTGTTCAAGTTTAGAGGAAATGTCTGTGCTATAAGTTGGACGCAAGATAAATTGAATTTTGTAGGGGATCTTTTAAGCAGGACTCATTGGATAGAGCTGAGAGGAAGAGTGGAATATGTGTAACATTGCAATTGTGGTGATGGTGATTAATAGATTCTTCATTTATTTATTCAACAAACAGTACCACTTTCTACCAAGAAAAATGCTAGGTGTTGGATTGATAAGATATATAAATCATGATTCCTGCTTTCGGGGAGATAACAGTTTAATGAAGCATCAAATAAAGAGCCAATACTCTTCAGAGTAAAAGGTGTTCTGAACAGAGATGTGCACAAGGTAGGGTGGTGTCAATGCGCAAGAAGAAACTGACTTTCTTGAGAAGACAGAAAATATTTTCTATAGGTTGCTGCTTAAAAAAAGCACTTTCCTTTGGAACTGCAGTTCAAATTTCAGAGGATGCATGACCCAAGAGCAGACCAGAAAAGTGAACTAACACAATCAAAATTCTGGAAAAATAAATTCCTTTACCTATAGGATGGAGGGGATAATGGGGAGGCAAAAATATCTGAAAAATGCTGTTTTACATCATATAGGTGACGGAGCAGGCCTGACCATGAACAGACTTGGAAGAATTAATGGATGATGGACTCTGCTTCAAAGGTTAAAAAAAAGAGAGAGAGAGAGACATGGAAAATATGATAGTATATTTATGAGTTTGAATGTTGTCAGGTATAATCGTGCCTTTGATATTATGCACAGAAAGATGAAGAGCAATACAAAATGTCAGTTTGAGTGGGAGTTAATTATTCCCTGCATGGGGAGAATTTCAAGAAGGCGTCAACCAATGGGACCACCTGGGAAAATTGAATAGCTTACAAGCATGTTCTGAATTAAGTTTATTTTGTTTTGTATATTGTCAAGAAATCACAAAGATGCAAGGAATAAATCTGAGAGGTGATCAAACCAATTGTTTTCCCTTTTTGAACTTGTCAAGAATAGAGAAATAAAAGCAAAAACAGTCCCATGCAGCATCCCTGTATCCAAAGGAAATATCCAAACACAATTTCAGAGCCCAAAGTGACTTTGGGATTATTTCCTTTTCTACTCTCCTTGATTAGCATCAATAAGTGGACTGAACCTGTCTGTAGATAACACTTTTAAAATAACATATTTCTTGTTTTCTTTAAGAATGTATGAAAATTGGGTGACTTTTTAAAAGGAAGTCTTTATTGTTAAGAGTATTACAGCTATGCTTCCTTTTCGCCTCGTTGCCCCCCTCCACCCAGTTCCTGCCTCATAGCAGGTCTTCACCACCCTATAGTCTGTGTCCATAGGTAATGGGTGGTGCATCTAAGTTCTTTGGTTGATCTCTTCCCACCACCTCCCCCCTTCCCTCTGAGATCGGTCAGTCCCTTCCACGTTTCCATGTCTCTGGTTCTATTTTATTCATCAGTTTTTGTTCATTAGATTCCTTGTTCGTTTATTTTGATTTTTAGATTCAGTTGTTGGTAGATATGTATTGATTGCCATTTGATTGTTCATATATTTGATCTTTTCAGCCCTCTTTTTTTTTTTTTTTTACACCACTAGAGAAGTACAGAAGCCTGAACGTTTTCTTTGGCAAACTCAAATCAGTGTTCTGCCCACTGTCTCCCAGACTCCGAATGACGACCTCTTTACAAGCTGGTGCTGACTGCTCCGATGGATGTCCCGCGCTGCTCCCTGGCGGCAGAGCTGCTCACAGGAATGACTTCCGGTTGCCGGGCTTTCCGGGGGTTGTTGGGCTCTCTCCCGCCTGAAGCTCTGCCCTGTTGCCCTTACATGGGAGGTTTTGTCTGCCCCTTTAGCCTTTAGTCCTTTTTAAATTTTCTTTTATTTTAGCTCCTTGGGAAATAGAGAGGAAGAGTGAACTCAGAGCTCCAATCCAACGGGGCCTGTCAATTTCTTATCTCCAGCGTACTCATTTTAGGGGCTGCACAAGATTCTTCTTCGTCTTAGGGCAGTTGCTAAACAAATTTCTCGCCCCACCTTAAAATTCTAACCATGCAGGAGCAGGGGAATTTCTTTGCCTCAGTACAAGCCTTAGATGCCAGCTTTACCTGGGGCTGCTTGGTCATGGTCAAATACCAATAGGCAACTTGTGTTGGAGCAACCGATACAGTGAGTACTCCTCTTACTACTCTTGAGAGCGTTAGGGTGTGTAACTACCGATCCCACTAACTCAGTCTCCCTGTCTGTTCTGTAGGGGCTCAGATGTGCTGCTGTAAAGTGGGGCCACTCTAGAGCCCAATCTACTCTGGACCCGGGGGACTCAGAATGTTCTAAATAAGGAACAGATTCCTTGCAGAGAAACTCCAAAAAAAGTAACAGATTGCCAAGACCTGATCGGAAAAGAATCACATTGTCAGAAGTCTAGAACCAGCTTTGAGCACTGTTTATTCAGGGATTTTCAGGGTCAGTTCAGAGTCTCTGAGTCATTTGCACCAGAAGAGTAGAAATAGCAGTCTTTCCCACTTGGAGTTTGTCATTGTGTCACCCGTGTTATTTCTAGTGCTAAAGAGAGCCAAACTCAAAAGTATTATCATGATGACAAAGCAAATCAATTATTTGTCTTAAAACTAGTGAGCCACTTAATGCTTTCTAAGAATTTGGCTCATTAACAAAGAAAAAACATTTTGAGTTTTGTAACAATTTTCTAGATTTTACACTTCTTTTCTCCTTTGAGGAATGGAAAGTGTAATACCGATATGGCAGTCATTTGAAATTAATTTCAAAAGCCTATCCAGTTTACTACTTAAGATCAAAGTTTACATTTCTCTGACATTCTTTTGAAACTAATTACCATTATAGCTTAATTGACTTCCATCTGAGGAAGGCTATACATACACACAAACACATACACACACACACACACACATGCAACCATGCAGTGGGGTTTTATACATGCACAGAAATACATGTTTACATATCCTATATAATAAAGAGCTAATATGCTAATTAGATTGAACAGCCAAATGACCTTCCAGACGTCCTTCCAGATGACCTTCCAGACGAAGCCTGGGCTAGGAGGGCTGTGCCTCTTGCATGAATTTCGTGCATCAGGCCTCTACTTCATTTATAATATACTAAAGAAGAGCAGTAAAATAACTGGGTTTTAAAATCCAGGATTAACTTATTAAGACACATTCAAGGTGTTTTTATAAAATAAAATACAATCGAAACCAAGCATGAAGGTAAGTGAAACATTTTTTTGTAAAAAAAAATTCTTTTCTAGCCATCTTGCAACTCTGTAAGACCTTTTGAAATGTGGAAGCAGAAGCTGTTCTTCCAGCTTTCTCTCTCTCTTTTTTTCTCTCTCTCTTTTTACCCTTTGCATTTTATAAAACTGCAGTTTTATTGCTAGATAATATGGTAAAAAAGATTCATTGTAAGGGTTACTTAACAACGTTGGTGGTGTTGATGAATAGTTGCAATTAATACATTTCCTTAATTAGTCTGATACCCAGAAGATGCACCTGGCAGGTCATTTTAATACTACAATTGATTTATAGCTGCTAGAAATGATTTCACCAGCTATCTTCAGAGAGTACAATTAGAGTGGATTTCATTTTTTTATGCATTTTCACTGAGGAATAAACATAAAAGGTCTATGTAATTCAGAACAAAGAAGCTATAATGCACTAATGGTTTATGGATTTTATTAATATTCAGCTAACATTAGAGGCAATTTTAGGGGAGAGCAACCTATTTTCTTTATGAAGTATTCAGTTTTTTGTTTTTTTTTAGTATCTGAGTGCTTTGTTTAAAAAAGAAACCTTGATATTTTGAAATGAGTTGTCTCTATTTCTTATAGAAAAAATGTTATGTTACAATATATAAAGAATAAAATAATTAAGTCCTCTATATTAATTGGATGCCGGTGTATTTATATACTGTATATTTGCTATACCTGTAAATTTAAAAATAAGTCATTAGACATTCATGTGATTTAAATAGTGCTTCCATTAATATAATTGAGCTAATGGATGAACTCTATTAGTAATGGAGGGAGTTGTACTTCGTGGTTGAACAGGTAACAGAATATTTTAAGAAGCTGATTACATATCTGGCTTTTAATTCCCTGTTTATCTGGGATATTAATTTTGCTAATCGGGAATCTTTGTCCTCCTTTCTCATCATCCATAACATGGGAGCAATTTGCTTTTATAGTTTACTATAGTAGGACAATGAGAAATCAGTTTCACAGATAAAGCCAATAGTCCTATGAAAAGTATTAATATTTAAATACACCATTCCTATGACTAAAATGAACACCTAAAAAATGTCTGTATCAAAGGGTCAATGAACCTCTGTTAGTTCAAAAAAAATTTAATGTAAAAATCCAACATTTATTTAAAATGTATCTTATGACTATTTAGCAAGACCTACTACTTATAAGGTACTAAGCTTATAAATGCTATGGATTCAAGAAGGAAAAAGCAATAGTTTTCTGTCAACATAGAATTATAGTCTAGTTGGGAAGAGCAGGAGAAATTACAAGTACAAAATTGCACGCTGGCCCGGCCAGCATGGCTCAGTGGTTGAGCTTCACCCTAAGAACCAGGAGGTCACGGTTCCATTCCCAGTCAGGTCAGGGCACATGCCCGGGTTGCAGGCTCAATCCTTGAGGTGGGGCATGCATGTTTCTATCTCTCTCTACCTCTCTAAAATCAATTAAAAAATAAAAATAAAGTGTAAGCTGTTTTCATGAAGGAAATGCCGAGGAGCCTGAGAGAGGACGTGACAGGGAGGCCTGTGGCTACTGCATTTTTGTATTACCAATTCTGAACTGGAAATTTACAGCCCGGTCTAAACAACATAGAAATGTTCCCCAGCACCCAACATGCCTCATGATAATATCTCTTCTCCATATTCAATGAAGACTCTTCGAATCCCACTAGTAGTTGAGTTTGGCTTTTTGTTTGGTTTTGTTCTTAGTGATAGGTAATAGATTTGCAAATTTATTCTGTCTCTTGTTCACATTACCTACCAATGCTACCCAGTACAACAGCAGCCAGTTAGCGTTAGCAGTAGAGTTCAGGACCAGGCATTCTAAGGCGTTGGAAGCTAATCATCCACATAAAGTACAAATTTTCAATTCTTGCAACTTATATTTTTAAAATAAAATTTTCTCAGCCAACACCATTCTGTATAACTGGGAATTACTCAAAATTAGTCTCAGACCTGGAGAACATTATGCTAAGTGAAATAAGCCAGTCAGAGAAAGACAAGTACACAAGATTTCGCTTATATGTGGAATCTAATGAACAAACTGAACTACCAAGCAAAATAAAGACAGACTCATAGAGAGCAGGCTGACAGCTCTGTTGGGGAGGGTGTTGGGGAGGGAGGGGGAGTGTGTGTGGAGGAGGGTGGGTGAAAGTGGAAGAGGCCATTGAGGGATAAATGGTAATGGAAAAAATAAAATAAAAAATTTTTAAATGGTGATCTCTGAAAACACATGAAGGCCTTTGATTCTGTACCTTTCCTGTACAAACCACGAGTTAAAAAAATCAAAATCTGTGCTTGTTTACGAAACCGTTCAGCCACCCACAGGGTTCTGAGACTTCCCTGAGAATGTCCTAATGCAAATAGAAAATTACAGGATGACTTCCACTGGGATTAGAGGGCCACAGGATTTGGTTGCTTCCAGACATCAGCAGGAAAGACATTTTCCCTGCTAACATTCTGGCACGGCAGAGAGAGGGTTAAAGCCCCATGCCTTTTGGCGACCAGAGCCCCCTAGCTCCTCTACCACCACTTCTGTCCTTACACTGGAGGAGTCGGGTACCATTTCCTAAATTACAGGACTGGGACTTCAGGAGGTCACTTTACCCATCCCCCTGCTTCTGGGCAGGGCAGCACTTAATTATCCCGGCTCACAGAAGCTCTCTCTGAAAGCAATTGATGCAGAGATGTGATCATTTGCCTCGGGGGAGCATGATGCTCTGTAGATAGATTGTTTTTGTTTATTTCTGTTTGGGGAGAATGGACATTTAAAAGTGAAATTCTCTCCCACTTTGTTTTGTTCCCAACAGTGGTCTAAATGATATTCTGCGCTGGCTCTCATGCTGCAGGAGGTTTTTAATGCGGCCCAGGATCACTGACAGCCATCTGTGCCTGGCCCCAGGCCGGGACTCTCCCAGGATATGTCTACACTCACCTGTGGGCACCACAGGTTTAGCCTGCTGATATCATTTGAACACTTTGCATTGAAAGAAATCGGAATAAAAAAGGTAGTTTTGTGTCCTGTGGGAGAGTCATTATTCTTACAACTTGCTGGGCAGCTCCTCCTTTCCAACTTCTTCACGGCTGGCTGTTGCAGCCACTCATGTGACATTACATCCCTTTTTCATTTTAAATATAATCAAACTTCTGATTTAAATGCTTAAGAGTTCATTGTCCCTGATGCCTTTTCTTATAATATCCACTAACAGGCTTATGAAAGCACAGGAAATAATGAAAATCAAAATACAAAATCAATCTGTGGCTTGTAAATAATTTTTAAGGAAGAAACTGACCAGTCTCAATCACTTACAAGAGAACGGGCATATTCTTTCTTTTTGCCAAGTGGGCGCCCTGACGCAGAAGCCTGGGTTCTGTATCTGGCGACGACCAGGAGTCATCTAACCCCTGCGTTGCTGGGTTGTGGGAGCTGGACATGGCTTCTGGACCAGCAGCATCTCCATCCCCTGGGAGCTTGTGAGAAAAGAGGGATCTCCCATCTTATCCCACCTATTCAATCAGAATCTGCATTTAAACAGGACCCACAGGTGATTCGTGTACTCATCAGTTTTTGGGGGAAATTGTTTAAAACTTTGAGATCATATTCCAATATGCAGCATTAAGAAATAAACATATTAGGAGAGAAGATTATAGATGTCAAGGATGAAGATTTTAACCAAACTTGATGGAATTCTGTTTCAGTTCATGCTAAGAATTTTTAAGTTAGGAGACCTAGTAAAGACTTCTCCCCCCCCCCCCCCCCCCATTTATCCACAGCAGAATTACATAGAACAACAATATGGCCTTTTTAACTTTTTCATATTTCCACGATTCTTCAGTAATTAGTTCTAAGGTATCTTAAACCTATTGAATGATCTGAGACATAGTGTTTTGTTTTAATTTGACAGACTATCCACTGGCAGTTGTCATTTACTGCTTCCATCCTAACTTCCTTTCCATCCATGCTATCTGAATGATGCTGTGCTTAGTACACAGAAAAATCAGAACATACAAAATGATCTCAACTATTTCAAACAACTCATGAGACATTATATTAAGAAAATACAATAACTGCTAATGATAATTTTCATTGTTATGAATTCTGTGTGAATTTTGTGAATTTTTTTCTTCATTTCAATTTTCTGCATATCCTAATATTGGTGTAATAAGTATGTATTACTCTTTTAGCCAGAAAATCATATTACTTAAGCTTAATTCATGCAGTTTTGTTCATGCAATAGGTGAAACTATATAAAAACTGTAGAAAGTCTGGAAGTAGATCAAAATATTCTCTATACATTTCTGTATTTTTAGTTTTCTATATAAAATATGTATTTCTTTTATAGTGGTTGCTACATGAGTTTCAATAAATGTCTAATAAGTATTTTTGAAAGTGTGAATAAATGCGAGGGTGTAGAATTACTTCTTCATAACTAGTCTTAACTGCAAGGTTATAAATTTTGAGATGGTATCAGTCATAAAGATTGACTATTAGTGACCACAAGTCAGACCAGTGATAGAAAAGTAGAGTCTTCCCAAAGATCATTTTGAAATTAAATGATTTAATTAAACTTTCTCGAAACTTAGAAACATACAGTTTTTATATACTTTCTTAAAAGTGATTTACATTTAAATTAATTAGCATTGCCAAATTTTATTAGCATGTGATCTAAGTGGCAATGATAGAATAATTAAATTTTGGCTGGAAGGTACATCTCTGAATTCAGAGTTTGAAAATATTTTTGCTCTGTTTTCAATGTACTCTTAGTGGGAGTATGAAAATTAAGCACAAATAAGAAGTTCTGGTTGTTTGGGGTTGAGTGAGTTCAGGTTCCTGTTTGACTCTTCATGAGGGTCCAGGGGCCTGGATTTGGGAAGAACAATCTGAAAACCATGAAATCACAAAGCATTTGGGTCACTGGGTTCGGGTAGAATTTTTCCCCCCAGAGTACACCATGACCTACTGAAATATCATGATTATTAAGTATATTATATGCACGATATTTTGTCAACTCTGCAGCACTGAAAGTCGGTTCCTCATATTACTAGTGAAGAAGAAAGAGCTATTCAATGAGCTGCCCATGTTGACATTATGACATGTTGGCATCATTGCAGGACAAAGCCAGGCTTTGACCCCCAAGTTAAAAGAATGCAAGCCTGAAGTACTTGCAGTGTAAGACACTGCTGTACACGTTAACATAAATAACTGACAAATTAATAGTTCTTGTTAACGAGAGATGGATTTTAGTGTGGTGTCCAAGAGTTCATGCTCTTGAGGCAGACCATGTAGGTTTCAAATCGTGCCTCTGCCACTCTCTAAGTCAATGATCTTAGGAAAGTTACCAAATTTATCTGGGCCCTTATTTCCTCATCAAAAAATGTGGTCAGCATCTTGTAGCTTAGTTTGGAATTTAAATGAGTTCATGTAAGAAAAGTACTCAGTTCGAGGACTGACAATAGTAAGTACTCCGTAAAAGTTAGCTATTTAGAACACTTAGAGTAAGCCAAGAGTGGCAGCAGGCATGTTTTTTAATGTAGTATTTATATTTAATCCATACCACAAAGCAATGATATATAGTTTTTAAATGTCAATTTTGTAAAAGAAGAAAACAATAACTAAATAAGCATAAGGACTCTGTAAATAAGGATAAGCCATGGGTCTGGAATTGTAGCCCAAGTCTCTCTAACATCAAACCAATGCTCCTATTATTATTAGTTAAAAAATCATAATGACTCTTTTATAAATATGACAAAGTTTCATTGAATTATTTTCTCAAATAATAGTGAGTACCAATAATTTTTGGATATATTTAATCTTAGTTTTTTGATGATTTGAAAATACATGCTTTCATTTATTTTTATAATAGTCCCATAAGATATGGAGTAGGCAGATATTGATTCCCAATAACCCAAAATTATTTAAATCATATTTATACAGAGAATACCAGTAGTAATACTCATTTTAATATAGATCATAATATGTGAAAATGTAAACCTCAATGTAGAATGTGTTCTATCTCCCTGGCAATCGATTCTGCTACTTTGTATTTGATAGTCCTTATAGATTTTCATGTTTTCAGTTACTTCTTTCCTCCTAATGCATTACACAAAATGCCTAGCAGAGTTTAGAATATCCATCTCACATAATTGGTGTTATAAATATCATTGAAATTGATCATTATTTCCTTGTGATGGTAAGGGTACCAGAATATCCTCCACAGAGTTCACTTCTGCAAAGTGTTAATTTCCCATTACTTTTAATTTTAATTTATTAATTACTAATTATTTATTTTATTTAAACAAGGATGGAAAAAAGTTCAGAAGGTAGTATGTATTCTTATGAACAGCAATTAGGAAATTGAAATAAAAATTTAAAAGCTTAATGTTGGAAATGGCAAAATGTGCCCTACTAAATTAGCAATTTGTCAACTTTGAAATTAATTCAGTGGAACCATGAATCTCGCCTGAGTGACTGCTAGATGATCTATTCTGAAATAAGTCAATGAAGTGAGTCTAATCACAGACCTAACAAAACCTAGATATTATTTCCACCTTCTCCTGAAACTTGCTACTACTTAGCAAAGTTGACCAAACTTTAATGGAGAAAACAACCAGTCTACTCTTTCCCCAAAGAAGTTGTCCTTTTCGTTTGGGATTGAGGCATGTTTCCTTTATTGCAAAGGGCAGTTCATATTGAGGCTGTCATTTATATTGATGTTCTTTTTTCAAAATGACACCTCCATGTAATTTTTTTCTGCAGAAAAATTGGACTTCAGTGTTCAGGGTCATTGGTAAGAGATCTTTCACTGATTCAAAATTCATTTAAAATTTTTAGAAAGAAGAGGGGAAAAAACAGAATAACAACTCTCCAACAGAGGTAATCTCTACTTTCTGTGAGAAAACCTAGTGCATTTTACATGGCTCACCAAATAGAAAACAAGTTTTTGTGTTTTTTCCTTTGCGAATTTAATAACACACGAGGATTTCTTTCTCTAGGATTTTGTGAAAACTTACAATTATCATAGGACTGAGTGTAGTTTGTTTGCTCCCCACAAAAGCAGAGATGATTTTTATTGACCAATCTTTGATCCGAGAGATTAAAGAAAGTACTGCATGAGCAGCAAGAAGGATAACACCACGGGGGTCAATAGGCTTTACTGCTATTGGAAATGAAAGTGAACCATTCCATTGGGAGATGGGGTCATTTAGCATTCTTATGGGGGAATTCAAGACTCTTTTTTCCCATTTTTTGGAAAAAAATATTCAACTTATGAATAGGTTTTTCCATGACTTAATATCATGACCACACATGAGGTTATTTGGAGGGCACTAAATTCACCAACATAATTCTGTACAATGCTTTTTTAGCCCAAATGGCCTGGCTGTCACATTCACACACCCTTGATTGAAATGTCTCTAGTAGACTTTTGGAATGCAGTCTGAAGGCTTAGTGACTCAATATTTTCACAGTGAATACATTTCCAATCTCATAGAAAGTTGCCACTGACTACTGCAGAGGTTATGTCTCTTTCAGTTTTCTTCTGAAATAGTGTGAATTGAGCAAAATTCAAGCTGAATTTTGAGAAAACAGGACATTGTAACTACACACTGTCAGTATTTGCCACTATAATATGGTCTGTTTAAGGTAAAACTATCCAGCCTTCCATCTTTGAACTGATAGTCTATAAAATAGTTACCTTTTTTCTTATTGTCATAAATAGAAGGATAATTTTTTCCCCCCTCTCTTCTCGTTATGAGCCAGGGAATAACAATTGGAATTATAACATCTGGTATGATTGTGACCAGGGATAATGCTGAAATATCACTGTTTATAGAATATTCACCAGCACTACTGAGGCCTGACAAAAATGTTCACATTATGCTTTTTAATTTCCTTGAAATGTTGCCAAAGAATATCATTGAATCATCCAGTTGTATTTCTCTTTCAATTTGCTAAAGACATATTTAAGGCTCAGGGCAATTTATCTTAGTTATTGACTGATTATTTTTAACAGAGTTATTGTTTGCAAATTTAAAATGTCATTATTCTTCTTTCTATAAAGTCTTTGTCTAGGAGACAGGTCTCTCATAGTGATTTAAATAATTTATTACCTAGAGCCATCCCTGTTCTAGTTCCATTGGTTTCTAAAGCTGATTTAGCATTGGGATTATATTAACAAACTTAAAAGTTTTGGTTAAAACTATGCTTTCCTCTCATCTCAAGGCAACTGTCCATGTTGCTTTCCTTGGCAAGAGTATACAACTAGATTCTAAACATCATGCTTAACCCTTATTGAACTATTCCATTTCAATTTAAAGTTGTGATTAATACTAAGCATAATTCTCTTCTTCTTGGGGGAAAAATCACATTTGTTAATATTCACAGAAATATACTGTTGTAAGTTTACATGGAGGGATGTGATTTTTCCCTACTTTTTCTAGCATATAATTATCTAGATTCTCCTGACACCATTCAGTAAATTGCTCTTGGCCATACCAAATGGTGTCCAAGTGCTTAGAAATAGCGTATACTTCATTTTAAAGTGTTCACTTTGATTATTAGTAAGAATCCATTCAATGATGAACTCTGCTTCATTAAGTGTTATTAATATATTAAACTTGACCAATGAAATAATTAAAATTAATAAAAATAATAAATGATCTAGGAGACTGAGTTTTTTTCCTAAACCAAGCGTTGATTTATCTTTGACCTGAGACAAATCAACCCATTTGAATCGGGTATATGTAACTTAGGAAGAACCTTTTGTTTTGATGAGAGACCCGAGTAATATTTTGCTAAAAGTTGCAAAAGATTTCTCTTTCTTAAACTGAGCAACTTCTGATTACTCTGTACCATTGGGCTAAAGTATCTAGTACCTCTATCTAGCTATGTGATCTGGGCTCAAATCAATTATTGCTGTATGCTTGATCTGAATGCCAAAGAGCAATAAGGAGTTAATTTTAGTATTATAGATTCTGTTGAATTCCTTATGCTAAAGTACAATACTTATAATAATTAAAATTATAACAATAATGATAACTAATATTTATTGTCTTTACTATATGTCAGAAATTGTAATTTACCTGCACCATGTCATTTTATCCTTAAGATAAACGTGAACTAATTCATGTATTGTCTTCTCCCAAAATTCATACATTGAAATCTAACCCCTAATCATTAGGGCCTAATGTGATGGTATTGGGAGGCAATTAGGTAATGGGGGTAGAATCCTTCTGAATGGAATTAGTCCTCTTATATTAAGAGGCAAGAAACCAGCTTACCCTCTAACCACATTTGAGGATACAAGGAAGAGTCAGCAGTCTGCAGCCCGGAAGAAGACCCTCACCAGGACCTGGTCATGCTGGCACCTTGAACATAGATTTCTAGCCTCCAGAATGGTGAGAAATAGAAATTTGTTGTTTAAGGCACACAGACAATGGTTATTTGTTATAGTAGCCTGCACTGATTAAGACAAGTGTTAATACCATACTCATTTATGGTTGAGGAAATCATAAAATACTAAGCACACCTAGAATTGGGATTCATATGCTGGTTTATTTGCCTCTACATTCCACCCTAAAAACCATTCTGCCATACGTTTTCCTTGGACTTGCACATAGTCCAGGCTCATATATAATCTACACTGATTTCTCAAAAAAGCATTTTGGTCAACTAATTTCTTTGTGTTGCTATTTGGCAGCCAACTATTCTTTTTTGGAGTCTTGCCACTTTGGGCAAGTGTTTGGGCAACTAGTGACAATTTATTGTATTTCGCCATTAACCTATAAAAGTGAGTATAAAATAGAAAAAGATTATTCTTATAAAGTGTAGACTATTAAACTTAGAAAAACAATTGTGAAAAAGATGAAAATACGTCCTGAAAATAATGAGTCTTAAGCCTCATTTGGAAGCTCGTTGGACTTAAGCTGGCTGTCCATGAGTTTGAGTGATAAGAAAATACATATAATCATAGAATATATATGAAATGTTGGAAATATAGCACGAAAGACAGCTTCTAAAATCGTGTTTATTTATAGTTCTTATATTTTTAAAATTTTGTTATGTTGCAGAAGTCATTTGATAATAGACACTATATGTTTCACATTTTCAGATATTAATTATGTATATAAAAAAGAGACTGGGTACAGTTTAAATTAATTTCACCTAAGAATAACTTATATTCCAAAAAGGGGAAAAATAACAACAACAATAAAACACATACCAAAAAAAAAAAATGGAGCCCGCTTTGCAGACACGCAGCCCTGGAGCCGCCCGTGACCAGCCCTGGTGAACCCCACTGTGTTCTTCGACATCGCCATCAACGGCGAGCACTTGAGCCGCGTCTCCTTGGAGCTGTTTTCAAAGTTCCAAAGACAGCAGAAAACTTCCGTGCTCTGAGCACTGGGAAGAAAAGATTTGGTTTTAAAGGTTCCTGCTTTCACAGAATTATTCCGGGATTTATGTGCCAGGCTGGTGACTTCACACGCCATAATGGCACAGGGGGCAGGTCCATCTATGGGGAGATGTTTGAGGATGAGAACTTCATCCTAAAATATACAGGTCCTGGCATCTTGTCCATGGCAAATGCTGGACCGAACACAAATGGCGCCCGGTGTTTCATCTGCACTGCCAAGACGGAGTGGTTGGCTGGCAAGCATGTGGTCTTTGGCCGGTGAAGGAGGGCCTGGATATTGTGACAGCCATGGAGCGCTTTGGGTCCAGGAATGGCAAGACCAGCAGGAAGATCACCATTGCTGACTGTGGGCAACGCTAATAAATTTGACTTGTGTTTTATCTTAACCGCCAGACCATTCCTTCTGTAGCTCAGGAGAGCACCCCTTCACCCCGATGTGCTTGGAATGTTCTATAATCTTTGTGCTCTTGCCATAGTTCATTGGGTTCCATAATTTCCTTACCCCTTCCCAGTCTAGCTGGATTGCAGAGTTAAGTTTATGATTAGGAAATAAAAACTAACAGTTGTCTGTCAAAAACAAAACAAACCAAAAACACAAATGGACTACAAAGCAACACCTGATTGTTTAATCAGACTTTGCCAAGGAACTAAAGGCTTAATAGAAAACCTTCTAAATAAAGATTGCTGAAATTCCGCCATAGCCGGCTTGGCTCAGTGGATAGAGCATCGGCCTGTGGACTGAAGGGTCCCGGGTTCGGTTCCGGACAGGGGCACATGCCTGGGTTGTGGGCTTGATCCCCAGTGTGGGGTGTGCAGGAGGCAGCCAATCAATGATTCTCTCTCATCGTTGATGTTTCTATCTCTCTCTCCTTCTCCCTTCCTCTCTGAAAGAAATAAATTTAAAAAAAAAAGATTGCTGAAATTCCACTAGTTTCCTCTTATAGGGCCATTCTTTCCAGTGTCCTGTAATGGATAAGAGTTGGCCTTTAGAACACACAGATCTTGGTCAAATCCTTACTTATTAGCTGTTAAGCTATCAACACTAAGCAATCTTGAACAAGTAACTTAATCTCTTTCCTCAATTCCCTTGGTTTGAAATAAGACTAATGTCACTTGCCAAACTGAGCTATCATTAAGATTAAATGAAATAATGTATAAATATGCTTTCATACAGTTTTCTTGTACTTAATAAATATCAATTGTTTTCATCATTGTTGACATGAAATATAGAAATAGGACAAGGTCTTTGTCATAATAATTGAGATCATGGGGTCAGTGGGCATGGTTTGCACTTCTAAAGACTCACAGAAATCGTTAAGTGAAAGAAGCAATAATTCTTCCCTGGCTACTGAGACTGCCAGAGGAGAGGGCCTGGTTCTGTATCCATTTCATAGTACAGAGCCAGCCTTGCATCTCGGCTGTTAATGAGAATGGTGTTACCTACTTCAGAGGACCATAGCTCAATTCCAATTGTTTGGTTTCTTTTGCATCCCCATAGTTAAATGTTATGACAATTTATAGAGGATTGAGGGTGGTTTGAAGATTGACTCATTCCCTACCTATGGTTGCTCTATTCAAAATGAACATTCTACATCATTAGATGAAAAATGGCAATTATATTATTTGAATTATTTCCCTAGTGGTTCTTCTAAGGATCAAAAACTTCAGCCTTGATCTTAGTATGCACACCTCTGTCATGTTATGGTTTAACTCCATAATTATATTTTGAGCTAGATAGTTCTTAACTGGTATTTTACAAAGTAAAAGGAAAAATAAATTGAGTTTTTTTTTAAAGGTGCAATTGTGACATTTTCAAGAGAAGCAGGAACATTCTGATATAAACATGAAAACGTTCCTTCTTCAGAGGATTCAGGCCAATTCCTGAATTTTACCACATCAAGGAACTCTTTGCAGTGGCTTCCTTGAAATAAACAATACGAAGAGTAAAAAACAGTTTCATAGTCATTGATGTCTTTTTAAAGCTTTTCTTCTTTTCTTCGTCTCTCTACTCCAAACTATTTGCTCTTACAATTATTATTTGAGTAATGAAGATACACATATAGACTTAATTCCTTGCATTAAAAATACAAAAACCCCAATAGCATGCAGCATAGAGCTTCATATTTTTTCTAAATTTCTCTGTAGTTCAGTACAAGTAAGAATCATGTAGGTGATAGTATTCCTCAACTTCTACAACTACTGCGAAAAAAACGACTTTTCAGGGAGAATGTCTGCTTTTATAAAATAGGACTCTGGGACTTGCAGAGCCTCTGCAGAGTGAGAACTATTGTTGAATTTCATTTGGAAGATCTCAGGGGTATATTATACTTATTTTTCTCTGCTTCTGAGTGATGAAAGACTAAGTTAAATCTGCTTGTGATTAAACTTCAGGTTGTGGATATAATATTATCTTTTAATAATGAAACTGTTTGGTTTAAGTTTATCCTGATTAACATCTGAAATAGGGGGAGCATTATTACGTGAAATTCTTAAAGCATATGTGGTAAGAAAAAGTAAGAAATGTTCATGGATTTGCATCTCTCAGATGATTAGTGACTTTGAGCATGTTTTCATATGTCTCTTGGCTTTCTGAATGTCCTCTTTTGAAAAGTGTCTATTTAGGTCCTTTGCCCATTTTTTTTTATTGGATTGTTTATCTTCCTTTTGTTAAGTTGTATGAGTTCCCTATAAATTTTGGAGATTAGGCCCTTATCAGATATGACATTGGCAAATATGTTTTCCCACACAGTGGGTTTTCTCATTGTTTTGTTGATGGTTTCTTTTGCTGTGCAGAAGCTTTTTATTTTGATGTAGTCCCATTTGTTCATTTTCTCTTTAGTTTCAAGTGCCCTAGGAGCTGTATCTGTGAAGAAATTGCTTTGGCATATGTCTGAGATTTTGTTGCCTTTGTATTCTTCTAGAATTTTTATGGTTTCCTGTCGTACATTTAAGTCCTTTATCCATTTTGAGTTTATTTTAGTGTATGGTGTAAGTTGTTGGTCTAGTTTCATTTTCTTGCATATATCTGAACAACAATGAGGTACCATCTTACACCTGTCAGACTGGCTATCATCAACAAATCAACAAACGACAAGTGCTGGAGAGGATGTGGAGAAAAAGGAACACTCGTGCACTGCTGGTGGGAATGCAGACTGGTGTAGCCACTATGGAAGACAGTATGGAGTTTCCTCAAAAAACTGAAAATGGAACTCCTATTTGACCCTGTGATCCCACTTCTAGGAATATATCCCAAGAAACCAGAAATACCAATCAGAAAGGATATATGCACCCCTATGTTCATAGCAGCACAATTCACCATAGCTATGATCTGGAAACAGCCTAAGTGCCCATCAGTAGATGAATGGATTAGAAAACTGTGGTACATCTACACGATGAAATACCATGCTGCTCTAAAAAGGAAGGAACTCTTACCATTTGCAACGGCATGGATGGAACTGGAGAGCATTATGCTAAGTGAAATAAGCCAGTCAATGAAGGAAAAATACCACACGATCTCACTCATTCATGGATAACAGAGACCATTATAAACTTTGAACAATAATAGATACAGAGGCAGAGCTGCCTCAAACAGATTGTCAAACTGCAGCAGGAAGGCCAGGGAGGGTTGGGGGGCAGGAGGGAGTGGGGTAAGAGATCAACCGAAGGACTTGTATGCATGCATATAAGCATAACCAATGGACATAAGACACTGGGGGGTAGGGGAGGCTAGGGGACTGTCAAGGGCGGGGGGGGGGGGGGAAAAAGGACACGTATGTAATACCCTTTGTAAGACTTTAAGCAATAAAAAAAATTATAGCCATCCTAAAAATAAATAAATAAATAAATAAATAAATAGAAATGTTCATGGAGAATTGAGTTTTTCTATGTTGAATGCAATGCAGTTCTCACACTACCTATCTAGACTTAGCATAGACTTCAAAGGTTGAGGGCACTGTCTTCCACAAGACTTTAGATACCAGCCCCAACCTCTGGGTTGTTCAGAACTCCTGTGCGTCTAACTGGCTACAAATTCAGGGGGTTCCACTATCCTTCAGGGTCAATAATTCACTAGAACAACTCACAAAATTCATGAAAGTTCTATACTATAATTACATTTTATTATGAAGCATGAATATGAAGACCATCAAACAAAAGACTCATAACGTAATGTCTGGGAGAGTAATTTTTTCATGTCAATACAAATTGTTCTCTAACATGATATTAATTGGAGCAAAAGATTCCTTTATTTGGATGACATATTTATTCAAACAACTATTTGTGAAAATTTATTTTAAACATTTTTTTTTTGCTTCAGTAATTATTCTTGTATTTAAAACATTGTACACATTTCTGGTTATCCCTTCCAGTTAAATTCTTGAAATAGAATTACCAGGTGAAATAGTATAAACACTTTTAGGGCTTTGGGTGCATACATTTCCTTCCAGTAGTACACCAATTTTCCCTTTCAGTCAGGTGTTTAAGCTTCTGGCTCAATGCACCCTCATTTAAAAAAGCACTACAACTTTAAAAGGTAAAAATCATATACTGTAGTTTTACACTTACTGTCTTTAAAGAGTTTAGTATATTTTTCACTACTTCTGTTTTGTGTTAATTGAATAGGTATATTTTTCACAAAGCTTTTCTTGATTCACCAGGTAAAAGCTTTTCAACCTCTTCTGAAGTTGCAGGACATTTTATCTTTGCTTCATGGAGCTATTTTCACCTTTATGTTGCAGCATTGCATGCAAATGTCCTAGCTCCTCATGCATGTGAGGTTGAAGTCTGTCTCTTTTCCTGGATCCTAGCACAGTGTAACATAAAACAAGTGCTTAAGGTATTGTTGCAGCAATAACTGAAACTCAGATTTATTTTAGCAGATACTAGGGTAAATCAACTGATCTTGATGTAGGTGTTATTTTTATTCATGGTTTTAAGGATATTTTCAAATAAAGTATCAGTTTTTGACACGGTCCTGTGTTGATGAGTTTAATTTGCTAAAATCCAGGTTAAAGCATCATGGATTATTACTCTATTATCATATTTCTTCCTCGTTTCCTCTTATTATTGTGCACTTACTTGATTCTACTCCAATTACACACTTTCATCCAATGCAATAGCATATGAACTGGTGGTTCCAGTGGCTCTCAACCTGTGGGTCTTGAACAATGAAAATACATCCTGCATATCAGATATTTACATTACAATTCGTAACAGTAGCAAAATTACAGTTATGAAGCAGCAACGAAAATAATTTTATGATTGGGGGTCACCACAACATGAGGAACTGTGTTAAAGAGTTGTGGCATTAGGAAGGTTGAGAACCACTGGTTAGACAGTACAAACTTTACTATGTGTCGGAATCACCAGGAGGGCTTGTTAAAACAGATTAATGGTCTCTACTGTCAGAGTTTCTGATTTCGTAGGCCTGAGGTAGGGACCAAGAATTTGCATTTCTGACGCAGTCCCAGGTGGTGCTGTTGCTGCCAGTCTTCAGACTACATTTTGAGAACAACTAGTCTAAATGATATTCAGCACGTTCAGGATCCCCTTGGAAAGGAGCAGCCGCTGCTTCTTTGCATAATTTTTCTTATGAAGTGTGTCCTAGCAAGGGATGAAGAAATGGACTTCTTTGAGAAGAGAATTTTGCCTATAGCTTTCGTAAGAGGACTGCCTTAATGCCTTGCATTTACCTCTTGCTGGGAAACCCTCCTGTAGAGAGGGCCACCACAGTTAGCATTTTAAAACTTTTTCTACTTTAAAGAACCGCGTGACTTCAGAAGAGCGAAGAGAGCGAACAATGAGAAAGGACAACTGTGATGGTTGCGGGAGTGGCGTGCAGATGTGATCAAACGAGTTGCATCAAATCACCAATTCTCGTGACCCCCAAATATAGAAGTTGGCATGTTGGCTCTACCTGAGGCTGTCTCCGAAGGGAAATGTCATGAAAGTAGAAACTGCTGCTTAGGGCAGCACAAGTCCCATGCGGGCTGAAACTTCAACAATTTATTTTTAAAAATGTGTGCCAGCTTCAAGTTGGCAATTTGGAGTTCACTTCACTGTAGTCAATGACGCACCTTCACACAGTAAGCTCACTAGAGACAAAGAGGTGCCTTGCAACTGCCAGAGAGAGAAAAGAGTCCTCTGAGATGAAATGCTAACATAAGAAGTGGAAATGGTTTGTCATCGTCGCAAGCTGGCTCTTTGGGGTTCACTTTCCTATAGTGAGCGGACTGTAGTGTGGTACCCTAGCAAAAGAGTCTCAATGAAATTAGAACGATCGTTTGAAAAGGGCAGAGAGAGAGGTGTAGAGAGAGAAGGAGAAGAGAGTTCTTTCTTTTGTGTGTGGGTGATAAGAAGCTTAACAAACGTGGAAAAATGCTTTGTATGGCTGTGAGTTTTCATGGCAGTCTCAAGCTGACACTCAGTTGCCTTTATTATAGACTAAGCTATGTTAGCAAGCAAAGGATAATGGAAAGACAGAGTGCTGGAAACAACAGTCAGATGGAGAGAGGGGGGACACCTTTTGACAAGAGATGTCCTGTCACTAAAGCAACAATATGCATTTTCTTTGTGTTTTTCACACACTGTACTCTTTATACGAAAGGAAAAAAAAAAGTGAGTTTCTCCAGGAGCTGAATCCTTGACATTGTTTTGAAATGTGATTTAATAGAAATATTAATTTTCACTCATAAAATAATGCCATCTTTCATGTTTAGAGCCATGAAAAGTCTGTGACTATAAGAGAAAGGGCTTGAGTGTGTTGAAATATGAATCATTTTTAAAAGTTTATTTCCCATATATTACAGTGGGAAAAATTAAAGGGACTTGTTTATTGGAAAATGAGTCCAAAAGCCAGACTCCTTGCTCTTTTACTTTCTGAAATATTCATATTGGTTAAGCTAGTCCAGAATTGGGGGGAGAAATTGAGGGATTATATTAAATAATTTGCCACTTTATTTCAATTGTTAGCTTGAACTTAACTCAAACTTTTAGGTTTGTTTTGTTTTTCTCCTACTTACATGAGACTCCATGGAATCATAGAAAGTGATGTCTGGAAGAGACATTCAATATGACTCATTGACAGATGCTTGAATTCACTGGACGGTATCTCCAACATACTGTACTCCAACCATTTCTTGAATGATAGTGTCCTCATCAAGACAGCCAGCCAGCAGCCAGTTCAATGTTTGAATCTCTGATTGTTAGCTTGACCCAAAATGCTGTCTTCTTATAATTATTATACCTTGTTCTTCCCTTTAAGTCTATATTAAGCCAGTCATTTTCTTTCTCCCTGATACAGTACTGCTAATATTTGTAAACAACTCTCACATCTTTAAATCTACAGGTTAAAAATTCCCAGGGCCTTTGTCACTGATGGTGGTATTTCAGGTGGTCTGATCATTACTGAGTAGAAATATCCATAATTTATACTGAAGCAATTTCAGGTCAATCTGACATTTGTGGTCACTCTACAGTATTGACTTCTGTTAAAATTCCCAGTTACAAATCACCCAAATACTGTTTGTTTTCACACATGTTATCCTAAGAAGTCACATCTTTTTTATATTTTATGCTGACAGTTCATTGGATTCAAATATATGCCATGCCATTTATTTCTATTCAACCTTTTTTTTTTAAAAGCTCATTTCTGTTTGTGAAAATTTCTTAAAAAAAACAAACTCTATTATTTAACACTAGAGGCTCGATGCATGAATTCGTGCACCAGTGGGGTCCCTTGGCCTGGCCTGCGGGATCCGGCCAAAACTGGCTCTCTAACATCCCCCAAGGGGTCCTGGATTGCAAGCGGGCACAGGCCAGGCTGAGGGACCCCATTGGTGCACGTTCAGGGCTGGGGAGGGACACTGGAGGTTGGCTAGCTGAGGAGGGACCACCAGAGGGCTCCAGGGCATGTCCGGCCTATCTCTCTCAGTCCTGATCAGCCAGATCCCAGCAGCAAGCTAACCTATCAGTCGGAGCATCTGCCCCCTGGTGGTCAGTGCACATATCATAGGGAGTGGTTGAGTGGCCTTAGCATATCATTAGCATATTATGCTTTGATTGGTTGAACGGATGACCAACCAGACACTTAGCATATTAGGCTTTTATCATACAGGATATTTTTTATCACTCTAAACATTGTATAACACACAAGTCAGCATGCTATTCATGTATATTTGCATGTGTGTGAACATGTATATATATATGTGGTTGTGCGTACATGTGTGTAGTTCTTCAGAATGTGGCAGTGATTGAGAGCTTATTCTCTAAAATCAAACAAATCTGATTCAAATTCTGGTTCTATCACTTACCAGCTGGTGACTTTGCCAAATGAGTTAACTTTACAAAATCTCTGTTTTTGCTTGAGTGAATGGGTTCTTATGAGAATAGAATGTGATAATGTGTATAGAGTGCTTAGATTAGCATTGTTCCTGAAACATGAAATTTACAAGTGAGTGTAAATTTCTTAAGCTCACTAATTCTCAGTTTCCTGAGTTGTAAAATAGAGATAATAATAGTACTGTTCTCATTAGGTTGTTAGGGGAAATTAAATGAGTTTATATATATGGGTTAGAACTGTTTCTGACATATAGAAGTTACTTCTTTAAGTTAGCTATAATCTTCATTTTGAGTGATATCCTTGTGGTCACATTTTTTTTTTTTTTTAGATTTAAAAGAAATCAATTAAATTTTTGAGTAGTCTTAGAACACTATAAAGTTGAGGAAGTGTGGTCTATTTCCCCTTTTCTAAGCAAAACTATTTGTTAGAAAATTATCTTCACCCTGCTACAGAACATAGAGTGTTGGCTAAAATATACAATATTCTTCAAGTCTTTAATATAGGTACCTTATGTCACTTTTTTTTTTTATATTCCACCTGTTCTCTTATGTGCTTTTCTAGTATAAAATGAATACCCTATTCATTGACTTCCTTACTTTAGATTCTGGTCACTCATTTACACTTGCGATTATCTTTACTTCTAAAATACATACTTCTAACATATCCTTTAAAACTGTTAATCACTCTTCATGGACGAGGTCATATTTGAGCTGAGATTTAAAGAATGAGTGAATGAATAAATGATTGAATAGTGACCACCATTACCTTTATTAGAATGAAGGGCACCTTCATTTCATGGTATGTTGTCATGGTTTCAGGGGAATCGAGAATCTTAACTGTTAAAATAAACCCAGTTTTCTGTCTGCAAAGGTTAAACATTCATTTCTTGCCAAGCTATTAAACTGGCAATTATGTTATTTGAAGTGTTTCTGCATCATGTTATGTTCCAGCCTTCATATGATGTCCAACCTGAATTAACATGACTGCAACAGATGCTAAATGACTGTACTCAAGTCACTTGTGTCCTATTTTACACTTCACTTCCCGAACTGTGTTAGACCAAGAGAACATTCGCTCTCCAGCTCCAAGTCACACCATATGTCTTCAAATTCATTGGATATTGGCTTGTGATCAGTTTACTACCCACCTGATCTCACTGTGGCTTTTTTAAAAATTTAAATGGAAGGTAACAAACATAGCAATAAGAATTTAACTTATAAGATTAGGTGCTTTTACTTGTAAGTTTTTAATAGAATTAATTTTTTATTAGTGTAGGTCAGAATAAGTAGTAGTTTTTACTGGCTGAGGCATAAAACTGCAGAACATTTGTTAGTTGGTTTTGTGCAATGAGCTAAAATGGAAGGTGTTCATTGATAAGTTTATGAAATTCAGACAGGGCCTTAATTTATTTTCATTATAAACAAAGGTATTATTTTGAAATTATAACATGCCAGACTACTGGGATAACAGGAGGAACTATACTAAGATTAAAAGGAAACCCTGTGTGCAAGCTACTCTCTGAGTGGTGATGGGTTGGGAGCAAGTCCTCCAAAGCTTGTTCTACTCAATAGTGATCAATAAGTCTTATGCTTACTTCAATTTGCATTGGTCTTCTGACGGTATTTCTATTTGCCTTCCTGAACCAGATTTCCTTTGGAAAAGTGAAACATCTACGATGACAGGTCTAGCAGGCTCCTGATTATGTACATATGTAATCTGAGACTTAGACTTGAAACAAAGCAGCAAATTAAACTTCAGGCCACATCCCTAGTTTCAGGACACTCCATTCAGCCCACCGTCTGCATAGTGAGGCATGGTTTCAGGGTACATGTTCCTCCCGTTGGGTTCAGCATGAAAAGAGAAACCTGCACAGTGCTTTTCACAAAGATTGTTTTAAATGAAATATTTTGCCTCTATCATCTAGAAATAGTAGTCATGCTCCAGATACAAGAAAACAAAACAAAACAAGACAAACCCATAACAATGATCGTGAAATAATTAGAAACTGGTAATTTTCAGAGTATTAAAGAAAGGATTGGGGCCACCCATTCATTTAATCTGGAAATGTGTTTCTGGGATCTGTACTGTACTAGCCACTGCGGAAAATGAGTTGATGTATCAGGCTTCTGGTACTGACAACTTTTTCTCGGTGATCTTCTTTTATGCGTTAGAGGTACTAGTAGGAACCCTCAAATCATACAGATTCAAATAAGAGACTTCAGGTTAAGTAAATGAAAGGCGAGATGCAGATGTGTGATTTGGTGGTGATAGGATTTTCAAAGTCGACTCTGGTGAGAGAGAAGCCTGGTGGGGAAGAGGTAGCAGCTGTATATTCTCATAAAGAAACACTCTTTTCTCATCTTGCTTCGAGGGGGAGAGTAACGAAAAAGAGACAAATAATACAACTATTCAGCTCATTTCTTTTATTAGCAGGTAAGTAGAATTGGTTCCAGATAAGAGAGCAAAATTGACTAGAATTTCCCAACTTCCAGAAGCAACATTCTATCTTCAAACATTTTAGATGGCTAAAATGTGCTTTTATTTTCCAATAAAGCAAAAAATAATTCCTCACATCTTTATTTTATTAGTGCCCAAGTATTAAAATTATTTTCTTTTAAAAGGAAAGGGGTGACATATTATTAGGTAAAACTCATTTATTCCTTGGTGCTTGTACCCTACACAACACACATTATTATTTGACGTTTGTTTTTAAATATTCTGGGAAAAGTTAAACCAACTATTTGTACTGAATTTGCCTTACTTTCTCTTGTATTCTGCTGGAATCTTCTTTTTCATTTAATTGCCTTATTTTTAATTTTACCTTCTTGCTCTAGGCTTTATATTGACTTTCAGTTTTCAATGTTTACACACGTTAGGTATTTGTAGACAGTTCTCATGTTCTCCTTAGTTAGCCAACTGTGTGTGCATTATTTATACTTTTAATATTTCCTCCAGAGTAAATACCTCTGGTTCCCTAATTATTTCTGTTGATTTCTTTTTTTCTGAACTTCCTGCAGTATGTCTCTCTTTTTCTCCTAATGAGATCCCCAAACTGAATGCATAGCCCTGCTTTATTCTCTCCTGGGTCAGAAAGAGGGGACTCTTCCTGTGTCCCATAACATATTTTTCTTTTGCACGTGCAGTCCAGAATAACAATGGCCTTCTCACTTACCAAGTTTCAGTACAAACCTGCACACAATTACCTTCTGATATTATTTAAAATATTTTGGCAATATGAACTCACTCCCTATCTTGTGACTGCAGGTGTTGGTAGCTTTGGGAAATTGTGATAGCTAGCTCTCTGAGGCCAGGGATTTCAAATGACTTTGTGGTTCTGTTTCATGGGGGTCCCGCACACCATAACCAGGGACAGCAGTAAGACCACTTCTGCTGCTACTCCAGGCCTCCACTGCTGCATAATTGATGAAATGTTGGGAAAGGAGGAGGAGGACTGGCAAAATGCATGCTTTCAGAACAGGGATGGGATTTCACATATGTGACAGGAAAGTGTCTTTTGCTTCATCCTCTAAAGAAATGTAATATGTTATTTCCACGTTCTCCTTCCTTTAGTCATTTATAATGCTGCCTTAATTTTCCTGAAATATCACTTCAGAATGCTGTTCTAAAATGTTCCTACATCTTTCCATTGCTTATGTGACCAAATCCAAACTCCTTAGCATAGCATTTAAAGGTCTCTCCTGAGTTCAGCCCTGTGCCCACTTTTCCCTTTTTAAAGAATCCTGATTTTGTGCTCCAAGTGTATGTGCCTTTGTGTGTATACAATTCACTAGTTTCACATTTTCGTGTATAAAATTATGCTCAGCATACAACTTTTTGTCTTTCTTTTTAAAAAAATCCTTATCTAAGGAGATGGTTACTGATTTTAGAGAGGAAGGGAGAGAAAGAGAGACAGGAACATCAATGTGAGAAACATCCACTGCTTGATCATCCTTGTAAAAGCCTTTTAGGACTCAATTATTTCTTGTTCTTAGATATAGTCATTTGACCATATTTTTCACTGTCTTAAGTTGCCAGACACCTCTTCATATATCTATAGTGTATCTCCACTAGATCCTTGACTAAAATAACCGAGTTTTAATTTTATTTATGTTGTCTTGCACAGAGTCAAATCCCTCAAAAACAACCGATGAAGAATGATTTCCCACACTGACCAGAGTGCTAAAAGGTAAAGAAAATGCCAAGTACCACAAGTGTTAAAAGTTCAATTGTGTCTCTTCCAAATTCATATGCTGAGCATATGTGCCTCACAATGTGACCTTATTTGGAAACAGAGTCATTGCTGACATAATTAGTTAATATGAGGTCACCATGGAGTAGGTTGGCCCCTAAACCAATATGACTGGTGTTTTATGCAAAAGAGAGAAATTGGACACAGGATAACACACAGATGCGAAGAAGAGAGGCCTGAAACAGGTGATATCCTTAGCATCTTCAGAGGGAGCAGGGCCCAATGGCACCCTGATCTTAGACCTCTGCTCTCCAGAACTGTAAAATAGTAAACTTGTGCTCTTTAAGCTGCTTAGTTTGTGGTACTCTATTATAGCAGCCTTAGCATCTATAATAATAAAAGCGTAGTATGCTAATTAGACTGGATGACCTTCTGGACATCCTTCCTGATGTCCTTCCTTATGGACAAAGCCGCAGTGGGTGGGGGCTGTGGCAGAGAAGGCAGACCCCCTCCCACCCCCCGGCCATGCCTGCAGTGGGCAGGGGCCCAGGCCAAGGCCCTTGCACGAATTTCGTGCACCGGGCCTCTAGTACTAACATAATAAGGAACTAATAACACTTTATGGAAATGAGGCCCAATTAGTAGGACAATTATATAATGTCATATTTTTCCCCTTCCTTTAAAAAGTTGATTTATATTGACTGAGAGACACTATATGAAATTAATAAAATGGTCTGTAACATCTCTTTGGATATAGGATGTTGTGAACCGTATCCTGAAAGCTAAGCCCTCTCATTATGGCTACAACAGACAATTTCCTAAGTGTATCTCCTGCTTTCATGGCCTTGAGGTGTACATTTTTTCCCCTCTGAGATTTGCCACTCATGTTGACATAGATTTGTTGTGTGCAATGAAGTGACAAAATCAATGAAAAAGACATGTGACTCTACTGCTTGCAAAAAGACTGTACTTTTTGTTGCTTATTATGTTAACTTAAGGCCACCAAACTGTTTCTATGGAGATGCAGTTATTTCTTTGATTCATTTTATTCATCTTACAGCTTAGAGACTACTCTTGAAAATAACACATGTTGTATTTCCAAAAATTTCACTTTCATAAAAATAAACTATGTGAGTATATATCCTAAAATGATAAACACACACACACACACACACACACACACACACACACACACACACCAATAATCCTGACCAATAAGGAACTTAAATCAGCAATGCAATTTGAAGGACATATACCATTTTTTTTCCATTTCTTCTTTTGATAAAAAAAACCCACCCTATTTCTATTCATAGTACCAAGGGATGTCCATTTTATCCCCCACAGTCCTCACACATATAAAATAAATCATATGATTCAAAGCTGAAACTTCTGGTTCAGGACATAGAGTGTTGGCTAAATAGAGAGAAACTGGCAGTCATAGTAAGGATGGTTACAATTTATGTGCACATGTGCATGCGAGAGAGAGAGAGAGAGAGAGAGAGAGAGAGAGAGAGAGAGAGAGGAGAGGAGAAGGACAGGGGAGAAGAGAGAAGAAAAGGAGAGAAAGAAGGAGGAGGAGGAAGGAAAGGGAATGGAGAATCTGTACTATGCATGTGTACTGGTATTTATGTATATGTGTATATGATGTACATGTACACTATTTCCAGTTAAAAATAAGTGTCACATCTATAGATTCGGATGGGTGAACATTACAGAACTTAGCCTAATGCTTGACACATAGGTGGCATTAAATAAATAAATGTCTTTGAGATGAGTTGCAGTGGTAAGAAATAATCAAGTTGTGAATTTTGTTATCAAAGCTGGAATGTATAGGAGAAATGATTGACCAAAAACAAACCTGAACAAAACTAACATAACTTTCAGAACTAGTAGCTCAGAACCATAAAACAGCACATCGGTGTAATTTTTTTTTCCCTTTTCAGGAAAGTGAGCTAAAGAAGTGAGCAAAGCCCTAACCGGTTTGGCTCAGTGGATAGAGTGTCAGCCTGCGGACTGAAGGGTCCCAGGTTCGATTCCGGTCAAGGGCATGTACCTTGGTTGTGGGCATATCCCCAGTGGGGGGTGTGCAGGAGGCAGCTGATCGATATTTCTCTCTCATTGATGTTTCTAACTCTCTATCCCTCTCCCTTCCTTTCTGAAAAAAATCAATAAAATATATATTTTTTTTAAAAAAAGAAGTGAGCAAAGCTATTTTTAAAGTGTTTTTTAAACACTTTACCTAATGTTGTTTCCCCTCATTGCCCCCTTTCACATTTCTTCATTTGCTTATATACAGGGTTCTTCTTTTTTGTAAGAGCAGAGCAAAAAGTATCCTATAATTGATCAGAATCATAATTTCAACCTTTGTAAGATTTGTTGTCTTTAATTAGTTAAAAGAATGAGAGGACCCTAATATGACGTTAGTTGGAGGTACCTGTGTGTTTGAGGACAAGATTTGGCCCCAAGATTTTTTCAACAAGTATTGCTATATTTTAAAAATGTCACATATTCTATATATGGTGACTGGGTTTTAATTTAATGCTCTTTTACCTTTGAAGCATATAGATATAATTAGTCGAAGGAGCAAGTCTTGGATGAGTCTGCAGGTGTTGGCAAGTGTTAGGCATGAAATCGGCCATCTGTGTTCATGAAAAGTTCCCTGTCCACCACCTGTCAGGTGTCCCTATTTGGTAAGAGGCAGGACTTAGGACATTATGAAACAGTCTGATTCTGTGAGAAGTTTCAGCTAATATAGAGAGCTGACAGGAGAAAGACAGTGAATTTTCTGTGTTCCTAATTTTCAGACCTTGCAACTACTAAAATGTACTCACAAAACATTATTTTAAAATAGAAAAGATTGCCCTGACCGGTTTGGCTCATTGGATAAAGCGTCGGGCTCGGGACTGAAGGGTCCCAGGTTCGATTCTGGTCAAGGGCATGTACCTTGGTTGCAGGCACATCCCCAGTAGGGGGTGTGCAGGAGGCAGCTGATTGATGCTTCTCTCTCATCGATGTTTCTAACTCTCTATTCCTCTCTATTCCTTTCTGTAAAAAATTAATAAAATATATTTTTTTAAAAAATAGAAAAGATTAAATGCTTATTCATTTTGACGTATAAAAGTGATTAGATGACTTTGCTTATCAGAGGTTTTCAAACTGTAATTAGCATCAGAATACTCTGGGATAACTGTTGAAATGCAGATTCTTACATAGCATGTCCATGATTCGGGCCCTGGAATAGGGCCTGGAAATCAGTGATACAATTGTAATAGCCTGGTTATTAGTTGACAAGAAAGGAGCAAAGAGAAGGCCAGGTAATATGGACATGCCATTTGTACAGTTTGCGAAAAGCTACAGTTTAACACTCTTCAGGTCTTTTCCCTGCAGATCGCTGGAGGAAGGGACACATGCCCAGTAAGGTCTGGGCTCTGTGGGAATGTGCCTCACTGTCCTTCCCACCTGGAAGCTGGAGAAGATTTGATATTTAAAGCCCTGAACAAAGGAATTCCTCTCTCTTGCACACTTAGCTCTCTTGGGATTCTTGTTGCAGGGGGTGTGCGTTCACATGCTGTGCTCACCCTCATGGCCCACAGCCAGGTGGACCCCACACACAACAGCCTGATGCTAATTGTAATCCATTAGTTCCAGCTTCACCCAGCTACACTGGACCTAGCTTCACTGTGCAACAGAAACTCTGGCCACTGGCTTTGCTCCTAGCTCTACTGAATCCACGGGTGCCCATTTTGCATGACTGGTTTAAGGAAAACGGGACTTTTGAAAGCAGGGGATAGAAGTATGCAAATAAAAATCACTCATTTTCCTGTGTGGGTCTTAAATTTTATTCCCTTCAAGATATCATAAGAACCCCACTTCCTCTAGCAACGGAGAAATTCCACCCATGCAATTCTCCAATTCTCTGATAACATCAGTATTTTAACATACAGGTCATTTTAGAAAAACTTAGATGGTATGTTAGTTTGCTAGGGGATCTTACAACAAAATACCAAAGTCTGGGTGGCCCAAACAACAGGAATTTATTTGCTCACAGTTCAGGAGCCTCTAAGTAGGAGATTAAGGTGTTGGCAGCTTTGGTTTTATTTGAGGCCTCTCTCTTTGGCTTGCAGATGGCCATCTTCTTTCTGTGTTCTCACATTGTCTTTCCTCTGTGCATGTGCATCCCTGGGGCCTTTTTGTGTCTCCAAATTCCCTCTTCTCATAAGGGCACAAGTTATATGGGACCAAGGCCAACCCTAGTGACTTCATTTTGACTTAATCACCGCTTTAAAGGACCTATCTCCAAGACCAGTCACATTTTGAAATACAGGAAGTTAGGGCTTCAACATATAACATTTGGGACACAATTCTGTCCATAACAGGTGACATTTGTAAAAATACTCTAAGAAACCATCTCTTGATAATATTCTGCTTTAGCATCCAAGACAACCCACGAACTATATTGAGAATTCGTCTTCTCCCAGGATCTTCTCTGAAAAATATCTGGCCACTGATTAATCCTTTCAGCAAACTTGCCAAATAAATAGGAATTGGGCTGTCCACTACTACTTAAAATGTAAAGTTTTAGGCTCATATCTGAAGCATGGTACTACTGTCCAGCCTTCCCCTAAAAGAAGCCCTTCAAAGCTACCATGGAAGACCCTGGATAAGTCAAACTCAGTGAAACAAAAATTCCCTTGTGAACCCTGGAAATCCCACTGAAAAGAGGATCCCTGATGTAGACTATTGATACGAAGGTGAAACCTTTTCATCTCTTCGCAAACACCTTGGGAAGAAGCATACTTTGAACCTGTAAAGGCAAGTTTGCACCTAATTCAGCACCTCCATCAGGGAGCATTACTTAAAAAGAAAGGTTATAAGCTCTTCAATGTCAGGAATTTGTCTTGTACATCTTGCTACATATTAATTAGAAGTGACAATAATGGAAATCAGACATTAATGTTTTATTCTACGTTGGGAAAATAGAATTATTTTATTTGACAATGATTGAAATGGTCTTAATAGGATCTATGGATTTCTAGTCACCCTGGCCTTTTTCCAGTGCTTTGTGGGATTTTGTGTGTGGGGGGGAGGGGGGGAGGAGAGCGGGGGGGGGGTTTATTGGTGGTGACCTCTTTCATTCCTCCTTTCCCCCTCTATTACCATTTCTGTTTCTGTGCTTTAAAATCAAATCAAAGCAAATCAAATCAAAACAAAACAAAAACAAAATGCTTGTCATTCCTCTGGAATTACCAAGACATGGCCTCCGTGCCTGGAGTATAGTAGAGTCAGTCATTTTGGTTTCCTTTAGCTATCTTTTCTAAGGAAACAACATCAAAATATTTTGTTTGGCCCCCAAACTATGATGGGAATTTAATTTCATATATGCAGTGCTAGATCCTAAAACTTAGGAATCATAACAATCTTCAGTGGAAAAGTCTTCTCCCCAGTAGGCTTCTGTAATTGATTGGTTGGGCCTGTTTGCTACTAATTTTGTATTTTCTACTAATTCTACATTCTCTAGCCAGGGGAATTCATCAACTCTATTGTTTTAAAAACCAATAACTTCAACTGTCTATTCTATTTTGCTTGTTCTTGATAATTTAAAACTAGTATGTCTAAATGTCACCACTTGATCCCTGCTTCATTATCAACTACACACCTCTATTTATGCTCCCCTCACATTTTTTATTTCAAGAAATACCATCAAAATTCACCCTGTTGCTTAACGCAGAAATCTGGGAGTCATGCTTAACACCTCTTCTCTTCTATACCCTTCATATCCAAGCTATTGGAAAGTCATTTTTTGTTTATTGATTTATTTTTATGAAAGACTTTATATTTTGAAGCAGCTTTAGGTTTACAGCAAAATTAAGAGGAAAATACAGAAATTTCCCATACTCCCTGTGCTCCAAAATTTCCCATACTCTCTGTGCTCCAACATAAATGAGCGCTTTTTTTTGGGGGGGGGCATATGTTTTCAACTCCTTTGGGTAAATACCAATAAGTGCATTCACTAGATTGTTCGGTAAGAGTATGTTTACTTTTGTAAGAAAGGATCAAACGGTCTTCCAAAGTATCTGTACCATTTTGTATTCCCACCAGCAATGAATGAGAGTTCCTTTTGCTTCACCTTCTCATCAGCATTTGGTGGTATCAATGTTTCAAATAGATGTGTAGTGGTATCTCATTTTAATTTCCATTTATCTGATGAAAATTAATGTGGAGCATCTTTCATATGCTTACTTGCAATCTATATATTTTATTTTGTAGACTGTTCATTAAGGTTTTTGGTCCATTTTTTTTAGTTGGGTCATCTGTTTTCTTATTGTTTAGCTTTAAAAGTTCTTTGTATATTTTGCATAACAGTACTTTGTCAGATGTGTCTGTTGCAAATATTTTCTCTCAGTCTGTGACTTGTCTTCTCCTTTTCTTGACATTTTCTTTCACAGGGAAGTTCTTAATTTTAATAAAGTCCATACTAATTAATTTTTCTTTTACAGATCACACCTTTGGTGTTGAATCTAAATTCATACCCAATTCATTTATATCTTAACTAAGTTGTCTCTGAGGAGTTTTATAGCTATGCATTTACATACAGATGTATGATTCATTTTGAGGCAATTTTTATGAAGGTTGTAAATCTATATCTAGATTCAGTTCTTTGTATGTTGATGACCATTTGTTCCAGCACAATTTGTTGAAAAGATGATCTTTTCTACAATGTATTGCTTTTACTTCTTCGTCAAAAATCAGTTCATTATATTTATGTGAATTAATTTATGGGCTTTGTGAACTGTTACATTGATCTATATGTCTATTCTTTTGTCAATTCCACAGTCTTGATTACTATAACTGTATAGTATGTTTTGAAGTCTGGTAGTATCAGTCTTTCAACTTTCTTATTCTCCTTCAGTGTGGTGTTGTCTCTTCTGAGTCTTTGCATATAAATTTTAGAATAATTTTTTGATATCCACTAAATAACTTGCAGATAGTTTTATTAGAATTGCATTGAGTCTGTAGGCAAAGTTGGGAAAAAGTGACATCTTGACAGTATTGAATTATGTATACATGAATATGGAATATCTCTCCCTTTATTTAGTTATTCTTTAATTTTTTATAGGTTTCCTCATATAGATTTTGTGCATATTTTGTTAGGTATATGCTTAAATGTTTCATTTTTTGGAGTGCTAAAATTAATGGTATTGTGTTTTTAATATCAAATTCCAATATTTATTGCTGGTATGCAGTAGTAATGTATTTGACTTTTGTATATAAATCTTGTATCCTGCAACCATCCTATAATTGTTTATTAGATCTGTGAGTTATTTAGCAATTCTTTTAAATTTTCTACTTAGAGGTTATGCCAGCTCCTGCAACTTTGATATAATTGCTTATTAGTTCTGGGAGCTGTTTTGTGGCTTCTTTCAGATTTTCTACATAGACTCTCATGTCACCTTTGAACAACAACAGCGAAAAGGCAGTTTCATTTTTCTCCCAATCCACATGCTTTTTATTTCCCTTTCTAACCTTATTGAATTAGCTAGAAATTCTAGTTTTAATTCTCACAGTTGCCCATAATGACCCTCCAGCAAATAATCAATGATAGTTCAGATTTTTCTATTCTGGTCTGGTGTCTGCAGAGGTTTCCCGATTGTGTGTGTCTCTACTGTGGTATTCCATGACTTCCTGTCTTCACCTGTTTGTCCCTCCAATTATGAGGGCAGCGGTTTTCCCTCTCTCCTCTTTTCTCTCACAGATGCAAGAGAGTTGATGGTTTTTCAATCTGTTCAGCTGTTTTTTATGATTAATTTTAATTTTTGTTTTAATTACTGTTTACATTCAATATTATTTTATTTTATTTTATTTTTTTAATATATTTTATTGATTTTTTACAGAGAGAAAGGGAGAGAGATAGAGAGTTAGAAACATCGATGAGAGAGAAACATCGATCAGCTGCCTCCTGCACATCTCCCACTGGGGATGTGCCCGCAACCCAGGTACATGCCCTTGACCGGAATCGAACCTGGGACCTTTCAGTCCGCAGGCCGACGCTCTATCCACCGAGCCAAACCGGTTTCGGCAATATTATTTTATTTTAGTTTCCAGTGTATAACATAGTGGTAGACAACAACTTTTTACTCGTTAGGACAGAGTGGCAACTTCCACACTTTTAACATGCAGAACTGGAATCTGGCCTTTAATAATCTTTTAAAGAGGTAATTATCAATCTTGTTTTCACAACCAAAAATTTATGCTGAATAAGTTCACTTATTTTCTTCTCTACTGTCATAAATTTGAATCAAACCACCATCATCCACTTCTGAACTAATACTGTGCTTCTTAACTGGTGTCTCCACTTCTTTTGACCTCACTGTAATCAGTTTTTCACACTCAGCAAGAATTCTCTAACATGAGATGATCCTTTCACTTCACTCTTTAAAGCCTTTTGACGGCTCTCTTAGACACTTAGAGAAACACTTCTTAGCATGCATGGCCTAATATACCTACTTAGGTGAACTCCTGCCAGCTACTCCAAACTCATTGAAAGCTGCTTCTGTCCTTGTTTCAGTCACAAATTAGCAAATAATTGAGTCCAGCTCTTTTCCATCTCTAAGTCTTCTTTTGTAAAACATATTTTTATTGATTTTAGAGAGAGAGGAAAGGAGAGGGATAGATAGAAACATCAGTGTGAAAGAAACATCGATGGATTGCCTCCTGCACCCATGGCCTCTTTGGTGCATGGGACAATGCTCAACCAACTGAGCCACACCAATGGGCTTTAAGCCTTCTTTCATAGTTCCTTCACCCTTACTCTTATTAATTCTTCAGGTCTCATTTATAATGTTTCTTCCTTAGAAAAGGCTTCCCTGACACATTAACCAAAATTATTCCATTAATTTTACTTACAGTGCTCTATTTTTTATGTGTATAGCATGTATCACCATTTTAAATTAATACGTGTGTGCATTATGTTATTTGTCTATGTTTTTTTGTTAGTCTAGCCATGAGGTTAAGAGATTATACCTTGTTCATGTTTAAAAAATTAAAATCATGCACTTCTGGCTTCAATTCCAACATGCAAAGAATTGGAAGCCATCAGTCCTGTCCTTACAAAAAGAAAAAGCGGACAAAACTGGAAATCAATTACTTTCTTGGATCCACTGGAGAACTAAGTTTACAAGCAAGAGATCTATTTACTTGAAGGAGAAGATGCTAGAGCCATCATTGAGATGAGCATGAATAGCATGAGAGTGAGAAACTTTTGGGGGTTCTCGTCTTATGGGTACACCACAGTTTCACGGGGTCCCCAAGCCCAATTTGGTTCTGAGGATAAAAAAAATCTGAGAAATATTATACCTCTGGTGGGGAAAGGAGAATTTTTTTTTTTTTTTTTTTTTTTGGGAAAGGAGAATTTTAATCTGTGAAATGTAACCTGAGTGTTGTCCATGATAAAGGCCTACTCTCAAGGGAAAAAGGCTTACACGCAGCTTATTGTAGCTAGAGAAGAGCAGTTTTCCAGTCCCCTGTAGCCCTCCTGACTTACATGTGATTGAAAAAAAAACAAACAAAAAACTATACCTCTGGAAAAGCACTTGTGAAAGTCACAGTAAGATACACTGGTAAGAGACACACTAAAACATAGAGATTTAATCATAAGATTATAGATATTTCACTTCTTCCATACCTTATCATCTCACCTACAGGACTCTAGCACAATAACAGTGGATTATAGCTGAAAGAACTGGAAGAGTAATCATTGTGAAATATATCCTAAGGGTTCTCCATAACAAAGCCCTAATATCCAAACAAAAAGACTTTACCAGATTATCATCACAACTGGGGGGGAAAGCACTTCTCACTTCTCACACTTCATTCTATTCTTACTTTCCTCTTTTTTTTTGACTGAGAGAAAAATCAAACACAGCCAAAGATGCCAGGACTGATACAATCAGGGAAAAGAAGTACTGGGGAAACACTTGTGAAGGTCACAGCCCCCAGACACAGGTCCACTAAAAGACTGAGATTTAATCAGAATGTTATAGAATACTAGTACTCCCCATTTCCCCATTCGCTAACAAGTCTTCCATATAATAAGAATGTATTACATAAAGAGCTGTAAGACACATACTGTCTCTGAAGAGGATCCAAAATTAAGAGGGGAGACAAAAAGATAACCGGAATTTGAAGCCTCTGGCATCTATAACTACAGCAATTATTAAATACACCACATAAGAAATTTAAAATAACTGAGTACCATAGACAACATACAAGAACAGATGAGTAATGAGAGCAGAGAAATGGAAACTCTAAGAAAGATAAAAAAGAAATGCTAGAAATAAAATCACTATGACAGAAATAATGACCTATCTTTAAGCAGTTTAATTCTTTGTTTGGCTCTGTCCAGTCTATAGAATTAAACTGCTTAAAGATAGGTCAATAGAAATTTTTCAGACTCAGGTGTGGGGGAAAAAAAAAATAAAAGAACTAAACTTCCAAGAATTGTGGGATAATTTTAAAAAGTGAAACACATGTAATTGAGATACCAGAAGAAAGAACAAAGCAGAGGAAATACTTGAAGAAATAGTGTCCAAGAATTTCCACAATTAATGACACACAGCAACTTATAGACCCAGGAAGTTTGGAGAACATCAAACAGGTTAAATACCAAAACCTCAAATCTAGACATATCAGATTAAAACTGCAAAAAACAAAAAAACATAAAATCTTGAAAGAAGCCAAAGAAAATAAAAAAAATGTAGAGAAAAAAGAAAAATAATTACAGGGGACTTCTCATCAGAAACTAGCCATAAAAGAGAGTAAATTGAAATGTTTAAAATGTAAAAAACCTCATTAATCTAGAATTTTATAGCCAACAAAATTAATTTTCAAAAGTAAAGTAGATAAAGTAGATATAAGGCTTTTTCAGGCAAACAAAACTGAAGAAATTTACCACCAGCACACCTGCCATGCCAGAAATGCTAAAACAAGTTTTTCAACAGAAGAAAAACATGGATTTATATAAATAAAGGAAAGTGTCAAGGAAGTAAATAAATGAAGGCTGGGAGGATGGTTGGATGGGAGGTAATCAACCAAAACCTTGTATGCATATATGCGTAACCCATGGTGCTGAAGGCCTGGGGTGGGGAGGGGGGGAGGAGGGAGAGGGAGGGGGCAGGCTTGAGGGTCAATGGGGGGAAAAAGGGGACATATGTAACACTTTCAATAAAAATTATAAAAAATTTAAAAATCTACAAAAAGTAAATCAAAACATTAAAGAAATTATACTTCCCATTCTTAATTGATCTAAAAGGTATTTTTTTATTTAGAATAATATAATAACTAAAGTATAGTAGATTGCTAAACAAAGAGATAAATGAAATAAATGACAGACATTTTTTTAAATATATTTTACTGATTTTTTTTTTACAGAGAGGAAGGGAGCGGGATAGAGAGTTAGAAACATCGATCAGCTGCCTCCTGCACACTCCCTACTGGGGATGTGCCCGCAACCAAGGTACATGCCCTTGACCAGAATTGAACATGGGACCCTTGAGTCGGCAGGCTGAAGCTCTATCCACTGAGCCAAACCGGTTAGGGTGAATGACAGACATTTTATAAAGAATGAGAGGGAGGAAGTGACTCAGAAATACTATGTTTTATGTTACCTGTACTATAAATATTTTATTTTCATATACATATACTATATATATGTGAATGGTATTGTTATATTTGAAGGTGGGTTTAAACTATTTAAAAATGTGTATTAGAATCTTAGGACAATAAAGAATTAAAGAAGTATAATTGATATTTTAAGGGAGGAAATAATATGAAATTAACTAAGGAAGACAAAAATGAAGGGAAAATAAAAAACAAGGAATAAATGCAGTGAAGATAACAGTTACAATGTAGAAATTCAACTGACTATAGCTATAATCATTCCAGATGTAAATGGTCCAAACACACAAATTAAAAATAGACATTACCAGAGCGAATAAAAAAACAAATACAAATGCATATTGTCTACAAACAACCCACTTAAATGCAAAGGAATAAAGGGAGGCATCACACAAAGAAAAAGGAGTTGATTTTCCAAGAATAATAATCTGAAATGTGTATGCATCATAATACATGAGGCAAAAGCTGAAAGGAAAAATAGACAAATCTATTGTAGTTGGAGACTTCACACCCCTCTATGGTTATTTGGTAATTCAATCAGGCAATAAGTATAAAAGGAGATTGTAGACCTGAACAGAACCATCAATCAATTTTATCTAATTGACTTTTATAGAATACCATCCAATAACATAAGAATATACATTCTTCTGAAGCTTATATGAATATTCAGCAAGATAGATAACATTCTTGGCCAAAGAAGGCACTGAAAGAAATTTAAAAGATTAAAAATGATACAAAATATGTTCTCAGAACACAATAGACATAAACTAGAAGTCACAACAGAAATAAAGGAGGAAAAATTCTGAAATATTAGTAACCAATATATTTTAGAATCACATATAGGTCAAATAAGATATCTAAAAAATTGAAAAGATATTTTGAAGTAAATATAAATACAATTGATCAAATCTGTGGCTTGCAACAAAAACTACTTTGGGAGAATGTTTAGCCTTATGTCCTTATATAAGAAAATATTAAAATCAATAATCTAAGTTTCCACCTTAGAGAATGAAGAATAATTAAAACCTAACTCCAGGAGATTTGAAAAAGAAAAGAATAATAAAATTAGAGCAGAAATCAGTGACCTTGAAAACAGGAAAGTGATAGAGTAAATCAATAAAGCCAAAGAATGACTCTTTTTTTTTCAAGAAAACAAAAAAGTGGACACAATATCTCCAATATCATAAATTACAGTGATATCTTCACTATTGGATCCCATGGACACTGGAGAATAATAAAGGGCTATTATGAACAATTCTATGCTTACCAAATTGACAAATTAGATAAAATGAACCAATTTCTTGATGAATAAACTAGCAAGCATTACACAATAAGAAACAGCTAATCTAAATATGCTTATTTATATCTATTAAAAAATTAAATCAATAATTATATTTTTTCCAAAAAAGTTCATTTCATAGGATTTCTAGCAAATATTTAAGGAAGAAATTTGTGGCTGCATGACCAAGGGTGATCCCGAGTCGGGGGTGGGGGGGGGGGTGAAAGGCTTAAGGAAAGACAGACAAGAGAATAATAGCTGGGTCTCAGTGGGACGCTGCCTCCCTGATGAGAGGACAATGACAGCGCCCACAAGCCGTGTCTTTATTTTATAGCAGATGCCACGAGGCAAAGTAGGGGCGTGATCACGTTGTTTACAGCATTCTCTTGAGCTCCAGCCCTACTCAACTACATCCACCTGAACTCTAGCACAAGGCACGTGGGGCTACGTGTTTGGACCATAGGTTCAAGCTTACAACCACAGCTGTTGGCTATAATTGTGCTGGGGCGACCCTGCCCTCCAGTTGGGACTTGCACGTGGCAATGAGAGGACCCTGTCCTTTCATTAGTCCGAGGCTTGAACCTGGCCAAAACACGGTAACTGCGCCCCACAGAAATTATATCAATTTTTTACAATCTCTGTCAGAAAAATAGAAGCAGAAGAAACATAGGAAAAGGACAGAACAATATATCTCATAAATATAGAAGCAATAATTTTCATCACAATATTAGAAAATCAAATTCAGCATTATATAATGAAAATTATGTACCATAGTCAACTGTAATTTCCTCCAGATATATGAATGATTCAACATTTGAAAATCAATCTATGTAATTTACAACATCACTAAGCTAAAGAAGAGAACTCATATGATCATATTAATTAATGAAGAAAAAGCATTTGGCAAAATCCATCACCCATGTGCAGGCCTGGTGCACAAAATTTGTGCACTAGTGGTTGGGGGGGTGTCCCTCAGCCCCACCTGCACCCTCTCACAGTCTGGGATCCTTCAGGGGATGTCCACCTGCCTGCTTAGGCCTAAGTCAGCAGTCAGGCATCCCTCTCGTAGCCCGGGGCTCTCACAGTCTGAGACCTCTCCCTCCTTACTGCCTGCCTGCAGTGGAGGTGGGAGAGGCTCCTGCCACTGCCACTGGGCTCACCAGCATGAGCCCGGCTTCTGGCTGAGCCACACTTCCCCTGTGGGAGCTCACTGACCACCAGGAGGCAGCTCCTGCATTGAGCATCTGCTCCCTTGTGGTCAGTGTACATCATAGCTACCGGTTGTTTTCCCATCTGGGCAATTTGCACATTATACTTTTATTATATAGGGATTAGGCCTAAATCGGCAGTCAGACATCCCTCTCGCAATCCAGGACTGCTGTCTCCTAACCGCTCACCTGCCTGCCAGCCTATTCACCCCTAACTGCCCTCCCCTGTTGGCCTGATCACCCCTAACTGCCTCTGCCTCGGCCCCCGCCACCCTGGTTTTGTCCAGCAGGACTTCAGGAAGATGTCTGATCTAATTAGCATATTACCCTTTTATTAGTATAGATCAATGCTGTATTAGACACTAAGTACTGGGCACTGTTTAAAACACTTTATTATGTATTGAGTCATTTTATGCATACACACACGAAGAAAATTTCTTATTTACAGAGAGGTTAAATGACTTTTCCTAGATCAGTGAGTGGGCAGATGTCAGAGTCAGTTTTCAAACCTTAGTAATCAAGGGCCAATATCTATCTGCTTAGACCATAAAAACAGCACTGTTTTGGAGGTCTGTATAAAATATAACTTTCTAAGTTATTAGGAGCTTAAAATGAGCAAATAAATGCAAGCTATTTGGTACAATGGCAATTGATGATTCTGTTTGTTTATTTGTTTTTCTCTTACTGTATAAAGAGACACAGCATTATCATTGTTGTCTGGCTGTTTGGCTAGAAGTGAGACCCTTGCCTCTTTTTCCCCAGCATTATAGATATATTATATATATATATATATATATATATATATATATATATATATATATATATATATATTTAAGTGACCATTACGTGACAGGACGACCAGATGACCAGCTGGTAGCTATGATGTGCACCGACTACCAGAGGGCAGATGCTCAATGCAGGAGCTGCACCCTGGTTGTCAGTGCACTCCCACAGCCAACCTCCCACAGCCGGCCAACCTTCCACGATCCCTTCCCCCAGCCAGCCAACCTCCTGCAGTTCCTCCCCCAGGCCAATTGGCCCCAATTGGGACTGCGCAAGATGGCCCGATTGCTGGCCAGGCCAAGGGACCCCACTCGTGCACGAATTAGTGCACTGGGCCTCTAGTCAAAATATAATATTGTGTAAGTTTAATGTGTACAATATGTTGATTTCATGTAAGTATATATTGCATTCTGATTACCACCGGAATGTTATCTAACATCTCCATCATATTACATAATTATCTTTTTTCTTTTTTGTTGAGAGCATTTAAAATAAACTCTTTTAGCAACTTTTAAATATATAGTGCAGTATTGTTATCTGTACTAAAAATGCTGTACATTGGATTCCTAAAACATATTTATCTTCTAACTGGAAGTTTGTACTCTGTGACCAACATCTCATTTGCCCTACTCCCCAGTCCTGGTAACCACCATTTTACTGTGCTTCTACAAGTTTGCCTTTTGGATTTCACATATAAGTAATGTCATACAGTATTTGTCGTTCTCTGTCTATCTTATTTCACTTAATACAATGCCCTCAAGCTTCATTGCCTCATACCTGTCAGAATGGCTATCATCAAAAGACAATAGATAACAAGTGTTGGGGGAGGGGGGCTGTGGATAAAAGGGAATCCTACTTGTGCACTGTTGGTGGGAATGTAAATTGGTACAGTCACTATGAAAAACAGTATGGAGACTCATAGTAACTTAATAGATAGAACTACCATATGATCCAGCAATCCTGCTTCTGAGTATATAACATATCCAAAGGATTAAACATTTGCATTTAGTATTAAGATGCCATTATTATCCCTCCTATCTTTTTTCTTTTTAAATGAGAGAATCAGACCACAGAGTGCCTAAAATAATGTGCCCAAATTCACATGGCTAATAAGGCAGATAGCAACAACTTAAACCCACATCTCTCTGCTTAATAATGGGCTGTGCTCCCAACTACCATTCTATAGCATCCAGCCAAATTTTAAATGACACACGCTGGTTTGATCATTAAAGACATGAAGAAGATGCGATTTTTAGCATGAAATGCAATGGCTTGATTTGGGTCTTCTGGGGTTATCTAAAATTATTGCAAAGACAGCTTGTTGCTCTGCCTTCATTTCCTTGTTATTCAGGGATTCATCGATCTGGATAGTGTGAGAAATTGCTCCAGTAGTAATCGTTTGGATTTTTTCTTCATAATGTGTTCAAATACTAAATTATCCACACCTAATATCTACAGTTTACAAAATGTATGTATGCCAACATTTTTTTTTTATTACCACAGAAAATAAACTAAGATACTCAAGCAGTTTCTATTTTATGACTGGGTTAGCGGTTCAGTGTTCAGCAACGCTATTTCCCTTTTTAAAAATGACTTACTTATCAGTATATTAACAGGAGCATTTTCATTGTCTTCAGTTGCAGTATTATTGAATACTCGTGTTTACTTTCTGAAGCATTTTACTTAGAATAGAAATACAAAACATTAGCGCAGGCTTTGTTAAATTTGCCGCTTGTCTGATATGTGAAAAGCACTTGAGTTGAGCACAGCATTTCAATGGTACTGAAAACCTCAGAGGCTCTTCAAGCAAATAAAGACTTTTTGCCATTCTCACCTGTATTAGACTAGCAAATTAAATAAGAACTCTGTGACAGTGTTAAATTTTCTGTGTTTTTTTTCTAAGACTACCTTTGCATTTTATGGGGCAAATTTATATTTTTTATGTAATATATATATATTTGCATTTATGTATATATAATTGTAAGGATATACACCTTTATATACAATCTATATTGTATATAATGTGTGTCTTTATGTTATTATGATAAATTAAATACCAATAAATAATGTTGAAGAAGAAAACAATAACACATTATGTATACAACAACCAAATCAATTAGGTATACATGTAAGAACTAAATATAAAATCCTCCTTTTGAGGGATTTTGGACTCTTGCCTGAGAAATGTTTATTTTATTTTGTCTACATTTTATAAATTTTTATTTTATTTTGAAATTTTCTTCACATATAAAAACCTTTTTCATTTAAAAATTCTCCTTCAGTTAAAAAAAAAAAAAGCCACAATAATAGTCTAGGCCTGTCATTTTTCCTCTTCTACTTTCCATTATTGCTAGCAGCACGACAGCTCTCCTATCACCCAGGGTTACAACCTTGAGTCCATCTTTGATTATCTCGCTTTCTACCTTGCATCTAGGACCTTTCTATGTCCTGCCATTTCTTTCTTTTATAATGTTTGAAAAGTCAGTTTCTTCTTTTTTGGTTTCCACCACCAAGACCCTAATCTACTTCCTTTTATTTTCTTTTATTTCTGCTCCAACTATTGCAATCTTCCACATTCTTGCCTCCATAGCTTTCTTCTCCCATCTCAGCTACTGGGTTGCTATAAAGACCAGGTATCTATTGGTTCGCCCTAAACCATAGGAAAGAAAATGGCCTAACTTCAAAATCAGTGTATTAAACAGCAGAAGCCGCTGTTAGTTAAAGGCACAAATGATCAACATTTCAAAAGTGCATCCTAGGGAACTTTTAGTCTCCTAATATATTACACACACACACACACACACACACACACACACACACACACACGTGCACATATTGGGAAATACTGCATACAGTATCTTCTCCCAAGGAGTCAAATTCACACAAGCCTCCTCAAAATTATGAGAAGCCATGTGGGAAAATGAACCTATATTTAGCATTTTTAAGACAATATTTCTTGCCGTAACCGGTTTGGCTCAGCGGATAGAGCGTCGGCCTGTGGACTGAAAGGTCCCAGGTTCGATTCCGGTCAAGGGCATGTACCTTGGTTGTGGGCACATCCCCAGTGGGGAGTGTGCAGGAGGCAGCTGATCAATGTTTCTCTTTCATCAGTGTTTCTAACTCTCTATCCCTCTCCCTTCCTCTCTGTAAAAAATCAATAAAATATATTTTTTTAAAAAGACAATATTTCTTAAATTGGCTTAAAATCACTCCTACACTAATTTCTTTTTTAGAATAATATGAAGAGCACAATTTGGGGGAACTCATTCTATGTTATCACCTCCATCTGTTAGCATTTCAGAGCTTTCCCTAAAAAGGAGAGCAAAGTCTGGGATTGCCTCAATTCAGAGATGGTAGAAATCCCCCTACAACTGCAACCACCATGCCAGAAACCAAAGGAAAGCCTCACCTCTGAGGGATAGCACTGTTCCTGGCTTATTTTCCCAGGTGGGCGGCTTTATACAGATTACTTACATATGCCAGAAGTGGCTGATTCAGAAATCTCCCTCAGTTCTGTTAATTTTTTTTAAACAGTATATTTTCCATCCTCAGATTTCACTGTGAAGATTCCTTACATTTCCCTGTATTATGGAAGAAATAAAAACAATAATCAACAACAAAAAACCCTTTAGATCCCAAAAGCTTAATGTCTTGTTATCTTTTCATATAAATTCATGTCAGTCTGGGACAATGTTTATTATGCACTCCGGTGCTCACTGTTTGCTGTATAAGCTTAATGAATTTGCCACTGATCAATCAGTGTATCACCAACTCTTTATGGAGCTTATTGTGTGGGAAGTGTAGCTCTCAGCCACATTATCTGACAAAAGTGTCTATATAAGCAGTCATCCTGAAGTGCTGATTCTGTTATTTGATTTGGGATTAAACAGTCTGTTGCAAGCCATCTGCTTTCCTATGCACGCGTCCTTGAGAGGTTAGGTTTCGACTGATACTGCCCCATAACTTTAACCGGTATTTGGAAGATCAGAATTAGCTTAGACATATGCCACTGAAATTGCTGGCCTTATCCTAGAGGACTGTCCAGACCTTGACACCAGAGCCCAAATCAGAAAAAAACGTTTCCTTTTCTCACATTGTTGCTGATTCAGAATCCTGCTACATTTGGCCAAGTGCCATGAGACTGGAGAGTACTTGCCTGACAAAGTCTTACAACAGTTCGTGCTCCTGAGTATATGAAAGTGTGCACTAGCTGTTTAAGCCATGTCTCCTGATGACTCCCAAAGAACGTACTCCTCTGGCCTATGGCTGATTACTCTGCAGAAACTCCTGCAGTTTCTGCCATCTCAGCAACCTCTGTCACAGAGACTCTGGAAATGCCCTGTTGCAAACGTGCGTAGATAGTAAGTACAAGTCAGTCTCTGCCTTCACATCTGCAAAGGAGAATGGCTGCGGTTCAATTCCAGTCAAATAGAGACCTTATATCATTAATAATCTCACCATTTCAGAACTGGATTTTGTGTGGGTCTCTGGGCATAAAGACAACTTTACTTTTCTTTGGATGGATGTATGGGTGTGTGCTAAAATGGATACATTTGGGTGCTCACAGACGTGTACCCTATGAATATTGCTGTGGTTTGGGATCTGTGCTCCATTCCTTAATCCACTCTATAAAATAAATATCTAGCTTTCTCTAGCTTTCGAAAATTACATTTGAAAGTATTATTAGGTCACTCAATAGGTTTAATAAGAATAACATGCAATAAAGACTGCTTGGATTTTCATTTTAGGAAAAATTTTGTTTCTACAGAATTTCAGGCATCCTGTTCTCCTAAACAGAATCTATTAAAATAAAATACTTCTTAGCATTATGAGCTTTGAGAATGAAGTACACATATGAAATGAATCAATGTTTCAGTTAATATGGCAAAGATAACAGTAAATATCAAAATAAATTTCAAATCTGACCTGAAAAATTTACACTGTACAAATTCATGGACCTTATCTCTAAATTTTATATTCCTCCCACTGTGATTTCAGAAACAGCTTCTATTAATGTATAATTGTGCAAGTGTGTAATTAGATATTTAAACAAATAAAACAAAAAACAAGCCCAACTTACAAGAAGTAAGACCACTCAGACACTAAAATTAAAAATGCTACTTTAGTTAGGCAACAAATTTGTCTTAAAAATTTTTAGCCATTCTACTGTTATATGTGTTATGAACATTTCAATAAACTTCTTTCATTTTGATTTTAAAGATAACTGGAAACACCTTGATTTTAGTCCAGTGATACCAGTGTCAGACTTCTAACCTACAGTATGTAGGGTAATAAATTTGTGCTGATCTAAGCTATTAAGTTTGTGAAATTTGTTACAGCAGCAATTGAAGACTAATACACTTACCCATATACTTAATCATTGAATATTATCCTAAGATACTGGCAATATAGGCTATTCTTTAGACAGATTGGCATAGCATGGACACGCACACAAACTTTATTAAAGAACACATGGGCAGCTCTGTCATTTGGAATTTGGAGTCAGCCCTTGAACAATACATCTGTAACTCTACATAACTTTACATTGACTAAAAGGGCACTGAATGCTAGAACTACCAACATACATCCTTAAGCTCATACTGCACAGTCTTGAATATTCTAGCCTTATAAGTTGTTTTTTTTTTTTAAATCCTCACCTGAGGATATTTTCCCATTGATTTCTGGAAAGAGTGGCAGAAAGAGGGAAAGACAGAGAGAAACATCAATGTGAGAGAAACCCCATCAGTTGGTTGCCTCCAGCATGTGTCCCGACCAGGTACATGCCCTCAACTGGAATCAAAACCTGGGACCATTCAGTCCACAGGCCAATGCTTTATCCACTGAGCCAAAGCTGGTAGGGCCATAATAAATTTTAGAATCAAGATTGTCAAGTCCCCAACTTTGTTCTTCTTTTTCAGCATTGTTTTGACCATTCTTTGTTATTTGCATTTACTTGTAAGTTTTAAGATGTTCTTTTCAAATTCTGCAAAATATCCACTTGGGAGTTTTGTATGAATCATCTTAAATCTATAGATCAATTTAGGGACCATTGCTGTCTTGACAATATTGAGTCTCCCAATCCATAAGAAGTATCTCCCTACTGATTAAGATCTTTAATTTCTATCAACAATATTTTGTCATTCTCAATACACAAGCTTTGCAATTCTGTTAAATTAATTCTCAAGTGATTTTTTGATATTATTGTGAATTGCATTTTTAAATATTTGTATTGCTTATTACTAATTAGAAGTTTAATTGATATTTTTACTATAATATTATATTCTGTAATTTTTCTCAATGCCTTTATTAGTGTGTTTTTTTTTTATAGTGGATACCTTAGAATTTTCTAAATATGAGATCTCATTATCTGTGACACTTGCTTTCAGCCAGAAAAATATCCTTTATTATTTCTTGTAAGGCAGATCAGCTAGTAATTAATTTTTAGATTTGTATTTATCTTGAAAATATTTTTATTTTACCTTCATTTTTAAAAGATAATTTTGTTGTATATAAGAATCTTCTTTGACAATTATTTACTTTAAGCACCTTGAATATGCTTCCATTGTTTCTGATTGGAAATCAAATCTCAATCTTTTGGGTCATTTTTATCTTGCTGTATTCAAGGTTTTCTCTGTTTCTCTTTTATTTCAACAGTTTGACTAGACTGTGTCTGGGTGTGTATTTCTAAGTGTTTATTCTGCTTGGAATTTGTTGAGCTTATTGGATGTGTAGACAAATATTTTATTAAATTTGGGATGTTTCAGACATTATTTCTTCAAATAGTTTTTTCTGCTCCTATCTTTTTCTCCTCTCTCATTGGTTTCCCAATACATATTTTTTTTTATGCAATCTTAGTGTGCCACAGTTCTTTGTGATTCTGTTTATTTTAATTTATTATTTTTTCTCCTTCTTCTTCAGATTACTTAATCTCTATTGATCGATCTTCAAGTTTGAGAATATTTTTCTCTTGCCAAACGAAATCTTCTGTTGAGCTCTGTAGTAACATTTTAATTTTGTTTATTATATTTTTCAACCCCATAATTTCCATTTATATCTTTTTCACTTTTTTTCTTTAAATAATTTCTAGCTCTTTATGAATATCCCCTGTTTGCTGAAACCTTGTCATCATATACCACACTTTCTTGTTGCTTATCACTTTGCATGCCTCCCAATATTTTTAAACTGGCTATTTTAGATAGTATATTATAGCGATTCTGGATATTGATCCTCCACCCAGGGGTTGTCGTTACTACTTTTCGCTTGGTCATTTGTTCATTTGTTTAGTTACTTGGCTGATCTAATTTTACAAATTTTATTCCCCCCACACCCGATCGTGATTAGCCTTTGATGTCTCTATTTGTATTTTTCTCCTTCTTTTTAATCTTCCTAGAGTAATGTCTGATGTCCTTGATCAGATTTTCTGTCCTTACTTTTATCTTTTATCCTGGCTACCTAGTGGGTGTGAGGGGTGGGGACTTCCTGGGCTACAAATAGCAATTTATTTATCAAAGGTTGTGCTTAATCTCCATTAGCCAGTTAGAATTTTACCCATTACTATTGAATGTGTATGGGGCTCAGGGGCTGCTATCATGGTTCAGGAAGTATAGCTTCTTTCTGTGTGTCCCATGTTCATTTTAGACTCTTAAGGTGGGGATTCCTTCTCTGATTTTTTCTGTGAGCATATAGTATTGGGCATGTACACTGTTTTATAGGATGCAGCTTTCCTCATTGTTAGTTATTTCTCTGACAGTATTTCTTCAAATGTTGCCTTTCTACTGTACTAGTGAGCTTCTGTGCTCTCTCAATGTTTCTTATTTTCTGTGCCATATTTTAGTATCTCTTTATCTCTGTGAGCTATATTTAGAAAGATTTTCTTAGTTCCTTCTCTAAGTTGCTAATTCTTCATTCAATTGCTTCTCATCTAATATTTTCCACATTTATGTTTATATTTACTAAGATTCTTACTTGTTTTTCTATATTCTTGCTTTTATTGCATAACTTTCTGTTCCCAGTACATGGGTTATTATTCCTTACTTTTTCTGTTTGAGGATTTTTATAATTATTTTAAAGTTCAGATACATCTATTAAGCTCGCTCTTCAGGTGTAAATTATCCTCTTTAGAAATGACATTGCTCATATTTTCTATAATTGCTTTCTGTGAATTTATCTCCTTTGGGAATTGCTGTAAAGTAGAAATTTTTCATCCTGAAATATAAAGCCGTTCTGGGTAGTGTTTTGCTTTTTGTTTCTTCTTGGGCTCTGTCTGCTTATTTTGGTTTTAAGCAGGTCTGCATGGTGTGGATACCACACTGTCAAAGCACAGACTAGACTCTGTTTTGTGATATTTTTCTCCCCACAGTCAAGGGTAGTGGCTTACTCCAGCTGTGACTTCCAGCCCCAGTTTGCAGGTAGGCATAGAGCAGTGATGGTGAACCTATGACACGTGTGTCAGAGGTGTCACGCGAACTCATTTTTTTGGTTGATTTTTCTTTGTTAAATGGCATTTAAATATATAAAATAAATATCAAAAATATAAGTCTTTGTTTTACTATGGTTGCACATATCAAAAAATTTCTATATGTGACACGGCACCAGAGCTAAGTTAGGGTTTTTCAAAATGCTGACACTCCGAGCTCAAAAGGTTCATCATCACTGGGATAGAGTCTGCAGTCCTGCCTCTCTGACATGCAAGAGGCTTGAGTCTGTGGCTTCTTCTCCGTAATTGCAGTGAAAACTGAAATGCTGTGGTCTCACTTAGTCCTGAGACTCCACAGCTACTAGATTGACTTGCTGCTGTTGTGACTTCCCTCTCAGATTCTGGCACCTGAGGAATATTTCCTTTTCTTAACTTAGCTATATGTTATAATATGTTTCAATTGGTTTTGAGTGGGGGGAGAAATTACAGTGTGTGTTCCATGCTCAATCAACAATCTGGACCCAGACCCAGTCGGTGTGCCTCAGTGGTTGAACATTGATCTATGAACCAGGAGATCATGGTTCGATTCCCAGTCAGGGCACATGCCCCAGTTGTGGGCTTAATCCCCAGTGTGGGGCATGAAGGGGGCAGCCGATCAATGATTCTCTCTCGTCATTGATGTTTCTATCTCTCTTTCCCTCTCTCTTCCTCTTCGAAATCAATAAAAATATATTGATTAAAAAAGCAATCTGGACCCAGAAGTTTAGAATGTATTTTCTTATAACATAGATCACATAGGTAACTATTTGTTGTCATAAAATATACTATATTTGGTGCTAACTTACCAATACACAAAATGAATCTTTATAATCACTTACCTGAGATAATTGATTTAGATTGTCACAATATTGAGTGTGGGTTATTCAAGATAAAGTTGGTTCCAACTTCTTCCAACTTCTCCCACATTGCCCTAAATAATACTGTAATATTGACAATGTTGTGTTGTCACTGGAAATTGTGTTATATATGTGGTTATTTACTTTGGTTGCAGTGGTCTGGGACTTTTCTTTGCGAGATGTTTATAGCTTTGAACTACTTCTCCACCTTTTGTTCATCTCCCCGATAGGTGGCCACACCAGAAGAGCATTTGTTGTAAGATTTTCTCCTAGCACCATCATTTTTCATGGCCTTGTGCCACCTGGCCCATAACACAGGAACTAGTGAATGACCCAATGTTTTAACTGTCAGTCACCATGAACTACTATATGAAACAGGCTTAACAGCTCATAAACTGAAAGCAATCCTGTTTACTGCCATCTCCAGATTCATAGATTGTTTGCAGCGTCTTACTATTCTAGCAACACTTAGGGACCAAGCACCTGAAGTACTTTATATATTTCTTGATGTCTCTTAAGAAGAACTGGTCTTGCGACCATCCTTGTATTTTTTTTTTAATCTAATATAATAGGATTAGACCTTGGGTCTAATGTCAGAACTGCTGACAGCTTACATGCTGTACATGATTATGTCTAACCACATCTAGAAACTTTTGGAAAAGGAAAATAGTACAAGAGAAATAGCATTTGAAATGTATAAATTGATTCACTTCTTTTTTTTTTTTTTTAGAGCCTATCACTGTAGGTTAATTGACACTTTCTTTTCTTTGTCTTATTGGCTTGTCAGCACTTTTTTTTCTTGTTCTTGAATTGCTTTACTCTCTGAAAATAAACTTGAATCTATTAAACTAGGTAACATATAGTGATGTCCCTGTTTTGTAAATTGAGTTCAGATATAGGCTATCTATCTGTTTGGCAGCAGGAGTGGTAACTTTTGGTCTGAATTTTACTATTTGAGATGGTACCTCTGCATTCTAAGGTGGATGGGGTCAGGGTAGTCTCAGATTCACACATTACTGTCTTTACTGAATTTATATGAATGACCTCCTTTGAAGATTGAAGAATCCAACACAAGTATTTATAAGGATCCTTTCAACCAGAGAATACTATTTTCACCCCTTTTTTATTGTAAAGGATGTTATTGTCTTTTGACATATACTGATTTTGTTTAAAGCTTGAAGAAAACCTATAAAATTGTGAGAAGAAATTGGCAATCACAATGTAGTTTAAAAATTTGTAAGATGAAAAATGTATGATTTTCTTTTTGATGTATAAGATCATTTGCTTAGGTTTCTAATAAAACTCAGCCTGTGGAAATCACCAGCATTAGTATTTAATATTACAGCACCCCTGTGAGGAAGATAAGTATTATTGTTCCTTTCTTATGGAAACAAAGACGGAAATGACTCCCGTGGTAACACTATATACGTAGTAGACATGAGTATTAGCATTGAGAAATGTTCAACTTCTGTTCCTAAACTATAATTAGTACCACGTAGGTAAGGCAAAAACTAGCTAAGCAACCACATGCATCAAGGGAACCAGTCACATATAATGTAAATGGCAAGTATACATATTTAAATTTTTAATTTCAAGTTTATCCACCAATGTCAATTTTTGTAATTAAAAGAATGTTTGGAATTAATGCATTAATATATACTTATATTGATGGAAAGGTTTTTCTTCTTATAAACAAAGTCTGTTATGAAAAAGAGGGAACCTATTACTCATATAAGGTGATAACTACTCCATGAGTTTATCCTATAGCAGCTGGACATTCTAAAGGATTAATGGGACTTTAAAAACTCAGTATTCAATTGATTTCAACTTCCTGTAATTATCCTGTCGACTTTATCTATAATGAAGTCTGTGCCCTAAACATCTTAAGTAAAGTGGCTAACATATGGCACAGTCACTAAGCGGATCATTGAGGGCACTGATCCAGCTTTGCATAAGCGCGTTTCCACTTTCCTCCCTCCTTCTTTCCTTCCCTCCCTTTCTTCCTTCTCTCCGCTGCTTTCCTTCTTTCTCCTTTCTTTACATTTTTAAAAATGCAATTTGTGAGTTAGCTGGAGAGCCTCTACTACACTTCATAAGAGATGCTGACTGCCATTACTCATATGGAGAATAACTCTTGCCAAAATGATGAGACAACTCCACAAAAAATAACATTTATTTGTTTTTTTTAGTAACCTCTACAGTTGGCTGAAATCCACCTAAAACTTGTTAATGTTTTTTTCATGTGACTAATAAAAAGGTATCAAATACTTGGCTTTTTAATATTTTTTTAAAGTGTATATGAGGTTTTTCTACCGAAAGTCATTTTTATCTTGGTTTAGAACAGTGGTTCTCAACCTTCCTAATGTCGCGACCCTTTACTACAGTTCCTCATGTTGTGGTGACCCCCAACCATAAAATCATTTTCGTTGCTACTTCATAACTGTAATTTTGCTACTGTTATGAATCGTAATGTAAATATCTGATATGCAGGATGAATTTTCATTGTTACAAATTGAACATAATTAAAGCATAGTGATTAATCACAAAACAATATGTAATTATATATGTGTTTTCTGATGGTCTTAGGCAACCCCTGTGAAAGGGTCGTTTGACCCCCAAAGGGGTCGCGACCCACAGGTTGGCGACCCACAGGTTGAGAACCGCTGGTTTAGAAGGAATGTAAACATCTAGGTCTTGTTAACTTTTCTGGCCTATTTTTCAACCATAGCCATGTATATTTCATTAAATAAAATGCATGGATTTTGTGACATTATTGTGTGAATGCACACACAAACACAAACACATATTTAAAACTGTCTAGATAACTCTACTTATGGAACAGCACTAACACTATCTTAAGAAGTTTTCAAGAATTAAGGTATCAGTTTCTCTAAAGTATTTGTCCCAGTATCTACAAAAGCTACTCTTAAATATTTATCAGTTTGCACATGACCTGTTATAAACTATTATTTCTTTTTGAAATTAAAATACAGATTTCTAGTGAAATGATAGAAGACAAAGAACAAATGACTGGACTGCTTGGGGTCATCTTGCTCATTAATGCCATTTTGCAAGGCATATCACCACATTTTTTAAAATATATTTTTTATTTTTCAGAGATGAAGGGAGAGAAAGATAGAAACATCATTGATGAGAGAGAATCATTGATCTGCTATCTTCTGTACGCCCCACACTGGGGATAGAGCCTGCAACCCCGGGCATGTGCCCTAACACCCTGACCGAGAATTGAACCGTGACCTCCTGATTCCTAGGTCAACGCTCAACCATTGAGCCATGCCAGCCAGGCGATATCATCACATTTTTAGACTTTGCTAGATAAAGGCATGTCCATAATTACCTTTTGTTTATGTTCACATTTGTGCTGATATATAATGTTTGTATGTCTGCACCTTTAATTTTAAATTTTCTATGTGTGTCTCTGCTTTCGAATGGCAAGATTCTGATATTAGGAGGTGGCATGGTTATGGCTTTTCGTCATGGTCTGTATCTAGGATTCTTCAACTTACTTGGCACTCAATTGATCCTCCCCTCGCCCCCACCCAATTAAACTTTGCTCTTGAATAGTGCTGTCATTTCTGTTGTTAAAATCATTATGTAACTAACTGTGCTGTGAAGTTTTCTCAGGAGTTGCACATGCATTATCTCATTTAATTTTCAAGGCAACCTAGTGAGCTAAGCATTTCAAGGTTTAATACATTGACCGTGTTACATTGGCTAATCTGGAGTGCTATATTAATGTACCATCTGTGAATAGAGTGAAAACATTTTGTGAAATCAACTAGATCTTTGATGTTTTCACTTTATAATTTTATAATGTATTATCATGTGGGTAAGTAAATTCACAATTGTTGATGGAACCAGGGAGACTAAAGAATATTATGTAAAAAGAATTTTCATATTTCAATATTTTACCACAAATCTTGCAAAAGGAAATGTTTTAAATTAAATACTAATATTCATAATAAGCCTATAATATAATCTTGTAGACCAAGACGTTCCAAATTTTTGAACAGAAACTTTGAAATACTAAGAAAATTCTGTTTGTATTTAACATTGCAAACAATGAATTACACATGTTAATCATGGTTTTCAGGCCAAATTTTATATATATAATGTTTCATATAATTAATCAATTTCCCATTCTTTGTATTATTTGGATGATTAAGATTCATCTCCATTGCTAGCTTGAATAACCACTCTAATAAAATGGAATGTACCTGGGGGAAAAAAGCATTACATTTGAATAATAAAAATGAATACATCACTAATTATTTTTAAAAAGTGTGAAATAGCACTTATATGTTGTTTTCATTAGGCGTTCAGTTGTAATACCCATCCTACTTATTTTATTAGCCATACATTAACTGTACAGACATAAACCTTTCACAAAAAATAACACTTTGCTTAATTTAAATCTTTATCTATAAATTTTATTTTCAATTTGATTTTTGATATTTTTAAAATAAGTTTATGTACATGATAGTGTTGTTTTAAAATAACTTTCTATCATTTATATTCTGATTATGAAATATTGAATTTTGTCAAGTGATTTGTCTGCATATATTGAAATGGACACTTTCATTCCATTATACTGTGAATTAAATTAGTAGACTATTTGAATGCTAAACTAAGCTTTCATTTTTAGAATGAATAGTATTTGAGCATAATGTATTATGTTTTTACATATTTCTGCATTTGTTTTCCCAATATTTTCAAGAATTTTCTGCACTTCATACATTGAGAAATATTGTTCAATAATTTTCTTTTTTGGGGAGGTACATTTTTTAAAAACTTAAATTCTTTATTGTTTAAAGCAGCGGTTCTCAACCTGTGGGTCACGACCCCTTTGGAGGTCGAACGACCCTTTCACAGCGGTCGCCTAAGACCATCAGAAAACACATATATAATTACATATTGTTTTTGTGATTAATCACTATGCTTTAATTATGTTCAATTTGTAACAATGAAATTGGGGGTCACCACAACATGAGGAACTGTATTAAAGGGTCGCAGCATAAGGAAGATTGAGAACCACTGGTTTAAAATATTACATAAGTCTCCTTTTTCCTCCATTGACCTCTCCATGACCACTCCCACCCCCCAGCACATGCCCTCACCCCCCTATTGTCTGTGTCCATGGGTTATGCTTATATGCATGCACACAAGTCCTTTGGTTGCTCTCTTACTGCTCCCCTCCTCTGCCTTCCCTCTGAGGTTAGACGGTCTGTGTGATGCTTCTATATCTCTAGATCTATTTTTGTCCATCAGTTTATGTTGTTCATTATATTCTACAAACGAGCGAGATCATTTGACATTTCTCTTTCTCCAACTGGCTTATTTCACTTAGCATAATGCTCTGCAGTCCCATCCATGCTGTTGCAAATGGTAAGAATTCCTTCTTTTTTACAGCAGCATAGTGTTCCATTGTGTAGATGTACTACTGTTTTTTAATCCATTCATCTGCTGATAGGCACTTACGCTGTTTCCAAATCTTAGCTATTGTAATTTTTGCTGCTATGAACATAGAGGTGCATATATCCTTTCTGATTGGTGTTTCTGATTTCTTGGGAAATATTCCTAGAAGTGAGATCACTGGGTCGAATGGGAGTTCCATTTTTAACTTTTTGAGGAATCTCCATACTCTTTTCCACAGTGGCTGCACCAGTCTGCATTCCCAGCAGCAATGCATGAGGGTTCCTTTTTCTCCACATCCTTGGCAGCACTTGTATTTTATTGATGATAGCCATTCTGACAAGTATGAGATGATACCTCCTTATCTTTTTGATTTGCATCTCTCAGATGATTAGTGACTTTGAGCATGTTTTTACATGTTTCTTGGCTTTCTGTATGTCCTCTTTTGAAAAGTGTCTATTTAGGTCCTTTGCCCATTTTTTTTTATTGGATTGTTTATCTTCCTTTTGTTAAGTTGTATGAGTTCCCTATAAATTTTGGAGATTAAACCCTTGTCAGATATAACATTGGCAAATATATTTTTCCACGCAGTGGGCTTTCTTGTTGTTTTGTTGATGGTTTCTTTTGCAGTGCAGAAGCTCTTTATTTTGATGTAGTCCCATTTGTTTTGTTTTGTTTTTCCTTCTTAGTTTCCGTTGTCCTAGGAGCTGTATCCGTAAAAATATTGTTGTACATATGTCTGCTATTTTGCTGCCCATGGATTCTTCTAAGATTTTTACGGTTTCCTGTCCTACATTTAAGTCCGTATCCATTTTGAGTTTATTTTGTGTATGGTGTAAGTTGGTGGTCTAGTTTCATTTTTTTGCCTGTATTTGACCAATTTTCCCAACACCATTTATTGAAGAGACTGTCTTGACTCCATTGTATGCTCTAGCCTCCTTTGTCTAATATCATTTGAGCATAATGGCTTGGGTCAATTTCTGGGTTCTCTGTTCTGTTCCATTGGTCTATGTCTGTTCTTGTGCCAGTACCAGGCAGTTTTAAGAACACTGGCTTTGTAATGTAGCTTGATATCTGGTATTGTGATCCCTCCAACTTTGTTCTTCTTTCTCGGGATTGCTGCAGCTATTCGGGGTCTTTTTTCATTCCATATGAATTTTTGGAGAGTTTGTTCTAGGTCTGTGAAATATGCCATTGTTATTTTAATGGAAGTTGCATTGACTCTATAGATTGCTTTGGGTTGTATGGACATTTTAATGATGATTCTACCAATCCATAAACACAGTATATTCTTTCATTTGTTTCTGTCTTCTTCTATCTCTTTTTTCAATGTCTGTAGTTTTCTGAGTACAGTTCTTTTACCTCCTTAGTTAAGTTTATTCTTAGATATCTTAAATTTTTTGTTGCAATGGTAAATGGGATTTTTTTTTTTTTAGTTTCGCTTTCTGTGAGTTCATTATTGGTGTATAAAAAAGGGGGAAATAAATTTTTGTCAGATTTTTGTTTTAACTTACTTTACCCTCATAAATTTAGTTGAGAAATGTCCATTCTTCCTTTATTTTCCGAAAGAGTGCATAAACTTTGTGATGGCTTCTTTAAATTTGCAAAGAAGCAAATGTGGGTGTGGAATTTTCTTTATGAGCAAATTTTAATAAGAAATCAATTTTTTTTAGTAGCTACAGGCCATTTATATTTTCCATGTATTCTTTTGTCATCCTTAATAGATTTTATTTTTCAAGATATTTATATATGTTAATCTAAAAAATATTTATAAACTTATTCATGATTGTTTTCTACTTTCCTTTGGATTACTTAAGATAGAAAATATGACAAGCACATAAAAGTGGAAATTATGGACCCACATCTGTCATGGTCCTGGATTAAAAATCTTAAAACATATATTAGCAAACCAAATTCCACAATCTATTGGTATGAAAATATATTAAGATCCAGTTGAGTAAACTCTAGGAAGAAAATTTGTTTAACATTAGGAAATCAATCAATGCAATCTGCATATTAGCAGGTTAAAGGAAAAAGTATATTGTTATAAGGAAGCAGTGATTAAAAATAAAGCAGCATTTATTTATATTACATGCAGAAATCTAGGAATAACAAAGAACTTCAACTTGAGAAATGGCATTTTATATAAGCATGTAGTAACTCAGACCTAATAGCAAAACACCAAGTATTCTTTAAAATCTTTTACAAGTTAAAGATGTCCACTAATAGCACTTCTATTCATCATACAAATAGAGGCCCTAACTAGTCCCTTAAAACAAGAAAAACAAAATATATGAAAAGTGTAAAGACAGAACTAATTTTTTTATTATTTGAGAGTATGCAATTTGTTTATAGACAATAGAAAATTATCTGTTGCTATATAGATATTAAAACTTCCAAGTTTTAATCAAGATTGGGAGTATAAAAATCAGTATATAAAAAAATTTGTTTCATAAATGAAGAATTATATATTTATGACCTTAGGGTGAGGAAAGCCTTCTTAAGTCTTCAAAAGCAGAGCCTCTAAACTGGGCAACAGGGGGATAATAGATGTATTCAACCAAATCTATTTTATCTATATCTGTTTATATCTATCTATCAAACTATTTACCTATCTATATCTATTCATATCTATATATACATGAGTACATGTATTCAACCCAATCTAAGTTTTATAGATTTAGTTGATCAATAAAAGTAACTATGAAAATGCTAAGAATGTAAAGAGGGAATATAGTCAATAATTTTAATCACTATGTATGCTGCTAGGTGGGTTCTAGAATTATTTGGGGGAATCATTTCATAAAGTATATAATTGTTAAACCATTATTCTGTAACTGGAAGGTAATATAAAATAATATTGAATGTCAACTATAATTGAAAATAAATAAATAAATAAAACCAATAATTAACACTAATAAAAGAGAAAGATGCAAATTGACCATACCTTCGCAACACCCACAAACCAATCAGGGGTGAGTATGCAAATTAACCCAAGAAAGATGATGGGTTAATTTGCATATGCAAGCACCAAGCGGCCAGGGGCGGGGCAGGATGCTTTTGCTGTCACCATGGCGATGATGCAGGAGTTCTGCACCGCGCCAGCCACTCCAGGCCTCTGGGCAGCATGGGAAGGCAGAAAGACAGCTCCAGGGCAGAATGAAGGCAAAAAGGTGGCTCTGGGCCTCTGGGCAGCATGGGAAGGCGAAAAGGCAGCTCTAGGATGGAGCGAAGGTGGTGCCAAGCAGCCAGGGGAAGGAAGGCCAATTCTTGCACACATCTTCATGCATCAGGTCTCTAGTTTTATTATATATATACACACACTAGAGGCCTGATGCACAAAATTTATGCATAGAGCGGGTCCCTCAGTACAGGCTGCACCCTATCCATTCTGGGACCCGTCGGAGGATGGCTAACTGCTGATTTAGGCCCAATCCCTCTAGCAATCTGGGACCGCTGGCTCCTAACACCTCACCTGCCTGCCAGCCTGATCGCCCCTAACTGCCTCTGCCTGCCAGCCTAATTGCCCCCTAACTGCTCCCCTGCCAGCCTGATTGCCCCCTAACTGCTCCCCTTCTGGCCTGATTTCCCCCTAACTGTTCCCCTTTCATCCTGATTGCCCCTAACTGCCCTCCCCTGCCTGCCTGGTCACCCCTAACTGCCCTCCCCTGACAGCTTGATTGCCCCTAACTGCTTCTGCCTCAGCCCCTGCCACCATGGCTTTGTCCGGAAGGACATCTGGAACACTTCTAGTCTAATTACCATATTACCCTTTTATTGGTATAGATATTAGTATATACACATCTATGTATATAAAAGCCTAAGTGACCATTTGACCGTTTGACTGGTAGCTATAATGTGCACTGACCACAAGGAGGCAGAAACTCAATGCACAGGCATGGAAACATAGAACAGACTGATGAATCTCAAAGTGAGGGGGGAGGGGGCAGTGTGGGAAGAGATTAACCAAAGATCTTATATGCATACTAGAGGTGCGGTGCACAGATTCGTGTACTGATGATGTCCCTTGGCCTGGCCTATGGGGACTGGGCTGAAACTGGCATTCTGACATCCCCTGAAGGGTCCTAGATTGTGAGAGGATGCAGGACAGGCGGAAGAACCCCACCAGTGCACAAATCTGTGCACTGGGCCTCTAAAATATATATATATAGATAGATATAGATATATATAGATATATATAGTTATGTATATCTATAGATATATAGATATAGTTTGAATGCCAGTTACTGTTCAAAAATTAAGCACAGAATTAAAAAGTTATTTAAACACTTTCATTAATAGTTTTATTACATTTTTTTAGTGATTGGATTTAATTACCAATAAAAATACTTTAATTTTCAGTGAAATTGTAGTCATATAATAGAAGTGTATAAGAGGTACCTTAAAAAAGTGTTTTATGTTCTATTTGTGTTTACATTAATACTTACATATCAATTGTGATTGTAATCTCATAATATTTTTAAATTTTAAGGTATTTTCTTCAAATAATTATTCCCTTTGCTTGAAATACAATTAATGTAGCCTCTTTCTTCTTCCCTTCTTCCCTTCTTCCCTTCCTAATCTTATTTTTGGGAGAAAAATATATTTTGACTAAAATCTTTAGTCCATGAGAATTTTTAAATGGTTCTAAAACAAACAAAAAAATCACTTATTCCAGAAACCCTGACAGGTTTTAGACAGTATAGTTCATTTCTTTGTTCTATGTAACAAAAAGAAACTTCTTAGGCTTTCTGACTTCACTGTCCTGGTTTGTGCCAGGTTACTATTGCCTTTTATGAAACAGAAAAACTTTCAGCACTTCTGACTGCTTATTCAAAGACCAGAGCCTTGATAAGGGCATTAAGATGGCCTTACAGCTAAATTTAAATTATTTTTATGGTTTTGAGATTCTGATTTTCAGTTCTTCAGCATTTATAACATTTTGATAGAGGACAACATTAGCTGTGGGTGGGGAGGAACATTAGAATATTTACTATACTGTATAAGTAGATTAGCTAGTTATCAATGTTGTCTATATTTTTGGCCACTTATAGCATGAGGAGATTTTCACTAAGTCAATAAAAATGCTGAAGATGGTGAGAGTCAATAAGGGACAGAGTCAAAATTGCAGCATTCTGTTCTATTGTCCAAGACTGTAAGAACTAGAAAAGATTATTCCCTTTCTCACTCCCTTCTTCTCTCTTATCTTTCTTTCTATTTTAAATAATAAAGAAGTAAGAGCCATGAGAAATGAAGTTGATTAATGCCTATTGTCTATTATAAGAACAGCTACCATATATATGTAATAAATATAAGATCTAATATAAGCTACATAAGATATTCTAATAGTGTATAATATATAACACATAATCCTATATAATAAAAGCCTAATATGCTAAGTGTATGGTTCACCAGTTGGCCGTTCAACCAATCAAAGCATAATATGCTAATGATATGTTAAGACCACTCAACCGCTGGCTATGATGTGCACTGACCACCGGAAGGTTAGTTTGCTACTGGAGTCTGGCTGATTGGGACTGAGCCAGACTGGCCGGACATGCCCTGGAGCCCTCCCTCGGTCCATCCCCAGCTGGCCAACCTCCCGTGTCTCTCCCTGGCCCTGATCATGCACCTGTGGGATCCCTTAGCCTGGCCTGCACCCTTTCGCCATCCAGAACCCCTCAAGGGATGTTGGGGAGCTGGTTTAGGCCCGATCCCGCAGGCATATCCATATAATAATAGCCTAAGTAACCGTTATGGTGGAACAACCAGAATGACTGGCCACTATGATTCACACTGACCACCAGTGGGCAGACACTCAATGCAGGTGCTGCCCCCTAGTGGTCAGTGCGCTCCTATAGGGGGAGCACTGCTCAGCCAGAAGCTGGGCTCACAGCTGGCAAGTGCAGCCATGTTGGCGGGGGCCTCTCCCACTTCTGAGGCAGTGATAAGGAGCAGTGAGCCAAGTGGTAAGGAACAGGTGGGTGGTAAGGAGCAAGGGGTCCCGGACTGCAAGAGGTGCAGGCCGGGCTGAGGGACCATCCCCCCCAGTGCACCAATTTCATGCACTGGGCCTCTAGTACGTAATAAAATAAATCCTATTTGGGGCATTTAGGTGTTTTCTAGATCTTTGTATAATAAAAAATATTAAGTAATGTATCTTTGGCAATTTTCTGTTTTCTTGCATTAAATTTTCAAAAGTAGATTTACTAAAATAAAAGAGTGAACAAATTTTTAAAAGATATAAATGTTTAGTGCAATTATGTAAAAATCTATTGATTTACAAAACTTTTTTGAACTGCCTGCATTCTTTATGACACTGCAATCATTTCAAGAAGGCTTTCTTTTCAGTTCTTTCTCTTATTGAAATGCCCAATTTTCTTCTCCAGATTGGATCTCAGAATCTTACAGTCTTATACTTCATGCAGGAAATAGCCTTACTCCACTCTGAGAAATCTGAGTAACCAAAGAGAAAAACCTAAAGCCACCCACATCCAAGTTTCCTTAATGAAATAGCCCTGCCAGATGACTGACCTACAGTGAGGGTCTCAATGCAGAGCTTCATACCACTTTTTGATGTCCCATCTTGAAGTATGAATAGTTAGGAATCATTAGACACAAAAGACAGGGAGAAAAAAATATATATATATATGCTTTTAGTATCAGACCAGGAAGTCCAGACACCAAATGAAAGGTGTATCAAAAGGAGAGATCCCAGAAGATTGAGTGAATAAAATTTTCAAGCCCTGTCTGGGTGGCTTATTTGGTTGGAGCATCATCCCATGCACCAAAAGTTTCCAGTCAGGGCACCTACCTAGGTCACAGGTTTAATCCCTGATTCCTGGTTGGGGCATGTATGGGAGGCAACCAATTGATGTTTCTCTCTCACATTGATGTTACTCTCTCTCTCTCAAATCAATAAAAACATATCCTTGGGCGAGGATTTAAAAATTTAGTCAAGAAATGACTCAAGATTTCATGGAATTAAAGGACATGCTTTTTTTGTAATCAACAGAACACATTACATGGGCAAAAATGACCCACATTAAAGCATACCATAACGAAATATCAAATGACTGGAATAAATGGCACAATTACAAAAGCTTGTAGAAGAAAACCAAGCAAACAATAAAATGATCACATGTAAAGAATCAGTAGTCCAAATGTCTATGAATTTCTCTGTGACACTAGAAGCTAAAAACAGTGGAGCAAGGCATTCAACTCTGAAAGAAAAGGACATCCAACAATTAGTTATGTATAATGTAAGGTAAACAAAGATATTTTCAGATGTGGGAATTCTCGAAACAATTTACCATCTACAATTCCTTTCTCTGGGACGTAAGGAGTGGGTAAAGCAAGACAGAAGAAATAATAAGATCCAGGAGGAGGTAAATGGTTCCAACTCAAGAAAAAAAGATAAAGCTCCAGGATGACGGTAAAAGGGGATGTCAGGGTGAGAGCTGTGCTCCAGATGGTGAAAGCAGGCCAAAAACTGCACGACGAAGCAATTGATAGGACCATGAGGCATTTGAACATATTGAGAGAAAATGTACACAACTTAGGGTAAGCTTGAGGCTAAATCACTGGGAAAAGTAATACAAAAAGGTAAAAGCAAGATAATATTAGCTTCAATGTAAATAAAACATTGTGATTCTGCACCCCCAAAAAACAACAAAACCCACAAGGTAAACTTCATTTAGTAGATAATTTGCCTAGGAATAATAGTCACATAATCCTATCTAATAAAAGAGAAACGTGGTAATTAGCGTACGTCCGCTACCCTTCCCATTGGCAAATCAGGGCAATATGCAAATTAACTGCCAGCCAAGATGGCGGCCGGCAGCCAGGCAGCTTGAAACTAACATGAGGCTTGCTTGCTTCAGTGACGGAGGAAACCAACGTTCCCCGCCTGCCTTGTTGGCCTCTGAGCTTGCAGCTTGAAACATAGTTACAAACATAGAAGCTAAACAAAACCCCAGAAACCTGCTTTCAGCGAGCCGGAATCTCAGAGCTGGAGTTGATACGGTGTTTCGATTATAGAACACAAACAAACCAGATACCTGATTTCAGCAGCAGAGGCCTCAGAGCTGGAGTCAGAGCTAAAGCTGGCCCAGAATAAAAAAAAGAAAAAGAAAAAAGGAGCAATTGGGAGCTTCAGTCACCCACAAGCCTGAAAACAGCCCTCAGCCCCTCACCCAGACTGGCCAGGCACCCCAGTGGGGACCCCCACCCTGAAGGGTGTGTGACCAGCTGCAAACAGCCATCATCCCCTCACCCAGGCTGGCCAGGCACTTCAGTGGGGACCCCCACCCTGATCCAGAACATCCTTCAGGGCAAACCAGCCGGCCCCCACCCATGCACCAGGCCTCTATCCTATATAGTAAAAGGGTAATATACCTCCCAGCACCGGGATCAGCACCGGGATCAGCGCCCAAACCCCCTGATTGCCCTGCATCTCTGTGTGTGACAGGGGGCAGGGCCACAACCTCCCTATCCACCCTGCTCTGTTCATGACAGGGGAAGGTGCTCCAACCCTGATCAGCCCTGCTCTGTGCCTGATAGGGGGGAGCTCTCCAACCCCCTGATCACCCTGCGGCTCTGTGTGTGACAGGGTGTGGCGTCCTAACCCCCTGATCAGCCCTGCTCTGTGTGTGACAGGGTGCGGCGCCCCAACACTCCCCCCCCCAACAGGCCCTGCTCTGTGTGTGACAAGGGGCGGCGCCCCAGCCCCCTGATCATCCCTGCTCTGTGCCTGATAGGGGAGAGCTCCCCAACCCCCTGATCGCCCTGCAGCTCTGTATGTGATAGGGTGTGGCGCCCCAACCACCCCTCTCCCCCCCGCGGGCCCTGCTCTATGTGTGACGGGGTAGAGCCATAACCTCCCCATCGGCCCTGCCGTGAGTGTGAGAGTGGCAGCGCCCCAACTCCCTGATCAGCCCTGCTCTGTGGGTGATAGAGGGCGGCGCCCCAACCCCCCCCACGGGCCCTGCTCTGTGTGTGATGGGGTACAGTCATGACCTCCCCATCGGCCCTGCCCTGAGTGTGACGCACCCCAACCCCCTGATCGGCCCTGCTCTGTGGGTGATAGAGGGCAGCACCCCAACCCCCTGGTGGGCCTTGCTCTGTGTGTAACAGAGGGTGGTGCCCCAACTCCCCTATCGGCCCTACTCTGTGAGTGACAGGGGAGAGCTCCCCAACCCCCTGATTGACCCTGCTCTGTGCATGACAGGGTACAGAGCCCCAACCCCCCTGATGGGCCCTGCTCTGTGCGTGACAGGGTGTGGCTCCACAACCTCCCCACCGACCCTGCCTTGAGTGTGACAGGGGGCGGTGCCCCAACACCCCAATCGGCCCTACCCTGAGCGTGACTGAGGGTGGCATCACAACCTCCCAATCTGCCCTGCTCTGAGCCTGACCAGGGGCTGCACCTAGGGATTGCGCCTGCCCTCTGCCACCTGGGAGCAGGCCTAAGCCAGCAAGTCGTTATCTCCCGAGGGGTCCCAGACTGCTAGAGGGCACAGGATGGGCTGAGGGAGCCCCCCTACCCCCAAGTGCACAAATTTTTGTGCACCAGGCCTCTAGTCATAATATAAGCATTAACTACTTACCTCATTGAAATTATAATATAAAAGTATTCAGAGGATGAGTAGATCCAGATATATTAAGACAGAGAAATAATTTTGCAGATATACAAGTTGTTTATGTTTGGGGAGGGGCATGAATGGTGTTTGACAGGTGTCTAAATTTTTATTTTCCATGCTGGGAAATAAATTAATAATTTCTATAACTAAAAAAATTTGACAGAATTACTTATAATGAACTTAACCAGGTCAAAGGGTTAAATGTTGTTGCCTCTGGGCAATGGAAATAGAAAGGGGTTATAAGCATCATTATTTGTAATAAGTCTTACAAAACTATTTTATTTTATCTAAATAAATTAATTTCTTTACTGAAATCAGTAACTAACAAATTTACATGAAGAAATATTTGAAAACAGATGAAAGAATCAATAACATATGGAAGAAGCTAGAAGAAACAGATGAAAAAATCAACAACTTAAGTAAGACCCAAGAAGAAATGAAGAGTGATATAGCTGCAATAAAAAACACCATTGAAAGTATCAACAGTAGACTAGGAGAAGCGGAGGACCGAATTAGTGAATTAGAAGACAAGGAAGCAAAACACACCCAAAATGTACTGTAATTGGAGAAAAAAATTAAAAGCCAGGAGGAGAGCCTAAGGGAGCTTTGGGACAACATGAAACGAAACAACATATGAATAATAGGGGTGCCAGAACAACAGAAAGATGAACAAGGATTAGAAAACCTATTCGAAGAAATAATATCAGAAAACTTCCCTGAGGTGGGGAAGAAAAAAGTCACACAAGCCCAGAGAGTCCCAAACAAGGTGAACACGAAAAGACCCACACCAAGACACATCATAATTACCATGGCAAATGTTCAGGACAAAGAGAGAATCTTACAGGCTGCAAGAGAGAGACGGAAAGTTACATACAAGGGATCTCCCATTAGATTATCAAATGATTTCTCAACAGAAACACATCAGGCCAGAAAAGAATGGACTGAAATTTACAAAGTGATGCAAAGCAAAGGACTGAATCTAAGAATACTCTATCCAGCAAGGCTATCATTCAAACTTGAAGGGGAAATAAGAAGCTTCACAGACAAAAAAAGGCTAAGGGAGTTTATCACCACCAAGCCAGCAATGCAAGGAATGCTAAAGGGACTGGTATAAAAAGAAGAAATAAAAAGCTCAGAAAGAAAACAGCCACACAAAAAAAGAAATGGCTACAAACAAGTACCTTTCAATAATAACTTTAAACGTAAACGGACTAAATGCTCCAACCAAAAGACATCGAGTGGCTGAATGGATAAAAAAACATGACCCATACATCTGCTGTCTACAAGAAACCCACCTCATTAGAAGGGACTCACACGGACTGAAAGTGAAAGGATGGAAAAATATCTTTCAGGCAAATGGAAAGGAAAGGAAAGCTGGGGTAGCAATACTTATATCGGACAAAATAGATCTCAAAGTGAAGGCCATAACAAGAGATAAGGAAGGCCACTTCATAATACTAAAGGGATCAATACAACAAGAAGATATAACCCTGGTAAACATATATGCACCCAATGCAGGAGCACCCAAATTCATAAAAAAAAACTCCTGGAAGATATCAAAGGAGAGATCGACAACAATACAATCATAGTAGGGGACTTTAATACACCACTGACAGCACTGGATAAGTCCTCTAGACAAACAATCAGCAAAGATACAGCAATCCTAAATGACTCACTAGATCAGATGGACTTGATAGACATCTTCAGAACACTTCACCCCAAAGCCAGGGAATATACATTCTACTCAAGTGCTCATAAGACATATTCAAAAATAGACCATATATTGGGTCATAAGTAAAGAATCCCCAAATTCAAGAAGATTGAAATCATAAAAAGCATCTTCGCAGACCACGATGGCATAATATTAGAAATAAACTACAATAAAAACAACCCAAAATACTCAAACACCTGGAAGCTGAATAGCATGTTATTAAATATTGATTGGGTTACCAATGAGATCAAAGAAGAAATTCAAAACATTCTGGAAACTAATGACAATGAAAACACAACAATCCAAAACCTATGGGACACAATGAAAGCAGTCCTGAGAGGGAAGTTTATAGCTCTACAGGCCTATCTCAAAAAACAAGAAAAAATGGTAGTAAATCACCTAACTCCACAACTCAAAGAATTAGAAAGAGAGCAACAAGAAAACCCCAGAGTGAGCAGAAGGAAGGAGATAATAAAGATTAGAGCAGAAATAAATGACATAGAGACCAAAAAAAATACAGAAAATCAATGAAACCAAGAGCTGGTTCTTTGAAAGGATAAACAAGATTGACAAACCTCTAGCCAGACTCACCAAGAAGCAAAGAGAGAGGACCCAAATAAACAAAATCAGAAACGATAGAGTCGAAATAACAACAGACCCCACAGAAATACAAATGATCGTTAAAAAATGCTATGGACAGCTCTACTCCAACAAACTAGACAACCTGGAGGAAATGGACAAATTCCTAGAAAAATACAACATTCCAAAACTCAATCAGGAAGAATCTAAAAATCTCAACAGGCCAATAACTATGGAAGAAATTGAAGCAGTCATCAAAAAGCTTCCATCAAACAAAAGCCCAGGACCAGACGGCTTCACAGGGGAGTTTTACCAAACATTCAAGGAAGAACTAAAACCTATCCTCCTCAGACTACTACAAAAAATTCAAGAGGAAGGAACACTTCCAAGCTCATTCTATGAAGCCAGCATCACCCTAATACCAAAATAAGGTAAAGGCAACACAATGAAAGAGAATTACAGGCCACTATCCCTCATGAACATAGATGCCAAAATCCTCAACAAAATCTTAGCCAATCGGATCCAGCAGTACATCAGAAAGATCATACACCATGACCAAGTAGGATTTATCCCAGGGATGCAAGGATGGTACAATATCCGCAAATCAATAAACGTGATACATCACATAAACAAATTGAAAGAAAATAACCACATGGTCATATCAATTGATGCAGAAAAAGCATTTGACAAAATTCAACCCCCATTTTTGATAAAAACTCTCAGTAAGGCGGGAGTAGAAGGATCATACCTCAACATAATAAAAGCCATATATGGCAGGCCCACAGCCAACATCATACTCAATGGACAAAAACTAACACCATTTCCCCTAAGAACGGGAACAAGACAGGGATGCCCCCTCTCACCACTCCTGTTCAACATAGTACTGGAAGTGTTAGCCATTGCAATTCGGCAAGAAGAAGAAATAAAAGGCATCCAAATTGGAAAAGAGGAAGTAAAACTGTCCTTATTTGCAGACGACATGATATTATACATACAAAACCCTAGAGACTCCATCAAAAAGCTACTAGACTTAATACATGAATTTGGCAATGTAGCAGGATACAAAATTAACCCCAAGAAATCTGAGGCATTTCTATACACCAATAGTGAACTTTCAGAAAGAGAGATTATAAAAACAATCCCGTTTACCATCGCACCAAAAAAATTAAGCTACCTAGGAATAAACTTAACTAAAGAGGTAAAAGACCTCGACTCAGAAAACTACAGGACGTTGAAAAAAGATATAGAGGAAGACATAAACAGATGGAAGAACATACCGTGTTCATGGATTGGTAGAATCAACATCATTAAAATGTCCATACTACCCAAAGCAATCTATAAATTCAACGCACTTCCCATTAAAATACCAACGGCATACTTCAGAGATCTAGAATGAACTCTCCAAAAATTCATCTGGAATAAAAAAAGACCCTGAATAGCTGCAGCAATCCTGAAAAAGAACAAAGTAGGTGGGATCTCAATACCAGATATCAAGTTGTATTACAAAGCCACTGTTCTTAAAACTGCCTGGTACTGGCACAAGAATAGGCATATAGATCAATGGAATAGAATAGAGAGCCCAGGAATCGGCCCGAACCAATATGCTCAATTAATATTTGACAAAGGAGGCAAGAACATACAATGGAGCCAAGATAGTCTCTTCAATAAATGGTGTTGGGAAAATTGGGCAGATATATGCAAGAAAATGAAACTAGACCACCAACTTACACCATACACAAAAATTAACTCAAAATGGATAAAGGACTTAAATGTACGACAGGAAACCATAAAAATTCTAGAAGAATCCAAAGGCAACAAAATCTCAGACATATGCCAAAGCAATTTCTTCACTGATACAGCTCCTAGGGCACTTGAAACTAAAGAGAAAATGAACAAATGGGACTACATCAAAATAAAAAGCTTCTGCACAGCAAAAGAAACCATCAACAAAACAAAGAGAAAACCCACTGTGTGGGAAAACATATTTGCCAATGTCATATCTGATAAGGGCCTAATCTCCAAAATTTATAGGGAACTCATACAACTTAACAAAAGGAAGATAAACAATCCAATCAAAAAATGGTCAAAGGACCTAAATAGACACCTTTCAAAAGAGGACATTCAGAAAGCCAAGAGACATATGAAAACATGCTCAAAGTCACTAATCATCTGAGAGATGCAAATCAAAACAACAATGAGGTGCCATCTCACACCTGTCAGACTGGCTATCATCAACAAATCAACAAACGACAAGTGCTGGAGAGGATGTGGAGAAAAAGGAACACTTGTGCACTGCTGGTGGGAATGCAGACTGGTGCAGCCACTATGGAAGACAGTATGGAGTTTCCTCAAAAAACTGAAAGTGGAACTCCCATTTGACCCTGTGATCCCACTTCTAGGAATATATCCCAAGAAACCAGAAACACCAATCAGAAAGGATATATGCACCCCTATGTTCATAGCAGCACAGTTCACAATAGCTAAGGTGAAACAGCCTTAGCTGGAAACAGCCTAAGTGCCCATCAGTAGATGAATGGATTAGAAAACTGTGGTACATCTACATGATGGAATACTATGCTTCTGTAAAAAGGAAGGAACTCTTACCATTTGCAACAGCATGGATGGAACTGGAGAGCATTATGCTAAGTGAAATAAGCCAGTCAATGAAGGAAAAATACTACATGATCTCACTCATTCATGGATAATAGAGACCATTGTAAACTTTGAACAATAATAGATACAGAGGCAGAGCTGCCTCAAACAGATTGTCAAACTGCAGCAGGAAGGCTGGGGAGGGTTTGGGGGGCAGGAAGGAGGGGAGTAAGAGATCAACAGAAGGACTTGTATGCATGCATATAAGCATAACCAATGGACATAAGACACTGGGGGGTAGGGGAGGCTAGGGGACTGTCTAGGGCGGGGGGGAAAAATGGACACATATGTAATACCCTTTGTAATACTTTAAGCAATAAAAAAAAGAAATATTTGATCACTAAAATTCTAAGTTTTTATTATAGAGCCAATTTGTGGTAAAATATTTTCTACACAAATAACACATGAAAACCAAACCAAACAAAATAAAAAACCTTAGTGAAATTCAACTATAAAATAAACACTTTTGTTTCACAAAATTATTGTGCTACATACTAGCTGTATCTTCCATTATATTGGGTATCTTACAAAGCAATCATATGTTCTTCATTAATTAATTATTGTTTACTATGGCAATATATCATTAGTATAAGATAATGGCATTTTCAGGTAGCCAAAATATCCTAAGGCAAACAGGGTCTTTGGAAAATAAATAATGTGTGTATGTATACTTCAGTACAAAATAAAATCATGAATAATTTTAGGGAAACTTCCAGTTCTTAAGAATTGAATAGCAGGTGTGTTTGTTTCAATCCAGTTTTTTAATGACACATCCTATACTCAGGTTTCCTACCCAGAAATACTTGCTAATATGACGAACTTCTTAGCCTGCAATGAGGAACGCCAACACTGAAGCACAGACGGCCTTCTCCAACAAGTGACAGTTTGAAGCATCAGATTTACCATGAAACAAATGTAAATGTTTAGAACCATGCATTCTGACCTATGAAGGAAAGAACAATAGGAATAGTAGCAAATAATAGCAATAGTAGCTTTACATTTTAGTTCACATTTTAGGAAATCTTCGCTAACAGAACTTTTTTAAAAACACCTTTGTTAAGTGCTAGGTTAAGAATTTTACTTCTTTCTAAAACTGCAAACTAAAGCAGTTGTTTTAGTTTGATTACATTTGAATGTATATCTTAAGTTTTACAGCAGAGATTAAGCAATGTGTGTGTGTGTTGTGGGGGGATGGAGGGGCGGGGGCATTTCTGAACACTGATCTAAGAAAATGTCAGCAGGAAAGTCTGACACAGCATCTGTGGGAAACAGAAAAAAAACAAAAAACAGAAAAAAAGTAATATGTCTGTGGCAGCTGGTGTGTGGTGCTAAAAATCAATTATTTTTCACAAATAAGGCCTGGAAAATGGCAAGTACACATAACACGTTGGTGTCTTTGAATATACATCACCAATAGAGTAAGTAGCACCAACCATAACCTGGTTGTGGGACACAACTGAAAGCTAAAATAAAAGGTGTAACCCAAGTAAGTGATTGCATTTAGTTCAAATGAAAGTGTGCCAGAGCTGAGCCTCTTCATAAGCCATTCTTTATTCCTTTCTGTCGCCCATATTAATTGCCAGAAATTTGTTTCATGACATATTTCCACCCCTGAAAGTCATTGCAAAAATGGTTTAAGAGATGTCTAGTTTTAGGGTTGAAAGGAGAATAGCTACAATTCCAGTAGAAAGGGTTCTATTTTGTTTTTATAGATTTGCTTTTATTTGTAACACTTGACTCCAAATATCATGCTAGCCTGGTGAAGGAATTCAAAAGAAATTTAAAAGATAATATAGATTTGGAGATCTACCAGAGAAAGCAGTCACAGTTAAGTAGAAAGGCAAAAATCTATAATTTGATCTCATGTATATATTAGTGTGCTAATGAAAAACAATGTTCTAAACACTGTGTGATGAAAATATTGTTCACATATTTTAAATTGGTAATTTAGTGAATATCTATTATCTATCTATCTACTTATCTATTATCTGTCTATCTATCATCTATCTATCTATCTATCTATCTATCTATCTATCTATCTATCTATCTATCTATCATCTATCTATCATCATCATCTACCATTAGTGTTTTATGCCCATTTGAAGATACAGTAATTAAATGAAGAAGTTGTAGTTTAAAAATATTCTTTTAAAAATATATTTTTATCGATGTGCCCTAACCAAGAATTGAACCTTGACCTCCTGATTCATAGGTTGATGCTCAACCACTGAGCCATGCCAGCTGGGCTAAAAATATTCTTATCACTACTTTGAATTGGAAGAAGAAAAAGGAAGAATGAGAACTAGAAAGAAGAATTTGACTGTGGCTAGGTCTTGAAGAAGAGACAGGTAGAGAGGTGGGAGGATATATGTTTAAGAGGTGGAAATACATTTGGGAATTTTAGAATGTATTGACTGCATATTACAGAAAATCTTCATTTTTAAATTTAAAGTTTGTTTGTTTGTTTGTTTACTCTCTTGGCTCATAATCTCTGTGGCTTTCTTTTTCCAAGTATGGCAGGTACTAGGATTTTTTTTTTTTGTAATATTATCCAAAAGAGATTATTTGGTGGTAGTAGTGTTGTAATTATAGCTTTTATGACATCTGTTGTTTATAAATTGCCTTGCTTAATAAAATTCTTAGCTTTTTTTGTATATACTAAGATTTTACAAAAGGCATTTGTCTTTAAACTGTAAATTCCCCACTGATTGTCTTTGTCCACCATTTCCCCACCTCTCCTTATGAGATTTTAGTCTATATTCATGCAGGGTATTCTATAACTTTTTTCATAATATCTTCATAGGTTTGGGGTTTGTATTATGCTGTCATCATAAAATGAGTTGAACAATGAAACATTCTCCTCTATTTTCTGATAATTATTTTCTCTCTACTACATTATTTCTATTATGCAACAAATCAGCTATTATTTAGCTGCTCTTTAATAAGCCCTTTTACAAGATAAGTACCTAAAAAAATGACCTATAGTCACTGTCACCAATATTTTCCCTCCCATTCTCTTTTGAATGTACTTATATCTGCCTTTGTCCTCTCCATTGTACAAACTCTGCTCTTATTGAAGTTGTCAAAGGCGTCCACATTATTTAATATAGTAGTCACATTTTAGTCTTTATCCTTGTTAACCTACCTAAAACAACATGTTAATTGATTTCACTCTCGGTTTTAAAGCCTTTCTCTACTTGGCTTTGAAGATAACACACTAATCTGTTTCTCCTCCAACTTCTCTTATGATTTTGTACCTGTACCATTTGCAGGTTCCTCCTTAACCTTCTTATTTCCCTTCTAAAATTTTGAGTACTTTAGGACTTTTCTTTTATGTTCTTATCTTTTGCCCTATATTGTTTCATCCCAAGTGATCACATCTAGACTCAAAGCTTTAAATATTGAGGATATTCAGATAATTCTCAGATTATTACCTCTGTCCACTCCCCTGAACTTCACATTCATATTCTGTTAAAATTCTCCACTTTGATACTTAAGAAATCTCACTTAATCTGTTTACTTCTTTTATCATACATCCATTTCAAGTTATTATATCCAGTCTTGACAAAATATCAGAAAGAGGAGAAAAGAGGCAAAAAATCTGAAAGCTATTTGACTTAAATTTTACCATATTAATACATTAAATTAAATGTAAATGATATAAATATATAAATTAAAAGACAAAGATTGTCAGATTAGACCAAGATGCAAGAATCCTCTGCTGCCTATCAGAAATGCATTTTAAGTAAAAGTACACAAATAGGTTAAAAAGAAAAGGATAAAAATTGATCTACTATGCTAATATTTATCTAAAAAAAACCAGGAAGGTTATATTATTATCAGACAAATAAGATTTTAAAGCCAAAAATGTCCCCAGAGATGAAATAAGTCATTTCATAATAATAAAAGGATCAATTTATTAAGAGGACATAATCTTAAATGTGTATGCATCAAATAGCAGAACTCCAAAATACATGAAACAAAAACTGAGAGGATTGCTTAGAGAAATAGATAAATTGACAATTAGAGTTGGAGATTTCAACATATCTCTCTCTCTCTCTCTCTCTCTCTCTCTCTCTCTCTCTCTCAATAACTTATGGAAGAAGTAAACAGAAAGTCAATCAAGGTGTAGAAGATTTTAACAACTCAGCCTACTTACTTAAGGCATTTGGTATTTGTAGAGCATACTGTGCAACAGCAGCAAAGCATGCCTTTGTTTCATGAGTACATTAACATTTACAAAGATATGCTGTATTCTTAGCCATAAAGAAAGATTCAGTCAATATGCAAGGATTTAAGCCATAAAATATATATTCTCTTGCTACAGTAGAATTAATTAAGAAACCAATAGAAAGAAAGATATCCAGAAAATAGCTGCACATTTGGAAACTAAAGAACAAACTTCTAAATAACCCACATGTCAAAGAAGAAATAAAAAGAGAAATTAGACACATTTTTAGGTGAATGCAATGAAAAAATAGCAAAATTTATGAGATGTTGCTAATGTATTACTTAGGAGGAAATTTATAGCACCAAATGCCTGTATTAGAAAACAATCAGGAAAGGTCTCAAATTAATTACCTATGCTTAAAATTTAAGTCACTAGCAAAAGAAGAGAAAACTAAATACTAAGTAAGGAGAAGATAGAAAATAATAAATACCAGAGTGAAAGTCAATGAACTAAAAAACAGAGAACAATAGAGAAAATTGATAAAAAAGAAAATCTGGTATTTTGGGATCAATAAAATTGCTGAACTTCTGAATTAACAGAATGGATCCAAAAAAAAGACACATTAACAACATCAGGAATGAGAGAAATGACATCTCTAACAGATATTAAAGATAATTAGAAAATTTATGAACACCTTTCTGCTATTAAATATGACAAGGTAGATAAAATAGAAAAAAAATCTTGAAAGAAACCATTAAAGCTCATTCAAAAAGAAGTGAATAACATAATTAGTCCTATTTCTATAAAAGGCATTGAATTTGTAGTTAAATGTGTTCTTATGAAGAAAACTGAAGGCCCAGAAAAATATAAAGTTAATTATCCATAAACTCTTCCAAAAAATGGAAAAGGAGAGAAAACTTCTGTACTCTTCCTATGAAACCAGCATTATCCTGATACTAAAAATGCACAAAGATATTTCAATAAGCCCTGACCGGTTTGGCTCAGTGGATAGAGCATCGGCCTGCAGACTGAAAGGTCCCAGGTTCGATTCCTGTCAAGGGCATGTACCTTGGTTGCGGGCACATCCCCAGTATGGGGTGTGCAGGAAGCAGCTGATCGGTGTTTCTCTCTCATCTATGTTTCTAGCTCTCTATCCCTCTACCTTCCTCTCTGTAAAAAAATCAATAAAATATATTAAAAAAGATATTTCAATAAAAGAAAATTACAGACTAATATTCCTTAAGAATATATATACAAAATTCTAAATAAAATTCTAACAAATTTGAACCCAACTATACAAAAAAAGACTACTATGTTATCATCAAGTAGTATTTATCCCAGGAATATAAGATGTGTCTAACATTCAAAGAACCCATTCTTTGACTATTTATGGGTCTAAAATGTTCCCATATATGCTAGGGTCTATTTTTTGAGATTTATTTTTATTGTTTTGTCAATATTGTGTCAATAAAATTTGCTTTTATGTCTTTGAATATATTATATGAATAAATATCTGGGAGGATATGTAATTTCTTCTTACTCATTCATAAGGTCGACTTAGTTTCAATAGACTTTTATATATCTACTAGAGGCCCGATGCACAAAATTGGTGCAAGGGGCTTGGCCCACGCAGCCCTGTCTTCATCTGAAAGGTCGTCTGGAAGGATATCCAGAAGGTCGTTCAGCTGTCGGGACTAATTAGCATATTATGCTTTTATTATTTTAGATATTTTAGATGAAGTTTTAGAGTAAGTTTTTTAAGTTACTCAAAAATATTCAACTGGAATTATAATTGATATTTTAATAATATGTAATAATCCTTTTTGAGACTTTGAAAAATCTTTTCCTTTATTCTGATAAGCATCAATGTCCTTGTTATAGGACATTGTTCTTGTCCCCTCCCTAAGTTCATATGTTGAGGTCCTAATCCCTCATATGATGGTTTTGGGAGGTTGGGGCCCCTATGATGGAAGTACAGACCAGAGCTTTCTCTCCCTGTGCCATGTGAGAATACAGCAAGAATATACACATCTTCTAGCCAGGAAGAAGGCCATTACTAGGAACAAAATTTGCCAGGACCTTGATCTTCTCAGCCTCAGGAACAGTGAGAAGTAAATGTCTGTTGATTAAGCCACCAAGACTAATAAATATAGTCATTTATTATAATGTTATCATTTCCTCTAAAGAGGAAATTTATATTTTTGTTTTGATTAATTCTTAGATGCTTTATGATTTATGTTGCTCTTAGGAATAGTATCTTATTTTTAAGTAATATTTTATTGGGTTGCTGTTGATTCAAATAAATGCTTTTAATTTTATAGGTTGATTTTTTAGCTGGTAAATTTGCTAACTTTTTAGTTATTGATTTTTTAAAAGTATCTATTCATGTCTTGAAAATTTGTGTCTTTTCTTCCAACTCTTCCACCTCATTACTTTTTATTTTCTTATCAGGTTGTCTAGACCACCAGAGTATATTGATTGTTAGAAATAGTGTACATAAAGACAGCAAGCATCTTTGTATTATTTTTTATCTCATATTGAATGGATTTGATTTCTAGTCTTCCCATTAAAGTTCCTCCATTGGTGTAGGTTCTGGTATATCCCAATTTGCTAGACAGCACCTAAGACAGCCCCCAATAATGCTTGTCTTGTGGTATTTATACTTTTGTGTACTACTCTTCCCTTGAGAGTGGAGTGAGATTATTTATTGATTTCTAATGAACAAAATATGGCAGAAGTAATAGGATGCCACTTCCAAGATTAGGTTATAGAAAAGACTGTTGCCTTTGTCTTGGGAGCACTCTCTGTTGGCTCTGGGGAAGTCAGCTGCTATGTCATGAGGCAGCCTGTGGAGAGGCCCACCTGAGTGAGCTTGGAAGTAGATCTTTTCTGGTCAGGGAAATTATGCAAATGAGTTTGGAAGCAGCTCTGTTGTGGCCTGTCAGCTGCCATGTGAGTGAATTTTGAAGCAGATCCTCTTTTAGTGAAAATTTGAGATAACTACAGTCTTGGCCAACATCTTGATAGCAGCCTTGTGAGAGACTCTGAGGCAAAACCATCCTGCTCATCTATGTCCACTTTCCTGACTTACAAAAACTATGAGGTACATATTAATTGTTTTAAGCTGCCAAATTTTGGGGTAATATATTATGCAATATTAGAGGACTAACACATATGTTAACCCACTCTTTAAATGAATTTCCTACTCTTCCTAGTTTTCTAAAGGGTTTTAAAATAATATACATTATTTGTTTTAATAATAATGTGGTAAAATATACATTTTGGATGTTGAAACATCCTTGCATTTAGTTAGTATATATATATATTTTAGTTAGTATATATATATTTTAGTTAGTATATATATATATATATATTTGCTTGCATGTTTATAAGTGAAATGGCCTCATAATTCTGCTTATTTTTATTGCTTTAGTGTTACAGTATCCTCATAAACAAGATGGATACTTTTTTGTCCCTTTTTCATTTTCTAAAAAATAAATTGTATGAAACAGAAATTAGTTACTCATTGAAAGTTTGGTAGAACTGATCCAATAAGCCATCTAGACCTAAAGTTTAGAGAAAGGGAGATATTAGCTAACATTTAAATGTCTGTAAGATTTAGTGGTCTTTTCAGTGTTTTATTTTATCTTTTATCATTTTAGGTATTTTATGATTATCTAGTATATTATATTGCATATAGGTTTTCAAATTTATTAATGTAATTGTCATAACACTTTAATTTTTTAAAAAATATATTTTGCATCTTATTTCCCTTTTATGTTCTGCACTGTTTGTATCTTTCCTCTTTTTTCTTAATATAAATTCTTTCTTACTAATCTTTTCAAAGAATAACTGTTTTTGTTACTTGTCTCTATTTTTATTCTCACTTTCATTGATTTCTTTCCATGTTTTTTTTTTCTTTGTTTCTTTGGTCTTGCTACTCTATAAGCTTTTTAATTAAACATTGAGTTTGTTTATGTTTAATCTTCCAATTAACTAATATACACATTGAAACTATAAATTTCACTCTAAGTACTGCTCATCTCTATCCCACATATTTTATATGTTTTGTTTCCATTGTCATGAAGTTATAAAATATTTCTCAATTTCTCTTTTTTTTTGACCCAATAATTACTTAATAGAATGTTTAATTTCCAAATAAATATAAAATTAAAGTTATCTCTGTTATTCACATAAAATTTTGTTATACTGGAGACAGAGAACAAGGGTATCACATTGTCCTTTGGGATTTATTGTTGCTGCTTTTATGACTGAACATATGCTCTATTTTTGTTAATGTTTGGTATGTGCTCAAAAACAATAGTCATTCTTTGTCTGTGAGTGTAGAGTTCTAGATGTAATTAACTCAAGCTTGTTAACTTTTTTTCCAGTCTTCATCGAAACGCATGCTTAGAGAGAGGAAGGAGAAGAGAGAGGGGGGGACGATAGGAGGTAGATAGAGATTGAGAGAGAGAGAGAGAGAGAGAGAGAGAGAGAGAGAGAGAGAGAGAGATGTGAGAGAGAAACATCAATTGGTCACCTTCCCTATGCTCCCCAACTGAAGATCAAACCCACAACCCAGGTCTATGCCCTGACCGGAAATCAAACCAGCAACCCTTCCGTACACCGGAGCACGCTGAACCAATTGGTATACTCAGACCGGACCAGCTTATTAATTGTTTATTCAGACCTTTGATGTCTACACATAATTTTGCTTCATTGATTTCTTTGTATCTGTATAAAGTGTCTTAAAATCACCAGTTACAATAGTTTTAATAGTTCTTCTATGTTGCTTGATATATTATGAGGCTACATAGTTAAGTCTATATATGTTAGTATGTTCATAATTCTATATACTCTTTTTGTTGTTCCTTTTATCAGAAAACAGCATCTTTAAAAAAAATTTATGTATTTCAGAGAGGAAGGGAGAGGGAGAGAGAGAGATAGAAACATCTATGGTGAGAGAGAATCATTGATTGGCTGTCTCCTGCAAGCCACACACTGGAGATTGAGTCCACAATCTGGGCATGTGCCCTGACCAGGAATTGAACTGTGACCTCCTGTTTCAGAGATCAATGCTCAACCACTGAGCCATGCAGAATACAACATATTTTTAAAAAATATTGTTTTGCCTTAAGTTTGATTCCACCAAATATTAAGATTTCTTTCATTCCTATGTGTCTTGTACATTTTTCCCACATTTTTATATTGAAACTTTTTGGTTAAGTGTGTTTTGGATTTAGACCTTTTATATTGCTAAAACCTTTTTCATGAGCTCGTATATTTTCTTATAAAGTAATATGAACATTTTGCAAAGAATGTGTCCAAGAAGTTCAGTATGTAAGTAGGTAAAAAATAGTCTGTTTAGAACTAGAAGGACTCAAATATTCTAGATAGCTAATAGTCAAGGTTTTCAGCTTTATACAGTGAATTATTCAAAGACTGTCCCAAATTTCAATAGGTTTCACAGTATGGAGACTAAACAGGAATCTGGTATACATCCAGGCTTGGGAGAAGAGATGTAAAGAAATGAGGAATAAATGACCCAGACATCCACTGCTTAGCAATGCTTGTGTATCTGTCCAAAATAAGGGCTCTATGAAAAACTCCCCTGTGACATGTAGGGGAGAGTCCTTCCAGCTGGTAGTTTTCCTGGTGTATAACTATGGTTCGGTGCCAGCTGCACTGAGGCGGGGCATGAGAAGCAAGATTGAATGAGATAAGCCAGTAATTATGCTTGTGTGATATGCTTGCATTTAAGCTGTTTAAATGAGGTTACAACAGGAATTAGACACAAAAGAAGCTCGAATATAGTGTAAAAATAAATATTTGGAGGCTCTTTTTCTTCCACAATTGACTTTAATTGGATTTTTAACAAGTGTATATTAAAAGAAACAAATTATTAATATTTTAGGCTGCCAGCATGAGCTGGAATGGATATGTTTGCATGTCAATTATGGTAGTTTTATTCTCATTTTCCTTTTTTTTTGTTTAAGCTCTACTTTGATATATTTTGATGTTTTTAGTGTATGATGTGTTATTTTGAAAATACACATTTGAATGCAACTTCTCCCTTGCGAATCAATAGTAATAAGTTAAATCAGAAAATACTGTTTCTCTTTAAAGCTTGGCCATTCTGGGGCAAGTTACGGGCACTTATCTTGATGTCTTACTTTCAGGTTGTCTAAGCAAATTGGAAATAGTGCACTGAAGGCACTTTCACATGTGATATCTGTTAAATGTCATTTACAATTTATGTATTGTTAGACAGAATTTCTCTTTCTATCTTTAGAGACTGAGAAGAAAAATTCTCCCTGACTACTTTCCCCCCCTATTTGGCAAAGGGAATATTGAAATACATCTTTTGGTAATGTAGATAAACAAGGCTATTATTTTATCTATCCATTCCACTGTATGCTTACATTTTCTAGGAGTTTCCTCTTTTACTATTACATTTGGTTTGACAATGAGAAGCTATGTCTATCTTTAACCCAAGTAATTTATTTTAAAAAATAAATGTCTCTTAACCTTCACCATTGAAGGTAAGTGGTAAATTGTCCAATCATACTTTTTTATCTATGTGTGTGATATTTACATTAAATATGCATGTCATATGTAACATATGCATAGCTGAAGGCAAAACTGCCACAGTGTTACAGAAGAATCATTTAAAGATTATTTCATAAAACATCTAAAACACTGTAAATAATTAATCCCAATGAAAAGTAACACAAATATACAGTTGGTAAAGCTTATTTTTAAAGACATAGTTTAAATATACATGTAATATGTGAATATATATATATATATATATATATATATATAATTTTATTTTGGCAGATTCGTATAACTCGTAATAAACACATAATATATGAGAAGAGGCTACAGGCAGACATGTAGATGTAATTTCTATGCTATTAAAATTGAATGCATTTGTTCCATCACTTTAATTTGCTTATATACTTGTTTTCTTACAATACTTTTATTCAGTATGGGTCAGGCTAAATAGGATAAGAGAGGGATAAAAAAATTTAAAGATGGAGGGATTTCTCTGATCAGAGGTTCAGCTAATAAGCCAGGGGAAATCAGAGACTGGCAGAGAACGGAAAATTTGAGGACATTTAATAAGAATGAACTCTGATAGTTGTAAAACACTTAACAAATTTTACCCTTACCAGTAACTGCTGATATTAGCTTTCATAGAAGTTTTGGTGGTAGAACTTGCTTAATAAAAATTAAGAGATGAGTGAATAGGTATGAGTGAAGAGATGAGTGAAGTGTGCACTGAAAAGAAAGATATGGAGCAAAGATAGCTGGAAGACAAACAGATATTTTATTAAATTATATTTTGATTTATTGGAACATGTTTATGAGAGGAGGGGAAATGTATAAATTAGAAATTGAAGTCATGAAAGATATGATGGATAACTAATAGATTATAGAGTGCGAGGAGATAAGGTTGTGTGCTGCAGAAAGAGTAAACCAGGAAAAAGAAAAAAATAAATACGGAGAAACGTTTACATGTTTGATTAGAAACATTAAAGATGTTAGTTTTCAAGATTCTGTAATTATAGCAGCAAAGTTTTTCCTGAGAATGAGAGCCTGCAAATAGAGGAGAGGTTTGTAATTGACGTTGTAGGAAACAGCATAGAAATTAAATAAGGATTGCTGCTTAAAAGGGCAGCTAAGCACCCGGCTGCTATCGGAATAAGTGGACACAGTTCAGTGACTTTCCCGGCAATGCCCAGCAGAGAGGGAGCAGGACTGAGACCGCAGGTGTTACCCTCTCCCCCAGGTTGGAGAAGATGTGAATCCGGAGCACATAGAAATTGGGTTATGAAAAGAAACTATTAGAACTTTTATTTCATTGTGATGTTTCAATCCCTCAGAAGTAAAGGTTAAACTTTTTAAGACTTAACCCCTGTGGCCTGGCCATGCGGAGAAGGCCCCGGCTTCCTATGTAATTCCATGGAAACCCAGGGCTCCCAGGGAGGCAGCTGATCCTTGGCAATGACAAGGCGTGGAACCCAGCCCACAATGTGCCTGGGAAGGGGTTGGCACCTCATCGGCTGCGAAAGCTGTTACACTCAGGTGACTGCACAGTGAAGTGTTACCGGCATCCAGGATTCTAGGAAACTCCTGAGATGGAAATCAAGAGAATTCACCGTAAAACAGTACTTAGGCAAGAGGTTTTTTAAAAAAGCTTATGTGCAGGAGGGAGACAGAATCTAAAGGGAGAAAGAAATGGCCGCTGCTCTTGAACAAAAGCCAGGAGACAGTGTTAAAAAGGTGGAGGCAGAAAAGATGATGTCTAAGTATCTAGAGGCGGGAACTCTCAGGCACCTGGCAGGGTACCTACCTGCTTCTTCATGCTCGCATGTCTCATTAGCATGTCCAAGCTCCACCCAGGGTGTGTTTGTATTATTATAATGAAGGTAAGGTCACAGAGCGGTCATTCTAGTTTAACTGCACATGCCTTAGGGTTAGAAAGTCTCTTTGCCAGATAAAGCAGTACCTGAAGCCCCTTTGCCTGATGCTAACTAGGCACAGGGTTTGAAGGGCAATCACAGAAGTTCCAGCCTTTCCTAGGTGAGGCTCAGCCTGTCTCAGACGGTTCCTTTACAAGACTTGGGCCCCAGCTTCACTGTCCCACCAGTGAAGGGACTGGCGTCTCCTTGCTTGTGAAGGCTGATACACTGTGCTTGTCACCTGATGCAAGTTCAACTGCGTAGCTGTTTTTCTGCTTCGGCTGGGGAAGGGCTCATACTGCAAGGCTCAGGGTGGATTCAGCACTGAAACATCATATGATTGTTGTACTATCGACACCATTGAAATTAGCTAGGTACTAATAATAGGAAAGGAGTGCAAGTGAGGCCACACATCATAGGCTTGGCCATCTGGGCAACTTCACCAGGAAGCTGCAATGTCATACTCTCCAGGGAACCACCGGCCCAGTCCCTGCAAACCACTGATGGAAGGAGTTTAACAAAGGGGAGATGGATACATGTGCAGTGAAGTTGGGGTGACATAGGGCAGAAGCCTGCCAGTTTAACCTGAAACGTAAATCACTGGCGAGAGGGCATGGCCACTGCAAGCCTGCAAAAATTTGGGAATACATACTTGTAGTCCCTAGACAAAGCATTTTCTCTCTTGCCTCCCCTGGCTCCCTTGGCTCTTGTGGCTCTCTTGCTTTGCCGTGTTCCTAGAAACCACATGGCCCATGACCATGCGGACCCCACGAGCAATGGACTGATGGATCACAGCGGGGCACATAAGCTAACCTAGCCTGATATTGGATTAGACCGTGTGTTGTGGGAGAATGCACGGGAGAACAATCAGCCGGCACTCTAAGGAGGAAAGTTTAAACTTTATTTCGCAGATCTGCTCGTCCAGGGGAATTCAGGTTCCAAATCCTGAACTGAACTCTTAGGGAGGCTCTGGCCTCTATATCTCCTCCTGTGGCGGGCCCCCGAGGGTCTCTGCAGCTCCCCCCAAGTCAGCTGTGGCATGGCCCTGGGGTTAGGCTCTGTAGCTCCGCCCAGGTCAGTCAGAGTAGAGAAGTAAGACTACAGTTTTAACCAGATACTGAACTAGGTTGCAAGACCCCCCACCCCCATTTTCCTTTTCATGTGAAATATCAAACAGGAACTCTGGCAACAGCTTTAATCCTAGCTCTGCTGAAGTTACAGCTACTCTACTTCCATACAGGATGGAGGGAAATGGGACCTTGGAAACTCAGGGTATTTAACTCCATGAAAAAAAAATGCCACTCATTCTCTCATGTGAGTCTCAGAAAATTCCTTTTCTTTTTAAATAAATATATTTTTATTGATTTCAGAGAGGAAGGGAGAAGGAGAGAGTTAGAAACATCAATGATGAGAGATAATAATTGATCAGCTGCCTCTTGTACAGCCCACCCTAGACATCGAGCCAGCAACCTGGGCATGTGCCCTCACTGGGAATTGAACTGTGACCTCCTGGTTCATAGGTCAATGTTCAACCACTGAGCCACACCGGCTGGACAAAACCTTCTTATATCGCAAGAAGCCCATATCTCTCAGCAGCAGATGGGAACAAGGAGAGTGCCCCACCGATAACACTTTCACTCCTGATTATGCCCGTAAAGGGGTGGTGCTTCCCTGCTCTTGCAGTTCAAAGGTTACACCGCCCAAGGGTCTCTGATCCTCACCAAGACTCTGAGGTCTGGTCCTGACAGATTTCCCTGCTCTGCACAGTGTTGGGCAAGTGAGCCTGAGCACCTGCCACATGCCTGTTCCTTGATTTTGCCCCTGCTAATACTGTCTATCATTTTGGTTGGCCATTTTCTGACAATCAGAAAGTCTGGAAACATCATCTCTAGCATGAAGGACAGATCTTGGTTATGGGTAACCAGAGACAGGGAGGTAAATGAAGGCAGAAGGGAGCTGATGGACTTTTATAATAGCCATGTATCGAAGCACTGGAGACAGTATGAAATCAGCAAGTATAACAGGGTGAGAGAGGCATTAAGACAGAGGATTGTAGTCAGAGAAGATAATTCCATGATGTGAGTTCATGCATTAGTGCATTATATCAAGGTTGAAATTGAAGAGCTGAGAGAAGTAATGAGAAGGCAGTCTATTGCAAGTGTTTATGTAAAACCTAGTAGGTTAAAGTTCTAAGAATAATTTATCCTTTGCAAAGTTACCTCTAGTTTACATTTCTTTCTGGTATTTTTGTGGTATATTATTTCTAGGCTCTATTATAGAAAATAATTCAGTAAGGAGATAAACAGATAAATTAATCCTGTTTGCTTATTAATTGTAAATTATAAAAAAAAATACCACTCCATAGTCTTCTAGAATTAAGGAAATTACAAGATATCTGTTGGACATTCAAAAATAATTGTTGGTATAATCATTAATTATATGAAGTCATAACAGGTTACTTGAAAAAAAGACTGCTATCACTAGGAATTCTATGGCTGATGCATTGTAAATAAAAGCAAAATCAAATATAATTTCTCAATTCCGAACATCATATTTAAAATTAGATGCATTTAAAATTGATGGAATTTTAGTTTTAATACATCCTAATAGCATTCTTATTAACTTATATTATAAATCTAAATGTTCATGGTGCAGAATTGGTGGTAGTGAAAATGCCCTTTTAAACCATGTAGTATTTCATTTATCATGATTTATTTGTCTCTTCAGTTTTCAGTTGGTGTTGAATTGTTTGTAACAATTAGCAAATGGAGAATAGCAGGATTATATATGTTCATAATAAATAAAAGTTAATATCATATTTTAACATTTTACGCTCCCTCTAAGCCTCCAATTAGTAAGTGAATATTGTAAAAACACAGACTTTTCTTTGCAATTGTTTAAGTAATAGCATGCCAGTAAGAAAACTGACTGCTAATGCCAAAACCGGTTTGGCTCAGTGGATAGAGAGTCAACTTGCGGACTGAAAGGTCCCAGGTTCGATTCCGGTCAAGGGCATGTACCTGGGTTGCGGGCACATCCCCAGTAGGAGATGTGCAGGAGGCAGCTGATCGATGTTTCTCTCTCATCGATGTTTCTAGCTATCTATCTCTCTCCCTTCCTCTCTGTAAAAAATCAATAAAATATATTAAAAAAAAAAAGAAAGAAAACTGACTGCCCACACCACACCATCAATAAAACAAAAAGGGAAATGTGAGTCTTCTCTATCCAGCCATGAAAAACCCACATGGATTTGTCTGGGTTGTCCGGATTGCAGGTTATGCTGACAGCATGTAAAGGTTCATTCCAGATGGACTTACAACAGAACTGGGTTAGAGCATCATCCAGGTACGCTAGGGTTGCGGTTCCCGGGCAGGGCACATACACAAATCAACCAAGGAATGCAGCATAGATAGGTAGAACAACAAATTGATGTTTCACTCTCTCCCTCCCCCTTCCTCTCTCTCTCTCTCTAAAATCAATAAATAAAAATTAAAAGAAAAAACAATAACTAAATCTTTGTTTCTGTCACCATGACTTATTATAGTTTGCAATCTTAAACCAATACCACAAAATTTAGCTACATTTTGGTTTTGCTCACTTGCCATGGGGGCCTAAATTGTCCTAACTTGTAGTTGATAATTGCCAAAAGTTCAAAATCGTAAGATTTTTACTCTTGGTGAGAAGGAAGAAAAAAAATGAAGGATTTTTCATGTCTCTCAGATATATTGGCCTATTCTTCAAATGACAGGTTCCTGACTGATCAACTGTACCACCTGCTACTAAAGCTCAGTAATATTAGTCTGTGGAATGGTTTCATTCTCTCTCACACCTCAGAGATCTTGAGCTCAACCCCAGGCATCCCTTGTGTGTTTAAATCAGCTTAACAGCTCATACAGTGTGCTGATTTCCTTGTAGGCCTCTGTTTTTCTCAAAAAGTGATCACCTTTTGCCAATGCCCTCAGGATTAAACAGGGCAGTCTGGTTTTCCTTTTCTGCATTGGCTATACCTTTGTAGTCAATAAAAGACTAACTAGAAAAGAATCAGCTGATGAGAGAATCAATCTTCTGGAAGCCTCCCCACAGTTTTCTCATCATTTTTGTGCCGTCTGTCATCTCAGATTGTAAAATGGAAACCAAAACTCAGTATGTGGGAAGACTTTTACTGCTCCTTGTTAACAAAAACAGTCAGACCAGGGGTTTTGATCTTACGAGTGTATAGGTAAACAGTAAGCTGTGAGTGCACACTCTTGAAGTGGCTTTCCTTTGTTTCTAATGGAGGTTTGCAAAGAATTATCAAAGTGGTATCAAAAAGGTCCCCAATCATACTATTATGTGGATATCCATTCTGAGGAGGTCAGGGTAAATATGAAGGTCTTATATATGACGATACTGGGGTATCTTATCATACAGCAAGCAGTACTATGTGCTTCTTACTAAGAGTCATAGAAATAGAGACATATTTTAAAAAAGATTCTTTTTGCATTTTTGTAACTGGATACAATGCATTAATTTATTTCTGTGGCATTAGATTTTTAAATCGAGATATTTGTCTCACTTAACTTTTATTTTAACAACTTTATCTTACATAGTTTACTTTCTTGTAGACTATTCAAAAATGTTCATGAAATATATTCAGATTACTTTGGCAGATAAAGTTCATTTCTTTATAACCCATTGTATATATTTTCTCCAGCATCAGGGAATCCAAAAATAATTTTCTTCCTGCTTTTACTTTATGGTTTTAGATCTCATTTGTAACTTGAAAGCACAACGAGCAGAGGGAATTTAAACTTGCTAACTGATCCTATTAAAATACAAAATAGAGTTTAAAATGTGCTTTTTTTTTTTCTTGAGTTCAGGCTTTCAGTCTGTTACAATACTATCAGAGCTGTTTAGCTTCTCCCTCTGGTAATATATAAAATACATTTAATAGCAATAAAATGTATTTTTAAATGTGTGAAATACATTTTAAATTCTCTGGTATGAATTATATTATTGAATTATAAAGAAATAGAATGATTTCATTACTTCTTTTCAATGTCATTGAAGTAGCTCAATGATTAAATTGTTACCACTCTCTGGAGCTGGAAGCATGGTTAGGAGAACAGGACTGGCATTTTTCTACTGCTTATTAGTTTGCTTATTACTAGAAATTTGACTGTGTCAGTATTGTATTTTGTATTGTGAAGATATTTAAAATTTTGGATATACTTATGGCTTTGTAAGGAACTAACAGAATACTCTTAGAAGGGGAAATCTATAGTATTTTTCCAAATATCTGAAATTTATTTAAATTAAATCACATATGAAGTTTGCTCATGAAACGGAGAGAGTGGTGGAATAGAATATTCTTCATCTTACAGTTTATTCCTTCTTATCATTAATATTTACTGACTATGAATAAAAATATCATCATTATTTATTTATACAGTATATGATCTTTTCCTGAACATTATGTAATTGTATAGCATTTTTGACTGTGCAAAAGATCCAAGATTAATTTAATGATCTGAATGCAATTAGACAGAATATATTTGTGCTTTCCCCATTGTTAGGCTATTTCTTTCAGAATTTTACATCACCTCATGTTCTCATTATACATTATCTCATGGGTATTGAGCTTTATCTTTACTTTATGTAGTTTTGCTCCCCCCCCCCCAGACACTTACTATCAATAAAATTTCCTGAGAAAATAAAGATCCCTTTTCTTTCTCATAGCCCAAACCTATACATTATTTTTAGTGTTGCTTTGTCAAAAGCATCTAAATCCTATGACGGTAGGGTTTTCACCTGCCATGCCATATAGTACTATTACTGGTGGGGTGCTCTCTGTGCCCCCACCTGCTGCTGGTAGAATGGGGATTCTTGGGGTGCCAGAGGAATAAGAATTTCCTGAGGCCCCATGGGAGAATAAGATATCGAGAAAAGCTTTATTTCTGTGGAATTAAACCCTGGGTGCCCAAGGTCTCATCTCCCTCCATCCCACCATGGAAAAAAGCCCCATTTCGTCTTCAGCACGGCTAAGATCAAAGCTACTACCCAGAGCGTCCACTCCATATTTACATAGCCCAGTCCGGCATCTGGCTCGGTTAGCTTGTGTTCCCAGCTGCAGTCCACTGCGTGTGGGGTCCACATGGCCACACGCAGCTTCTATCTAGGGCCACATGGCAAGCGAGTGTGGGTCACAGAACAAGGCTGTGCAAGGAAGCAGGAGTGAAACAAGAAGAACAAGAGAGAGGATTCCTTTGTCTATTGGGATTTTGACCAGGAGCTTCTCCAATGAACCCTTCAGGGTTTCGCATGCTTGCAGTGGGTCCACTCTCTCCAACCAGTTCCCTTTTTCCCAGGTTAGGCTGACAGACAAGCGCCTTCCCTAGTCACTCTGACTTCACTGCGCATGTGTCCATCTTCCTCTTTGTTGGACCCCTTCTCCTAGTGATTTTCCGGGAATGGACCAGTGGTTCCCGGGTAGTGTAAAGTGGCAGCTTCCTGGTGAAGCTGATCAGTTGACCATGCCTATAATATCTGGCCTCCCCTTTGCTTCTTCCTACTTTAATATTAATGGCCAGCTAATTATGATGGTAACAGTATTTTCTCTTTCTGACACATTGAGAGTGCTTCACTCATAATATCTATTCATTCAAGAAAAGGAAGAACTTCTGGAAGATGGCTTTATCTCAGTGTGTAGATGCCGGGAGCCGGTCCATGCTTGCTGTTTCAAGGGACCTGGCATATATGGCATACTTTTCTTAATATGTTTGCTCACCTTCTTGGCACTATGTGTTTTAACCAAGGTCACCTCTGAGAAAGGTTGTTTCCCCAGGTAGGGATTTTCCCCTGAAGTTAGGGAGGGAATAAAACCCCTTAACTAAGTGCCAGGCAGGTAATTAATCACTTTAACTACGAACAATCATGCTTAAGCTACATAATCTTTACTCCCTGGAATGGAGATAAGAAACGCCCTAACCTTTGGAATAGAGATTGATGGGATTGAATCAACTGGTATAAATACAGATGTAACAAGACAGAAAAAGACAGAACTTAAGAAGAGAGCCAAGAAGACAGAACCTACGCGGAACCTGGAGATGGAGGAGCTTCGATGGAGAGAACATGGCAAGGGATCCTGGACTGAACCTGACTGCAGAGGTTGGCAAGAGAGCCTGACTAGAACCTGGTGACCGAACCTGGCTGGAGATCTCAGACAGAACCTGGCTGGAGAACCTAGCGAGGGAACATGGCTACAGAACCTGGCTGGAGATCCTAAGCAGAACCTCTCTGGAGATCCAGACCAGAACTTGGCTGGAGATCCTGGCTAGGCTGCTGATCAACTGAATGCTATCTCTGTGTCCTTCCTTCTTCGCCGACTCCGTCCACACCTTTGGGGACCCCTGGACCTGCTGGGGTTGGACCCCGGCATCTGGCACCCGAACAGGGACCCCTAGGTAAGCGCCCCGCACTTGGGACGGATCAGACTCCACCGTAGGAAGAGGGTGGATAGTCTTCGCCTATTCCATCCACACCTTTGGGAATCCCTGGAACAGGATTCCCTTAGGTAAGCCCCCCCCCCCCTTGAAAACCCCCACACTCGGGACGGATAGGACTCCACCAGGGTGCTACAGACCCCCCTATAGAGGATAAATAGGGTAAGAAGGTGGATAGTACAGAACTTAGATTGAGAAGATGTGCCATACTGAGTCCAAAGAAAGAAGACTCTGTATTGAGCTTTAGATTAAGAAGATGTGCCATACTGAGTCTAAAGAAAAAAGACTCTGTATTGATCTTTTAACATATATGCTTGCTAGCAGAGGAATTAAGGTTACTCCCAGTCAGACAGAACGTTTTATACAAGAAATATGTCCATGCTTTTCTGAGGAAGGAAAGGTAAATGTAATGGCATGGGATAAGGTAGGCCCAAGGAGCCTTATCCTTAACCCCACTGCAGCCTTTCCACCCCGGGAAAGTGCAGGATTGGCAAGCTCTCCCTGGGGTGATAGATCAGGACTCAGGTAATAGCGGAAAGCGCCAATCCTACTCTTAAAATGGATACAAGAGAGCATTTCAGGTTTTGCTTTTTAATGCCTGCTTTTAAAAAATAAAAAAAAGGGGGAATTTGCCGGAAGCCGGTCCATGCTTGCTGTTTCAAGGGACCTGGCATATATAGCATACTTTTCTTAATATGTTTGCTCACCTTCTTGGCACTATGTGTTTTAACCAAGGTCACCTCTGAGAAAGGTTGTTTCCCCAGGTAGGGATTTTCCCCTGAAGTTAGGGAGGGAATAAAACCCCTTAACTAAGTGCCAGGCAGGTAATTAATCACTTTAACTATGAACAATCATGCTTAAGCTACATAATCTTTACTCCCTGGAATGGAGATAAGAAACGCCCTAACCTTTGGAATAGAGATTGATGGGATTGAATCAACTGGTATAAATACAGATGTAACAAGACAGAAAGAGACAGAACTTAAGAAGAGAGCCAAGAAGACAGAACCTACACAGAACCTACAGACAGAAGAACTTCGCTGGAGAGAACATGGCAAAAGATCCTGGACTGAACCTGACTATAGAACATGGCAAGAGAACCTGACTAGAACCTGGTGACTGAACCTGGCTGGAGATCCTAAGCAGAACCTCTCTGGAGATCCAGACCAGAACTTGGCTGGAGATCCGGGCTAGAGATCCTGGCTAGGCTGTTGATCAACTGAACGCTGTCTCCGTGTCATTCCTTCTTCGCCGACTCCGTCTACGCCTTTGGGAACCCCTGGACCTGCTGGGGTTGGACCCCAGCATGTAGATGTTCTTTTATATTTTAGTACATAGGATGCATGAACCACTGTGATATGTGCTATTACAACTTATAAAATAAGTTACTGCAGTATAGTGTCTTCAAGGGGTTTACAAAAATAGTCTTATTGAATTACTTATGATTGGGTTGCAGGGGCATTACAAAATTTTTTTGTTTTGTTTGTCATCTTTGTTTAAATTATATGTCTTTTCTCTACTCCAGGTAAGATACTTCCAAGAGAGAATGATTTGGTTGTATTTCCTATGGCACCAAATGCTTGAAGACACCAGTAGCATGAAAATAATTCTATATAATAAAAGGCTAATATGCAAATTGTCTTCTCAGGAGTTTGACCTACTGGGAGTTTAACTGCTTGCTATGACATGCACTGACCACCAGGGGGTGGCATGGAACGAAGGAAGGCCCCAGCTGACAGCCAGTAGCCAGGGAAAGAAGGCCCTGGGCCGGCAGCCGGAAGATCCCAATAGGCCCTGATTGCTGGCAGGCCTAGGGACTCTACCTGTGCACGAATTTCGTGCACCAGGCCTCTAGTATGAAATAAAGTAAAAAATTCAGTCATTGACTTTATTTTCAAGTCTATATGTCCAACCTATTTTAACTTATTTTGGATCAGTATTGTGCAGTGAACACCACTCACACCTACCTATTTTTGATATTGTATAAGCAAACTGAGGGTAAATCTGTCCAAATAAATATTAATTAACTTCACTTAATTGGGGCAGGAGTTTGATTGGGACAAGATGCTATTCTTTTTTGCATCTTGTAAATTTTAGGCTACTTTTAGTATTACTGTCAATGTAGATGGAATAGGGTATAGAATTAAATGATCAGGACCAGGGGAAAATGCAAAACCAATGAAAAATTAGTAAACATAGAGTAGGAAATATGTAAGTGTTATATAAAAATGTGTCAACATCGGTTGTAACAGATGTATCTTACTTAGAGAAATATATATATTTATATGTATGTATGTATATATATATATATATTCTCACAAAAGCCATAGAAATGTATATTTAATAATTTAGATACCAATTTCAGAATAATTTGCTATAATATTCCACATCATTCTTCTGTTTGACAGTGGCCTGTGATTTCCTTTTCCAATTAAAGATAATTTTCATGGCTAACACCATGTCTTTAAATTTTTCATTCTATGTTTAATGACAACTCATTGTATTGTATTAAGCATTATGTCCATCCAGTTTAACAAAGCCTTCAAACTTGCATTGAATCCCTAATAAAAATTTAATATTCAAAATTCTATGGCTCCCTTTTACTGTTGCTATGGTAAATCATGATGAGACATAAGCTATTTGTCTGAAATAGTAAACCCAAAATACAAAGTTATAAATTAATAAAGAAACCATATGCAGAAATAGAGGTATCAATGTTATCTGATCTTGGGTGACTCTCACTATGTTATTGACATCATTCATTTACATGATTAATTATAATAATTTACTACTGCAATTAACAAGATAATAAGACAAAATATTTACTTACTTTCACTCTGTTTCCAAAGAAGAATTTAAAACCATATGTGAAAATCCATACAACCAAATATAAAAGAACTTCTCAAATTGAGTGAGATGGGGTAAAGTAAAAATTTAATCTATGGGTGAGGTTGGTCCACAAAATTCAGGTAAATTTGCTGTCCTAGTAGAGAGAGTTCACACATTGGCTTTAAGCTTCCAACTAACCTCTAAGGAAAAAGGACACACAATGTGAATTAGATAATTCATAATATCAATAATCTAAAAATAATCCAGTTGCCTTGGCAACACAGGATACTGATAACAAAGTTAACAAAGAAGATAAGCTTCTTCTGGCTATCTCAGGCACTGTTTAACTCAGGATTATTGTCTATACTCACATCTTGGAGGAGAGTAACCCCTTTCATATGGCTATTTCTTATGATATCCCTCAGAATAGGCTGATGGCATCTTACCAAATTACAATTTTGCAATTATGAAAATAAAAATATATTTATGTTAGTCAATATGGCTAGTGTATTACAGAGATTGTAGAATCATGCAGGCTCCCTTTCAATTTTGTTCATAATAGAGTAAGAGTGGTAAAAGTAAAGAAAAGCATTGAAGAGGAACATATTACAGGAGTGAGCAAAAGTAGGTTTACAGTTGTAATACAAACAAATAATACAAAAATCTATAATAATAAAAGCATGATATGCTAATTAGGCCAGATGACCTTCTGGACTAAGCCGCAGTGCCATGGGGACTGAGGCAGAGGCAGCTGTGGCAGCGGCAGGGGCCAAACCCCTTGCACGAATTTTGTGCATCGGGCCTCTAGTTAATAAATAATAATACAAGAATTAACTGTTTTGCTTACTCACAATTGTAAACCTACTTTTGCCCATCCCCTATGTGCATATGGACAATAGTTTCCAAATGTATGCATCAGGCCAAAAGTTTTAAAATATAATAAAAACCATTACTATGATTCAAACAGAAGAATGTTGAATGCAGTTATTCCCTATCTACACTAATAAAAGAGAAACATGCAAATTGGTGTCACTCTGCTATACCTACCAGCCAATCAGATGAGTATGCAAATTAACCCAACAAAGATGTCAGCTAATTTGCATATGCAAAGGCTGAAGGCTCTGGCCAGCGTGAAGACTGAAGACTGAAGACTGAAGAGACTTGGCTTCTCCCCTGCAGCTGGACCAAAGGTCTGGGTCCTGCGTGCCGGAGGAAAACCAGTGCTGGTAGTTAGGGGAAGAAAGGCCTATTGCATGAATCTTTGTGCAACAGGCTTCTAGTATTTAAATAATTGTCCCTAGTATTTTCCAGTCCACAATAACTGTGTTCTCTAATCAACTGACAGAGTAATTCCTCTCAGACAGGCATCCAGTCCATTTCCTATTTTTAAATAAAGTTTTATTGGAGTATAGACAGACACACTTATGTATCATTTATCACTGCTTTCACACTATGATGGCAGTGCTGTGTCATTGCAACAGAGAATGTACAGCCCACAAAACCTAAAATATTAACCATCTGGTCGTTTACAGAAAATTTTTGCCAACCACTTCTTTAGAATATGAAAGAGATGAGCAAGAGGTTTGAATCACTCTCCTATTTGTTTCCTGTATTATGTGTGGAGAAATCTTGTTAAATCAGAAATTGAAAAATAAACAGACAGGAAAACAAGAAATAGACCATAAACTGATCCTCTGAATTGGTCAAAACACAATTTATAATTAGAGGTTGCATTCACTTGCCATTGAAATCCATTATCTAAAGATAATAGCAGACTGGAAGAAAGTACACAATTTCCAAGTTTGCTTCATAATAAGAAAGCAACAACAAACTAAAGCTCCCTTACAGTAGGAGAAAGTGGTTATTTCAAATCAAGAGAGTGGAATTCTAACAAGAACAATCATCTTTATAATTGTATGATATTTCCTACTTCCCCTAGCATTATTAATAGGAATGCAGTTTGACCTGACAATGAGAATAGCTTCCCTTGTGGCATGTTGGCAGTTCTATTTCTGTTCTTTGAGAAATAAAGAGCAGACAAAGGATAAAAATCCCTGCTTGAGCTGCTGAAACAATAATGTAGTATGAAGAATTTCCAGTTACTCAGGAGCTCAAAGGATCCGGTTTTTATGGCTCCTTGAGAACTGGAAGCTTGATGGACACTCACAAAAAAGACCTTCGTTCCCTTGAAATCAGCAGTCATTTAGGGGAATATCACTGCATTTGGGGAACTATAGACAAATGAATATAGCAAGGAAATTTCTTTTGGAAAGAAAAAAGATATCTCATGTGAAGCAATCATGCAAGGCCACAGTTGAAGTGTAACTATGTCGTGTTTAGGGTACATTATAGAAGTTATAGGGAACTTGCCAATCACAGGCTCAGCTAAGTTACTGGGACTTTATTGCCATAGCCACACAGCTCCCGGGCTTTCTGTTAAAAGAATATATTCCACATTAGCATGATTTGGTTATTCTTTAAGGCATATTTTTCAACATGCTGGGTGAAAAAGCAGAAATAACTATGTAGTTGACACTGGTTTAAAAATAGGGTTAGGGCAGAATGATTGCACTATTGCCAGAAATTAATGAAATGTGAAAAAAATGCTAGATAATCTAAGCCCAAATGAAAGACATTTTTTTTAGATTGCATGAAAGACTTTTTAAATTGATAGAAGTTCTCCTACCATATCTTGCTTAAAATGATGATATCATTTGACCTAACTCATAATGATTTATTATCACTGTTAAAGGAAGTTTCCTTTCAGTTATTATCTTCTCAATTCCCCACTCCATTTCCATTTTCTCCTTTTCCTTTTCCTTTTTTTAAACAAATATGTTTTTATTGATTTCAGAGGGAAGAAGGGAAAGTGAGAGAGGGATAGAAATATCAATGATGAGAGATAATCATTGACTCACTGTCTCCTGCGGAACCCATACTGGGGATCGAGTCTGCAACCCAGGCATATGCCCTGACAGGGAATCAAACCCGTGACCTCCTGGTTCATGGGTCAACACTCAACCACTGAGGCACACTGGCTGAGCATCCATTTTTCCCCTTTTGCAAAACCAGATTCTGTTTGGGTCCTTCCATCTGCATAGAGATATTATAAATGTTACTACACATCAGACATGTGAAGATATCTAAAAATATAGCAAAGGCTTCATTAAAATTTTTCTAAACTCTACCATGAGGAAAGTAATTTTGAAAATAGTGTAGGATAATATTTAGGGTAGACTCTTAAAGGATAACCTGTAGGGCTTTGCATAATTTATCCAAGGCAGTCATAGGCCTAATGTGAACGTCCAGAAAGCCTGCTTATCCAAGCATCCCCTCCATGATTATACACCTTGATCATGAAAATGGGACCAGTGAAAGCAGTGAAGAGAGAGGTAATTCAAAGGAATGAACAAATCCTAGAGCAAAGAAAGTACAAGGGTTCTAAAGTACCGATGAGTAAAACTTTTGGTAATAAGAACAAGTTTGATGGGGAAAATAAACTGAAACAAAAAATAGGAAGGATCCAGACTGTAAAAGAACTTGGATACTTATTGAATCTTATTAAATACTAGAGGCCCTGTGCATGAATTCATGCATGGGTGGGGCCCCTAGGCCTGGCCAGTGATCAGGGCCAATCAGGGCCAGGCCAATCAGGGCCTGCAGGCTGGCTGGGAGGGATAGGGCACTGGAGGTTGGCTGTTGGCCCCAAGAAGGGAGCCGGTCTTTGGCCCCCCTGGGAAAGGGGCTGCATCCACTGCCACCCACCCCTGATTCCCCATCCCAGCCCGGGGCCTACCAGGGGGCAGCTCCTGCATTGAGCATCTGCCCCCTGGTGGTCAGTGCATATCATAGCTACTGGTTGACCAGTTGTTCTGGTAGTTCCAGTCGTTAGGTCATAATGGTTGCTTAGGCTTTTATATATTTAGATAACTTAGCGAATATATATTGCTTATCTATTAATTGCTCTCCAAGTGAAAATGACCTTGGGACAATGTTGCATAAAACCCATCTTTAATTTCCAAGCAGTGTACAGTCTTGTGGTAGGGATAAGCAGATAAACATAACTGCAATTCGAAATGGTAGCCATAAATACAGAAATGTGCTCAGCCAAAGAATGAGTATACAGAAAATAGATACTTTAAGGAATGTTCCACAAGGTAATGACATCTGGAACAAGCTCTAAAAGCCACCATGGTTTAGAAAGCTGGGAAGGGCCTCATAGGCAGAGGGGCCAGAATGAGCAAGGTGAGACATAGAACATGAGCCATTCCGTACTACTGGGTCGTATGAGTGCAATGGAAAATGTATTAAATAAGCATAGAGTTTCTAGAAAAGGCCAGGTCTTTAGGTCTTTCAGTGTCAGGCTGGGGAGGCCTGAGGACAGTGGAGAGATACTAGGTGTTTCGTATGTGTGTGTTTAAATTGATTTTAGAGAGAGGAAGGGAAAGAGAGAAAAACACCAAATGGTTGCCTCCTGTACCGGCCCCTGAGAAGGGATTAAACCTGCAACCTAGGCATGTGCCCTGACTGGGAATCGAACTTGCCACCCTTTGGTGTACAGAACAACTCTCCAACCAACTGGGCCTTATGGCCAGGGCAAGATACCTGGTGTATGAAGGTAATAGTTATGTATTAGATCATTTTGACTATAGCATAGATAATGTAGTAAGTGCTCACTTAACATCATAGATAGGTTCTGCAACTTTAAGTGAAATGACATATAACAAAACCAGTTTTACCATAGGCTAATTGATATAAATAAGAGTTAAGTGTCTATAGTATCTCATCAATGTTATATAATGAAGTGATATTGAACAAAACAGTGTTATTTGAGGACTTGCTGTAATTTAAAGGTAGCAAGACTACAAGCCATAGCACTGAAGATGGGGGAAAAGGGAGAATTGACCAGACTGTTGATTTAAAAAATTGGAAACTCATCATAAGTATATATTTCATGTCTGTGTAACTGAGAGACTTATGGTACCATTAAAAGGGAAAAAAGATTCAGGACTTTTTTGTTTTGAAAAATGAAGAGAAATTTGAATTTTGACTCAGATACACTGAGTATGTTTTTCTTATGACTATATTATATTATTACACCTTTATGTACTGTATTTGTAAAAAAGTTGATCTGATATAGAGAACTGCTTCAAGTCTAAAGTAAGAGGACCATCTAGTAGAACAATTCAATAGACAGAAATTCATTTTGGAGCATCTGGCAGACTAGTGATAGCTATAGATCTCGAGTTCAAATCCAATACAAATTATACAATTTTATTGTCCTCTTAGTATCCAACTCTTTATTGTTTAAAAATATCTAATTATATTTTTTGGAGTTTAGTTGTCTTATATCTGTGGTAGGAGAGACCATTTCAATGTAGCAACAGTCATCAAAATACTTAGCATTATATTACAGTTCTGCCTAGTAAACTTGATTTTGGAAGCAGCTACAGAAATCAGAAATGTTGTCTACTTGTTCTCTATGCCAATTTCAGACTTATATCTTATGTAGTAACTTTCAGCACTTCATTATTAGGAAGCCCACACTCATTCCCCTCTTCCTACAATATCTTGATTATGACCGTGCAGAAAACTATTTTCCATTGGTCCTCAAAAGTTGTTGAGAAATTTGGATGACATCAAGATAGAAGATGGGTCTTGTATCTCTTTTCATTGCTAAGAACAATAAATTTTCAGTCATAAGTTTTTATTGAGTAAATTGATTAATTTGTATATTAACTATTTATTAATATAATTATTAGTTATTTTCTATTCATTTATAATTATATGACAGCTATATTTAATGCTTTCTGTACCTGGCATCAGAAAAGTATTTCTGGGTAAATCAAAGCTAATCTCTGAAATCTCTTTATTTTAATCGATTTTTTAAACATCATTTCAAAATTGTATTACATGCTGTAGATAAGAGAATAAGCTTGAATTAATTTAACCATTTCATGATGACTCAGGTCCATTATAATAAGCATTAATCATTGTACTTTATAGTGAAACAATGCTGGCCTTAGGGACCATGGAACTAGGCAGAACAGTTTTCATCTAATATCTAATGGACTGAAATTACTGTGTTGTTTTTTTTTTTGGTTGGTCTATTCTCAACTGCTTTTCTTCTGTCACTTATCACTCTCAGTTGCTAGGGAAACCAGACAATCCATTTGTTAAAACAGAAATCTTAATTTTAGACAATGCAATACCTGGACCTGTGCGTTTGTTACATGAATTTTCCCAGGTAATTGATTTCTGGGATAGAATACTGCCAGTTGGCAATTTCCCTTTCTTAGAACTCATAGAAATATCTGAAATGAGAAAGCTCTTTTAAAAAGTTGTATTGAGATATTCAATTAATAGAAAATAGTACATAATTTACATGTGAATAATGGTTGTAGCTTCCAATAGACATTGAGAGTTTCTGTATGATCTCCCTCATAAACATTGATGATGCATTTCTTTCCTGGGCTGATATGGAAGACTGTGTGTGTGTGTGTAAAAGTGTCCTTGCTTTGGAATTCAGCCTATTCATCCTGTTTTTTCCCTTCAAATTTATATATGAGATATTTTCTTTGGGATAAACAGTTTGCTTATTTTCCAAGGTTAGTTCTTAGATACATTATACACCATAGTCAATAATAATCTTTCAGATCTGTTCAAGTAAGTTACCCTTTCCCCTGTCTGCTTCAGGCGTCCCCTCCTCCCATTTACTTTGGCCTTCCTGAAATCCACAGCCACATGACCTAGATAGAGCCTATTTGTCCATGGCATGTGACCAAATCCATCACTCCTTTCTCTTTGAAACACCTTTTTTCACTTGATGGTCAAGACCTTATCACGTTTTGACTTTCTTGCGGTTGTATGGACTTCTACAACTGTGTCTCTTTTGTTGGTTCTATATCCTCTTCCAGAGTTTGAAAGGTTGAAATATATTAGAATTCTTTACATTGGACCTCTACTCTACTCATACTAAATTCTTGGATGACTTTATCCAGCCCCATAGATTTAAATATTATTTATATGCTAATAACAACAAATTGGTATCTAAAACCCTGCTTCTAGTCCTGGATATTAACTGCTTTTTCATCATCTTTGCTTAGGTGGCCAAAAGGTACCTCCAAACTTAAGAAGCCTTGAAATAACCTCTTTATTTTCCCACATAAAATGCTCCTCTGTCCTCTTCAACTCAGGAAATAGCAACAACATTCTTCCAATGGCCTAAAAGTTTGAATGATTATTATTTTCTTTCTCTCACACTCCACAATCAATTCTTTAGCATCTGTGAGATCTACCTTAGAAAGATATCCACAATCTGAGTGGTTCTCTTACTCTTGCCACCGTGGTCCAAACTGCTATATCTCTTAGACCACAGCAATAGTCTTTTAGCTGATCTCCAGGCTTCAAGTCCCGTGTCCTCCAAGATTCTGAGATAATATTTTAAAAATGAAACTCCAGCCTGTCTGGTGTTGCTCAGTGGTTGAACATTGATCTATGAACCAGGAAGTCATGTTTGATTCCTGGTAAAGGCACATGCCTGGGTTGCGGGCTTGATCCCCTTTGTGGGGCGTGCAGGAGGCAGCCACTCAATGATGCTCTCTCATCATTGATGTTTACATTTCTCTCTCGCTCCATTCCTCTCTGAAATCAATAAAAAAATATCCTATCTTGCCGAAACTGGTTTGGCTCAGTGGATAGAGAGTCGGCCTGTGGACTGAAAGGTCCCAGGTTCGATTCCGGTCAAGGGCATGTACCTGGGTTGCAGGCACATCCCCAGTAGGAGATGCGCAGAAGGCAGCTGATCGATGTTTCTCTCTCATCGATGTTTCTAACTCTCTATCTCTCTCCCTTCCTCTCTGTAAAAAATCAATAAAATATATTTTTAAAAAATCCTATCTAATAATAGACAAACATGGTAATTGACTGTACCTTCGCTACACCGCCCATTGGCTAATCAGCACAATATGCAAATTAGCCGCCAACAAAGATGGCAGCTAATTTGCATACTGCAGGCAGGGTGGGTCAGCACCATCCCGCCTGCCCTACCGCCATCGGGGCCTGCTATTTGCGACCCAGGGCGGCGGGTATCCCATGTGTAACCCGACCCAGGGTGGCCGGGCGGGGCAGCAGTGATCTGCTGGCCTGCCAGGGCGTCCCGTGTGCAACCTGACCCAGGGCGGCGGGGTGGGACAGCGTGGCTCCTCTGTCACCCCAGCTTCCTCATCACAGCTCCCTTGGGGGCCTAAGCCTTTAGTCAGACATCCCCCAAGGACTCCCTGGCTGCCAGAAGGATGTCCGAGTGCAAGCTTAGGCCTGATCCCCTGGGGAGTGGGCCTAAGTCGACAAGTGGTCATCCCCCAAGGGGTCCTGGACTGCAAATGGACGCAGGCCGGGCTGAGGGGCCCCCATCCCCCAAGTGCACAAATTTTTGTGCACCAGGCCTCTAGCATTTAAAGAAAAAAGTAACTCCAGATTATGTCATGCACACCTCTTTTCCCACTCTCCACTGGTTTCTCATGAGTTAACAAAAATAAAGAACCACTGGCAAGGCCCACAGTGTGCTGTGTTATCTGATCATTTGATTTGTCTGCAATCTCCTTTTCTACTATGCATCCATGTCCTACTATGATGAAGCCACACTGGCCTCCTTGCTGTTCCTCAGACATATCAAGAACAGATTTGTTTTTGCTGCTCTTTCTTCTACCCCAATGTATGTCCACAGCTTGCTTTCTCCCTAACTTAAGCACAAATGTTACCTAGCAGAGTGTCCTTCCCTTACCAAACCAGTAAAAAAAAGTATGCACTCTTTTCTATTTATCTCCATCAGACTCTGATACACATATTACTTTGTTCATTTTCTGTATATCTATTGTTTGTTATGTTCCTTATCCAAATAGAATGTAAGCCTCTTGAGAGCAGGAGTTTCATTTGTCTTATTTGCTATTTTATCTTTAGCACATGGAATAGAGCTTAGCACTTAACAATGCTCATGTGGGATTAATGGATGGGTGAAAAATGGCCTCCCAATTATTTGCTAGGTCCTTCTTGAGAAATTTCTTTTTCTCTAATCTACCCACAGATTTTTGGATTTGTACTGTATACCCTTTACTGTTTACTTTAGTCAAGCACACACACTAAATCAATTTGTTCTGTCCTGATGACAATTCCATGTCTCACCTATAGTACACGATCTTCGGGACAACTTCTTTCTCTGATGCCAGGAGCCTTTTGGACTTGTGGTTTTGTTGAAGCTGATTGTGGTTATCTGAAATCTGATTGCCAGTTAAGGCAGGAATTACCCTATGGATTTTCTTGTTTAAAATGCTGGAAGTTTTTGAATAAAGATATATTCAGGAAATTATTTTTGATTCATATCGGAATTTTATCTAGCTACTCAGCATCATTGAGCCAAATAAAAGTAACTTAAGTTCCCTTTCTTTTATGTTAATAATGTATTTACATAACACTAAGTAAAGTAGTATTGAAATATATTAGAGATAAATGTAAGTAATGTAAACAGTAAACCAAGTGAAAATGTGTTTTTTCATAGGTTCCATTGAGAAAGATGAGGAGGAATAGTGGAGAGAGCAGACATTTCTGAAGCAGAAAGAATTCAAAGAAAAGTTGAAACAGACATTCATTTTTATGTTGATTAATGGCAAAAGTTATATAAATAGAACTAAATAAAATAATGCAATCAATACAGAATATTGTAATACCAGTTCTAATACATCATACTTATTATAGCACTGACTCAATATATTGAAATCTCTTTCCTATTAAGGATTTCTGTATGGCTTACACCCACATTAAGCATGCCAATAGACTTGAATGTAATTACTTTCATGGATAACATGAATGGAAAATAAATACATTTATAAGAGGATTTTATTATAGTTCATGAGTATTATTTTTTGTGGAACACAATCTCAAATGTATTTCAAGGAAGACAAGGTCTTATAAAATAGATGAACAAATATAGAAAAGACCATTACTGTAAGTCAAAGTCAATCATTATATTGAAAGTTGAATTGGTTAAGAACACATGAAACATTAAAGAACTGAGCATTAATTAAATGCTGGCATACCAGAAGGTATAAGTATATCATAAGATGATACCTTTTTCTTGTATCTTCAGCCCTCTATTATAGTATTGGAGGGGGGAAAAAAGTCTATATAGGTACAAACAAACCTAAAATATTCCACCTAACCTACAAACCAAATAAATAAACAATAAAACAAACAAATAACTGTTGACTTTTTCTGTTCATTCTAATAATAAAACAATTAATTGTGAATAAGAGAGGCAGAATATGCAGGGTTTTTTGTTTTTGTTTTTTAATTTAAATATATCACCTCCCTGAATAAAATCAAGGTTCTATTAATAAGGAAGAATGGAAAAATATATTTAAGTTATGTAACAGCAGTCTCAGACCCAGTCACACTTGCACAAGTGGCTAGTAGCTTGCATATTGGATAGCAAAGGTAAATTAAGCCAGTTAGGATAATTCCATCTCATTTGCCTCAGTGAGGTTTTGTGTTGTTGTTTTTTGGTTTTTTTTAATTAAAAAAAATTTTTTAGAGAGAGGGAGGGGGAGAAAGACAGAGAAACATCACTTTATTGTGCTACTTATTTATGCATTCATTGGTTGATTCTTATATATGCCCTGCAACCTTGGTGTATTGGTATGATGCTCTAACCAACTGAGCTACCTGGCCAGAGCTCAGTGGGTTTTTTTACAATAGAAATCCAGATTCATAGATTAGACCATCAGTGTGTGTAGCATTTCCCTTTCTATGGGATTATTTTATAGTTGCCCCTCAAGTTGAACTCAATATGTGCACCCTATAGTTGGTCAAATTATACTTTCCCTGCTGCAACTACTCAATTCTTCCTGACATAATAATATACCATACTAGAGTCCCAGTGCATGAATTCATGCACAGTCAGGGTCCCTTGGCCTGGCCGGCTATTGGAGCTAATTGAGGCCATCTCGCCCAGTCCCAATCAGGGCAATCGGGGCCAGCTGGCCATGGGAGGTTGGCTGTGGAGTGCACGACCACCAGGGGGCAGCTCCTACATTGAATGTCTTCCCTCTGGTGGTCAGTGCATGTCATAGTGACCAGTCGACTGGTCATAAGGGTTGCTTAGGCTTTTATATATATAGATAAACAGCCACAGATAATAAGTATAAAAGTGAGGGTGACTGTGTTTCTTTCTTTCTTTTTTAAATATATTTTTATTGATTTCAGAGAGGGAGGGGAAGGGAGAGAGATACAGAAACATCAATAATTAGAGAGAATCATTGATCGGCCACCTCCTGCAAGCCCCACACTGGGGATCGAGCCTGCAGCCTGGGCATGTGCCCTGACCAATAATCGAACCATGACCGCCTGGTTCATAGGTCAATGCTCAACCTCTGAGGCATGTTGGCCAGGTCAATAAAGTTTTATTTTCAGATGTGGAAAAATTATAATTACATTTAATTTTCATGTGTCACAAAATATTTACTCTTCTTGTGAAAAATGTTCAACTATTTAAAAATGTAAAAGACATTCTTAGCTTGTGGGGCATATAAAAACAGACAGTGAGCCAGCCTTTTCTTACCAACTGAGAGATGAGAAAGGAAGCAAATATCTTGCAGTCATGAGAGGACATAGAATAAAGTGAAGCTAACATTCAGAAATGGACCAAAAAGAGAGCCTTGCAGACAAATGGACTTCCAACCTGTATTGGACAGTGTCTAGAGAACACTTTCCTCCTATTATTCTCAGTTACATTAGTCAATAAACAGCTTTCTTTGTTTCAGCCAGTTTAATTAGAATTTTCTGTTATTTGTTGTATAAATGGTCTTTACACAAAACAATGTCCTTTTCACTTCACTATAAAGTTCTGATAGTGATGTTTATTGGACTTAATGAACTTAATATTACTTGATTTACTCAATACCTTTAAAGTGCTGTGGTGCCTCCAAACCACTCAATGATATGATAGCATATGCGTAATATGTATGGTATATGCTATGACACAAAATGTATGGGATGTGATTTACTCTATTGAAAGTGAAGACTAACAAAATAATGATTTTAACTATAAGAGTAGCTGTTAAGTCTGGACGACATATATTTAAAGTTAGACCATTATTTAACTAAAAGTAATTTCTAGAAATTCAGATAAATAAATTGAGAATTGGAGGAGGTAAGTGAATTGCTGGGATGATATGAGTTTCAGTGGCAGATCTGGGTTTTGAACTGCCTTCTGCTTATTCCCGAAATCCAGCTCTTTTTAATGTACTATGCTGTCACATAAATGAATAAGTTCTGCGAAGAAACAGCCTTTTATTTTTAATTTACTAATTTATTACAGTAGTACAAAAAATGAATAACTGGATTCAAATTCAAGATAGAGAATAAATTCTACTTCAAGCCAACTGATGGATTTTAAAGTAAAGAATTATGTGTAGAACTATTGTTCAAAAGGTCAGAGGAAATTGAAAAATTGTCAAGATACATGTTAAAAATTTATTAGAATAATGATGACTTTTTCCCTTACTAATGCTTATCAAAATTAAAATAGTATATTAATTTCCAAAGTATTACACCAAATTAAAAATAGGCTGCATGAATCAAATGATCTAATCAACATTTGCACTAATTTCACTCTATAAATACTTGATTAAAGCTATTGGCATGTTTCTTTCCCTTAAAATTTATTTAGTAAGGCCATTTTCCTGCTTTTTTTTTCTGATTTAAAATAAAATGACTTCTACCCTCACATAGTATTAAATAATTTTATGTTTTTATTGGGACACTAGCTATAGTATAAATATTCCTAGTCATACAAATGTTAATAGCAATACTAATATATCTTTTTATTTTTTCATTTGAAATAAATGTTTATGATTATATAATAGAATCTTGAATATACTGGATATTCAAGTTTTCATAGAAAGCAGCTCTGAAATGAAGATCTTATCTATTTTCATGGAAGCTGAATTCATCATCTAACTCAGTCATTCTATATATAATGTATGTCAATAAACACTCATTGATTCTTTAATCATAATCCTAGGAAGAGCAAACGGAAATTTGTTTGATTGCTAAGCTGAAGGAATAGTTTACATTATGTCAAAATGATTTATCAATTAAGATAAATGTCCACTGCGATTAGTACAGGCTGCTCCAAAATGTGAGCAGTTCATGTATACAGACAAGTTCAATTTAAAAAATCTTCCTTATTTATTGCATATTTTATTGCCAATTAACATAATGAATTTCTCAATTTTCAACTATTTTTAACATGCCACAATTCAAGTTAAATCCCAATACTGATTTTTGTGCTACACCAGTGTAATGTGTAGTAGGAGGAAATGGCCCAGGGTTCTAGGTACGAATCCAAGCCAGTCAGATGCCACTTTATGCTTTCCAACAACATAAGGGTATGCTCTGAATGGCCTTCTATTTACGAGTTTTATTTCTCTGCCAAATTAAAGGCAGTAAAATAACCCCATGGACACTGAGACCATTAAACCATTAAAATAAAATTTGTATCTTGAAGAGAGTCACCCTTATTCATCGCTCCTTGGTTCGATGAATGATCTTAATAGTACTGGAAAATTAAACTTTTATTTAGTGCTGATGGGATATTTATTTATTAAAAATGTAGTCATCTGCAATCAAATTTTTACTTCAGTCTCTATATTTGGAATCTGCTGATAGTTACTGGAAGCTGTTTGGCGATTGAAACACTCAGCACTATTGTATTGTGATCAATAATTAAATTTAGTGCTGACATGCATCTAGTTTATGCAGCAGTCTCTGACAATCCCATCTCTCAAAATTAATCCTTTCCAATTTGTTTAATAGAGGACGTGAACAATAAAATAATTCAGATGAGTACCAATGTAGGATTATTTCTGGTCAATATTACTTTATTATAAATTGGGTCCACATACTCATTAGTAAATTAACTGTCAAATCTGAAAACAGCCTTTTTTTGTTTAAAGGTAATTATTGGTACTGAAGACAAGAAGGCACTTAACCTTGCTGTACAGTTGTCCTTACCACAGTGCTTTTTTATTCCAGGCTATAACTAACCCATCAAAGCTGCAGAGGGAAAATAATTAGTGATATTAAATGGATGGAATCTTAACTATTACAAAGCCATAACTGTTTGGCTACACAGAGCATAACTAGATAATGATAGGCTGTTATAATTATTTGAAGTACGGGTTTATTTGGGAGATATTTTAGCTTTGACACCTGAAAAATCTACTAAAAAGAAAAGAAATATTGATGTAGAAAGAATTCTATTTAAGAAACATAGTTTAGAAGTGGCTGATTTTTTCAGGAAAACATTATAAAAATTGCTTTTAGTTTTCTGTAAGATTTGACAATTTGTAAATTCTTAAAAAAAACAACAACCTGTCTTTAGAAAAATAAAGTCTGGCTTATGTGATAATATGCTTTCTCATAGTTTTCTAATTTTCACCATATTCATTAACCAGTTCAGTCACTACTTGAATCCACTAAATTATTTTAAGAAGTAGCTTACAAAAATGCATAACCTACTCATTTTCTATTTTGCTTTATTATTTGCACAAAATTTAGCAGTCTTTAATAGCCATCATCCTATTTTATCAATGCAGGAAAGTATAATTAATGCAATTATATTTTAAATATCAGTCTTCCAAACAGACTTAAAAATGTAAAACATATTGCATGTACAGAATGACTGGAATGGATATTCTTTTGTATTATACATGTTTCTATATTAGACAAGTAATTTTTCAATTTATGTACCAAATACAAATTTGATGGAGAAGTGCTGAGTCTTATTGTATTGGTTGCTGCTACACCTATCAAAGAATTGAATCAGAGTGAAGAGAAAGTGGCATATATTCATTCTATTGATGTTGCATGCTATCAATAATATGTACCTCAAGAAGTTCCCAATTTGTATTTGTTAACTATTTCATCTATTTATTAAATTGTTCAGAATTCACAGAGAATGCTAACATGCTATTTGTATCTTGGAAGTATACTATACCTACATGTTTAATCACTAAGCTTGTATCCAGACTAGAGAGATAATGAACTAACTGATAAATAATGAAAACTCAGCTTATTAATAATACACTGTTGACTAAAATAAAATGTCCCTAATTTATTTAGCTTACCCATTCATTCTCAGAAATAAGATGAGAAAATCGATACACCTAAAGAAATGCCTTATGGTCATGAAAATTATTTTCATGACTGAATGATGCTTTAAAACATTTTCATTATCTTACTTCTAAATGCAGTGGCTACGTAGGTGAGGTCTTTGAGCCATAAATTATTTTATCATTATGTCCTTTGTATAACATTACTGAGTGATCAAGGGCTTGGAAACATTTTGTTTACTTTTACTCTAGTATAGTTCGCCAAGCACATTTTAGTTCTCTTCTTGTTACAAAATCAGCCTCTCTTTTCACTATTGTGGCATGGTGACTGGAAAGCCAGAGGTAGAACCAGCTGCCTATGACACTCCAAGACGTCATGCAGACTGTGACTCTGCACTGCCACATCTTCTTTATCTTCTCTTTGGTTCTGTGTGTTGACTGTGCAATAGCTTATACCAAACCTCCTGGTTCTGACTCATTTCTACTAGAATTTCTAAAACTATCTCAAGCTTAAAATAATTTTTATTATTTACGTGTGACATTTGCTCAATCATCATCATCATCATCCTTAGAATTGTAATATGTATTAAATAGTTCCTTGCTAATGGTAATCAGTGAAACATAGCCTCTGACCTCTACGAATTTACCACATAAAAGATCAATGTGCATAAATGAAAACTTGTGCCACTGTACTTTGCTAAGAGTAGGTATGAGAGGTAAAGCTATAATATAGAATTTGTGCTGTCTTCATGGCTTAGCATGTGAACAGGGAGCTATAAATAGCCACCTCTTCCATTTAGTCAGGAAAGAAGTCACTGGACTTGGTCAAGGACAGTTATGAGGAAAGCAGTGGATTGGTCCTGACTGGAGCTGCAGACCCCTCTGGTAATATTGGAGAAAGGGGAGGGTGTTTGCCTGGTAGGTAATGTTGACCCCCTTTCATCATTGACCACGTTTTTTGCTTGCACCACTAAGGGGTAATAAGAATCAACTTATGTGTGAACAAATCAGAGAGGTCAAGAATTTTTAGGGACAGGTTTGCTATCATAAAACCAAAGCTGCATTTAGGCAAAGGGTATAATGCAGTTTTGTGAACTGCGGTTGTTATTTATAAAACGATGCAACTGTAGTTTGGATGCTGAACAGAAGAATCAAATGACAGTTGTCATAGACAGATCATGTCATTCCTCTATTTGAAACTCTCCAATAACGCTCCATTTCAAGCAGCCTAAAAGGCAGAGTTCACACCAGAAGGGAGCTTCTCATTTTTATGCTGGTCCTTTCTATCTGCTATTACTTCCTAAATGCTCCTCCTCTCATTCATTTTGTTCCAATTGCACTGGCTGCTGCCCTTACTTTCCCAATATCACACCAGGCTTGCTCATATCTCAAGGTTCTACACAGGGTAGTTTACCCACTCACCATCCACAATCTTACTTTGATCAACTGTACCCTGTCTCATTTTTTTTTCATAGAAACTTTTTATATAAAATGTAAGCTACATATTTTAAATACAATACAATAGATGCAACTATATATTTATACTAAATATAAACCCTATGAGATTGGGATTGGGCTGCTAAATGTTTAACAATCCCTGATTGGTAATGTAGTCCAATACCTGTGGTGTAAATATTCTCATCATACAAATTTTATGATACCAAGGTTTAATGACCAGCTTGAAAAATTGCTCAAAATGTAAAAATAAGCTCTCACAAACTGACTTCAGCATACTATGGATTTTTGTCTGTTTTGCTCTTGGATGTGTTCCTAGTGCATAGAACCATGCCTACCTCTCAATAGATATTTGATATGTATTGAATGATTGAGCGGAGCCTAGGAAGTGATCTAAAAACAATCAGTAGAAATCATAAACCTCACCATGATAGCTCTTTGCTTAAAATCCTATAGAATGTAAAAATAGCATATTTTCAGCAGGTTGCATTGAGCCCATCAAGTTTTGGTCACTGCCTGCTTCTGCAGCCTTATCTCTCACCACCAGTCCCTGTAGTGCATTTTATAGTGTTGTCAAAGGAAAAACGATGATTATTCCCTGCTCATCCCACATGGCTTCATTCCTCTGCAACTTCACACATGCCTCTCCCACATTATCTGCATAGTAGAGAATTAACATTCTTGCAAATCTTATAGATATAGAACAAGCATCACAATTCTGGAAATCTTTCCCTATTACTCTTCCTACTCTTTTCAATGTGCACAGACAGAGTCAAACACTTCCTCGTGACTACTACAGCCATTCTTCATACATCTTCTCACAGCTCCAACTCATTCCCTTGCTCACCTCTGTCTAGATTTCCTGTATTGGATTCAGTTTTAATGATTATTTTTTTACTTTAAAATGTTTAAATGATAAAAGTAATATGTGCTCTTTTTTAAAAAAAAGTACAAAAAAGAGACATATCAATGGAAAAGCAAACATTTCTTAAACTCTGTATACCTCACATCCAGGGTTAATAACTAAAACAATTTGGTATCTGGATCACATTTCTAATACTCAAGAAATCATATTCTTTTGTAGTTCTAGAAACACAGGTACATCTCTATCACTAGGCTGTGAGCATCTTGAGAACAAGCTGTGTCTTTTCTGTTTCCCCAGCCCCTAGCACAACATTTGGCACATGGAAAAGTAAAAATGCATGCTCTGTAGTGACACCAAAGCAGCCATGCTTGCTAAGACCACACCCCAGAGAACAGTCTGACTATTGATGTGTGGAGGTTTTCCTGGAACTTTTATGGAATGACCTGCAGTAACCACTCATCATTTTTTTCCAGACCATTCATTACTCCATATTGAAACACTTTTTTCATCCTATTCACTTGGGTGTGCTTATAAGAATTTTCTGAAATTTATATCTATTGACATATGTGATTGCTACTCATAATGTATTGAGAGTAGGTGTTCTTGTACTGGCTAAAATGTTTATGGAAGGATGCTGAATAAAGGTATTTCATTACACAGAAACTCTGTGTATCACAATTACTAGCTGCATAATGCATAAGTAAGTGATTCGATATGCACAACCTGAAGATTTAATTTACAGAATTTAATGTCCATGAAGAAGAATGGGAAGTTGGACTTGGACTGGAATGGCTGGGTATGAATCAGAGTTATAAACCTTAATAGTTATATGAGATTAGGACAATCCTTTATCTTCCTGAGCTACAAATTCTTAGCTCTGGAAAGATAATGATAACAGCTGCCTTAAAATGTAAAGACACGTATCATTCCTTTAATAGTAGTTGTAATTATATAGCACTTTCTATGTGCTAAACACTGTCCTAAGCATTTTATAAACATTGGCTCATTTAATCTTCCTTACAACCTTTGAGGTATGTATAGTTACTACCAGAGTCACTTCACAGATCAAGACACCAAAACATATTAATCAACTTGCCCCAAATCACCCAGAACATTAGCTGTGCAGCCAGCTTCTCATCCTAAGTTATATGTGTTCTAAACCACTGTGTGATCATATTTTTGGAAATATTTTATAAAATATAAATAGCTTTGTAAATGAAAAGTTCAATTATTACAAATTAATTTGGGGTATCAGTGTTTAGTTGCCTTAAGTTGCATTTCCACCCTGCTAATAAGCTGTAGGGCCAAACATGAAAATAACCTTAGCTACTGTGATTTAATAATTTGTGACAATATTGTTGTTATTACAAATAATAAAATGTTATGTGAAAAGCAGAATTTATCTTTGCCCAGAAGTAAAGGGCAGAGGGTAAGTAGGGGTCAGTGTGGAGAAAAGTCTAAGCTGATTCATAAACCTTTAATAATATTATGCTCTCAAGCTCTTGGTCAAACATGGGTTTTGGAATTATTTGATAGTTAACAGAGCTTCTTGTTTCCAAATTCCATTTGTGTGTAAACTAAAATGAGACAGGCAGGCTGTCACACATTTTTTCTGCTTCCCTAAGCATCTTATATTTGGAAAGTTAAAGAATTTGGAGAATTAGTAAAGTTTTGCTGATATTTAAAAACCTACAACTTGTCTTACTAAATGATTTAATATGATCTAATGGGAGGACATTATTCAAGAGATAGCAATCACATAAGTCAATAGATATAAATTTCAGAAAGTTCTTATAAGAACACCCGAGTGAATAGATGAAAAAAAGTGTTTCAATTTGGAGTAATGCAAGGTAAAACTTTGAGATTAAAATAATCCAAAATAGATTCTGGGCTAATGATAACCCACAAGAGTCATTAAGATTTTGTTAAAAATAAAAATTTAATTTAATACATTACGGTGATTAAAAAGTCCAATAGGATGATGATTATAATACAGAAGGACAGAGGGAACAAAAATAAAATTCAATTATACAGATCCTGGTATTTATCATCTGAGGTACCACTACTTGCAATTATTGTTACTATACCTCAAGAAAGATGTGATAGAATCCTAAGAGATATAGGAAAGCATAGCAGAAATCATCAATGGAAATGAGCCACTGAGGCTGTGGGTTAGGAAAACATCTAATACAGATTAGTGTGCATTAACCATTGCAACGGTAAAAGGCTAAAAAGTGATTGACATTTACAAACCCATTTTAAGAAAAAGGAAGAGAGAGAAGTGTACCCCTTGAATCTTAAGAGAAATAAATTCAGTAAAGGTAAAAGGGAGTATAAATATATAGATTGGGAGGAAATTTAAGGGATTTATTCTCCTGATATGAAAATTCAAGTAAATTAAAAATAGATTTAAATTTATTCTCAAATGAGGAGTCTATATTGGATTGCCAAAGAAGTGAAAGTTTGGATAAGAGGTATTTTTATATTTTGAAGAAAATTGGTAAAACATACTTTCACATGATGTATCTCAATTTTTTATTAGAAAAAATAATTATGGATCTAATTTAATGAAAACAGGCTGGAGTTCGTTTGTTACATCAGATTGTTAAAATATTTTCATTCTTCTCTCTTTGTGCATATGGTTTTTATTGATATGACCCCAGGACTATTCTGTATCACAATTGGTTTAAACTAGATTTTTACACTTAGAATACATTTATGATATTGAGTTTTAAAAAACACAGAAAGTATTTGGCAATGAGATAGTAGACATGTTCCTTAATTTTGAAGTGAGGCAAATTTGATGGTCAGAAGTTAAAACAGAAAGCATTGATTGAGAAAATTAATTTATTAGGAAGAGAAAGTGCAATGTCTTTGGAGTTATAAAAACTTACATTTTAATTTGGCATGTACTACTTAAATGTTTGAGCTTGGGCAAATTAATTATCGTGAGCCTCTATTTTTCTGATTTATGAAATAAATTGATTATTAGGATTAAATGAATCCATGTAAAATATTTGCCCCAGTGTCTTGTGCAGAGTAAACAATAAATGTTGGCTAATAATGATATTATTGACAACTGAGGAGAGGGTGGTAAAGTGTTCTCATGAATATTCTGGTATATGAGTATATTCAGAGAATAAATTTTAGATGTCCAAATTAAGTATATTGTTTTATAGTTGTGTAAAATAAAGTCCATAGAAATAGAGAACAATTTTTCCCTTTTCATTACACATTACCATTCACTCAGTGCCACTGGTGAAGCAGGGCATCTGGAGAAGAATTAGGTTTTCTAAAATATACTTTAAATACAACCTCCTGATGCATTTCAGACATAAAAATACAATTTTAGAAACAAACCAGATTTGGCTCATACTAAAAGTGATTGTCATTCTTGATCCTGCATCATGTTCCAGGTTCTTACTGCACATGCTTTATTTTAATCTGCGCAATGGCCAATTGAGGTGGGCACAACTATCATTTCCCCCATTTTATGGGTGAGGGAACTGAAGTACAGAAAGGTTTAGGGACCTGCCCAAGTCCATCTAGTAAGCGGTAGAACAAGAATTTGAATAGATTACACTCTTAACCCATGTTCTACACTATTAGAAGGGAAAACAGTAATCTTGCAAAAATGTCATGTTATCAGGGTTTTTGTAGGTCCAACACTTAGAGTCTGGTCAAAATAGATAGTGTAGACATTTTCTTCCAGAAAGGATGCTTGGTTTCCATTTTATTTCAGTGCAGCAAAAGCATTTGAGTAGGGCCCAGTACATTATTGCCATCTGCCTCTTTCCCTTCTCTATAAAGTGTGGTTAATTATTCTTCAGCAAGATGTTCAGAAACTTAATTAATATTATTGGTTAGAGATCTTTAGATTAATGACCTAATTTTGCTCCTATTAAACACATCTGGACCAGTTTTACTGAGCTCCTATGATTCTTGGAAGGAATCTTATTCATAATAATCTCAATTTCCTTTTAGTTACTATCATAATTCTTTGGTTATACACCAACTAGGTATAAATGTCTAGGCTGAGTACTGATAGTTCAAACATATAACTCCTGTCTTTAAAGAGCTTATAATATATCTAAGGAGAAAAGACCTTTTATTGTATAAATAATAATTTTAAATAACAATTGACAACATTCAGATAATTGAAGTCATTAATGAAATATGAGTTATTAGGATGAAACAAATACAACACCTGTCTTGACTATTGAAAAAATATTCTAAGCAACAGAATTATTAGAAACAAATATATACTTTTGTCAAATAAACATACCGTACCATAAGCTTATTAAAAGAGAAGAATATAATTTAATTTCAAATTATTCCATTTACTGAAGCTATATGATATGTTTAAATAAAAGTAACCAATCTGGAATGTCTGTGACATTAAGTCAAGGCCATTCACTGTAAAATGGGTGATACATCAGCCAATGAGATTTTCATATTTTGCTGTGAAGCAATGGGAAGAAATTGAGAACAACAAGAAATTATTCTCAATTCAGCGTGAAATTTATAAGCAACAATTCTTAACTTATTTTAGGTCAGAAACTTGAAAAAAGAGATTATCTATAGGCCATAGGAGTCTGCACATAACCAGTGCAATTTTTCAGCAGACTCTGAGAAATATTTGTTTTCCAGAATTTAAAAATACATTTTCTGCAACGATGATTTTACTTTAAACAATTATTAGGTTTTGCACTATTAGTTTAATTTTGGATCATATTGATAATAATAAAAAAAACCTTAAAAATAATTTGTTCAATTAACCCAATTCTTATATATATATGGGACAAATAACAACCTACATTATACATTTAATTTTGCATTCTTGAAGGTGGCAGTTAGGCCTTATACTTAGACCTTCATTTATTACCATTGTCTTCTCACTAATTCAAAGAAGTAACATAATTTAAAGATCATGATCTCTTGTGCATTGCTGCCAAATTACATCTCTTAGTTGGCAACCATTGTACTTATCGTTTCCAACATGAAAATGTGCTATTAATTAGATCTCTGAATCAACTCCCCTGTTGAGAAAGAAAATGATCCCCAGGGAGTAAAAAGAAAACTAACCTGTCAGTGGAGCACGTTTAATATGGGAATCCACTTCTGAGGGGGACTGTGAATCAACCCCACCAGGGCTGCCCCTTTCTGAAATCCCTTAGGAATAGATAGGCTGCCATTGTCCTTGAAAGATCTGGGTGCACTCATGCTTGAAAGCATCAGGAGAGACATTAGCATTCTTACAATTTGGTATAAGTCTCTATCATTGCATTTAGCACATTATATCATCATTCTTGTTTGCCTGTCTCCCCAGCCAGGATGTTTGTTATAAGAAGGAAAGAGCTGAATCATATTCATCTCTATATTTCAGCACTTGGCACAATTTCTAGCATGTTGTAGGGGTTTAAGAAATGTTTGTAATGAATTCCTGGTTTCCTGATAACTTTTCCAATCTATATTTCTATCTAAGTAAACCATTACTTGGAATAATTTCAGCATGTAAGATAATGCATATTGCTCATGACCAGATTCTCATTTTTTCTGATTCTTGGAGTATGTTTGTTTCCACTTCTATACAGAATATATATTTGAATTTATATTCTAAATATGTTCTATAATACATAGAACTGAATGAATGATTACATGCTCTAAGAATAATACTTATCCTAATAAGATTTCTCTGAGAACTAGGTTCTTCATTAATTTAATCTATAACAGCAAACTCAAGACATGAATTGATCAGCTGAAGGCAGCTTTTCCTCAACTATGTATTTGCCAAATATGCCTCTTCTAATTTTATGCATAGACTGTTTCTGTTGTTACAGGGGATAAATGTTATCTAGGCCTTATAGGAAGGGTTAAAACACAACCATTTAACATTTTAAAATAAGAGCAATGGCTAAATTCCAAGCCTATAAAAAAGTTACATGGTCTGCATGATTTTTAATGGCTATATAGTAACAAGGACGCTATTCAATTTGATACTTTAAATACAGTATATTTAGTGTATAATCCCCTTCATTTCTCTTATTAGCAGAGACTAATATTATTCATTTGGCATAGTATGTTTTTTATTTCATAGTTTTGAATATATTTCTCTTTTCAAAACATCAAATGAATAATGAATATTTTTTAATCACCAGTAGAGATCTAGCAAATCTACTTTCTGATTATTATAGAATCCTTGGTCTAGAAGACTTGAAATGATCAAATACTTGAGTCCACTACTTTCAGCTAAGTTATAATCATCTATATTTTAGAGGTGTGAGATTGAAGTCCAAGATGGTAAGTAACAGAGCCAGGAAAAGAAGATAAATTACATCCCATGAACAATTTTTTCCTACTCCCCCCCCCCTCATATGCCAGATGGTGTTTGGTGAAATTCATGATTTTATTACTTACCCTACCCTACTTTCTTCAGCTTCAAATACTCTTTTTTTAAAAAATCTGTTTACATACCTGTGATATTTGGTGCCAGGCTATTTGTATCTACTGGCATTTCAACCCTCTCAGCAGGGAAAATTATCAGGAATTTTATGAGATAATTTACTTATTGCACAATGATGACACATACCCAGGAAGATTTGGGAGTGGGTGAGTTAGAGTGTCAGGTTCATTTTAAGACTTCATTAGAGGAAAAGGCAAAGATAAAACTTTCTGAGATTCTGTTAAAAACAGTCTGGTACTCAAAGTAATCAGGAATGAAACAATACAAACCTGGCAACGGTAGGTGAAACTGAACCTGCTGGCCTTACGAGTCATGACACATGCCTTCTCCTTAACCTACCCCACATCAGGGAAGGCTGAGAGGAAGTGTAGCAGTTATAATGGAGTGCAAGGAATAGCCTTCAGGGTTAGAGAGCAATAATTGTGGAGATGTTTAATTGGTTCTTCCCACTTCCATAATTTCAACTTGAGCTACCATTAATACAGTGTTGGCTTTTATTGGCTGGTATAATGATAGGTAAGAGCAGAAAGAAAATCCCTGTATTTTTATGAGCTTATGTTTACTTAAGTTAGAACTTCTCAGTACGTCAGGATAACCTCAGTGATGAAGGGTCAATGACCTCAGAGTAATAGAATGTAGCCTATTATAACATGCCTTGTGTTAAAAAACAAAACCTCATGTAAATTTATCTTGAGGATGAGTTTAATATAGTAAATATCCCAGAGTAAATGCTTCTAGACATGGGACACTGCTCCCCTGACCCTGTCTCCATCTGCTTATCTGTCCAACGCTGTGAGAGCATATACCAGTATGTACACACACACACACACACACACACACACACACACACACACACACACATATCTCGGTATATTGAACACTGAATGAACTATGTCTTCTGCATTATCCCCCCCACACCCCACCCAGAAGCAGTGATACCCTGAATACTACAGATGCTTAAAAATGCTTGTGGAAGAAGATAACTACACAATTTACGTAAATTGGTAGATCTCTGGGATTCTTCAAAACCAGAATCAATAGATATAGTAGAAAAGGACATAGTAAACATATTTATTTGCCATCAAACATCAGTTTTCTAAATTATATTCCTGCATAAAGTTAATTTGCTAGAAAACTGAAATTATACATTAATTAAACTTGTACATTAACTTAGTCTACAAAATCATATTCACTTCGTTAAAGGTTAATGCTTTATTTCACTTTATGGGGTTCTTTATAAGAAAGAACAGAAAAAAATATCCACATTTCTTAGAAATTATTATTGATGCCACTTTAAAAGGTCTATATAAAAATTTTATCTTAGAATTTAATGCAAAAATGTTATTTCATATGCATTTATCATTCTTCTGTGTTATATGTAATCAATGCATTTCCCTTTATACTCTTGCTTCACAAGAGCTCAGAATTAAAATGTGCAAATTACAGCATTAATGTACATAGCTTGTATTTATTTCCCCTTTCTCCTCTTCTCGTTAATTTCTTGCTTGGACTTTATTAACCTTATAGCAGTATGTCGTTGTGATACTTTCCCACAAATTGTTTCCTTTTGAAAATTTCAATACTTTTCAAATCATTTTATCAAAGATGAGAATTATAAACAAAAACAGTTTCTAAGTATATTGTTATTCTTTAAATAAACAAATATTAGTAGAACTTTTAAAATAAATGATTTTGCCATATTTTTCACAGAATTAACAAAGCAAACTTAATGTTTCCTTTGGAACTTAGTCAATCTCCCACGATTGTATTGATAGGCTACCTGTTCTGTTGAAGCGCTCCTGTTTAAGCCAGCAGTGCTACAAACAATGGCATTAACCCACGTGTCTTATTTAAAAACTCCCATTTATCTTACTGGGAAATTAATTTTAAGCTTACTTGTAACTATTTAGAGATTTGCTCTCCTAGGTCACTTGTCCAATATGCCAATACACTGCTTGAAGAACTGAAGCTTAATTATAAGCCTTCTTGGTGTTAATCTTCATTATATAACGAGTCCCTATTCTCAGAAGCAGGGTTTTTGGATTGGCTGCCTCAGCAGGACTAATAGACAACAATTGTTGAAGAAGAAAAATAATTGTAATAATTTCTCAGCTAGTTATTTATAACATTATGACACTTCTTTCCAGCAATTACATTATTTTTATGAATTAAATAAATGATAAAATTTTACTATATTCCTGACAAAAACCTTTCTTAAAATAGGTGGCATCTTCATTAACACCACACACACACACACACACACACACACACACACACACACACACACACACCTTGATATGCATGAGTGAAAGAATAGAAGGTTTTTCTTCAAGTTAGGAACAATACTAGTTAACACTACTGTCCAAAGCAGTTAGTTAAGAGAATGATATTCTAGGTACCAATATTAAAAATGAGTGACATTATTATTGTTGGTTAATATATTAAATAGAAACAGTAAAATAGCTAAATTAAAAACCATAATAAATCTTCAGTGCATTGTCCATAGAATGATTGAAAACATTTAGAATAAAACATTGTTTACTCTTTCTAAAAATATAATTTTATTAATTTCAGAGAGGAAGGGAAAGGGAGAGATGGAAAAATCCATGATGAGAGAGAATCATTGATCAGGGAATTGGACTGTGACCTACTGGCTCATAAGTCGAAGCTCAACCCCTGAGCCACACTGGCTGGGCTAGTGTTTACTCTCTATGTACCATCAGCATAGTTGATTTTAGGCAGTGTGGCAGTAACTTTTGTTCAGGTTAGGTATGTAATTTGCATCTACTAGTGTATTTACTCCCTAGGAGGAATCTTTCATACCTCTTACTGTTTTCCATTTTTCTGGTGTTTGTTATATTTCCAAATAATATGTTTAATAGATTTATTTGTTGATTGAGCTACCTTAGATAATATTGGTTACACCTGCTATCATGGATGATTATTATTTATATCACCCCCATTTCTTTCTTATATTATACCAATAGCAATATGTCCCTATTTTTGGTACCGGCTTTCTACTACAGTTTTAAACCGTATACTTATATTTGTGTGGGTGAGTTCATTCAAAAGTAGTAGCATACTTTGATTTCCTTAAGAAAGGTTTAAATGCCATAGTTATCCTATCTTCTTAACTTCTTATATGTGTACTTCTATCACCTGTTTGATGCTATTTAAATGTATTGCATGAACCACTTTATGTAGAATTACTTGCACATATATGCACATGTATATTTGTATTGTGTCATCATTAGCATGATGTTCCACCATGGTAACTGATTTTTTCTGATAGTGATATTTCAGGTGACTTTTTATTTTCTGATGATTTGAAAGAAATTATTCAGTAGTATATTTTCTATTTTAGGCCTTTTAATTTCTGTTTCTAGAATCTTGATTTGAGTTTTTTATATCATCCATGCCTCTACTTAACATTTTCAATCTTTATTCTAGCTTGAATATTCTATCTACTGGCACTTCTAATTTTATGTAATGTAAATATTCTATCTACTGGCACTTCTAATTTTATGTAATGTAAATATTCTATCTACTGGCACTTCCAAATAAAGTTTTAGTTTGTTTTTTTTTTTTAAAAATATCCCTTTCTACTCATTATCTATGCTGTGTCATTTTGGGGCAGTTCTGGTGGACTGATTTTTCTCTTTGTAATGTTGTGTTTTTCCTCTTATTTGCATATCAGGTAATATTATTATTGGATAGATGGCAAATATTATAATTTTTTAACCTTTTATGTGTGATATATACAACGTGTATTTTAATATACACATTAAATATGTGTCTGTATAAAATATATTTACATATAATATAAATTATACTTATATATGTTAAAATACAGAAATCATATAAAATATATATTTTACCATTTTGTATAATATATATTACCAAAAAAAAGAATGTCATAGTTTCTGCCAGTTATCATATGTATTTATTTAGTCCTCTTCAGCTTATTTGGACTTTGTTCTGGAATGAAGCCACTGGGTAGCAGCTTGATCCTTTCAGGTCTTGCTTTAATCTTTGTAGGCAGGACCTAGAGAGGTATGATATTGTTGACTACAACTACATCAAAGCACATATTGTTGATGCAATAAATTGTTGATGGCTAGATCCAAAAAGATTCCGAGTCCAGATGGCCTAAAAATTACTTGTCTCCATCATAGACAGAAAGATATAAGCCAACTTCAAAATTTTAAATTCTGGATAGATTATTACCCCTAAATTCTTACCTTTTTTTTTCTTCCTATTAAACTAGACCAGGAACACTACAACAGAAATCTATGAAAACAAACGAGCAAGCAAATAAAGAGTTTTAAGCGTAGCAGCGAACTCAATAGCTTCCTCACATCTAGTCCCTCTCCAGAGATTCCTTAGATTTTTTAGAATTAAAGTCCCAACTAGAAAGCACTTCCTGATATAATCAATTTGGAGAGAAGAAAATGATGTGGACATCAAATTCAAAGTCTCTTGGTATCCTATAACCCAACAGCTACCAAAGCTTACTAGGGTTTCTTATAGCTCTTAGAGCATGATCTACTACCATTTTGTCACAAGGTAAGTATTCTATTTCCTCCACTCAATCTTCTAATTTCTGTGAGGACTCTCACTCCCTTCCTGGAGTAGCTGGTCTGGCAGATGAAGACTGAAGAGGGGTGCATCAGAACAAAATCAAGGAAAAAATAAACCAATGTTGTATAAATAGACATCATTGATATGTCCTTTCTTTTCTACATAGTTACATGGTTTCCTTTAAAACATAGAAAAAAAAAAGACAAATTTATGTTCAAACCACTTAGAATTTAAGAATGTGCCTGTATGTGTGTGTGTGTGTGTGTGTGTGTGCTTGTGTGTAAATTAGCGTTGTGCCATAGATATTTTTGTGAGCCCTGTAAAACAACATATCTGATTGGCGTTGACAATGGCTAAATAAACTGCTTTCCATAAGCCAGATTTTGTATTTGGTAAACAGAAATAAAGCTCGTGCTTTCTTGAACAATAAGTACCTTTGCTTTGCACAGAGAGCTTCTCCCAGGAGTCTGCCCGTGCCATGACTCAGCCCTCTCTGTGGACAGGAGATTGCTGTCTGCTGGATGTTTTTAACAGGGCTAATTAAGTTCAACCACAAATCCTCTTTATTAAAGATTTCACACTGAAATATCTCTAAACATGCAATAGGACGCTATTATTGAAAAGCCTTTGTTTCTAATCACAATGCCAGGGTGATAATTGAAGACAGTAGAAAATGCCCTCATGCAGGTAAGGATTCAGAACCCTCACTATTTGCTAAAAGTCTTTCTTTTTATTATTACCATCCAAATTCTCACAATGCAAATTAACCCATTAGATGTTTGAGTTGATCCTGTTATTATTATTTTAATGTTATGTATAAGCTATACTAAAATATTTGTCTTGAGAGACCTATTGTTGAAAATTAGTGGACTAGATTACATGAAAATATTGCAAAGCCATTTCTGGAAAGCTAAAGAGTGGGTAAATAAAATATATCTTAATAGGAATCTATTATATTTACGGTCTATTCTAAAGTCTTCTTTTCCAGAGTTTTTAAATAGAGGAATTTTGTTTTGATGCCTAAGAATTTCAGCCCAGGCATTTCCTCAGGTTCTCTGTGAAGTCAATTTAAAAGTACATTAGCAGGACATGTGGATTTAGTCAGGAAATCAAGATGTGAAATTTTGAGCATATTTCTCCAAAGGTAGCCTCTTCAAATAATGGCTGTGAAAGTCATTTATTCCAGCCCAACACAGTTCCACATATTGTAACAGTACTATGTGCTTCAACTCATTTAACAGCTTTTTAATTCAGTAGTTATTCAGATTTAATAGAGGCATTTCTTCATCATTTTGCATTTAGTGATAAATGGTGCCAGAATTTATGATAAATTAAACTGCAAAGGACCATGTTAAAGTTATCTTAAGGGTTTCACATAAAAGGAACCAGTACCTATTTTGTTCAGAACAGCCACCTGAAAGTTCATGCGGCGAGAAGAGCTTCTTACTGGGTATAAACTATGAGATCTATTTGAAAGTTAAGTTTTAATTATACATTTTCCTCACCACTTACCATTGGCAGTGGCCACCCAGCTGAGGGACTGGGACACGGATGCTTTAAACTAGGGGTTCTTTCTTGTTTTAATATTGATTTAACAAGTGGAAGAACATTCCTGTTGAAGCTTTGATGAAAATCCTGACATAACAAGCCACCAGATACAGGGGGCAACTTTTTAAAAGTTTGGTGAAGAGATGAGGCATCAAGGGGCTTTGGAAGAGATAAATTGGGCAGGGCCAAGTGGTGGGAGATACGAAAGGTGTACTTGGACAGCCCTGCCAATTACTAGCCCTATTATCATCCCTCCTTTCCACTAACGCACTGACTTAACAGGTACCACAAAGGCAGACGAGGGCTGAATTCACAGGCCTCTTCCTTTCTTTCCCTCTTTCCCAGAGGCACATTTTGAAAATGATAAAGAGACATGATTCCTTGACTGAAGTATTAAAAATGGTTTGCAGCCATTAACTCCGCCATTTTCCAGACATGGGAAAGTGTATCCACTAGCTTAATTAGGTTTGTCCTCCCTGCTCATCGATACTCTCAGGCGGGCCAGTGAGCTAAACAAGCAAGGCGAACTCTGTGAGGACAGGGATCAGCACAAAACTATGCAAATGAAAAACTGTCCTTAAGGTTAAAAACCTGCAGGTCACTTTTGACAGCTATTGGGAGACCAGGGAGAAACAGCCCACAAACACGTGCATTTGCACTGGAAGTTATGTTTGGATCCCCAAACAACCATGAATAACACACATGTGTCCATAACTCTGCAGGCAAACATCCGCAAGGGGGTGAAGAGTGCAACGTGCGTTGTTTTTTGTTGTTGCTGTTGTTGTTTTGGCAAAATTGACATTTTTATTGTTTACATTAGAGTCTCTGAGTTAGAATTTTCCTATTACTTCATGATTGCTATCATTTTATTCGTCCACTATGAAGCACCTTTAAATGAGAAGCTGTTATGTGAGAGGTGCTGGGCATACAAAGATGAAAGACATGGTCGCTTCTGCTGAGAAATACCTGGTCTAGTGTGTAATAATAAATAGGCATTGAAGGAAGTTCTCCTCTCCCCAACCTGGAAGAATTAATCACAGGCTGCGTGAGCATTGAACTACCAAAAATAGTATTTGCTTGATGGCTTGCAGCGGTTCTCAACCTGTGGGTCGCGACCCCTTTGGCAGTGGAACGACCCTTTCACAGGGGTCGCCTAAGACCATCCTGCATATCAGATATTTACATTATGATTCATAACAGTAGCAACATTGCAGTTATAAAGTAGCAACGAAAATAATTTTATGGTTGGGTCACAACATGAGGAACTGTATTTAAAGGGCCAGAAGGTTGAGAACCACTGGAAAGGAACATATGAACACTTTGAAAATCAGTCTAAAACTCCTTAGCCTGACCCATACCCACAGTTGGCCTCATTTCTTACTGTCAAAATTTGTGAGTGAATTCATGTGTGTACATCTTCCCATACATTCATCACAATCGATTGCTCTTTCTGTAGTTGTACCAATCAGTATTAAGTGCCACTTCTGTGTCAGACAGTGTGCTGGACGCTTTACAGACTCACCCTGCTTAATAAAGGAAAAGGAGTGATGGATTGCGAAACTGGATGTTCTGATCACAAAACTAGAGGTAAATCACTTCATATCTCTATTTTAAGTATTCAAAATGAGGAGAGTTCGCTCTGAAGCCCTGTTGTGCTGTAACAAATCAATAAAATTGTGAGAACTGGTGGTTTCCTAAGTGTTACATGAGGAAAATATTAATGCTTAGTATCGGTAACTCTAACTTTCTCTGTTCTATGGATACCTGTTAAGAGAAAAAGGATTGAATAACAGACTGCTTAAAGAAATTAACTTCATTTTCAACAGATGGATTAAATTTGGGGACTAAAAATGTGATAGTTTTTTATAAAAAATTATAAAGAACATATGTGTGAAAACAATTTTTCAAGATAGGAACATTTTTGATTTCTTAATTTCCAAAAGGTGTTTCTTTAGCTACACATTTTAAATAGATGAATGCTTGGCAGATTAATATGATGATTTTACACTCCTACAAAGATTGGTACAAATTTTAACTGTAATAAAAATGCCAATTTTAGGAGCAGCCATATACACACTTAACCTGAAAACAGAACGCTGAGGGTTTTGACTCATTAAATTGCCCACTGCACTGTCCAGAGACACTTGTCCACCTTCTTGTTGTGTATGCCGCTTGTTATATATATTTTTTCTGGGCTGTTTATTCCGCAAAGGGCATTTGCAAAAGAGTTGGAAGCACTTTTTAGTAGCAGGTCCTTCTCTAGCGGAAGTTCATGCCCCTTGGTTCTCACATTTAACAGAAGCTCAGATAGCCTGCAGCATCTGTCCTTTTGGGTCCCTTCAGGATTGTGTACATTTCTTTGTCATATCGTCATTTCTCAAACCACAGGTTTTCTTTAAATAGCAGCCTTGTCCCGGTAGAATTATGGTGAACTGTAATGCTATAATTTGAAGAATATCCCACTTCCAAGTGCATCATCCTAATTGACTTAAATATTTGAGACATGTATTTTAATGTCTTTCTCTGTTAAGAGGCAACAGAGTATGACCATGCTTCTGCAAGGAAATGGAAAAGGAAGTATTGTTTATTTTCTGTTCATATTTGCTTAGTGTGTCCAGTTTCATTGATTGTGTAACAACACAACAGGTCCAAAATAATTAAAACACCAAACAGAAAATTAGGCCACCAGATAAAAGGTAAACAAATAGACAAAGAAACTGAAAAATGTAGCCACTTATTTTTTTAAAGTGGTATTTATATATATTTTTATAGCATTGTGTAGACATATTCCAAATAAGCTACAAATACACAGATGCCTGCATCCCCTATAAATAAATAAATAAACCACTGTTTATATCTATCATTTAGAACAAAGAGAAGTTCCAGAGACATGCAATTCACCTAATTTCACTTCATCTGTCCCTAGGTTTAGAAAGGTTACCTGAAACATAATAATTCTAAAGAGCTTATTAGAATTACATGCTGTTTTTCAACCCAGGGAAATTTGACTCTAGATGTTAGATTTTAAGAACCAGCACAGTTTCCCACTTTACTTTTTACACACATGCCAAAAAAATATCTATAGAAGATGAAACAATGTCTCACTCTTTATCTGGAGGCTGCGATGAAGTCTAATCAGACCGGAAGCCTGTTACTTTTTATGCGTTCAGATTTTCTGTAGGCACATTTGTAAACGGGGAAATCTCTTGAGATTCTACCTGCTCAGTTTCAGGGGTGTTTGCGCTTTCTTTCACAATGAATTGCAGAATGCCATTTAACGTCAAGGTTTCTAATTGTGCAACTGCGCCGCTACCCACCTTTCTATTGACCGCCTTTCCTTGTTTTTTTGTTTCACCAGCAAGATTCTCACCTTGCTGCACATTCTTTTAACTTGGCCATCAATACATAAAGTCGAGAAATCTTTCTCAGTCCTGATGCTTACAGCAGCACTTCACTTATCACTTCTTTCCACCCTCAGAGGGAAGCTCTATCTGAAGTGGCTGTTGATGGTGTCTTTACTGCTGTTACATGGGAGCCTTTTTTGAATACTATCATTGAAAGCTTCCTGAAGCTCAGTAAAGTATTGTCAGTTTGGTCAGCAATATTTGTGCTTCTTTGCCTCAGTGTCTATCTCTCCCTCTCTGCTTCTGTCCTCTATTTTCCCCTTTCTTTTAAATATGTGACAATGAAGTTGTTATGGGCTCACAATGTATTTGAACAAATCTGAATATATTTTCTTTATGTAAATTACTGTTGCTTTTTTGGCCACCATAACCATTAAATATATTTATTTTATTTAAACATTTATATGTATGTCTATAATAGATAAACATTTTTATATATTTAAAATATATACATGTTTCACTTAAAATAAATGTATACATATATATGCATATACATGAATATGCATATATGTATATATGTGTTTCCTTGTAGAAAGAATGTCATTTTTATTGAATTATCTCTACTAATATATAAAGTGCTCAAAACAGCAAGAATTATAAAATATATATAGCATTTAAAATAAATCTGTAAAATAGACAAATATATATATACACATTATTTATATGTATATATATACATATATATATCCCATGTTCAAAGGCTGTTAAATTGCGTTATTTACCCATATCTTCAGAAAAAAATCACTTCTACTGTCGTGGTAAACAACCTGCTTCCATAATTATAATGGTCTGGCCATCTAGCAAATTCAGCATGAAATTATAGCTAATTTGCCTACAAACATCAGGTGGTCATAATAATCTGGCCACTCAGTATAGTCCTTGCTTTCTCTAGTTCAGTGGCTCTCAATCTTGGCTGCACATTAGAATCACCTGGGAATCGTTTTAAAATCCTGATTTCTGGGCCTCATCCTCCGGAAATTCTGTTTCTTTGTTATGGGGTGGGGCCACAACATTAGTAACAAAGAAACAGAATTTCCAGAGGATGAGGCCCAGAAATCAGGATTTTTAAAAGATTCCCAGGTGATTCTAATGTACAGCCAAGGTTGAGAACCACTGTGTTGGAATTTTAATTTCTATTGAGCCAATTATGTATTTCAACACATTTGTATAACTTCCAAAAATATCTTATAATCTCTTTTCATAAACCCCAACAGAGCCAAAATCGGGCATGCAATATTTTCCCAAATATTCGTAGAACACATTTGAATTATTTTCCCCTTAAGCCAAGTTTTGGCTGTATCATTTAAATAATTATGGAATAAATAGTCATATCTATTACATACCAAGATATTTTTTTGTTCCTATAATTTATGAGGGTTTTTGGTCATTTCATATGGTAAAGATCCTTTGAACTGTTTATTGAAAATATATGTATTAATAATAAAAATGACTATGTCTTTCAAGAAATACATTTCCTTAGTAGCTAAAAGTGTTGGTATCAGATTCATGTATCAGGATTAACAGCTTTGGTAGGGCTCATGTGATGATAGAATATAGAACAGAGTCAATTATTAAAAGCTGCATTATTTTTCAGCTCTCAGTTTCTTTAGAAATGTAGAGAGGGGACAAATAGACAAAAATAAAATTTAAAATCCTATATAATAAAACCCCAATATGCAAATAGGCCAAATGGCAGAACGACTGGTCGCTATAATGCACACTGACCACTAGGGAGTGGTCAACACAGGAGCTGCCCCCTGGTGGTCAGTGTGCTCCCACAGGGCGAGCGCCGCTCAGCCAGAAGCTGGGCTCACAGCTGGTGAGTGCTGCGGCAGTGGTTGGAGCCTCTCCCACCTCCACGGCAGCAGCAGCAGCAGCAGGGCTGAGCAGCAGCGAGCTGAGCAGTAAGGAGCGAGGGGTCCCGGATTGCAAGATGGCACAGGCCAGGCTGAGGGAACTCCCCCTCCCTCCCCGCCCCATCCATGCACCTGACCTCTAGTATGTCAATAAACAAAGTTAATTTTTAACTTAGTCTAAATATATTTAAATATGAAAATATGATATGATAATTTAAGAAAATATTTTATTCAGTCCATTGTGAATATTTAGTTATAATTTAATTTCACTTACTTCAACTATAAAGACAAAGGTTTATTTTAAAATTCATAAAATTCATTTTCATGGAGATGAAAATCTAACTGTAATATGGAAAACATAGACTTTTTCTATGATATTCTAAATTAATTAAAAAGAATAGAATTTAATGTAATTAGGTATTCACAACTAATAATCTTAACTATAAACCCCAGCCTTTTAACTTATCAACAGGATTTAATCTTTTAATGATTTTTGTATTGAAACATATTAAACAAACAACAAAATTTTGGGAGGTAGCACTCTTTCACTCTGAATCCAGTAACAAGAAGCAGTAAATTCAAAGCCAGTTTATATGCAGCAACATCTTGAATGTTTCCAGCCAAATTTTTGTTAACTACTATGAAAAGGGTACTTAGGAACCACATAACATTATTTCTTTGATATTTTATTTATTTGGTAAAATGTACTTTTGAGTTCTTATCACTTGTTAGATATTATGAGAATAGATGAAAAAGGAACCTATTCAATGGTATAAAGCTATATTTCTATACAAAATGGAGAAAGCTGCAGAGGAAACATGTACAAACACTATATATATATAAATTTCTCTCTTTTTGCCCTCCCATTCTGCATCTCTCTATAGTACTGTAGTGATCAGTCAAAAATTTGGTTTACAGTCTCTGTAAAATGTTGGCTGCTAAAATTACCACCTGCAATGCTCTGAACACTATGGATAGTAAAATCATTGAAAGGATGCTCACTCTGTTCTATGCTGTGAATTTTGGAGCCTTCATATATGAGGATGATAGAAAGAAGTAAGTAATTGTGCATAATAAGTCACTGCATGGGAGAAAGAAAGTGGAGATAGAGGGAGGCTTCAGACATGTGCTTTTATCACGGGCATTTGGTCTTTGAGCATCGAAGACCTTTAATTATGCTCTATTCCTCATGATGGCGGGAGGACATCCCCACCAGGACAGTTCTCTGGCTTTCACAAGGAGTTTTAATGATTTTACTTCCAGGTAGACTCCTGAAGGGAAGCACTAAAAATGAATATATAGCACGGTAGTGTCATAAGGAACAATTGTAAATTGTACTTTGTAATGAGTTATCTGTAAATAAAGACACACATCTATCAGGCACACTTTTAAATAATGAGACCAATTTGAGATTATGTGTCCTGGAATTGGCAATTTCAGTTTCAGGAAAGAAAATGATTCGTAAAATTGCATCTTCCTCATTGAAAGTGAATGACAGAAAAAAAGAGCTTATTGCAGCCTATGAGGCAAAAACAAAAACAAAAAACCCTTATTTGCAAGACACTATGTAATTGTTTTAATTTCACTTACCAAGCCATTTGCTTTGACATTTATGATAGAAATGAGATAATTTAGGTAAATAAGTACATATGCTAAATATTTTTAAGAGGTTACCTGACTTGTACAAATATATTTAAATTAAGGTTTTGATATGAGGCTTTTAAATATAGGTAAAAAGACACATTTATCTATTTTATTAAACCCCTGTAAAGTTTTCTTTTAAATACTAGATTACAGTGTCAATGATTTCCTTACACGGATAGTGGTCCTGTTTTCCTCCTAACACAATTATATTAAAGTTTAATGGCATCAATTATAATATCTAACTGGTATCTGGAAGCTTGTGGAGAGCCCAAAGGTTTTATACAAATTTATATGTATAAAGCTCTCACTGATATATTTTGCCAGTAGATATTTTACCTTGAGTAGTCAGCGCTGCAAATCCCTTCCCACAAAAGATTAAAAACATCCTCCTATTACATCTAGAGATTTCTTTTTGTTATTCAAAGCCATGAATAAATTTAGGAAAATGTATATGATTTTAATGCCTTAAACCAGAAAGCTTTCTTGATTCCTATTAAAAAATGGAATATTTAATGTTTTTCTTCTTCTGTGGTACTTTTTTGATATGTAGCAAAGAACAAAACACATTCTCAGAACATATAAAACAAAAAACTGTGTTTGAAGTATTATAATAAAACAACCTCCTTCCTTTAATGCTAAGTCCCTTTTTTAATGAAGATCTCTGGCAGCTCTTGAATGTATAACTAGTTTATATCATGGGATGAAGCTGTCTGTTCTGATGATTGACATGAGCCCACATTACAATGTGATTCTGAAAATTAGTCCATAGAGGTCCTTTTCAGGTACTTCTCAGACTGAGAGCTGCCCTCCAACTACAGTAGAGCCTTTTTAACCCCACTCATTGGTATTCTAATCTGGAAGTGTGTCCTGCCTTTTAAATAACTCGGGCATTCAGGCTCGTACCCCCCTTGACACATTACTTAGCCAAAGGATTCAAATGAGATTCAAGAAACATGCAGTACAGCACAAAGGGATTGGAATATGCACAATTAATAATCACACAGTTAATTCATTTTTAATGCAAGGAGTATTTCTGAAATTTCACATTCAGATTGTAACACAAAGTAGTAGCTGTCTACCCTGATTACATTTCCAAGATTCTAAAATATAGACACAATTCTTAAGTAATTATTTTTATTTTAAACAGATTCTCCTAAAGGCATACCTTTAAGTAACATTAAGGTTATGCTACAAATTGATGAAATTTGAAAATAGGATTCCTTTCCATCCAGGTATTGTGTGATTAAATAAACACTTTGAGAGTCTTTACAAGAATAGGAAGAAGGTACATCTTTGATTAGGAAGGGCTGCAGTGGGGTTTTGATTATCTTGGGTCAAAGCCAACCAACTGCATTACACAGGGCAATGTTTTGTTTCTCTCACAGTTTTCTTTTAGATAAGTATTCTTATATATCCAGTGCTAACGCTCTTCCTGCCAGTGTTTGTAGTTCATTGCAACAAGAATGTCAGTAGAGCTACAACAATTCTAAGATTTTATAAATATAGCCAGGAAGACAACAAGCCATTGAATCAACAATCAGATGCTAGTGTTTTTTTTTCTATATTTCAACACTAAGTAAATGCATTCATTTACCATTTATACGTTGCATGTCTTCTACATGCCAGATTCTGGGGATTAAAGCCATGAACAGAAGATGCGAAGTCAAGCTCTCATACAACTTATATTCTACATCATAAATAAATGATTATAATACATTCAGAGAATGATAAGTGCCATATAGAAAAATTGAGCATGGTAAGAGAATGGAGTGATGGGAGAAGTAGAGGAGAGGGACAGATCATAGGAAGGTAGAATTTAAGGGAGAGATTTGAATGAGCCATGAGGAAACATGTGGTGGGGGTACACTTGGTTGAATAAAGAGCAAGAACATAGGCCTCAGGAGGTCATGAGCTTCCCAGGTTAGTAGAAGCCCGATATAGCTGGATCAAGAGTGGAATGAGCAGAAGTGTCTCAGAATCAATTGGTTCATCATTTGTGAGCCTAAATGGGCCATTGGCGTGGCCTGACACATTACATCATATATGTTGATCTATTGGGCTTGTCCTTACAGAAATAGCCTGAGAGTCAAGCAGGATGCAACATACAGACAATATTACAAGAAATTCAATTAAGTGGTAAAAATATTTTTATCAGCCAGCTGCATCAGCTATCTGAGGTAACTATTGGGTGGGCTGCAGCTTCAACATTAGTATGTAGTATGTATTTTTAAATCATTTATGCTTTACTATGATTTGCAGTCATATCAATGGAAGATTCCCAGATAATATGAATTCTGTAATTGGGCAGGTCATTTTCCAAAAGATCCAGTACTTCCCATACCTTCCCTTCCCTTCACCACCATCCTCATCACACTCTATCCTGATATAAGAAATGAAAATTGACATTTGATGGGAACCAGGGTGAGTACAAACCTTAAGAATGGTTGGCATATTTTTGTTATATTTGTAGAGTGGGAGTCTATGTTATTTAATTAGATGGACTAGCTTTTTTTGTCATACACACAATGTCTTCAGACTCTAGTTTGGAAGAGTAGTTCCAGGCAGGCTAGTTGCCAATGGCTTCTCCAATCTATTTGTGAAAGTGCATACCAATTTTTGGTATTTGTTTAAAAGTTTCTTAAGCTAATTCATTGCTGGCTGCCTTCTTTTAGTTCTATATTTTATTTTTCTTGTATTTTTCCTTGACTCTTTTCCTTTCCCCCCCTCCCCTCCCCTCCCCTTCAACCCTCCCCTCTCTCCTCTCCTCCTGTCTCCATTCATTTCCTTCCCTTTCTTATAAATTACTGGGATTGGCACATGACCTTAACCTGGACCACTAATATCAGTTTTCAAGCATGAATAGTTCTCAATCTTCGAACCACAGAGAAATATGAACTAGTTTTATTTAATGTCTTACTTTTACTAGTGTCCTGAAAGGTGAAATCATTCATGCACAGGTAATTGTTCCAGTGAGATTCCTTATCTTCTTCATGTGTGATTGCAATTTATAAATACCAATTGGGTAATTGCTGGGAGAGGTTTACAAAGCAAATGTGTCTAATGCATGGTTAATACATTGTACTCCCAATTGATTGTATTATTTACGATGTTAATGAACCTGATATTCTTTCTCTCATCAAGGGCATCATTAGGTTTGTCTAATGCTCAATAGTTTGACCAGTGCTTGATTTTGCCTGGAAGAAGGAGGGGTAGGAAGGTTAGCTCTCTCTCTCTCTAATACAGTATCCTCTACAGTACTATACACAACCCATATGCTAGTCTAGTGAACAGAGCTCAAATTTGGTCATAATCATGAATGCCTAGAATACAAATTTGAGAGATGTTTCAATATCAAATTCTCAATATCATTTCTCTTAATAAACTCGAATCTTTAAAGTAAGATGGCAAAACTTCTGTAGCAAGAAGTACACAAAACTTTTATATTCATTATATCTTTTAGAAAATCAACCCATTTAAAAAATGGTTGTCAATGGTGATTTATAAGAGGGTAAGATAAATTAAAATTCTTTCAGCAGAAGTTTCCCCTTGCAGATTGTTTCAGGCCTAATGTCAAAAGTGAACATTTTATTACCTATAAATATGTACCCATTGGTATTTCCATTACCAAATATTAACAATGGGTACAAAGAAAACAAACTAACAAAAACCAAACCAAAGCAAAAGTTAAAAAGAAAATACTTTACTGCCTAAAAGATTACTGGTCATTTGAAGAGGAAGTAAGAATATTAGCCCAATGTCAGGAAGCAGATTGAATAAGATCAAATGTAATTTTTACCCTTTCCTTTTGGAGGGCACTGCCAGATCTCCAAAGTAAGAGAGAAAAGAGAAATTGTGTAGCTTTCTTCTGGAAGCATCATACTCCTTGTATCAGTCTCTATACAACCTCAATTAGTGCTTGTGAATCAAAGAGCAGACCTACAAGGTGTTTTACCCATGCGACTTTGCCTATCCATACCTGCTTCCCTAGAGCAGATCATAAATGCCCAGGGAGACAGAGTGTTTGAGAGTATCTTCTTACCAAATTGTGATACAAAGCCCTCTGAGGAAGCCAACCGTCTTGGAGATCTTCAAAAAGCAATTTAACCTCCCTCTCTCCTACATATCTTTAAAGAAAATAGCTGAGTTGAATGGAAATGCCAGGTATGGAAAAGGAAAAAAAAACATTATTTAGGTTTTTCCTGTTTTAATTTCACTAATGTTTGTAGGGAAAATGTTGCCTAGAAAGACAATGCAATTGCACCCATCCTATATCATAAAAGGCTAATATGCAAATAGACCAAACAGCAGAATGACTGGTCACTATGACGTGCACTGACCATCAGGGGGCAGATGCTCAATGCAGGAGCTTCCCCCTGGTGGTTAGTGCACTCCAACAGGGGCAGCACCGCTCAGCCAGAAACCCAGAAGACAGGCTCACTGCTGGAGAGCACAGCAAAGTTGGCGGGAGCTCCCAGACTGTGAGAGGGCACAGGCCAGGCTAAGGGAACACCCTCCCCCCACCCCCAGTTCCCCAAGGGCAGGAATGTCTTGCACTGGACCTCTAGTTGCTTATATTTAAGTTAGGTAAGACTCTCTTTACTAGTGTAGCCTCCCTAATTATCACAACAAACTTAATAATACATAGGCTTACAAATGAGCTGGCATAGCATACAGACTAGAAGTGATCCATATTATAATTAAATCTGTTTACAGAGTTCTACCTGAAGGAAAATTGTACCATGAGATAATAAAGGTATGTACTACCACACTCTGTCTGCAGATAAAGATTCAATGTGGTACAGAAGACATTTGAATAAGAAAACAGATTTTTTTTTTTTTAACTAGAGGATATAATTATGCTAGTCATTTTTTATTGTGCATTCTCTCTACTTCTATATTTGTTAAAGACAAGGTGACTTTGGGAAATTTTCTATTACTCTTTAGTTTTATATTGCATTTTCTATTTCTCTTGAGATTTGTGTTGTCATTTCTCCAAAAATTTCAAAGTACTTTTCCAAAACTTAATAATGCATTCCAGTAACAGGCATTCAAAGGAAGGAGGGAAAGAGCCTGTCAGGATAGTAGTAGAAAGACATTCACTAAAGTACTTGACTGAAAAAAACCCCATACATAACTTTTTCCCTGCATTGACCTAGTCACTATTCTTGACTCAATTTTAATTTTTTTTGTTTCTTTTTAAAATCATTATCGTTGAAAGTATCACATATGTCTCCCTTCACCCCCCCCCCCATTAACCTCTTCTAGCTAGCCTCCGCCCCTGCCCCAGGGGTCTTCACCACCCTACTGTCTGTGTCCAAGGGGTATACATATATGCATATAAGCCTTTTAGTTGATCTCTTCCCACCCACCTACCTTTATTTAGCTTATTCAAGCCAAATTTCAAAAACATTGATATGCCTTTAGGACTTAACTTTGAAAAGAGTGTTTATTTATCAGAACAATTAGTTGGGGTGAGAGCTTGATTTGAGGTTCACCATTAGCAGCAAAACAGTACCTTAATCATCAAGTATTTCTCTTCAGCAACTTCTTACTCTAGTTGCTCTTATGGTTTAAGGCAGTATTACCAGAAGACTCCTATTATCTGAGAGAGATATTAAATTCATAATTTAGATCCCATTGATACATTTATTAAAATGCACCAAATACTTAACATGTTTTCTACAAAATACTAGCTACAATAGTATTTGTGAACAAAATAAAATTATGTCAATAACTCAAAATTCATGCGATCTAAGTTTTCTCATATAATAAGCACTGACCATTTATAACATGTAGATGATATAGAATATTTTATCAATGTTTGTCCATTTAGTTTGTAGCTCACATCTTTATCATTTTTTTCCCCATGCCTACCCAAGCCTTGAGAACTAGCTCATGTTATTTGACTACTCACATTGTATTCAATTGTTGATCTATTTTTAGATTATTTGAATGTAAATGGTACACCAAGGAGTAAGTGTTATCTTTGGATTATCAAGATTTCTCTTCTTAACAGAAATGACAAGTAGTGCCTGTTGCTCTCATTTAAAAATCACCTTGATTTGATGGTACTCTTGGGTACAATTTCCACTCTCCCATTTTGGAGAGCTTTTTCACCATAAATACATTTTAAAACACAGAATGAGGTGATTTGGCCCATTTTGCTATGTATATAATTTAACCTTCAAAAGATTATGGTCTATGGAGCAAACAGGTTAATAGGAAGGTTTTAAAAAGACATTTTTTCATCTGATGGGACATAATCATACCTAAGGAGCTGTTATGGTCCATTGTATAAATCCTTCAAATTTATTGGCCCAAAACACAGTAATGGATCCTGCAGAGCATTGAAAATCTATCATGTTAATACAGCTGCTACATATGCAGAGTATGACGTTTATTCTCTCATCCACACCTTAGAGGATTTCTATGTAATTCTCATATTAATAGGCCTGATTCCTGTTCCTCAGATGGGATGCTTTGCCAAGCTCAGAAAAAGCATCTCAGGATTTGCGTTGAAATCAATGAAGATAACATATTCTTGCAAAACACTGCCAGGTCTAACAAAAATATTTGCTTTTTCAGAATTCCCAGAGGAATCACACCACTTCAGGTTTGTAAAGCAACAAAGAGCTTTTGTAAAGTTATTAGTTTACAAATCAGCACCTGAAATCTTTCAATTGAATCCAGCTAAATGCCAAGGTACAGTCCCTTCAAAACTCCTTTCATTGATGTTGACAAGATTGGTTTTGTTCTGAACACATATGTATATTTCTGCCTTTATAGACTGATGGGTCTTTCTGGAAAGCCTGAGATGCTCTCTATCACAATGTTCAGTTTCTCTTAGCATTATTTCCTTCCTCTCCACGCAGAGCTGTAAAACCAAAGGCCATGGCAATGCCATTTTATGGTCACTCAGAATACAGATCTGCAATGTCAGAGAAGCCTTGATCCTAATCTGTGTCTGTCCTTAGCTGCACAGACATAATAGAGACTATAACTGGAGCCAACATAGGGTATAATTATGTTTGTATTATAACCTATGTATAATACACCCAAATCTACCCAAATCCTAGGACCTCCGACGGAATAATGGTAGTGGCTGAAGGAATATTCCTACACAGTTTTACTCTAACTAGAAAGGAACACCACTTTGGCCTTGCTCAGTCTCCAGTGATAGGCTGCCTTGAAAATGGAATGACCATGAGCAAGGCATCTGGGCAGACCCTAAAGGACCTGACAGCTGCAGGCTGTTTGAAGCAATTCTTCTTTGAGTAGACATCCGGAAGATGCACCTTTGTGCCTACAACTGACTATTCTTTGCACCACTTGAATCTATTTCTCTGTATGGGGGGTGGGGGGACAATAATCCCCCAAATGCTAGAGTATTTAGAATACTTTCTTTTCCCCCATGAACAATTTTCCAAGTAAATGGTTAAGTCCCTTGTATATTCTCCTAGTTCTGCTCTACAGGCAGGCTAAATCTTGTGCTCTTTTGGAATATAGTCTCATCCCTCTCTTATCAGACCCAGTGTACCTCAGCTGACCCAACCTTACATATACTAGTAGACCAATAGTCAGGAGTGCAAGTGGTGGCAGTTGCTGAGAGACAATGATGACCTTCCAGGAATAAGCCTCTGCATTGTCTAGGACAGCGGTTCTCAACCTGTGGGTCGCGACCCCTTTGGCGGTCGAACGATCCTTTCACAGGGGTTGCCTAAGACCATCCTGCATATCACATATTTACATTACAATTCATAACCGTAGCAACATTACAGTTATGAAGTAGCAACGAAAATAATTTTATGGTTGGGTTACAACATGAGGAACTGTATTTAAAGGGCCGGAAGGTTGAGAACCACTGGCTTAGGAGGTTCATTATCTGTTAACAGGGAGAGATAGACTATTCCTATAGATTAAAAGGATTCAGAAGAGTCTGGGACCCAAAGTTGTGGAGAATCCACCCAGATATCCTCATCTCTAGTGTCAGATGCTCAGGATTTTATTCTGATCTTGGCATAACAGACCTGCTTTGGTTAGGGGACTTAATCGTATTTGAAGTTCAGCCACTTGACCTAGTACATCCCCAGCGTGGTTCTCAGCCTTCTTTTCCATCCAGTTAAAGGTGATGAGAGCTCCCTTTAAAGACAAGACCCCGCATCTTTCACACTTTATAACTTCCCATCAGCTGTTCATGATCTCTCACAGAGCATCGAGGCTTAGCATCACCCATCCCATCTCATTCCATTATCCCTATAGTTACTACATTGTTCCTATATATGAAAAACTCAGTTCATTTGCATGCATTCTCTTCCACCAGAAGAGTTTTCACAATTGGACCACTTCCTTGTGCCAGTGGCTGTCTGTGCTCCATCCACCACCAGTGATGGGTCCTCTTGGCCAGCTGGGCAATGATCCTGTTGTGTATTTTGTGAGACCATTCTCAGTAAAAACTGTCATTGGTTAGGTCCCCCAGAAGCCAAAGGGAAACAGAGTTTGGGACGAAAAACCTTTTGGGGGGCATCATGATGTGTTAAGCAGGGAGAAATAACGTGTGATGGGGTGGAGGAAATGGTCACTGCCAATCAGGTCTGACAGCCAAGCCTGCATTGGCAGGGGGATAGGAGCAAGGATTGCCCTTTGCAGTGTCCTGCATGGAGCTCAAATGGCCAGTCACCTAAACTGGCCCTAACAAATGTATAACTTTGGATGAAGGAGATCTCTACAGCTGAAACAGACCATAAAAGGAGTTGACATTGGAGACAGTTGACTGACAATACTCCCCATAGCTGGGCAGAAAGTATTTCTGTGTCTACCATGTGACATAAGAAAATTTATGGAGTTAAGACCAGGATGCAGCTGAAGCAAATTTCTAGCTGTTATTTCTTTGATGAATTAAAAGAGGATGAAAATATATGAGCCATGATTATCTATCTATCTATTTATCTATCTCTCTATCTATCTCATCTATGTATTAAGTGAACAACAAAATAACTAACAGAAAGTGATATGAAAGGAGTGGTATGTTCAAACAAACATGTTAGCAAAATTGACTATTTAGAAAAATAATCAATTTTGATAGTCACTTTATAGTAATCATTCAAAAATTTGAGGTATGTAAATAATTAAGTGTTAAAATTGAACCATAAAAATGAAATATATTTTAATATATAGCTGATCTAAGAATAAATTTGCGGCATCTAATACGGTGTTGGAGTAGATAGTTTCCTAAAGCACTTACTTACATGATTATGGATCCTTATATTTTAAACATGTTTACAAATTCAGAAATAAAATAAAGAGAAAAAACTCCCAAAAATATTAATATAAGAAATTATGAAATTCAAGACATCTTATATTGAGGCCAGTGTATTTCACTTTTGACTTCATAATTATTGAACATGTCTTTAAAACTTCTTGGATGAGGAAAAGCAGATGATTTTCAAAAACTGCAAGCACTTGGGAGAATTTCTTGAAGGCTTTTCTGGGGGAACCACAGGATATATTGCCATGAATATGGTAATTCATTCACTTTTGCACACTCTCTCTTCTCACTCCTTTTCTTCTATTCCCCCTCCCCCTTGCTATATTTCTTCTATAAGTAGGTACTATAAGTAGGTACCTTTTAAACTTTATTTTTATTGTTGACACTATTACAGATGTCCCTATTCCTCCCACCCCTTGCCCATCTTCACCCAGCCCTTGCCCCACCTTCCCTCTGGCCATCACCACACTGTTGTCTGTATCCATGGGTTATGTATATATGTTCTTTGGCTAATCTCTTTACTTAGTTTCATCCAAATCCCCCTCAATCCTCCACCCTCTGAAAGCTATTGGTCTGTTGTTACATGTATCCATACCTCTGGCTTTATTTTGTTCACCAGTTTATTTTGTTCATTCGATTCCACATATAAGTGAGATCATATGGTATTTGTCTTTCTCTGACTGGCTTATTTTACTTAGCATAATACTCTCCAGGTCCATCCATGTTCTCACAAAATGTAAGAGTTCCTTCTTTTTTCAGCCCTGTAGCATTCCATGTGTAAATGAACCACAGTTTGTTGTTGTTGTTCTTGTTTTTGTTTTTTTATCCACTCATCTACTGATGGGCACCTGGGCTTTTCCCAGATCTTGGCTATTGTAAACAATGCAGTTATGAAAAAAGGGGTGCATGTATTCTTTCTGGTTGGCGTTTCAACTAGTTTTTAAACATAAAAGTTACAGAAGAACCAAAATGAAAAAATTAACAAATTTAAAGTCATTACCAAAGTATAGGAGAGAAGATGTTTATGACAAATGTGACACAGCAAGGTTTAATAGCCTTTAATATGCAAGAAATTTTTCCAAATTCACAAACAATAATAAGAACCAATATCAAGAGAAGACATAAAAATCCATAATAAAATATTTTATTTTGTATCTTTCATTTTTGCCAGGATATTTTCTTTGTCTCCCAATTTAGGCTAAATATTACACCATGAGTAGCCTCAAGTTTTGCATCATATGTTACTTCTCTGAAATCGTTTCCACTCATTCACAATAAAAATGGAAAACTGCTATGAGTTTCACTCTAAGGTAGTGTTGTGACTAATCATTTATTAATGTTTAGATTTGAATTAATATGTAATACAGTGTAGGAGTGGACATTTACTTACAGGTTATGCTTCATGTAATTATGATCATCTATGCAAATCTAAATAGGAGCAGAAAATCTTAACTTGGGATAAGAAAGCACTTTGATCGACTTTTAGTTATCCGGCTCATTTCTTAACTACTTCCTTTCATTTTGTAATTTTGGCTTTGGGAAGCTGCTATTCAAACATTGTTATCCAAATTACGGTAGAAGAATGACAACACTAGTAGTAAACGGACCCCCCTTCCACTGGCTACTGAACATTCAGATACAGGAAATGGGAAGAATGTCAGGGACCCTTCAGACCTGAGGCTTGGCTCAGAAGGCTGGCAGTGTACTGTCCCCTTTACTTCCTGTTTCCTCACACTCAGAAACAAGGAAGGTATTTCTTATCTGAGCATAATGCCAGTTCTTGTTTCAGTGGCTTCTGAATAAGCGAGCTGTTTCTAAAACATGGCCCCTCGGTGGGACCCAGAAGCCAAGCCTGCAGGCGTCCCTCCTGGCTCCATCCTGCCCTTTCCGTCATGTGGCTGTGGACCTCATCAGCCTAATGCTCTGCTCTGAACTGTCTTCGGGATCTCATTTTCCACCGACTGCAAGGAGTTTACGTGCTGTTACTTATTTGGCAATAAGGTCGGAAGCACGTTTTGCTTGTCGAGCATATGTCTGATCAAAAAGGCGTGCCCCTGCTTATGGATGCTCGTGCTGTAAATCTGCTTCTGGCCTCCGAACTGATCTCATCAGGAGTAAACCTGAGCCGCACTTCCCGACAGTTATGTTGAGATGGTAACCCTGTGAGGCACATTGGCCTTTTCTTTGGGTGAATCAGGGCATAAGCACTGCCTGGGCAGATTTCAATAGACAGCTAGTGCCATCAGCAGGATCTTCTGCTGCACATGTTAAGACATTGCCCAGCTGAAATATTTAAAATGGGGCCTTTTCACTTGATTTCTTGGTAAAAAGGGATTCTCACTGAAAGGGGAAATATTGTTATTTTGGGGATGAACTTCCTTCAAAGAGGCACGTGGGCTCTGATGTCTGTTCTTGGAGGGTGGGTCGCAGTCCGTCAGACATTGGGGTCTGTGTTGACTACAGATGAGCATCCTTTTTGCTTTATGTGGTGGCTTTGGACTATGTCAACTTAGTGAAGTTGGAACTTTGTTTCCCAGAACTGCTTTTCTGAATGATGGTAGGTTAGGTTTAACCACAAGGGAAATTTGTGTAAAGGAGCAACTATTTCCACACTTTGAATGTCTGACTAGGCACTGAGGTGGCTCACACATTCTGTCCTGCTCTCTCAGCCTGTTGGCATGGGGCAGTAGCCGGCCAGAAGCTCCTCCAACTCCCACTCACTCTCCTCTCTCAGCATCTCTGAACCCTGGACCACTTGCAGGGGCAGCTCCATGGTGAAGTGTGTAGCTGGTCCTGCAGGTCACCTGCATCACTGAAGCTGTAGGCAATGAGGGACAGACCTGAGTTCCAGCTTGTCCTCACTCTCTCCACTTTGCACCCATGATTAATTCCCAGCTGTCTGCGCTGCTGATCATGCTCAGCACCAAAACGCAGGAGCCACAGTCTTCCATAGATGGCTTAACCCTCTCCCAAAGAATGTGAAATTAAATTCCTATAACAAATTCTTTATTCTACGTTACTCATAGGGTTTCCATGTTTCCAGACAATCTATAACTGATACACTATGGTTGAGCGCTCTCTTATCATCCATTCTGTGCATAACAGCCAGAAGGGCAAACATTTCCCTCCTTTCCCATTCAATGGATGAACACGTGGCTTTTTTTTTCTTTTCTTTTCTTGATTGGAAAGGCAGTAAGATTTTAATCCTTAAGTGTTTTTGTCCCTTCTGCACTCTTGTGCTTCTAGTTAAGTAGAGACAGTAACTATTGGTCCCTTGGTGAATAAAATGCCAAACCACACATGACACCCCCTTTGCACTCCCTATTAAAATTTTACAGGTCAAAAATCCAAAACCCAGTTAATAAAAATTGTTCTTCATCATAAGTGACAGGAGAGAACAGGTCAATCTATGGAATAATGGCACAGTAATTAGAAACTTTGTAGTTGATAAAGTGTGACTGTTAATCAATGTTTGGCTAATTAATCAATATTTTAATCATTAGACCTTTTAAATTTGTTTTAATGAGCATTTCCTCTAATTCCCCTGATCCCATTGCTTCCGATTATCACTATTAAAGAGCAAAGCGAGGATTTGTCTTCTCAGTGTCCGGTATCTCTAAAGACTTTGTGCATAGAGAGATCCAAGAATACACAGATTTAAGTGGTTACTCAGGAGAGGTATAAAGTCACCACATTATCATGGAACATTTGCTTAATGGCAAAAGTTATGATTTAGAACATCACATTAAAACCATCATAAACCTTCGCTTCTCAAAGGGTGTTTGGAAATATGTATTCCTTTCCTAGCAGTCGGTGTTCTCAAATTCTTATTGTCTCCTATTTCAGATTCCATATTTGCTTTCATGCTGTGTCATAAACTTTGGTTGGCACCAAGGCCATTGTTTGGTACACCTTTTCTTCATTTTCTTTCTGCTTTTCCCTGTTCCTCCCATTTTCAACCTGTGCCTTCTCTCCCTCCTCTTATTTACCAACACCTTTTCAACCAGAATCCCACCAGGGAAACAATCACATTTGAGATTTATGAACACGACATAAACAAGGACAACCATTTCCCCTCCCCCTTATTTGATGAGAAAAATCAGTGAAGTTCAGAAAGACTGAGAGATGTGTCCAAAGGACATAAAATCTAAAATAGAACCCAAGTCACCTAAGTGTTTTATTACGTATTCAATGCTATCCTTAAAATTGACTTGGAGATTTGACTTGGACAAGAGGCCTTTCCAATAAGTTAGATAAATTCTTTCATTTTTCTGCCGTCTTTGTGCAGCAGCTATCATTTCCCATAATAGTCACTACAAATAAAGACATAAGTAAAAGAAGTAGGAAGAAGTACTTTTGAGGGGATTTTTCAGAACTTCTAAACACAACGCTGTAGGAACGAGGCGCTGCGGGTCTTCCCGAACGACATCGACACCGTGTTAGTACACGGCAGTGCCCGAAATGAACAGAGCGTGGAATCGGCGTGGCTGTGCGGGTCTCAGACCATGGAACACTAAATAGGAAACCCTGGACCAGCCCAAACAGGATGATGGAATCCTGCTTACACTAAAATACATTTTGATTTCCTCATTTTTCTGAAAATTCAGGGAGCTTTGTAAACTACTATAGTCATGAGTGGAACTTATACTTAAATATTTGCTGAGAAGTACAATCGGTTTGCGCTGGAATTTTGGTAATCACACGTTTGGTAGCCGGTAGAGCTGTTCACAGCATTCCAGCTCCCTTTCCTCCCAGGCACATGGCAGCATTGCCCTACCTACCCACACCCCACCTTTGAAGTTAGATGACATCACTGATTTGCTTAGGCCAGACGTGACGTAGTCTCTCCTAGGGAGAAGAGTTAAAAACCCCTAGGTAATGTCTCTCTTACCTTTGGTGAAGAGATTGTGGAAGGTGAAACCTCTTCAATCTGGATCCCTGCCTGATGACAAGGAGCAAGGGCCCCTGGCAGACCTGCACTGGGCATGCAGCATAGAATCCACCCTAGCTGTGCTAAGCCTATCCTGACTGACAGGGCCTGTGTCGCGAAGGTTGTTGAGTGTTTGCCATGATGGTGCACAGCTTCTTTTCTTTTTACTTAGAATAACAGCCCTCCGCAGTGTCATGAGAATGGTATATGTTTCTCACATATGGGTGTGACACACACCAGAGAGCTGGATCATGTGTGTCGCTTTGGGCAGGTAACTTCTATTTTCGACAATGCTTCGTAGGATCTATGTCATGCTAGGATCTCTATATTCTATTGAATAGCTCTAACTGCCCCCTCTTCTTTCAGCTACAAATGTTGTGTTCCCTTTTACCTTCTTCTTATTACCCAAAATTCAATATACTGGTCCCTCTATCAGCAGTAAAGTAAATTCATGAAGGCAGTTACAAAATGCATACAGTTCTAACAGGATTTATTTATATTTCTCTAGTAAAGAAATTAACTGCCATTTTCAAGGGGAAAAAAATCCTGTAAACACATCTCTGTAATAAATTTTCCTTTATATTAAATATAAAAACGCAAGATACTATGTTCAACAAAGAAGGCTTGAAACTGATGTCTGGTATCCTTTTACTGATCCTCTCAGCCCTAACATGCAGGAGTCTTACATTAATTAGCAGTATATTTTGGCAGTCTCTGCTGAGTGCGATCCTCTGACACGGAAGGCCAGGAATCCTGGAGGTAAGCCATTAAGATCCTGAACCATCAGACAGTAACAGATTTTGGGTTTTAGGGGGTCAAAAAATAACACCACTGTTCCCAACCTGAGATCAGAACCAATTTACAGAGAATGATACAAGAGTCAGACAGTTAGAGATCAAGTGTCAGCGTTATTACTGATAAAAGCAACAGTGAAGGACATCACTTAGATAAGTCCTAATAGGCTTGCTAGGGCTCCTCTGAAGGGAAGGCACCCCTGCCCCCACTACCACCAACACAATAAACAACCCCCCTGCGTCTGCAGTGGTAGGAGCTCGGCCTGCTCCGCTCAACCAGCTTTATCACGTGACTGACAGCGGGTGGGAACCCACCCTCTCTATAGGCTGCCAGATCCAGAGGGAAAAGCAAAGAGACAGACTGCAGCAAGCATGTCCTGTCCACAGTTCAAACACAACAAGTTGCTCCTCTTTCCTGGAGAAGGAGAATGTTAGGCTGGTGAGTAGATGTTAGTTACTCTCCTGCAGTTTCTCAACCGCAGCACTGTTGACATTTGGGACTGGGCCATTCTTTGTGGTAGGGGCCGCTACACGTTGTAGGATCCACCCACTAGATACCAGTAGCATCCCCAACAGAGGTCGCAACTCCAAATGTAGCCAAATACTGCCAAATGTCCCGGGTGGGAGTGGGAGTGTGAAATGGCTCCTGATTAAGAACCACTGCCTAGGGACTTCTTTTACTTGGAAATGTGAGGGAAAAGCAGTGCATCACCCACTGATGAAAACTAGCAAATCAGTGGGGAAACCACTAGATTTTAAATTCCCTGATGATTTCTTTGGAAAGTAAAGCCTAGAAAAGTAACTTTGAAATTGGCAACAGTACAATAAATTCTAACTAATGATAACTCAGTCATTATCAGAAAAAAATATAAATCGATGTTACTAGGAAGAGAAAAAAATTATTGTATCTACTAATCAGAAAACAAATATTCATATAAATGTTATTAAAAATTAGCAGAAGAAGATCGAGACAGAAAGAAACAAAAAAGTAGAAGGAAAGAGTACCACCAAATTAATCCTTCCCAATATTTACATGTTCTCTATTTACACAACATTCTTCTGCATGTGGCAGGGGATTATAAAATGCACCTATACTTAATCATCTAAACTCTGTATCTTCCTTGTCATGAAATATACGAGTGTTATGACACACACCCATAAAAAGTTCAATATCAATATCATGTAGGATGTGATTCAGTGCAATTCAGCCCCTTCTTTTGCCTTTTGAAATCTATCTTGCAGCTCCCTGAAGTGAAGAAATCCCTGGCTTTGTTTCTGTCCTCAGTCTGAATCTCCCCCTCCATCAGAGGAATTTCATCTGGACTAGGTAAATTTCATACATCCAAATAAATCAATTTTCCATGTAGCTACAGATGCTGTGCACTTAACTATGAAAAATCATGTCAGCATCTAACCTTGGATAGTTAAGGTCATGGGATAAGACCAGAAACCAGGAGTAAGAGAATCAAGTATGTGCAGTGATGGGATGTTAGGCCTGGGCACAGGACCAGAGCAGAAGTCATTTAAAGATCAAAATGAAACCTCAGGTCAGATTATGCTTGGGTAAAATGAGAAAGATCCAAATTTTTAGGGTTTATAGCTTTTATGATGTCTTCAAGGATCTGATAAAGGCTAAGTACCCTGTTTCCAAAAATGTGTATACATATACACACATAAACAACAACAAAAAATCTAGAATTTTAGTGGGTCTTCACAGATTATTTATCTAAGACCAGAAAAGGCTGCTGGGCTGGTAGCCAGCATACCTACCTGTACAAAAGAACTTTCCTTCACAATGGCTGCATGGGTTAGTGCCTAAAATGAGACATCACCAAAATGAAAAGTGTGGGCAGTTACATAGATAATTTGAAACCAGAAACTTTTTTGAGGAAAAGGATATGTTTAATCCTAATTATCTTTTGGTGAAATATTTTTATCAATTAAATTCATGAGTCTTTTATGTATATTGTCATGAACACAGCTTTGATCTAGATATGAACATGTCCTACTAGTCTCCTTTTCCAGTTTATGCCCATCACTGAACCCTGCATTAAAAAGTTTAGAATATGATATACACAAGAGAACAGACATGCTAGGCCATGTGGTAATTTAAAGTATGCCTTTAACATTTTTTAACATAGTTACCCTATTGTGTTTTTAGAACATAAATCAGACTGGTTTTTAGAAATACCAGCCTAGATGGTTTTTGTTCTATCCATTTTTTTGTGTGCTTTTCTTAGCTACTCTACTTTGACTTTCTATTTTTTAAATTTTAATTTCATTTTTTTCTAGTCCTTGATATAACGTGTTCATGATTGCATTACTCTTTACCTTTGGTATTGCCGATAAAAACATGCATGCAAACTATAAATTAGCTCCCTAAACCTGCACTTTTCCTCTGTTCACCACAACCACAACTTAGCCCTTTGGTAAATTAGAATGCCAGCACACATTGAGTGTCTACTGTATACCAAGCAAAGAATGGTTCTCAACCTTCCTAATGCCGCGACCCTTTAATACAGTTCCTCATGTTGTGGTGACCCCCAATTTCATTGTTACAAATTGAACATAATTAAAGCATAGTGATTAATCACAAAAACAATATGTAATTATATATGTGTTTTCCGATGGTCTTAGGCGACCCCTGTGAAAGGGTCATTCGACCCCCAAAGGGGTCGCGACCCACAGGTTGAGAACCGCTGTTCTAAACACTTTATATGAACTATCTCATTCAATTCTCAAGAAACACTATAAAGTAACTAATTATTATCCCATTATCCCAAGTGAGGAATCTGAGGCCTAAAGGTTTCCTCTACTAAAAGGGACAGAGCAGGAATGCAAACTCAGGCCTTTGATTCTTAATATCCACTATACTACCTATAGGGCATTATAACAGGTACAATTCTGTGATTTTTAGTTTTCTTTTTCATAACCTCTATTTTTAATTTTTTAAATTTATATCTGTTTCCATACATCTTCCGAACATGTGTGTTCTGTATGTACTTTAGAAGCAATGTTAATTTTAATGTCTCTTAAGTTGATCAAATGAGAGATGGCTGCTTTCACATTGTGTGGGGCGTAAGGGCATTGCACACACAATCCCAATACGGAGTCGGTTGGCCTTTCTGATATTCTGCTGCATTTTAAGCATTTATAAAAATTTTGCTTAGCTTGTACTCAAAGTCTGTTTCATCTATTTCCAAATTTCCTCCTCCTACAGGTCTGAAAAAAATCTATAAAACACTTTTTAAAATTTGGTGCCTTAATTCTTCTCCTTTCAAAAATTTTCTTCTTATACCTCATAGAAGTAAGAAACTTAGTCAAGTGAAGAGAGCACGTTAAAGGAGTTCAGAAGGCTGTGATTTTATTCCTGACTATGCTACTGACCTGTTATATACCTTTGGGTTTAACCTCCTGGCACAAGACTCAGTGAAGAGGTGTTTCAGCTTCTCTGTGAACATGCACTCAATGGGCCAGATCCTTCAAATGAGCCAACTGCACTTGGGGATTAAGTTAAGCCATTTGGAGGGGCATTAACCCTTTCTGGTCAATGGATTTTTTTATGCACGAGCAGAGTAACTTACTAAAACAGTGCCCACTGTCCTTCATTACGCACTCCTTCTCCCCAGTTGCTAACTTGCACAGAAAGTGTCTCACTCAGTCAATAACTAAGCAATACTTGAGAGAAGTGCTGAGCAGTGGGGAAAAAGGAATAGCCAGTAAATGAAACGACCCTCGACAAACAGGTGAACAAACTGTAGAAATCAATGATGTGAGAATGGACTGCTTTCCCCTCCTCGCTGGATTGAGCGGGTCCCCTTTGCTGGATGCAGCATGCCAGGAGTAAACGGCTCTCAGAACAGCTCTGCATGGCCACTATGTTGCCTGGAAAAGACCCTATTCATTAAGTTCAGGCATGGCATCCGTTCCCCTCTGCATCAAAGATCAGCTCCTGACTGTTGCCTTCAAAGCTCTCCATTAGCAGGATTCACTGCATGTATTTGTTCTAATCTTGAGCCCGTCAGTGACATGCTTTCTAGAATAGATGCACAGCGAGTTCTTATAGACTGCCTCCAGGCCTTTTCCGAAGGCTTTTCTTACACACGCCTCTCTCTGCATCCTGTCTTCCAGGTTCACCGGGTTCCCTCCTTTCACACGAAGCGCAAGCAGGACTCCTCCAAAGCTTTCCATCATCAGCTCTTCCAGGAAAATTCTCGTTGAACCCAGGGCTCTTGTGTATTATTCTTTATGGTGCAGGTGGGCAGTGATTTTCTTATTAAATTTGTAGGCTCCTTGAGTATTAGGGACCTTTTATTAATTGATAGTTTAAATGTCCAGTCTGTGGCCAGTGAACTTGTTGAAAGGCAAAGAAATGAGAGGATTAAATTTCAGTCTGGGGACACAGCAGGCTTGCATGTAGTTTCACAGTTATTTTGAATACCCTTTTTTGGTTTGGACTGTAGAATTGCATTTACATATCTTTTTATATATCATGCAGGGGTTCCTATCACAAAATAAAGGAGACATTATCTCTACATAAAAGCAAGTGAATAAGAGGAAATTATTCTGTTTTGCTTTTCCGTTAAACAATTCATTTCAAAGCTGTGGGTTAGAAAAAAAGATGCTCAATAATTTGTGATTTCACTTTATTATAGTACTTTCAGATCAAACTTGAACAAATATATAGATGTGTGGCCTTGAGCACACAACTAATTATCGAATCTCTTTGAGCCTTTTCTTTTCAATGAAATACAGGGATGGTGTCACCTAGCTCTATGGTTGAATGAAAATAAGACAAAATAAATCATATAGCACTATACCTGGCACATACCAAAAACTCAAAAAATATAACTTTTACAAGTCCATCCACCTTTTTTCTGTTTCTGGTTTCCTCATGTGCTATCACACTTTTAACTTTATTGCTAAGAAGGATAACAATTACAGAAAAATAGAAAAGACACAATACAGAACAATTAAATTAAACCTCCAAGAGTGATTAAATACTAAATCACTTTAAAAGTTGACAAAAGAAAGTTATAACTTAAGATGGGATCTACTGCCTGACAGCCTATATGCAGCACACTAGAATATCTAAGAAGATAAAGAAAAATTAGAAAACTCATAACAATCCCGAAAACTAGAGCTTATTGTCATCTTATTGCCAGAATCTAGATGAAATATTCCACCACATTAAGGCTGATGAAACTGTACTGAAACAAACATTGAGAGCCTTTTGTTGGTATAATTTTGAAAAGAACCAATCTTGCTTTTCTGCAAGTTGTCAGGAGCACCTTTTATCTCTCTCCTCAGACTCTATTTCCTGGTTCAGAAACACGGGGTCAATGGCAAACAAAATAAGTATAAAGGTGCTCTTTTTTTTTTTTTAAAGCAGCTAGAATTCTGGTAGACTGCATTCTGCCAGCTTTAGTATCCACAATAAAATGCTAGGAACAGACAAAAAATGGATGTAGAACTTGAATGGACCTTGAAAACAGAATAAATACTAAGGATTATAATCTAATATGTATCCCACCTGTACAGAGTGTTGGGCAAGAGTGTAGGGTACATGTCAGGTCTCTGTAGCCTCCACCCGTCGAATACATAGCAGACTGTAGAAGTGGCGATGGAAGCCCTGCACCTCAAAGCACCGACCAGACCACGTCTAGATCTGAGGAAGAAAGAGCATTTGAATGGGCTAAACTAAGAGGAAAGGGTAATAAATACAATACAATGTTTCATGATAATCACTGGATTCAGATAGATCTCTAATCAATTGAGAATGAATGACCTGAAGATCACAGTTTAGAGAGGGAAAGAGAAGAGAACTTGGAAAGGTACAATGCCATTCAGGGCAAGTGCAAATTCTAATATAATTCAACCAGATCCAGAAGACAATTTTATAAAACTGGCATTGCCAGTTAAGGTCAAAGATAGTATCACCTGCCCTCAGGATCAAAGACAAACTCCATACCACTGCTATTTGAGATGTCCATTGGCAGGACTCACTAACCAAACAGCAATCATAAAACCCCATATGAAAAAGGAGCCAAAATCCACAAGGAGAGGAGAGAGTGAGATGAAAACATAGTAGAATGAAATGAAAAGGGAATTGGATCATATAAGAAATTAGAGTAACCTTGGAAAATACCTTTAAAGAGCTAATCTAAGCTACAGCAATTTGTTTTGTAATCTACACAGATGATTAAGTTTTAGACAGTGATTTTAATTCATTCATTTATTAACCAAATGTTTACTGAGTATTTATTCTGGCAGACATCCTGCAAGAAGAGAAAAAAATACAGCAAGAAGCACAGGGTTCAAGTCTCTATCTTAAAATGAGTTTTAAGAGTAATCTCATCTCTAATTTTTCATGGCAGTGAAGAATTCAGACAAAATTCAAATGAGCTGATAATGATAAGTGCTGGGAGAACTAGAGTAAATTATAAATTTACACTAAAAAAAGTAAATGATTAATCATTTCAAGGATTGGGTGGTCAAGTGAATTCTCTTTCACAAAATAATGTGAAACTGAGACACACATGATAAGGAGCCAGTTTTTCAGGGAGAAAGGGAAAATTCTAAGAAAAACAAAATAGTACCAGAACCCTATGGTTGAAAGTAGCCTGGTGTTTTCAAGGGGTGGAAAGAAGGCTAGTATCTGAATCCTACTGGAGATTGTGTTAAAATACGATTAGAGGTGAAGTAAAACATCATCAGGAAAAGTAGCTTGAATATTATTCTAAACTAGAGGCCTGGTGCACGAATTTATGCATGGGTGGGGTCCCTCGGACGGGCTGGCAATCAAGGCTGATTGGGGTCATCTCTCCCAGTCCCTATCTGGATGATCAGGGCAGGCCGGCGGGGTTGGGGTAGGGGGAAGGGACCACGAGAAGTTGGCCGGCCTGCTGTGGGAAGTTGGCTAGCCATGGGGGGTTGGCTGTGGGAGCGCACTGACCACCAGGAGGCAGCTCCTGTGTTGAGTATCTGCCCCCTGGTGGTCAGTGTGCATCATAGCTACTGGTCGACCAGTAGCTGGGTTGTTGGGTTGTTTGGTCGCTTAGGCTTTTATGTATATAGATATGTTAGAAGGCACTGGAGGTTTTAATGAATGAGTTGATTTGTGTGTTAGCTTGTGTTCCACAGAAAGCAGAATCTGAGACATAGATTAAATGTGAGTACTTTTTGAGTGTGTTTGATCCAGGGAGCAGCTAGGAGGATCATGGGAGCAATTCAAAGCGGGGAGAGCCAATAAAATGATGCATTATGAAATTGGCCAACATTAGGGATAACTGCTTGCTAGATACTAGGGACCATCTGAAAAGCATATGGAATGTATCTTTGTACTTTGTGTGTGGGAAAAATTAGAAGAAATATTTCCTAATTATTTACCTACTAGAGGCCCGGTGCACAAAAATTTGTGCACTGGCGGGGGAAGGGAGGTGGAGGGGTGTCCCTGAGCCCCACTTGTGCCCTCTCACAGTCTGGGACCCCTCAGGAGATAACCACCTGCTGGCTTAGGCCCGCTCCCTGGGTGGAAGATGGCAGGCCCAATCCCTCGGTGCCTGCCCCACCTCCCCGGGTCGTGCACACATCAGGGCCAATCCCAGGTTGGGGCGCCGCCCTGGGTTGCGCACATGGCAGGGATGATCCTGGGGCTTGGGGCACTGCCCCGGGTCGGGTCTCGCATGGGACACCTGGGCGGGCCGGCGGATCACTGCTGCCCCGCCTGGCCACCCCAGGTCGGGTTGCACATGGGATGCCCAGAAGGAGGCCGGGCTGGCTGGCCGATTGCTGCTGCACCGTCCGCTTGCCCCAGGTCGGGTCGCACAAGGACGTCTGCCTCCCCGGGTCACAGATAGCAGGCCCAGATGGTGGCAGGGCAGGCGGGATGGCGCTGCCCCGCCCTGCCTGCAGTATGCAAATTAGCCGCCATCTTTGTTGGAGGTTAATTTGTATATTGTGCTGATTAGCCAATGGGAGGTGTAGTGAAGGTATGGTCAATTACCATATTTGTCTATTATTAGATAGGATGATTTCCCATTTCCCATTGGTAAAATATCTTCTTACAGGACACTAATATCTATATGTCTATATCTATACATAAAACTTACACATTGAATTTAATCTTTTAGATAAGAATAACTTACAAAGTGTACTTTAAGAGATTATTAAATTTAGAAATTAGAAAATAAAATTATCAAATAATAAAAAATTACAAATTAACAAAACCCAACCACTTGGACATTTTATTTTATTTTTTCACTTGGACATTTTAAAACACTATCAACACCAAATAAGTTAGTCAAACAAGAAATTACTAATTTCTAATATAATAACAGAAAAATCTGTAAAATAAAATAAGTACCTGTATAAAGTTGTGAAATGAAGCTAAAACTCTGCAAACAAAGGCATTTTGAGTGTTGAAAGTTTTTGTTTAAGAACAAAATTAAAGTAAATTATTCAAAGTACGATGCCATTAGGAAAAACCCTTAGAAAATTTGCACTAAAGAAAAGCAGGGTTTGAAAAAAGAAATTGATAATAACTCTCTGAACTATGATAGCAACTTTTAAGTCCTGTAGTGAGAAGTAAAAATTTATCTACAGGGACTTAAGCATAACTTTTGAACAATATATGGTTATGTTGACCCATGGACAATCCTTAGATAGCCAGCCTAAATGTTAATTTTTTTTAAAAAATCTGATAAGGAACATCATAGGCTGAACACTGAAGGGGAAACAAACTTTATAGAATTCATTCAGCAAAGTCACCGAGTAAATAAGTAAACAGGCAAACTATAACCCCTTGGTGAGACAGAATCAGTACCCAGTCCCTAAAATATATTATCATTTAGTACATTTAAAATATCCAGTTTTAAAAAATTATGAGACATGAAAAGAAACAGGAAAGCATAACCAATACATAGAAAAAAAAAAGACAGGCAATATAAAGTTCATTTGAAAGGCTCAGATAGTAGACTTGGCAGACAAAGATGTCAAAACCCCCATTATAGATATAAACAAGAACTAAAGTATAAAGAACTAAAAGAAAGTATAAACATGTCCTATCAAATAAAAAAATCAGTAAAAATATAGAAATGTTATAGAGAACATAAAGCAAGTGATACTTGACAGTATTTTGGAGCAACTTGAAAAAAGAGAAAGCAACAAAATGAGAATTATGTAAGTAATATACAATGATGTTCTGATTGCATGTGTTTTTTTTAAAAGGTATTTTCTCCACTTTGATTTTGGAAAGTAATTGCATAAAACACTTTATATATAGTTACATTGTTTGACATTACAGAAAACCATATATTTGACAATAACATTACAAACAAATGAGTGGGGAAAAAGCTGAATTACAGCAAAGAAATGACATATAGTACCTTGAATCCACAGGTAGAATTGAAGAGAATCAGAAATGATAAGTAAGTTTAATATAACAAACAAACTCTCTCTCTCTCTCTCTCTCTCTCTCTCTCTCTATATATATATATATATATATATATATATATATATATATATATATATATATATATATATATATATATCTTCTGATTTACTTTCAGCTTCTTCAAAGAGGAATGTATTGTTGGGTTTGTAACATAGACATAATATGTGTAACAGTAATAACACAAATAATTGGGAGCTATATAATGGTAAAATTTTCATATTCCACCAACACAAACTATCACAATTCACTCAATATGACCTACATAATGTAGTCCTACAGCTTTTAAGGAGATTTTATTCATAATTTTTAAATCTCCCCTTAAGAAGGTCCCAGTAATTTTACTGCAGAAATCTACCAAAGGCTAACAAAATAATCTACATCATTTCTATACATTTCTTCCAGAAAATAGGATAAAATATTTTAAAATTCACTATATGAAACTAATATTATACTAATCCCTAAACCAAAGAAAAATAGTTCAAAAAAGGGAACCGTAGATCAATATCTTCAAAATCCTTAGCAAAATATTAGCAATACATTTTAAAAAGTGTATAACATGACTAATTTGATTTTTATGAAAAAGTAAAATGCATCTTCTCAGTTGATTTACTTTTTTAAATTTAATACATATCAATAAGAAAATTAATTCTAAAACTTCAATAGAAAAATGTGAAAGAATAAGTATTGAATACTCTGGATGAACACCATTAAATATATTTCCAATGTTTTAAAACACAAATAATAATAAAAATTAGAATTAAAAGAGAACTTGAGGTCCTTTGCTTATCCTATCTAATAATAGACAAACATGGCAATTAACCATACCTCTGACACACTTCCCATTGGCTAATCGGCAATATATGCAAATTAACTGCCAACCAAGATGGCGGCCGGCAGCCAAGCAGCTGAAGCGAACAGGAGGCTTGCTTGCTCCAGTGATGGAGGAAGCCAAGGTTCCCCAACTGCCACCGCCGGCCTCTGAGCTGCACTCTAAGAAATAATGTTGCAATTATAGAAGCTAAACAAACCCCAGAAACCTGCTTTCAGCAGCTGAGGCCTCAAGCTGGAGCCAGGCCTCAGAACTAAAGCTGGCTCTCAGCTCCAGTGACAGCCATAGAAGGTAAATAAATCCCAGAATAAAAAAAAAAAAAAAGAAAAAAAGGAGAGGTTGGGAGCTTGAGTCACCCACCAGCCTGAAAATGGCCCTCAGCCTCTCACCCAGGCTGGCCAGGCACCCCAGGGGGGACCCCCACCCTGAAGGGGGTGTGACCAGCCTGCAAACAGCCATCAGCCCCTCACCCAGGCTGGCCAGGCACCCCAGCGGAACCCCCACCCTGATCCTGGACACCCTTCAGGGCAAACCAGCCAGCTCCCACCCATGCACCAGGCCTCTATCCTATATAATAAAAGGGTAATATGCAAACTGACCCTAACAGCAGAACGACTGGGAATGACTGGTCACTATGACACACACTGATCACCAGGGGGCAGATGCTCAATGCAGGAGCTGTCCCCTGGTGGTCAGGGCGCTCTCACATGGGAGGAGCTCTGCTCAGCCAGAAGCCAGGCTGATGGCTGCCAGTACAGCGGTGGTGGTGGGAGCCTCTCCTGCCTCCTCAGCAGCGCTAAGGATGTCTGACTGCAGTTTAAGCCTGCTCCCCGCTGGCAAGTGGACATCCCCCTAGGGCTGCTGGGCTGCCAGAGGGATGTCTGATTGCCATCTTAGGCCCAGTCCCCCGGGGAGCAGGCCTAAGTCAGCAGATGGTCATCCCCTGAGGGGTTCCAGACTGTGAGAGGTCACAGGCTGGACTGAGGGACCCCCACTTCCACCTGAGTGCACAAATCTTTGTGCACCAGGCCTCTAGTCGAATTATAAAACACTAGAGGCCCGGTGCACAAAATTCATGGACAGGGCTGAGAGGTTTGGGGGGAGAGTTCCCTCAGGCCGGACTGCACCCTTTTGCAATCCAGGACCCCTCGAGGGATGTCCAACTGCCGGTTTAGGCCCAATCCTCCCTGCCTCATCGTCTCTAACTACTCTCCCTGCCTGCCTGATCTCCCCTCACCACTAGCCTGCCTGCCTGATCACGCCTAACTGCTTTCTTGCCTGCCTGATCACCCCTAACCACTCACCTGCCTGCCTGATTGCCCCTAACCACTTTGCCTGCCTGCTTGATCACCCCTAACCACCTCTGCCTCAGCCCCTGCCATTGCAGCTTTGTCCGGAAAGATGTCCGGAATGACGTCCAGAAGGTCATTTGGCTGTCCAGTCTAATTAGTGTATTATGCTTTTATTATTATAGATATACAAAATAATGCCTGGAAGAATTCCATGAATGGACCCTCTGCCCCAATAGTATTTGTGTAAATAATGCTTTTTCCAGAATAACTTGAAAATAGGTGCTAAGAATATTTAAAATATTTCCATTTGCTTCAGTAACTGCACTTCAAAAATTATCTTAACAATAATGTAAAATATGTTGTAGGTGAAAATTTTAAAATATACTAATTTCAAGTAGTAGTGGAATGGTTCTACTCTATTTGGGGTGTGATTTAAAACAATCTCATAAAGCTGTTAGAATCAAGTTTCTGATGACTATTTCAACCTATGGTGTATGTATGTAATACAGTATTAGATGAAGAAAACAGAATTCTATTAAAGCAATGTCTCAATCAGAAATAGAATTTTGTTAGCTTACTTTTATTTAACCAACTCACTGGAATGACCCAATACTACTCTACTCTCCATAAAACTAATCACTGCATTGCAGCACACATGGAGTGTCTGAGATTGTTAGGCACAACTTCCACTCTCACCCATTGCACTATTTGCTTACCAAAAGTGAGTAAATGTTCAAAAGCATCTTAATGTCAGTTGAACTTATTGTTGAAATTAAATAATTTAATTATATTTTATATGAACTAATAGAGTGTGGAACCAAAATGTTATTCTGCAATATCAAAGATGATGATTTTGTAATATTAAATAAAGGGGAGTCTATAAAAATAGATTGCTATGGAATAACCTATAGGTCCTACAATATTTAAAGATGTGCGGTAGTGTAAAAATGTAAAAGAATTCTAATTTAGATTACATGCATCTTTAACTTTTCGTATCACTTTTAAAAAACAAATGCTTGAAATTGTAGACCATACAGGACAGATTACATGAAAATCCTTTCACAGATGAGTATAGTCATAGGAAAATTCATGGTCTCATGTCTAGATATTATCAAATCCTCATGCATTTGTTATTGTTTTAAGTTAAAATAAATGGTTTTATGTATGTACGTGTACATGTGAAGCAATGACTGTGTAATTACTCTGTTATTGTCAATGATATATTTTTCTTAAATAAGACACTTTAACCACATGTAAAGTCAATAAATATAGAAACCTGTAAGTGAAAATAGTAGAGTAGCCACCCAGCCACCATTTTGAGCTTAAGGTATGCTGTCGATCCATTCTGGATGGTGTGTATGGGTGTTGTAAGGAATCAGAAAACACCTCAAACAATCATTTTATATTATCTTCCTGATTTTTAAATTCTCACACTAACAATTAGTTCTGATCCTCTTCAGCAGTATTCTGTATAATCAATGACTAGGTGTCCTAATGCTGTGTATGAACCAGGAACCATCAGGGAGTTGAGAAAGAATGAAAGTCAAGTTTGTCTCTTTGTGAGTCTGGTGCATTAGGGAGTCAAAGTCATAAGGAAAGAAGAGTCCCAGAAAAAAAAAAAAAGAGCAACATTTTTTTCACATCCTAATGTGTGGCATAAATATGACAAATATTAAAAGCGGTTATTATAAAATAGTGGAATGTTTAGTCATGTTTATTTTTTTCTTTTCATAATTAACATGTATGACTTTTTTTTCTTGAAAATCCTCACCCGAGGATATTTTTCCATTGAGTTTTAGAGAGAGTGGAAGGGAGGGGGACAGACAAAAAGAACATCTATGTGAGAGAGACACATCATTTGGTTGCCTCCCCCATACACCCTGATGGGGCTGAAGATAGAGCCTGCAAATGAGGTACATGCCCTTAACCAGAATCAAACCCAGACCCTTCAGTCCACAGGCAGACACTCTATCCACTGGGCCAAACTGGCTAGGGCACATGTACCACTTTTTTGAACAAAAAACAATGCATTATCAAGTAATGCAATAATTTGATTTTTAGAAATTTAAATTGTACTGACCAAAATTCAGGTAATTACATTTATAAAGTAAAATTCATATAGAAATATGTATTTCATATAATTCCTTAATTTCTGATGTGAGAAGAAACAGATCATGTGTCACTGCTGTGTAAAGTACAAAAGGGGGCAGAGGTTAAGGAAGAGGGATGTGGGGAGAAAGTGGGAGACAGCAAGTCTGGAAATAAGCCACCCCATAAGAGAAAGTTGGAGTGGTCCTTCCATAATATAAGATCAAGGAGCAGTTTTTTCTCTTTGTGAATCTTGGCTCATTAATAAGAGTTAGTTCTTGGCACATAAGCAATCCAGAATATGGAATATGTCTTACTCTTTAAATTCATGTAGGCTACCCAGAAACTTATGAGTTCCTGGAAATTTTATTAAAATTTTCATATAAACAAGCAATCATTTTTAGATTATAGTTCCTGGTAATGAAATCCATGGATGCCATCAAAGCATACATTTGTTCTAGAAGACTGCAGATAAAAGGAATAGGGAAGACATTTTCTTAAAGATAGATTTTTATTAAAATGCTTAATTTTTTCTTTGTTCATTTACATTGGATATTATAGGACCATTAGTAAATTGTTATTTTTATGAGTCTGTTTCACTCAGGAAATTTCTTAATTCATTACATTTTATTAGATCAGCAGTAATGAACCAAAAACAATATCATTTATTTTTATTGCTACTGTAGGTTAAATCACAATGATTTATTTAGCCAGATTGAAGCAATGACTGTGTAATTACTCTGTTATTGTCAACGATATATTTTTCTTTAATAAGACACTTTAACCACATGTAAAGTCAATAAATATAGAAAGTTGTAAGTGAAAATAGTAGAGAGGCCATCCAGCCACCATTTTGAGCTTCAGGTATGCTGTGGATCCATTCTGGATGGTGGGTATAGGTGTTGTAAGGAATCAGGAAACACCTCGGAATTAATGAAGTGACAATGATGGGTCTCTCACTCTCAGGACATATGTTCATTGTATCATAATTATAGGGGTCTTATTCTCTGGTATATTATAAACTGAATATAATCATTCTAGATGGACAATTGTCTATAGCATCTCTCTTTTCTTTCTATGAAACAGTCTATTTTTTAATCATCTATGATCATTTTTCTTTAATGTCTTACAATTCCAAAAGTGTGTTAGTAAATATTTTTTCAGTTCATTCTCCTGAAGCTCAGTGTCACTTCAATTAGTCCAGTTTTCAGAAGATGTAAAGGATCATTGCTCTGGCACCTGTACTGTAATCTTTAAACCATTTAAAGAATTATAAAAAAAATCTTCTTTTTCTGAGGAAATAACCTGAATCCAAATAGAAAGCTTTAAATAAACAAATGGTAAGGAATCCAGCCAACATGTTTTGGGTTTCTTCTTTAGTAATGTTGTATTTATATTTGCAGCTATCATGAAAGAATTACTTTCAAATATCTAGAGGAAAAAGAATTATGGGTCTACCATTCATTATCCACAATCTGGTGTCCGAAAGTACTGACAGCCAAAAAATTAACTCATTTGGCAGCAACACCTATAAGAACAGCCATGTGGGTGTTTATAGACTTTATTCTACTTAGTGTGATTATTCAACTATTTTTTGTAGTTATCTTAAAGCGCTTGATTACATTGTCTTAGAGCCCAATGTAGGTAATTCCTAATATGTAGTTAATGCACATAACTATATATGCATTACCATATTACTTTCCAACATTGAAAAAAGAGAATCTTTATTATAGAACATATTTGGACCAAATGTTTTGGGTAAGGGAATATAAATTTGGTTTGGAAAGATGAAATGTGGTTTACTAAGTATTTTTATTGTAAGCTATTCACCTAGTTGACTAACTTTTAAATCTTTTATTTTGTACTGCCTGATCTTTCCTCTTAATTATGGTTATTTCAAAACCAAAATGGGCAATATAAATTCAGTTGGTTATGCAACTTGTCACTGGTACAGAAATAATATAAACGATGGCATTGACATGTCACATATAGGGAATAGAGCAGATAGCCTTATTGTAAGTAAATTGGGGGAGAAAGATAAAAATATTTTGTCAAAATAATTTTGGAAAGACTGGCGTCAACTTGAAGAACCAAAAGAGAAATGAATGTTTTACATTTATAAATTAGTCTGACAATTTAGCTTCCTGAAGTACAAAAAATAAGCAGCATATCATCTGGTGCTTGGTGGATTACAGACTACCTTCATGCTCCCTGCATACTCTGACCTCTTCTGGTTTCTCATCTGCTTTTGACATTGGGCAATTGATTCTCATAAAGTTATTTTATATTATAAAGTATTTCTCTTTAAATAGAGAATTTGTGATATTTGAGAAGTAACAATCTTAAATAGAAACTAAGATATAGAATAACATATTTCATTACTATTAATTTAGAGCACTCTGCAAAAAATAAATACAAAAAAGTTCTAGCTCTTTCTCTTCCTTTTCCCTTATTATCTTCTTCGCTTTTATTTTGCTTGAGCTTCTCCAACAATTTCAATTTATACTCTGACAGTGTGAATATGAGAGCTGAAGCTAACAAATATATGAATAGTCACACCAAATGAACACAGAAGATTCCAAACACCCAACGCTTGCTCATACAGCCCTGAACCATTCATTTCTTGCTAATAATACAGACTCCACTTAACAAAAAGGTAAGAAAATACCATAAAAGTAATTTTTTAAAATTTTCTTGTCATTTATGGGCATGCTATGTCAGAATATAATTTAGAAGTGTAATTCATTGCAAACTCTATCTTATAGATAGACCTGAATGGCACTGATGACAGCAATAGTGTGTTCTCACGCCTGTGTCTCATATTCTACATTATTTCTCTTTCTCTCTACTGTAAGTGTGAGCAAAGGAACACCTGGTCTTTTAATTCTCTTTTTTTCATACTTTGTATATATGGTGTGTGTGTCTAAGTCAGTACACTTCTTGAGAACCTAATATCACCAAGACTAGTTTACTTAAATAAAAACAATGCCTTTGATAAATTCAAAGAGAGAAAGCCACTTTATATTTTCAAAATTTCATGAAAAACAAGATGGGGGAACAATATCTTCTTTAAAAAGAGTTGAAATAATTCTTTAAAATTTTATTTTTTTTATAATTATTGGTAATATTTAATATATGAGAAATTCTTAATTCCATCAACTCTCACAAGCTAAGATCCAAACATTATAATTTTGTCAGCATATTCTTGAATTTGTTAAGTTAATCTTTTTGAATTTTGATTTCTTGTTTAACCTTTTTTTCTTATTTTTTAAAATATATTTTTATAGAATTCAGCGAGAAGAAGGGGGAGAGATAGATAGAAACATCAACAATGAGAGAGCATCATTGATTGGCTGCCTCCTACAGGACCCCTACTGGGGATTCAGATTGCAAACTGGGTTTATGCCCTGACCAGGAATTGAACTGTGACTTCCTGGTTCATTGGTCAATGCTCAACCACTGAGCCACACTGGCTGGGCATTTTCTAATTTTTTTTTTTTTTTTTAGTTGGACCATACTTTACAACCTGTGCCTACATGAATTTGTGAGGGATGATGCAATCATTATGTGATGTATTCATTACATTAATAAAAAAGGTTTAAAAAACTATTTTTAAAGAGAGTAGACCCAAAAAGAAAAACTCACAAGGGAAGGGGAGGCATTATCCTTAAAGGAATTCAAATAAGAAAATTTACTAAAGACTTTGAAGAATCTGAGAACCAGTGGTATGATATAGTCAGTCCCACTACAAAGCAGCAGTTACTAAAACACAGAGCATCTTTCATGAGCCGACTCTATTTTTCTCCAGCACATATTTTTCTTTCCCTAGGCATCATCCTTAACGCACTATGGAATAGATCTTTGGTTAGGAAGAGTTATCTGCTGATATAGAATTTGAACAGCGCAGGTATTGACATTAAATCTAAATGTAACATTTTACGGTACTTTAGGGATCGCTCATTATTTCCTACTAAAAATACCCTTATTGAATTAACAAATGCTTTCATGACTTAGTTTGAATTTATGATTGCTAGAACAGAACCTAAAGCCTAAGGGACAATATTAGCAATTTGTAGAAAATCTTTAAGAGATTGAAAGGACTAATAGATATAAAACATAATTTAAGTTAAAATAAGCTGATTAGTGTGACTGCCAAATGAATAGCAAAGTTTATAAGATTTGAATTGTATTCCTTGAAAAATTTTGTGTTTACAAGTTCTCAGAAAGCAAAATTTCAACTTCCTTTCCTTTTTCAATTATTCAAGATGTTAATGGTGAGTCTGCTAGTTCCCCCCCCCCCCCGTAAAAGTGAGTGATTATTGCAAAATATGAAGTCTAAGTGGTCAGTGTGTGTAGAATGGAGTGACACTAAAAAATAAGAACTGAAAAATGCAAAAGGCAAGGAGGAAAAAAAAGCTTTTTTCAACTGAATCAGCAGAAAGTGGAACTTTTAAAAAGTTCAAATTGAGAAAGGGTTTGGTCCAATTTCTCTATTTCTTCTTAAACCCACAGTTTTCTTTTTCCCTGGACTTAAAATGAGCTAATGGACAGGACCTCCCATTTTCTTCAATTTCTTGCCTGCAGAATTTGCTGCAGAATTACTTTTTCTCACTGAACTCTATCATGTGTTACTGAAGGAAATAAAAATATTGCCTTATTGGCTGTGGAGAAAGAGGGTAGCATTTTAGAACCGAGACAGAGGTCAGCATTTGTTTGTGCTCAAGCTTGGTGTCACCTTTTGAGTGGCTTCCAATTGAAGAGCTCAATCCCTGTTCAGTTGATAGCTCGGCTCACAAAAGGAAATGTCTTATTTCTACACATTCCATCTGAGGAGACAGAAGGTACCATTAACCCATTAGAAAGGCTGCCGGCAGACCTTGGTATTACAAAATCTTTTTCTAAGTAAACACTGTATCGTGTAGAGCTGAAAGGCTTGGAAGTGGCAAGTTCTGTTGGCCTGTGTGTCAGTGCCTCTCACATGGAAGGAGATTCCAAACCTTGGGTATTGTGTAAGTATCTCTAGACTTATGAAATGTGCTTTAGAAAAAGTTTTGTCAAAAACATAATTCAACATTAAACACTGTTCTGTTAAATATTTTTATTTTGCTAAATATATTTAAAATGAGATATACCCCCTTAATAAAATTTAAGTGGACAATATAGTGCTTTGAACGATAGGTATAATGTTGTACAGTCCCTGGCAACCATCATACTACCCTGATTCTGTAAATTTGACTATTTTAAATATCTCATACGAGAGGACTGGTGCACAAAAATTTGTGCACTAGGGGGTCCCTCAGCCGGGCCTGTGCCCTCTCGCAGTCTGGGATCCCTCAGGGGATGACCACCTGCTGGCTTAGGCCCGTCTGGGGAATTGGGCCTAAGCTGACAGTCAGACATCACTCTGGCAGCCCGGGAGCCCTCAGGGGAAGTCCACTTGCCAGCGGGGAGTAGGCCTAAGCTGCAGTCAGACATCCTTAGCGCTGCTGAGGAGGCGGGAGAGGTTCCCACCACCATCGCTGTACTGGCAGCCGTCAGCCTGGCTTGTGGCTGAGCAGAGCTCCCCCTATGGGAGTGCACTGACTACCAGGGGGAAGCTCCTGCACTCAGCATCTGGCCCCTGGTGGTCAGTGTGTGTCATAGTGACCAGTCATTCCCAGTCGTTCTGCTGTTAGGGTCAGTTTGCATATTACCCTTTTATTATATAGGATAGAGGCCTGGTGCATGGGTGGGGGCTGGCTGGTTTGTCCTGCAGGGTGTCCAGGATCAGGGTGGGGGTTCCGCTGGGGTGCCTGGCCAGCCTGGGTGAGGGGCTGATGGCTGTTTGCAGGCTGGTCACACCACCTTCAGGGTGGAGGTCCCCACTGGGGTGCCTGGCCAGGCTGGGTGAGGGTCTGATGGCTGTTTTCAGACTAGGCACACCCTCTTTAGGGTGGGGCGGTCACCACTGGGGTGTCTGGCAAGTTGGAGTGAGGTCCTGAGGGCTGTTTTCAGGCTGGCCAAGCCCCCCGGTGACGGAAGCTCCCAGCCTCTCCCTTTTTTCTTTTTTCTTTTTTATTCTGGGATTTATTTACCTTCTATAATTGAAACTTTGTTGCCTTCAGTGGAGCTCAGAGCTGGCCCTGGCAGGCGGGAAGCTTGGCTTCCTTCATCACTGGAGCAACCAAGCCTCCTGCTTGCTCCAGCTCCCTGGCTGCTGGCTGCCATCTTGGTTGGGTTAATTTGCATATAGTCATTCTGATTGACTGGTGGGCATGGCTTAAGGCATAGTGAAGGTATGGTCAATTTTCATGTTTGTCTTTTATTAGATTAGATACGTGGAATTACACAGTATTTATTTTTCTGTGACTAGCTTATTTCACTTTGCATAATGCCTTCAAGGTTCATCCATGTTGTTGCATATTGCAGAGTTTTCTCTTTTTAAAAAATTGAATAATATTCCATTTTATACATAGACCACGTTTTCTTTATCCATACATCTGCCAATGAACATTTAGGTTGTTTCCACATCTTAGCTATGTGAGTAGTGCTGCAATGAACACTAATGTTCTAGTGTCTCTTTGAGATTCTGATTTACATTCTTTTGAATAAATACCTAGATGTGGGATTGCTGGATAATATGGCAGTTCTATTTCTAGTTTGTTCTTTGTACATTACTCTTAAGAAAATTTTCCAATTTCTTAAGACTTACAAGGTCCTGAAAGATCAAGTTCAACATTATCTCTCTAGTCTCATTTATTACTTTTCACTTTTCTGCACTGTACAAATCTGAGCACACTTATCTTTTTCTCTTACTTCAATGTATAACATTCTATTTGGCTTCCGAGCCTTCTCAGTGTTATTCCAAAATATTGTAGTCTTCCCTTTCCTTTGGTAATTCTTACAATATTTAAACTGCTTTTCCTTATGAGTTTGGGGTAGGTGCTCTCATGTCACTTCTACTTCTGCAAAGGTAGCACAAATCATCACGATTGTAGTTGTCCTTTTGCATATTTTTAAATTTCTTCACATGTTTGAAAGCACCAGGAGAGCATGGGCTGAGTCCATCTTGTTTACTATCACATAGGTGTCCAATAGGATCTGTTTAATAGATGCATGAATGTCTACTGCCACTGAAATAAGCTGAATTTGTAAAAATAGATTTAATTCTTAGGATGTTATACTTAATGATGAAAGAAATAACTTTCAGGTCACTTTCATTGATAACAATAATATTAATTGCAGGTATATAAATAACTACTGCTAACTTTGCTGTGTTTCTACCATGACTACGTACTGTATTAGGAATTTTAATATATTATTTTATCTAATCCATACAACAGCTCAACAAAGTGGGTTTATGTTTCCCGATTATAGGTAATAAAACTAAGACTCATAACTTATGCAACTAAACAACAGGAAAAGTCAGAATTTGAATCCAGATATATTTTCAAAGATGGTCCTAATGTCATCATACTAAAGGGCTTATGCAGAGAGATTCAGGGAGTAATTGATAGTTTTAGCATTTGATTAGTTTCCATCATTAATACTTTACTTTTAAATTATGAGGTGTACAATTATGTAATATGCAATTCAATAAGTAAGGGAATATTTTTTTCTTTAAATTGTGATTATCTTTTAATATATTTTATTGATTTTTTTACAGAGAGGAAGGGAGAGGGAAAGAGAGTTAGAAACATCGATGAGAGAGAAACATCGATCAGCTGCCTCCTGCACACCCCCTACTGGGGATGTGCCTACAACCAAGGTACATTCCCTTGACCGGAATCGAACCCAGGACCTTTGAGTCCGCAGGCCGATGCTCTATCCACTGAGCCAAACCGGTTAGGGCTGAGGGAATATTTTAAAAGCTATTTTTCCCCACTCTGGCACAATGTGCTTAATATTAAAACTAACAAAATAGTCATATATGGGTTAGCAGTCCTAATTAACACTTTACCGTCTCTGCTTACTCAATACTACAATCCATTTTCCAGATTCTCATGATTTTTCATTAATTATACTTGATAGCTATCATTACTTTGCTGTAGGGCTTTGGAACATTATCATTTTTACCACAAATATGGTTGCTGGGGTTTAATAATAAAAGTGGCCACCAATGCTACGGTAATCATTTAATCTCCACATTTGTGAGGCAGTGACCGTGATTATCACCATTTTATACCATGCCACTTGTTTTGGTAAGGATGCTGAGCTTATAAAATTAAGTCATTAATTAATGGCAGAGCAGGGATGGGAAACCAAGCTTTCTGACTCCAGAATAGCAATCTTTAGGTATCAGTGCTTCTTGCTGAGCAAACAACTGGAAAATAATTCCTTCCCTTTCTGCCTTTTGTCCTCTTACACATTTCTTATGAGAGGAAATCTATATTTCTTATCTATAGACATATGGTTTATCATTTCAGAGCACATTTCTATTGCAAAGATTGTGAAAATTTTCTAAGTACTCCCACATGCCTCTGCAGAACCTGAGAGGTTTCTTCTCTGAATATGAATTCTAAATAACTTTTAATTTCATCTTAGCTGCTCTGGGATAGGCATTTTAGGCTTGGCCCCCTTCCTTTTTACATATTTTACGCAAATATTATTTAAATAATTTCATAATAGAATATGAACCTTATGTTTTAGATTAAAGGCATCTTTCTAATCTTTAACAACAAGTCCTTACAGTGAATTAATCACAAAGTTCCTCACATCTGGATTCATTGCCATGATTTGGTGGTAACATTTGATCTGACTTGAGAGGGTGTAGGTAATATGTGATAAATTGCTTAGCAAATTAGAAATTAGAACCTTTGACCTGTTGAATTAGGCTGGGGCACCTGTAAATTGAAGAGAGGTAGTTTTCAACATGCAATGCAAGGGAGTGAGGATTCAGTGACAGGTATAGCTTCTTCCTAACTATTATGTCTGAAAATGCAGGTTCTTTCCTTGATGGCCTATGGTGCTTGGGGATTCGACACCTTAGCCAAAATACTGAGCACACATTTGTTTGGGAGACTTCCTGATATTTACAAAAATATTTCAGGATGTTGCCTTGCCCCCAGAGTCATCACTGTCTTAGCAATTTGCCAACCTTCTAAATTTCTTTCAGATTTGGTACTTGCCAGAAAAAAAATGCCAGGGATAAAACATAAATGTGTATCTGTTCATAAATATCATTTTTGTCTGATCAAGTGTGAAAAACAACATTAAAATATTCTGAGGTGTCATAATGTAACCATTCAATCATAACTTTAAATATAGTCTTCTGCTTCGAAATTACTTTTATTACTAAAAATAAAAAGAAAACAGTACCTCATAAGAACCTGAATGGAGAAGTTATAGTTCAAAAATATACATTAACCAACATCATCAATAACCAAGTGGTCAAGATTAGCTCAAAATGTAGTTTCATAAAATTCCCTCAAATAAAGTGTTTTTGATATTTTGTAGATATTGATAATAGATGGAGGGAATAGGTGTCTCTCCTATGAGTCACTAGCTAGTGGAGCAAATTCTAGGCTAGTTTGGTGTTATTTCTGGTCTCCAGTAAACATTCTTCTCCTCAGAGAATGACAATGCATAACATTCTCTAGAGATCTGGAATCTAAATAGCAGCATCTGGGATACTAGTTTCTCAAGGTAAGATGATCAGTGGTCCTTGGAGAAAGACAGCCTTACATACCAGTCTTGAATTGCTCATCTGTAAAGCCCTGTTGTTGACTGAAGGATCTGTGAGTCAAAACGAACAAAGACATATTCACATTATAGCAGATATGTGGACATGCACTTCAGTCTAAGTGTCAAAGCTCAGCAGGTATTTTTATAGAAAGAATATCTCGCTTGCCAAGAGTGACACTTGAAAACTAGCTTCACTTAGCATCTGAGTCTCATAAAGATTACACAGCAGCCCAAGCACTATCAAAGGCATAAGAAAAAATAAGCACTTTATCGCTCAGTGATTTTGCCTTGATTTTATTATGACTGAAAGAGTGAATATTCAATAGCATAAGGTATCTCTTGGGCATATGTGCCAGCCGCTAATTAAACCACATTTTGTTTAGAATGTGAGTAATTAAAATATACTCTGACTAATATATTTACTAATAATTTTTAAAGATATTTTCTGTATAATTAATAGAAGTATTAGTCACTTTGAAATGCCTACCTTTCCTAGTTTTTTGAATTTGGTCTTTCCATAGTTTATAATACACACATACAGGTTTTCATCCTACGCATGCTGAAAACCTCATAGTTACTTCCCGCTATTAATTTCTAAAAGCACTAATTTTCTGAGTCTTCATTTTTAATTATCTGTTGCTCTGAATTCTTGCTTCCACTGTATTCTAGACATTGCTTGGATCTCACCGCCTGCAGCTGAGACTTTCTCTATAGTTGGTGCTCACTGCAGGTGCATCACGGATCATTTGCAATTCTTTAAATCAGCGAGGAAAATGAGACTGGAGTAGGAGAGTCTTCCTTAATGTCTGGATATCCTGGATAGGGTTACATCATAGTACAGCACCATAAAAGACTGGGAACTGAATCCTATGCATCCTTGTTCTTAATTCCTCAGACTTTTTCCTGCTACTAACTACTTCCTCTCTACAGATAACCCCAGGCACCTACACTTCTGAAACCTTACTCACCTCTCCTTTTAAACAACTTTACCAAGCATAGTACATAGTACCGTTAGTTGACTGAACAAGCAAGACTCAAGGAAGAATTAGGAAAGAAGTTCTGTTTATCTTTCTTCTCCTTTCATTGTCAACCACATAGGATGTGTGTGTGCACACACATACACACAAACACACACGCACACACACAGTTTATTCAAACTCTCTCTCTGGACTTGTTCTTCCCTTGGGAAAAACTCACCATCCATGTGTTTCAGATACTTGCACCCACCCTGTGTGGCCAGCAGGAGGGCCTGAGCATGTCTTTCCCATGAGGATGTCAGAAACATCTGACATCAAGCATGCAAAGCCTTCTAAAACTCAACCTTAGAATGAGTGTGCTATCATCTCCAACTTGGTCCATTGGCCAAAACAAATTATATGGCTGTACACAAAGCCAAGAACCAAGGAAATACACTCCACCGGTTTCCTGAGGCAAATTTCAAATTTGGCATAAGGTGTGGTTACAAAGAAAGTGAAGAATGAAAGCAATACTGCAATCCTCTCTAGCTGGTATCAGCTACTTAACCTCAGCACATAGAAGACATCACTTCTGTCTTCTATCATCTATTGCTGATGATAGCACACATGTTATAGAATCGAATTATTATTGCTCTTTGAGTTCTCTCTCTTTTCTCCTATGTGATTTTTAAGATTTTTCTCTTTATCATTGATATCCTGCACATTAACTTTAATTTTTCTAAATGTAGATTTTTTTTTACTTGCCTTGCTTTGATACTCAGGGTGTATTCCCAACATAACATTTTTTTTTCAATTCTGGGCAATTACCTATAAATATAGCTTCAAAAAATATCACTCTGCCATTTCTGAAAGTCCCACTTAGAAAGAACTCTATTGGTATAATTGTGTATAAATAGATGCTTTTTAATTTATTTTTTTGTTTGTTTTTCAATGTCTCTTTTCTCTTATCTTTTTCTCTCAGGGTTGGTTCAGAATAAATACCTAGGCCAATATTTTAATTCATTAATTTTCTTTTCACCTCTGTCCAGCTACAATATAGACTAGCTGCTGACCAACCCACCCCTGAACATAACTATAATTCTCATTTTCAATACTTTGAATTGGTTCCTTTATATATTCACCAAATATAATATCATGTTTGCCTCCTTTGGTTTCTTAATTTGCTGTTTTATTTGTTTATTTACTTATTTAATCCTCACCCAAAGATATGGTTTTCACTGATTTTAGAGAAAAGGAGAGAGAGAGAGAGAGAGAGAGAGAGAGAGAGAGAGAGAGAGAGATGAGAGAGAAACTTGGATGGGTTGCCTCCCATACTTGCCCCAACCAGGAATCAAACCAGCAATCTTTTGGGCAGGGGATGACACTCCAACCAACCAATCCACACTGGTTAGGGCTATTGCTTTTTAAAAATATGAAACTTGTTTTCTTCATCTCTCAGAGCAATTTAATCATGTTTATGTTAAGGTATGTCAGGTAATTTTGTAAATATATTATTTTTCAAAAGTGCTTTCCCAACATTAATGTACATATTAGTCACCTGGCAGTTTCGTTAAAATGTGGATTTTGATTTGGCAGGTCCGGCGTGAGGTCTGAGAGTCTGCATTTCTTACAAGTTCCCAGGTGATGATGATACTTTTTGTTCAAAAATAAACAACCCAGAGTTTATGACCTATTATTCGGTATTTTTTACTGTCTTTTTTAGACTTCAATGTGTTTGAGATGCTTGTTTTCATACTCATTTTGAGTAAAAACTATTGTGTTGACTTTGATTTCTTGTTACTCCCTACCTCCCAAGCTCTTTGTATCCTCTTCCATCTCCATTTCTAATGTTTTTCTGACTGATCCACAGTTGGTTTCAAGCAGTGAGTTAGGTCCCATTTCCTGTCTCACTATCTTACTTGGAATAGTACTTATCCATATTAATCCTCAGTAGCCCAATTCCTGGATTCAGTAAGCCTCCAACTTTAATTCCACTCACCACTTTGCATTTCTGTTCCATTGCCTTCACAGAAATGTTGTCTTCTTTTCAAGCACAACATACATCGTGGTTTTCTTTTTCAAAATTTACCTATATATATTTGGAGTAGAAAGAGTTGATCAAAGAGTGAACATAGAGAGATATCTCAATCAAGTATCTTTTCCTACATTGTTTTAGCTGGATCAGTGTCTATCTTTGGAATGAAATCTGAGGACGGACCTTAAAAATACAAATTTAATAATTATTCACAATAGTAAGTTGGTTCCTATCCTTTTATATATAATTTTCGCTGACTAGATATAAAGTTTTCTTTTATATCAAAGGAGTCTTTTACAAAATGAAGTCCAAATGGCATACCATGTTTCTGAAAAATGCTCAAGAAGCTGTAAAAAAATGTGTTATAAAGAAATGTCATATATAAAAATGTAACTTCTCCAATAATTTAAACAGTAAATAAGGCATTTAGGTATTGATTGGCAACATTTAGATTTGTATCTGTGAAACCTACAACTGAACATTAATTCATATATTTAGTGAGTGCCCCTATGTATCCACAATGAGTCTGGATAATTTGGTCTGCAAATCCCTCCCTGGTACTAAATTGATAAGGCTGAAAGGGACCCTTATCTGGTACAACTGTTCTCTTACAGGGCTGTCTAATAACTACTTAGAAAATATAATTAACTAAAAGCTTTCTTTCAAAAAATAAAAATGGGCTTCCACAAGTTTTGTAACATATTCAAGAGGCTTTTAAATCTAGTGGCAGTGAGGTGGAGTGGAATCTTCTCACACAGTAGGGGCAAGAGATTCCAGCAGCCTTAATTTTGCCCCTAATAAAATATAATATTTTAGGGCAACTTATTCTGTCTCTGTGCGCCTCAGTTGCTTCTACAGAAAAACACAAGAGACTTCATCCTGGCTACTGTGGCTCAGTGGTTGAACATTGACCTATGAATCAGGAGGTCACAGTTAGATTCCTGGTCAGGGCACATGCCGGAGCTGTGGGCTCAATCCCCAGTATGGGGCATGCAGGAGGCAGACGATTAGTGAATCTCTCTCATCATTGATGTTTCTCTCTTTCTTTCTCTCTCCCTTCCTCTCTCAAAAAAAAATCAATAAAAGTATTAAAAAGAAAAACACAAGAAACTTTTACTTGCTCTAACAAATTAGTGTGAGGCTGAAATTAGGTAACAGGCATATAACTTTTTAGAAAGTTAAACAAGAAATACAGTGAAAAGAGCAGTGAATTCAAATTAGCTATAAACATGGGCTCACCTTCAAGACCATGGCTAACCTATTTCTGCTCAGAAAAGACAATCAAGGACTGAATTACTTTAGTGGCCAAATCTAATTTTATAGCCATATGGCACATATAAAATATACATCCTTTAATATAATGTGCCTTTCCAGGAGGCCTTGGGCAAAACACTTACACTGTTCCCTCTTACTGCTCTTCTTTTTTTCTTTTACAACATCCTTCTTACCTTTTGGTTAGTGGGTCATAAGCTCAGAATGAATTCGGAAGCTAAAACATATTTCAGCAATTAGCACCCTGGAAACTCAAGCTGTTTTTTGGCAATATTCTAAAACGATGATTTCAGCACCTTTCATCCCCAGCTTGTTTGATAATTCACATTCCCATGTCCTTGGACTTGGCAGGCTCTCCAGTGCTAGAGGCACATTCTTCGGTTGGTGAGGAAAGTGTGAGCAACTTGAAGATGCTAAATAGGGACATTTGCTACATCTGAACTAGATATACTGAGTTGGGAGACTTTTGTTCCTGGCCTGTTCTCTCTATTTTTAAATGTGATTGTACTCAGAGCTATTCTGAACATTTTAGTTAACTCCCTGCCATCCACCTACCTATCTTATTATTAGCTACTCTCTTCTGAAATATGTTTAAAGGAGTAGAGAAAGAGATGAAACAAAATGTCTTCCGAACTGCTCTAACTCTGGCTTCAGAGGAATGAGCAGACTCTTAGCTACTTTTATACCTTATTTCTCAGAGGCAGGGACGACTGAAAAATATTCCCAGGAGACGAGGGAATTTGGTTGGCATGAAAAGTCCTCTACATTTTAAGTCACTTTACATACTCAGATATAGGTGGTAATGATCTATTCAGGAAACATTAATGTTTAGTCCTTCCCTGATTAAAATAAGAATGGCATTAGGGGCATTAACTAATAAGGATAATTACACTGGGTATGTTGACAGGGTAAATAACTGTTTTCCCTCCACTCCCTCAATCCACAGACAAATGTTTCTGGACCAGTCAAGTGTGTGTCTTATTTCTCTCCAAACTGGGGCTAATTAAAAAGCCACTAATGTGACCAAAGCCTGGAGGTGTCCTATGGGAAACCTGCATGAACTTACTGCCAAGGATTTATATAATCTATTTGGGCTACTCAAGTTCTTTTTCTTCCTTTCTTCTCTTTGGCTGTTTGCTCTAATCATTGGTGTTGCAAAGGCTTCTAATTCTAACATTGCATGATCAAAACCTGCTATAAAATAAAAATAGGAATCTTTGGACTATGAATTTGATTTGGGGGTATATTCAACACAGGATATCTCAGTAAAAATAGGGTTTATAATTGGTTGGAAAGTGGCAAAAACTTCCAAATCAGGAGGTTAAGGTTCTAATTCTGGTTGGTTCTCTATATTACTGAAAAATGAGTCTCTCTTGAGGCTGCGTATGCCATTAGCTTTACTACTACCTATCACCAGATAAACTACAAGACCCTCTATGTTAGACCCCCGGAGCAAGGACGATGGGCCAGGTACAGAAACCCCCCCCCCCCTGGCAGAAAGCCCCAGAGGCCTAGCAAGGGGCAAACTGGGAAAACAAGAACTTTGCCCCCAGGGTAGCTTAACCTCCCCTGATATAGAACTGGTCATGTGGTTTGAACCTCAGATCTTTCATATCGCTGGTCATGAGGTCTAGACTCCCTGACCATTTCCTCCCTAAAGATAACATCTAGGCCTCAGTTGTATTTCAGCTCCAGGCCCAGAAAAACAGAAAAAACAGACAAGGGATGCAGTGGCTGCCTAAGGACCACCTGCCCTGGCACTGACCAATGAGTGGCGACCATGACCCTGAAAGAGCACACCTGGAAAGCTGATGAATATTCTATTAAGGCCCTCCAGAACCCACTCTAAGATTTTAACCGTCAAGAAAGAGATAAATACACTCAGGACAAAGAACCCAGTTCAAGATCTCCTTCCAAGGAGCATGCCCAGCACATGCCATTTTCTTTTCTCTTCCCTTCCCCACAGGCACGTATCCCCTAATCCAGTGTTTGGCAAACTGCGGCCCCTTGAGTGTGGCTCTTCCACAAAATACAACGTGCAGGCGTGCACGTACAGTGCAATTGAAACTTCATGGCCACACTCAAGGGGCCAAAAAGCCACATGTGGCTCACGAGCCACAGTTTCCCGACCGCTGCCCTAACCTCTAAGCCTTAGAGTCTAAGGGACCCCATGAGACTTGCAACCAGGTGAGTAATTGGCTGCAGCAGCTCATCCCAGGCTAATCCCCTGAATCTGTCTCTAAGGCCCCCTTTCCTCTGTGTAGCCCTTCCTTTGGATATCCCCATCTCGCATCCCCTTTTCCTTAAATAAATTCAATTTTCTTTAATCACCATCTGAGATGGCTATTTAGCCTGCCTGTGCACCATCTACTTTAACCTTTCACACTATTAGGTTCTCTGAATCAGAGTTTTAGAGAGTGGAGTTCAGTTGTGTATTTTTGTTGTTGTTCTTAATCTCCACCTGAGGATATTTTGCCATTGATTTTTAGAGAGAGTGAAAGGGAGAGGGAGAGACACATAGAGAGAAACATTGATGTGAGAGAGACATGTTGATTGGTTGCCTCCTGCATGGGCCCCAACCAGGGCTGGAGACTGAGCCTGCAACTGGTATGTGCCTTTGACTGGTATCCAACCTGGAACCCTTCAGTCCACGGGATGATGCTCTATTCATTGAGCCAAACAGGCTAGGGCAGTTGTGTATTTTTAAAAGATTCCCAGGGAATTCTGATATGTGCCTCTCATTGACAAACACCAGATCAGCAGGTTGTCAAGTTTCCTTCCCATTTTGACATTGTATAATGTCATGTATCCACCATTACAGTATCATACACAGTTATTCATCTTTTTCAAGCAAATCTTGAAAGCTTCTGACAAAGTAGTTATAAGACACTAGAGGCCTGGTGCATGAAATTTATGCATGGGTGTGTGTGTGTGTGTGTGTGTGTGTGTCCCTCAGCCCAGCTTGCACACTCTCAAATCTGGGACCCCTCGAGGGACGTCCAGCTGCCTGTTTAGGCCCGATCCCGGTGGGCCTAATCAGGCAGTCGAACATCCCTCTCACAATCCAGAACTGCTGGCTCCCAACCACTCGCCTGCCTGCCAGCCTGGTCACCCCCTAAACACTCCCCTGACAGCCTGATCAATGCCTAACTGCTCCCCTGACAGGCCAATTGCCCCTAACTGCCCTCCCCTGCCAGCCTGGTCACCCCTAACTTCCCTCCTTTGCCAGCCTGGTTGCCCCTAATTGCCCTCCCCTGCAGGCCTGGTCCCCCCAACTGCCCTCCCCTGTAGGCCTGGGTCCCTCCCAACTGCCCTCCCCTGCAGGGCTGGTCCTCCCCAACTGCCCTCCCCTGCAGGCCTGGTCCTCCCCAACTGCCCTCCCCTGGAGGCCATCTTTGGCAGCCATCTTTGACCACATGGGGGCAGCCATCTTGTGTGTTGGAGTAATGGTCAATTTACATATTACCTCTATTATATAGAATTATGCATTTGTGAAAAGTAATAATAATGCATCAATATTAACCCATCAACTATAACAAATATACCACCACCCTAATTCAAGATGTGAGTGTTAGAGAAAACTTAAGGGATAGAGGGGAGGAACAACTGGAGTATATGGGAATTCTTTATACTTCCTGCTCAATTTTTCTGTAAGCCTAAAAGTGTTTAGAAATAAAGTCTACTAATTAAAAGAAAAAAGTTAATTTTAATATAAATATTAATTTCAAAAAAATTAAGAGATATAATGTGATAATTATTCAATCATTCAAAAATGGAAGTGGCAAGAAGGCCCAGTCAGAGAAGGCACAGGGAATACAGAGTATTGTGATGGATATCTTGCTGTTTTTTATATTCCAGTTTCAATTAGTTAATTCATTCCTCTCTCAATCCATATCCGTGAGTGATAGGAAGTAAGAATTTGATTTTTGTTTTCTTTCCAAAGAAGGATATTATCATTCAGTCCTTGTCAATATTTCAAGTAGACTGAAGCAGCCATTTCTTCCATTGTTACTAACAGGCAGGGCCGTTAAACTGTGAGATCTTTTTAGCAGCCCTCTTTCTATACGCTGCAAAGTCCTCTCAGCTGCTTCTCAAGAGTTGTTGAGACAGCTTGAGATACTGTTCCACTACACTTATCACCCTCCACATTTTTACTGAAGATATTTCATTGGTATGACAACATGTCTGGATTAATATATAATAAACATCTTTTAAAGCAGTGACCAGTCCTCTTATGATTTGGCATAGCTACTCTATTATGATAAATTACCTAAAGCAAGTTCAACCTGATAACTATGAAAAAGGTTACATTGTTCTTCAATTATCCCTTTAATCAATCTCTCAGGATAATCATTCTGCCTAAAAATATGTTTCTCAATACTAATTTCATTATCTAGGTGATTTTCATCACTAATCATTAGAGTGCGATTCTCCATATTCTTAACAACTCTTACTTTAACTTAAATGGGTAATTAGACTCAATATGCAGGATATTACCTGCACGGTGGGCTTGATAATATATTCTCCATTGTAACTATCTTCACTTCATCCTCCTAATAGATGTTCGAAAAGAAAAAAAAGCTCTCTTATTAAACCCTTCCACAGTAAATCATATATCTAAATGAAGATGACTTTTCAAGAAAAAATGAGATAAAAAAAGGACTTTCTTATCTTTATGCCAAGAAAACCTTATAGTAAAATTTTGCTGTAACTGAATATCATTGAGCCTTTCAAAGTAATAGAAGGGAAATTTCTTTCAAAATGTTGGCAAAACATTTAAGGATCCTGTGTTGTTGAAGATATGTATTTTTTAAAGAAGTTGTAACTTTATGATAGTAGAATACTCCTATGGCTGTCCTGGTTTTGTTCAGTGTCCCTCACTAGGCTATATCCAGGATCGCAAAATAGGCCTTAAAGCATTCCTGATTTTTTGTCACAACACAGGTAGCCTAGTGGCAACTAGCAGCACTCCAGTGCAAGTATTTGTGAGGTGCTCCTCAAGCATGCAAGCACTAAACTTTTGGTTAACCTGCAGCTTTTCCATTACAATACATGAAAGAATGCTATGCATTACTCTCATTTGTATAATGTTTTCCACCCTTAAATAATGTTTTCCTCATATTAAGCTGTGTCTATCAATAATAAACTGATTATGACAGTTTGAGTTTTAATAAAATATCATCTACTTGCATCTCAATATGGGCAACACAGCAATTCCAGAATCGGTCCCCAAAGTAAAACAAAATAAAAGCTCACATTTTGCAATCCAGTTAATAATTTAGTTTAGTGAATGCATCATCATTGTTGTCATTCTTTAACTTGAAAGAATACTTTTTTTATCAATATGGAAACATTCTGAAAATTAGTTTTGTTTTCACTTTTCTATTTTTTCTGTTAATTTACAGTAAAATTCATATGGTAAAGTACATACAATAAATTTTTTTATTCAGAAAAATTAGGGATGTATTATTGATGCTCATATAAAATCAACATACTATGTGGGTATCTGTTTTACCAGTGAAGAGAGAGGTGACACATTCTCACTCTCTTCTCTCACTCTTTTGAATATTGGATTTGGGTTTCAGGAAACTTTCTCATATCCTTCCTTCCCCCAGGAATGTAAACATATGCTATTTCCTTTAAAACAAGATCCTGTGCACTTGCTTGCCAATGATTGTGATGGTTTGCCAGGAGAAGAATAAACTACATCCCACCATTCTTTGTCACAATGACTTACACCAGTTTAAGCAGCAGACTTCCTAAACCAAGACTTATCACTTCAGGGTTATTTCCATGTGACCTGTGGGGAATACACATGAATAGGAGGAGAAAGCATGTGGCTTTCTCCGCTGTAGGGCTGAACTCTTTGGTGTGAGACTAGAAGGCAGTCCTGAGTGTTGTGAAGTAATCATTAAGTTACACGCTTGTCATTTCTTGTACAGTCACTCAGAACTAATGCACATCACTTTTTCCAATTATAATCATTCCACCATTTAACAAGCACAAAAGGCCTTAGATTCCAATTTGCCACTGATGCCTCGCTCTCACTTGCTTATTTCTTGGCATTTCCATCCTGCCAGGCTGTGCCTGGCTCCAATAATCCGGAGCATTCTCCTTTCTGAAACAAACTTGCAAACAGAGGCGAGAGGAACAGCTGGTCTCACATTAAAGGGCAGGCCGTTTTCACTGTTTGGATAATTTTTCTGTTTTTGCAGTTATTTTCAGCTGCTGTAAATACATATTATTCCTTGGCTTCCTTATTGCCAAAGCTAAACATAAATCACACAGTGATAGGGATAGATGTTCCTGTTTAGGCTTCTCGGCTGGTCGTATCAAGCCTCCGTTGGTATGTGTCTCGTTTCATTTAGTTTCTCAAATCCGTTTCTGTCTTCACAAGCACACGTACACAAACAAGCAATCACCAGGCTAGAGAAACATCATTGTCTTCATACTTTGTTAGCTTCCGCTCCCTCCAGTGAGTATTAATATGTCGGAATGGGCTGTGAAACATGCTAGCTTTGGATACGCAGCCTTAAACACGAACTACATATGAGAGGAAATTGGTATTTTCATTTGCTGCACATGCTTTAATGATATTAAGCAATCTAATACGGTGCATATGCCGGATTTCAGTAATGCTTCTCTTGAGAATTTCAAGCAGTGATGGCAATTTAAAATGACAGCCTTCCATTTATATAGCTCCTTTCATCTTAGAGGTCTTTACACTTTATAAAGTTATATGGAGCAATCATTTCACTTACCCACCACAGAAATTCTGCCACCTCCAGGGCAAATCTGGGCTTATTTTAAAAACGGACTCAACAGTTCAGATAATTATGACAAGAGGAAAAAAGCCACAGTCAATGAAAACTGAACAGGGAATAAAGAAAGATAAAATAATTTCCAAAATAAATTTTCACTCAAAGGTAAGAATCGAGCAAACAAAACCCCCCTGACGTTATTTAGTAACCAGCAATGCGCAGGACTGTGAACTCTCAAGCCAGCCACTAGAGAGCATGTCAGAGATAACTAATTTAAGGCTAGCTTTCCAAAGTTTGATGTAGATTAGTAAAAGTAGAAATTTAAAAAAGTAGCCATTCTTACCCATAAGAAAGGGCTTAAAATATTAAAATTCTAAATAAAGATGTCATGTTTTCTTCTTGCTTAAAACAATATGGTTTTTCCTCTACTTATACATACTTTTAGCACTAGACAAAGGTTTACACACACACACACACACACACTTTGACACTTATTGAAAATTACCCCTTTTTCCTATTATAATCATCCCACCATTACTTTATATATTATTTTAAAAGAGTTTAAAGGCATCCCAGGACATCTGTGGTCACTTTTCCTCGATGTAGTATATGTATATTTAGGAATTGTGTATGGAAAACTACCAAATTTACATTTCAGGCTGGGCACTTGGGCTTGCACCCAACATGCTCTGAGTCACCTGAGGCTCTGTCTGGTGGAGGACAAACTGAACTCCAAGTCTTTGCTGATGTCAGCTGTCACCAAATGGGAAGTGGTCATAGCCAGCACTGAAATGATTCTAATGGTCATGCCTGTCCCCTCTTGATGACATTTTACTGCCTGGTAATGCCATTGCTGCTGGTCTGCCTACATTCCTTAAGCCTTTAAACCAGGACAATCCCAGCATTTCTACGGTATCCAGAATTATCTTAGGTTTGAGGGTCAGGATTCTTTTAAACCAGACGCTCTCAGAGCCTCAAGCATTGTTGAGAGACGAGTGCTTTCTTCTTTATTCTCCACAGTCTTCTCCTTACAGTTGATCTATTGTATGTTCGGCACTATTGAAAAATTTAGGGAATACTTAAAAGTGAATTTACTTGAGATTTTTAACTCTTAACTAAATATTAGGCATTCTCAAGGAAGTGGGATTTGAGACATTCATAAAATGTAGAAATAGCAGCAGGGTGAAGAGTTGCCTTTTAATAAATTCATTATGTAGGGTATACTTTTTATTAGAAAATAATTGAATTAATTTAAGAAATTATGAAACTGACATATTGGTTGAAGATGATCTAGAAAAGACAAGAAAATAGAAGAAAAAAAGAAAGAAAAAAAAACATCCCTAGAAATGACTACAGTTAATACCTTAAAAAAGAGCCCCCAGTATTATTGTGTTCATATATACCTTTCCAATTTTTATAAAATATATAACACTCAGTGGTATGCTGGTAAATGCTTATCTACCTACTGTACAGGAAAATGAGTAAAGCTTTGATTTGTCAATTTCTGTGGTATAAACACTCTCTCCATGGTTGATTTTTAGCTACCAATGTAAATCAGTGAAAGAGAAGATGGGAAGAATGTGCACAATTGGTTCTTACGTGTGGATATGAACTGCTCTAGCTCCTCACTGAACTGCACACACTAATGGTAGCCTTTCACCCAACAGTATTTTATGAACATCTTCTCTTGTCAGCAAATGTTCCTCTGAAAAGTCACTTTAAGACTGTATATTCCATTTTATGGCTATGTCCCAATGTATTTAACTAATCCCCTTTTAGTTTTTGTCTAATTTTTGCTCTTGCTAACAACATTGTGATTAATATCTTATAATCATTATATCTATTCTTATTCTCAAAGAGATCTCTCCAGCAACCATTTACCAACAGGGTAAGATGAGTGAGGGCAGAGAAATTGCTAGAAGACTTGGTTAAACTGAGGATTTAAAAAAACCCACAAATAAACTACAAGGACCTGGAAGACTTAAATAAGAGAGGCAGGCTAGGTGGGAATTCTGTCAAAATAAAGAAGTCATGTTCCACCATAGAGGAAATGTAGGCCCTATGTTTCCAGATATGCTTATTTTTTAAGGGAAACCTCCTAAATACTGTTAAAAACACCCTTCTAGATCAGATATAGTCTATGAGCCAGAGTCTCCTGACCGAATGAGTCACTAGCACTGGCCTGTGGAGTTCAATATGTTGACCTCTCCCTGTTTTTAATTCGAGTAAGAAATATAATACTGTATGTCTACCTTATCTATTTCTTAGCAATTTATGTAATATTTTTGATGGTAAGAAGGCCCAATTGGTATTCCTAACATGACAGTTGTAACATCCCAGTACTATATACAAATTAGCAAGTCTTGAAACTCGGCTATTCTCTAGCACTAATAGCATTTTTAAGATGATACTGGAGTGCTTGAGTAGAGCCACCAGTTGCCTATCCTCCTACCTCTTTGAATTGTCAACTAAGTAATGCCCAGCTATCAAGAATACAAGAAATACCAGGATTTTTAGTTAGAAAATAAACTATAGGAATATGGTTTCCAATAGAATGCTAATTCCAGGTTCAAGGCAGGACGAAGGGTGTTCTTGTTCTAAGAAGGGGCCCACAAGAACCCTTGCTCCTACAAGGTTTACTGACAGCCTTTTGGGTAGAACACCGTCCTTTCTAATCAATTGCATAGTTGATTTAAATTCATAACATGTTTCATACATTTTGGGATACAATGCAGAAAGTTCCACCTCTAGGAATTTATTTTTTCTTACTTTTGTAAACAGAACACTATTAATGTAAGAACAGATACACTTTCAGGCCTCAGAAACATCCAGCTCCTTCCATACTTTATGGACTAAAGTCAAAACTTTTAATGCATTTTCCCCTTGCAATTCCTTTGCTTTGTAACTTCTATCAACTTCCTTCATAGTAAATAACAATATATAGTCCTCAAGGAGAATTATTTCAAATTTAGGGTAAATACTAAGTGTTAATGTTATAATTCTAGTTTCTCCTAGAGTGTTTTATGATATTTGGAAGACAAAAACTTTTGTAGTAGGTAAAATTTGTGAAGACTTATGTGAGACCCTTGATTCATCAGTCACGTGCTAACAAAGTCAAGATACCTGAGGTCTGTTTGAATCTATTACCAACTAGTGACAAGAGCTTAATTAATCCAGTTTCTTGCTCTAGAAAATGGAACACATAACTAATTTAATGCATCTCAGAGGTTTGTGAGTAACAGGACTTAATGCACGTGAAAACATTGTGCAACTTCAATTTCTTTACAAACATAAAACAGTTTTGTTATTGAGCACAAGAGAGGGAGGGCAGTGAAAAAGATATGAGGAAAGGAAATTAACTAAAAGAAAAACTGTTATTTACCGCATTGCTCTAAATTTGTACTTAGATAAGATTTGGCAGACAATTAAGTGTGAGAAACTGATTGAGGAATGAGAGCACAGATGAAGTAAGCCAGGCCAAATGGAAATTACAGACATTAGAAAATTAACACAAACCCACAATTACATTGTTGACAATCTTAAGGGATTTATGTATTTCCTAAAGAACATCAACAGACCCCCTAAAAGTCCATGACTCTTGAATTAGTTAAAAATCCCACACTTGTGTTATATTTTTAAAGTTTTCCTAAATAGACTGGAGCAGTGGTAGTTAAACTTTAGTGTACATAACATTCTATAGACTTAGTCAAAATTGCATATTTCTGAAATCTATTTGCAGAGATTATGAAAGAACTGAGTGAGGCTTATGAAGCTGCATCTTAAAAAGAACCACTGTGAGTTCAAAGCCATAAATTAATACTGGGGGTAGGAAAGTTCATGATGTTCTTAAGGGAGAGTGAAATATGGAAGTGTCACATTTGGATAAATTGAAAAATAGTGAGAACATTAAGCCTAAGAAAACATACTGTAGATTTGTATAGACTGTTGCCATTAATAGTCCCCAATTTTCTTGTGCCGTCCTATAGCCATGCCCTTGAATACTAGTAGTCTCCTCGGATAGCAACTCTAAATTTGGCAATGTGGTCTGTTTTGGATAGTTGTACAATAGCAAATGTAACATAAGTAGGGAATTAAAAAGTGTTTGTGTGTTGGGTGTAACCTCTCTTGCAGCACTTGGGAATCCTGTGACCATGATTACATGAACAAGCTTGGGTAACTTTCCTGATGACATACGGCACATTTCCTCAATGCACTGACTTGATAGCGGGCATCAATTACTAGAAATGATTTTGAAACTTTCTTACACCAAATAGCAATGATAGAGGATGACCAGGCTAAATTTACAAGATTGGCTTTAATTTTGAACATGTTGAAATTGAGCTTCTGGTCGTACATTTATCAGAAAACTCCATAGTAGATGAAAACTCCGTAAGTGTATGGTTAGCAGAGGCTTAAGGAAAAGAGTTTTGAAGGTACCTACTTAAGATTGTCATTTACACTATCAGAGTATAATACTGATAGTGAGAAAACTGGGCAGTTAGGGACAGTTCCAGAGAGGGGAAGCTAAATGAAGAACTCTAGAAGTGGCATGAGGCAGCTTGCTGGCTACTGCTGGCTGCATCTCGTTCCAGAATAAATTGCTGGAACCAACAGGATGACCTAGGGCTGAACCAAATGGGGCTGGGAGGACTGAGCCTGGCTGGGATGGGACAATAAGGTCACCCTAGACCTGAAGTGACATTACCAAATCAGGTCCATCCACCTGCAGAAACAAACTCAAGCTCTGAAATGATTGGATGTTACTTGGAGTACTTGGAAAAGACTAATCAAAAGCTAGCAAGGTATACATATAGCCCTAGGGCCTAGACAAAGAGTTTCAGTGGTAACCCACTTTGGACCCCCTTCATGCCACCTCTCGCTGCGGGAATCTCTCTATCTTTCAATAAACTTTGTTTCCCTTTGCATTCTTTGTCCCGAATTCATTCTTTGATTTTCAGAGACAAAGAAGTCCGACCCAACCACTGCATTTTCATTTCAATATTAGAGAACCTAGAGTGGGACCTTAAAAAAGACCTTCATTTAATGTTCCCAGGGAAAAAGTTAACAGCAAATAGCAGAACCTTGAGGAACATAGAGGCAGCCAGAACTAGGACCTGAAGGTCACAGTAAGCAAGAAAGAAGAGAGTTCTTATGTCATAGCAGGAAGATATCAACTATTCAGAGAGGCATAAAACACTAGCTCAAGATAGGCCTATGGGTTGAGCAGTTTAAACTGGTGGGTTCTAGAAAGTGATATGAAATTGACTTCAGGTTTTTTGTTTGTTTGGTTGGTTTTTTAATATATTTTATTGACTTTTTACAGAGAGGAAGGGAGAGAGATAAAGAGCTAGAAACATCGATGAGAGAGAAACATCGATCAGCTGCCTCCTGAACATCTCCCACTGGGGATGCGCCCGCAACCCAGGCACATGCCCTTGACCGGAATCGAACCCGGACCCTTCAGTCCGCAGGCCGATGCTCTATCCACTGAGCCAAACCGGCTTTGGCAACTTCAGGTTTTAATGACTGAAAGAAAAAGAGTTAGGCACAGAGTGTCAACTACCTTTAAAAAAAAATGGAATAGAAGGTAAGAAAAGACATTTCTGAATATTTAGAAAAAGTCAATAAAAATGTTTTATTAGCAAATTTTATGTCTCATTAAAGGAACCATTAATAGCCAAAGTGATGGTTTCAAGTTAAAAGCGTAATTTATTTTCTGATTCTGATATTATTGTGTATGATGAATCATATTTGAAATCATTTCCAGAAAATCCTTAGAAAAATGCATACTTAATTATCACTTATCAAATATATGTTTACTCTGCTTCTTCTAAAACCTTACTGAAATCTTTAAAAAAAACAACAACCCACAAAAACATTATTTGTTTCATCATTTAAAAAATAAGTCAAGCCCTGGACAGATGGCTCAGTTGGTTGGAGCATCATCCATGCATCAAATGTTGTGGGTTTGATTCCCAGTCAGGGCACATAGCTAAGTTTCAGGTTTCATCCCAGGTTGGGGAATATATGGGAAGCCTCTGATATTCTCTCTCTCTCTCTCTCTCTCTCTCTCTCTCTCTCTCTCTCTCTCTCTTTCTCTCCTTCCCTCCCTCCCTCCTTTCCTCTTTCTATACAAATCAATAAAACATATCCTCAGGTGAGGATTTAAAAACAAAATAAGTCAAAATCTCTGAAGATAAAAAAATGGTAAAGAAGAAAGCACAATATTCTGTCTGCAGTGGATGTCAATACAAGTTTGGAAAATAGAAGGAGGGTGAATGAGTCTTAATTGATTTGGTATTATGGAAAAACTAAAAATTAATTGTTGACAGAGCAAGAAGATTAAAGTGCAAGAAAATTTGCAAAGAATCCTATATATGATTAAGAATTGATGATTCTAGAGACCGTTAATACTGATCACTACCAACAACAAATAATCAATTGGAACCATGCTTTGATCGTGAAATGACCAGAATGTGCCAGAAGACATGGGGAAGTAATTTTGCTTCACTATGACGCACCATCACACACTTGGAAACCAGTTAAAGACACGTTAAAAGATCTTGCCCTGGAAGTATTAACCCACCCGCTGTACTCACCAGACCTTCTCCTTCAGATTCCCACTTGTCCTGATCGATGGCACACGCACTTTCTGAGCAGCACTTCAAAACGTACGAAGAAGTGGAAAATTGGGTCTCTGAATGGTCTGCCTCAAAACAAGAAAAGTTCTATTGGGACCGTATCCACAAATTACCTGAAAGATGGGGGAAATGTTTAGCTAGTGATGGACATTACTTTGAATAAAGCACTTTTGATATTTCTCCTGAAATTATCATGTTTCCTTTGATTACAAAATCTGCATACTGGTACACCTAGTATAAGCCGTAGGGAAAAGGAGCTCAGTGGGTTTCTTTCCCCCTCCCTACATGGGAGTCTGTCCTGTGGGACTCTTCCCTCTCCCCACGTGGGACTTTGTACTTGTTCTTCAATAAATCTGCACCTTTGCTATGCCACTTTCTGTCCGTGGATTCATTCTTCTACTCTGGCAGACAAAGAATCCAGGTTCCAGTCCAAAAATTCCGTATCAGTACCTGGAAGATAAATTATTCTTTCATCAAACTGAGACATTCTACTAGGTGTACTGGTTAATAATAGTGGACACGGAGGTAAGTTAATACTTCCCAGGCAAGATCTTTTAACGTGTCTTTAACTGGTTATGAAGTGTGTGGTGGTGCGTTATCATAAGGCAAAATTACTTTGCTGTGTCTTCTGGAACATTCTGATCATTTCCACGATCAGAGCATGGTTCAAAATTATTATTTGTTGTTGGTAGCAATCAGTATTAATGGTTTCACCTGGTTTTAGAAGCTCATAATACACCACACCTTCCTGATCCCACCAAATGAAGAGCATTGTCTTCTTTCCGAAGCGATTTGGCCTTGCAGTCGATGTTGATGGTTGACCTGGATCAACCCATAATTTTGTGCATTTGGGAATCCCAAAATAAATCCACTTTTCATTGCCAGTCACAATTCAATGCAAAAAAAAAGCAACTTTCTTTCATGCCGTTGAAGCAACATTTTACTGATGACTTTTCGGTTTTCCATTTGTCTTTCGTTCAGTTGATGTGGCACCCATTTTCCTTCCTTTAAAATCTTTCCCATTGCTTTTAAATGATCATAAATTGTTGACTGAGCAACGTTTAATCTTTCTGCAAGATGTTTTTGAGTTTGACACGCATCTTCATCCAATAATTCTTGTAATTGTTGGTCTTCAAATTTTTTCGGTTGACCTGGATGATTTTTGTCTTTCACATAGAAATCATCACTTTTTTTTTATTTATTTTTTATTTTTTATTTTTTTTATTGCTTAAAGTATTACAAAGGGTATTACATATGTGTCCTTTTTTCCCCCCCGCCCATGACAGTCCCCTAGCCTCCCCTATCCCCCAGTGTCTTATGTCCATTGGTTATGCTCATATGCATGCATATAAGTCCTTTGGTTGATCTCTTACCCCCCTCCCTCCTGTCCCCCAACGCTCCCCAGCCTTCCTGCTGCAGTTTGACAATCTGTTTGAGGCAGCTCTGCCTCTGTATCTATTATTGTTCAAAAGTTTATAATGGTCTCTATTATCCATGAATGAGTGAGATCATGTGGTATTTTTCCTTCATTGACTGGCTTATTTCACTTAGCATAATACTCTCCAGTTCCATCCATGTCATTGCAAATGGTAAGAGTTCCTTCCTTTTTACAGCAGCATAGTATTCCATCGTGTAGATGTACCACAGTTACCTAATCCATTCATCTACTGATGGGCACTTAGGCTGTGCATTTAAACCAGTGCTCACAAGTATCTTGAGATGGAGCATGTTCACCATAAGCCTCACAAAGTATTCAGCAGCACTTTTCTTCAAAATAAAGTAATGAATTAAAACTTTCCTCAAATGCTCTTTTCTTTTGGCATGAAATTCGACATTTTTAAGCATAAAAATATCTATGATGTTAACACATTCAGCAAATTTGACATATGAAGTTTTGAAGCTTGTTGTCAATACAACAAAATAACATACATATCAAATCACATATATATCAACATATGTATAACTCCATCTATTGAAAATAATCTGCATTATTAACCGGTACACCTAGTAAATACCATAGAATTTCTTCATTTCTAGATGTTTATAGAGCTTTTTCTAGCATGAATGTGCTTAGAATCTTTATAAACAGTAAGAAAAAAGCCTTTCTGAGGTTTAAATCTCTCATTATATGTGGGGCGCAGCTACAGTGTTTTGGCCAGGTTCAAGCCTCGGACTAATGAAAGGACAGGGTCCTCTCATAGCCATGTGCATGTCCCAGCTGGAGGGCAGGGCCCTACCAGCACAATCATAGCCAACGGCTGTGGTTGTAAGCTTGAACCTATGGTCCAAACACATAGCCCCACGTGCCTTGTGATAGAGTTTGGGTGCATGTAGTTGAGTGAGGTTGGAACTCACGAGAATGCTGTAAACAACTTGATCACACCCCTACTTTGCCTCGTGGCAGCTGCTATAAAATAAAGACACGGCTTGTGGGCGCGGGCACTGGCGCTGTCTCCTCATCAGGGAGCAGCATCCCACTGAGACCCAGCTTTCATTCTCTTGTCCGTCTTTTCTCAATCCTTTCACTCTCCCCGCCCCCCCCCCCCCCACTCAGGATCACCTTTGGCCGTAACAATTATATCTACATAAGTGTATATTTTCTTAACTCTAGAGAAACTTGCATTGCTGTGTAAGCGTAAAAATTAGTCTTAAGTGGCATTGAGTGATTCCAAGTCCAATCGCGTGACAAAAACTAGCCCGTGTCTACCTTCATAGCATAATCTGTTTATGCTGCATTGAAATATCAATTTAGAAATGCCACTTTCCTTGGGTAGCAAGCAATTATCTGGAAGAAACATATTTTATCACTCCCTATGACTGGTATCAGCTGCAAATCTTCAGTCCCCAGCACATGATCCCGTGTTTCCTTGCAAATTGTGCTGCCGCGCAGTACTGTTCCGTAACACTTTTAAATAAGATCTTGACACTAGTGTCATTGTGCAGGCCCGGATCTGGACGACAGGATTTTTTTTTTTTTTTTGCCCTTAATTTAAACGCACTATTTTTCATCAAATGACAGGCATACGTTATGGTCTCCATTCTAACCAAGGCTCTAAAGGCTATTTCAATTTGACTAGAGCGGTTTTCTGCCAAATGGCTACTCTAAGTTCCACTGTGCACATTACCCACCAGAAAGCACAGAGTTGATGAGAGTGCACTGTCAACTACCCTGCACATCGATATGGGGTTATTTGATTTGAAATTGGATTCTAGCCTTCCTTGATCTGTTGTATAAATGGAGAAGCATGTGTTGAAGAAATTCTTACAAAGTTTATGAAGAATGTGTTGTACTTTCCCTCCCTAGAGTTTGTCTTTTACTTTGTTTGACTCCAGCTCCGGGTCTCCTCTCGGTGATAAATATTCAGAGCTAGAAGTAGAAGACATTTCCCCCCGCTTTAAATGGAAAGAAAACTTAGGAAAAATTATTCTATGCATGAATTTCTTCTGTGATACGAGTTGGCTGCGAGTTGCGGACTTTTGTAGCAGAGTGGCTTTGTGACCCTTCTTTAAACATTTAAGGCTTAGTTCAGAAGTTCACTGAATGTGATGAGACATGATTCTTAAGTACAGAGCCTTCAAAAAAAATCTTCTAAATATATAATATTCTCAGGGAGACATGTCAGTCATTGTCAAGATAAAAGTCGTTTAAATGCTAAGTTCCTGGTAAACTGTATCTGTATTGTAAGGCTCTATTCACAAAGCAATACCTTAGCAGTATGTGTACAGCATGTAAAACTATGTCATTTTATTATGGGATATACTGAACTCTGGATACTGTGCTGTGAGGTTGGGAGGGAGGGAGTTTGCTATGCAAGTTACATGCTTATCACCAGTATGTGAATGGCCCTCAGGGCAGCAGAGAAAACTTCAGAGAAAACATATTAAACGGGCATGGGGGAAGCATCCTTTTGACCCAGATAAAAAGGCCTGTGTGTAGACCTTGTGAGCACAAGATTTTATTTCTGAGTGGATAAAGATGTGCAGTTTCTTTCAAATAAAAGGTAGATTGGCAACAGTTTCAGTAAATGGCAAAATAATCATGAGTGTATTTGGTATTCAGTGTAGAACATTTATTACTTTGAAAGGCTTTGGCATCAGAGCAGCTGTAATAGGCAATCCCACAGGAATCCTTTGTAATTTAGCATTAATTGATGCTCCTTTATTGTAATGGCAGTTGATAAGTTAAAAGACACGGGATTGAAGGAGAAAAATAAAGTGCTTTGGCCAGTCCTTTACAGCTTCTGCCAGTGACCGGGAAAAAAAAAGGCTCTAAAAAAAAGCAGACAGAAACACTGCTTAATTTTCTATAAAGAATAGTGTGGGTTGGTTGTGTTGTGATATGTTTATGAGTACATACACTTGCTGATGATTAAAGTCTAGTTCCAGCTTAGAAAAATGGACTGTTCCCAAAGATTTTAGAATAACTTTTCTTTTTCACTGCATGTGTGGTAGACTGATTACAAAATACCCCCAATTCTCCATCCTTTTCTGTATCCACAGCCTCTGTGCTATGGCTTTGCAGCTCCTCCTATCAAGTGGTTAATTTTATTTTCCCACCTCTTGAATATTTTCTGGTTTGGGGACTTACTTTGGCCAATACAATGTGATAGAAATGACAGTTTGTCAATTTGGAGCTTAGCTTTCCCAGCTGCCATGTGAACAGCCTGGGTTAGCCACTGGAGGATGAGAGATACAGGAGCAGAGATGAGCTATCCCAGCTGGGTGGGCCTTCCTAGAAGAGCCAGCCTTTAGTTGACCTGCTGATTGATTTCAAAGTCCTGAAAAAGCCCAATCAAAATCACTGGAGCTTGTCTCAAACCAGAAGAAACACTCCAGAATAGTGAGTCAAGAAATATTATTTTAATCCTATATAATAAAAGGGTAATATACAAATAGACTGAACAGAGGAATGACCAGTCGCTATGACATGCAGTGACCACCAGGGAGCAGATGCTCAACGCAGGAGCTGCCCCCTGGTGGTCAGTGTGTTCCCACAGGGGGAGCTCCATTCAGCCAGAAGCCCAGAAGCCAGGCTCATGGCTGGCGAGCACAGCAGTGGTGGCTGGTGGCGGGAACCTCTCTTGCCTCTGGGGCAGCGCTAAGGTTAATTTTAACTCTGGAGAAACTTGCATTGCCTGACTGCCGCCTTAGGCCCTCTCCCCGCGGGTCAGTCACACATCCCCTGAGGGCTCCTGGACTGCAAAAGAGCATAGGCTGGGCTGAGGTATTCCCTTCCCACACCCCCAAGTGCAAATCTTGTGCACCAGGCCTCTAGTCCACTATATTTGGGGGTGTTTTTAATGCAGCATTAAATTCCTATTTCAGCAGGGTAGATTAAAGTTTATGTTCTGGAGAAAAGATTATGTTCTAGATTAAGAAACATCAGATTATAGTTTTAGTGTTTTTTAAAAAATTTTTAAATTGATTTCAGAGAGAGGAAAGGAGAGGGTGAAAGATAGAAACATTGAGGAGACACATCAATCGGCTACCACCTGTACTTCCCCAGCTGAGATTGAGTCTGAAACCTGGGCATGTATCCTGACCAGGAACTGAACCAGTGACCTCCTGGTGCATGGGACAGTGCTCAACCAACCCAGCCACACTGGCCAGGCTAAAGTTTTAGTTTTAGTAGCATTAATCTTCTGATGTAAAATTTAGCCATACTAAATTTTATAATCTTCATATTTTGTCCTTATTTTATTAGTCTTGTGCTTGCAATGCCTTTCTCAATGGTCCAAATTGAACTCATCCTTCAAAGACTACTTCATGTACTCTTCCTCAATGAAGCCTTCCTGATTTCCTTAGCGTGCTCCTCAGAACTTCTGAGAAGTTTGGTTTTACCTGTATAATGCCACATATCACATTTCTCTTGTATGTGTTTTCATTATGAGTGATTTTTACACCTCCTTCAAAAGGCAAAGATGGTACCTTATTCATTTTTGTAACCCTCAAATCACCTTGTAGTGCCTAAACAACAGTAAACCATAAACAAATATTTGAATAAATAAATGTGATGAGAAGCCAAGAAACCACTCTTCTCTCTATACATGGTGTTATTATAGGGAATAGTTAGGCTGTTCACAGAGCACTTCTACAAATATAAAGATTTAATTATCTTAGTTATTACAGGTTATATGTTTTTGCTTTATTTCTATGCATTTCCTCTTACTATAAAATTTTTAAATCTGTAAAACAGGATATTTTAAGCTTTTCTGAATACATAATAACAGTAAAAACAACACAAAGGTTATTTGGATTTCTAAATTTCTAAACGAAAATTAACTTTTCAATACTTATTAATTCTAACAGAGACTATTTTTAAAAAACTATCCAGATTTTTTTCTCTCTGCCTCTTCATTTATAAGCAGTGTTTCTTGTCTATAGAAGTAAATTTGGATTTATATTTATTTTCTTTTCCTTGTCCATAATACTATCTTTCCAACATTGTCAATGATAAGTACATGAAAAGTTAATCTGGAATAATTATTCATATAATTTTCTCCCTCTTTCTTACCTTGTTATATACCCAATAGAAATAGCTGCATCAAAGAATGAAGTATAGATATGTTGTGATACACCAAAAAAGAAATCAATATAATCATTCCAGAGGGATTGTATTTTTAAGATAGACAGCCCATTATTAGAGGTTTATAAAAACCAGCCTCAACTACTTCATTAAAAATGATGGTACTTCAAATATTACTTATCATTCAGAGTTCAGCACCATTGAACTTTCAAGTTACAATTAAGACTTTAAATTTTTTTTCAAAAGTAGAACATTGTAATATCGCGAAGGTATGATCAGACAACAAAGGCAGTTCAAAAGTTCAGTAGATTTTATGATAAGTAGTAGCTTTACAAGCATTTGTGTGTCCCACACAAAGGAAAATATTATAATTTAGAGTCATTTTCTATGTAATGTTAAACCAGAATTTAAAAAGTTAAAAGGTAGAGAGTAAAAAGGTCAAACTTTCTTACTCAGCTTTTAGCTTCCCTATTACTGCAATCTAAGACCTCTAATAAATAGCATGTACCCTAAATTTCATGTATCCCTAAAAACAAATGCTCCTATTTAATGGCTTGTTATAACAATACTAGTGTCCTTGTGCACAGATTCATGCACATTGAAAGGAAAATAATTAGAAGAAATATTTTAGTATCACTAATTACCCTTTCTCTGTAATAGAAGTGTCAACCAAATTCACAATCCACAATGACAGATCAAAACACATGTGTGCAATCGGCTCCAACCAGAGCTTTATAGGAATTGCACATATACGAGTCAACTTAGCTTTTTATATATTCTATATAATAAAAGCCTAATATGCTAGGTGTCCAACCGTTCGAGCATTTGACCAGTCACTATGATGCGCACTGACCACCAGGGAGCAGATGCTCAGACCAGTAGGTTAGCTTGCTGCTGGGGTCTGGCCTATTGGGACTGGGCTAGACAGGCCAGACATGCTCTGGAGCCCTCCCACGGTCCCTCACCAGCCGGCCAACCTCCCATGGTTCCTCCTTGGCCTGCGGCCCTGATTGGCCCTGATTGGGACTGGATGAGATAGGCGGGACACGCCCTGGAGCCCCTCTGCAGGCCCTCTCCGGCCCTGATCGTGCACCAGTGGGGTCCCTCAGTCTGGCCTGCACCCTCTTGCAATCTGGGACCCTTCAGGGGATGTTGGAGAGCCAGTTTTGGCCCAATCCCTGCGGGCCAGGCCAAGGGACCCACCAGTGCATGAATCCATACACTGGGTCTCTAGTATAGAATAAATTTGCTTAATTAGACCAACTTTCTGATTTAGCTAAACTTTTTCCAGCCCAGTGAAGCACCCCAACTTCTCTTTAAGGTAATTGTCAGCAACACAGCAGTAAATATCAACATGAAGCAGATTATTATTGTAGATCATGCAGGGAGAACAATGGGTAAAATATTTAACTGCAGCAGTGTTTGACTATATTTTGCACAGTAAGAAAACCTGAAGTCATTTTCAAGTTCCACCATTTCTTACTTATTTTCAGTTGGGTCAAGTTTCTAAGCTTTCTAAATCTCCATTTTCCAGCTAATGAAAAGAAAATACCATTCTACCGAGTCTCCTATCTACCTACTCCAGGACTTCTGTGAGGATCAAATGAGATGAGGCATGTGAAAATACTTCACAAACATTTGGTTAAACTGTAAAATGTTTGCACCTGACTATAAAGCAAGTCGGGTTCCTGGGCTGAAGAAACTGCAAGGAGGCTAGTCGCTAGGGAGAGAAAGCCAGACGTTGCTATGTTATGTCATTACCCGGTGACCACAGCAACCATTTCTGAGCTGGGCTGTGCTGTGGGCCACATTTTGTGCCATGGGGTCTTGGCAGCATTGGCTGCAATTTGGTGGGATGTCGCTCCGGGGTGGTGGCGGGGCCTGTGTCCCACTTGGGGGAAGCCGAGTGTTGGTTTGTCATCACCAGGTCTGTGGTGCCATTTATTTTTAAATGGCCAGTGCACATCATGGCAGCTCCTGTATTGAGCATCTGCCCCCTGGTGGTCAGTGCATGTCAGAGCTACTGGTTGGATGGATGGACACTTAGCTTTATATATATACTAGGGGCCCGGTGCACAAAATTCGTGCCCTGGGTATGTGTGGGGAGGAGTGTCCCTCAGCCCAGCCTGCCCCCTCTCACATACTGGGAGCCCTCAGGCATTGACCCCCATCACCCTCCAATCACAGGATCGGCCCCTTGCCCAGGCCTGACGCCTCTGGCTGAGGCGTCCGGCCCGGGCAGCGGGGACCCGCAGCTGCAGCGGCCCCACGATCGTGGGCTTCGCTTTAGGCCCAGGCAAGGGACCCCTAGCTCCTGGGACTGCCAGCTTCGACCGTGCCCAGCTCCCATCGCTGGCTCCACCCCTACTTCCTGCTATTACTGGCCAGGGCGGAAAAGGCACCTGATTCTCCGATCATGGCCCCAGGGCCGCCTTTGCCCTGCCCCCCAGCTCTTAGCTCCCCCCTGGGTTTCCGATCACTGTCAGTGGCAGGGGGCTTCTTCCTGCTTTCCCTTTTGCCTCCCTGCATTGTGCCTACATATGCAAATTAACCGCCATCTTGTTGGCAGTTAACTGCCAATCTTAGTTGGCAGTTAATTTGCATATAGCCCTGATTAGCCAATGAAAAGGGTAGCTCGTACGCCAATTACCATTTTTCTCTTTTATTAGTGTTGATATATATATATATATATGTATATATATATATATATATATATATATATATATATATATATATATATATAGATTCCTTTTGAAAGAAAAATACATGCTTAAGTAAAACTCTAATCTTTAATTAAAATTTAAAAATTATACAATTTCCACAAATAAAGCAAGTTTTTTCATTTCCAAAGGGAAGCAAAAAAGATGATTTCCCCCTAACTACTTTTCTTTCATCTGTTATATTTATCTTACACCCAGAAATAGCTATTAATTCTTTGCTTACTTCCTATTGATAAGCATACCTAGATCAACGAGAACAGTGCCCTTCATGTAGTAGATTTGTGAAATAAACATTTGCTTGAGAGTGTGTGGAGAGACCTTTGGAGAATTCTCAATTTGATGGATTTTTTTATACTTATTTGATTTACCATATTTGGTTAATATTTGTAGTGAGGGACTAGAACAGGAAAGCTGAGGTCGATGTAATGAACCATAGGTACAGCACAACTAACATTTGTTGAATGACAAGTATTTTCTTAAGACATTTTGTTATTTTTAATCCTTGAGAGATATTGCTGTTTTTCAGATGATGCCTAGTGAGGGTAATTTATAACCCAATGAAATACATTTAATTCCCATTTGTTTGTTGCTCAGAGAAATTTATTTCCAATAAATCACAAGTGTTGTGTAGAATAGGTACTAAATGCCAGGCAAATCTATTGCCAAAGCCCAAAATCTTTCTATCACATTACATTGACTTTGTTTCTCTTGTTCATGGCTTGTTTTCTTCAGCAATTAGAATGAAATATTGATATCTAACATTATTTAATTGTTTTTATTAGTTTGCAGTGAAACTTTATTTTCTCCAATTTTGTGTACCACATAGATGATTTTGTAATTTAGACGAGTAGTGATGATCCATGGTAACAAATTTAGAACCAGGTTTTGAATTCCTTAATAAAATAAAATTTGAATGGCACTGATATTACAAATAATACTACCTAGCATTTATTTAGGACTTCTAACTTATTCAAGAGCAATCATGCTCATTCTTTTTAAGTAACATTATGGGACAGATAGAAGAGATATTCTAATGTCCATTCTTATAAATGTGGAGCCTAAGGCCAGACAGGCTATTTACTAAAAGTCAGATAGCTAAATAATGGGACATAAGGACTAGAAGCTTTTATTTTGTCTTATACCACAGGGATCAGGCCTAAACCAGCAGTCGGACATCCCCCGAGGGGGTCCCAGATTGGAGAGGCTGCAGGTTGGGCTGAGGGATAACTGCCCCCCCCATGCACAAATTTCATGCACCGGGCCTATCGTAGATATAATAATGGACATAATTATTCTGATATTTATGTGATTATTATCCTGAAGAAGTTATGAACAGCGGTTCTCAACCTGTGGGTCGCGACCCCTTTGGGGGTCGAATGATCCTTTCACAGGGGTCGCCTAGAACCATTGGAAAACACATATATAATTACATATTGTTTTTGTGATTAATCACTATGCTTTAATTAGGTTCAATTTGTAACAATGAAAATATATCCTGCATATCAGATATTTACATTATGATTCATAACAGTAGCAAAATTACATTTATGAAGTAGCAATGAAAATAATTTTATGGTTGAGGTTCACCACAACATAAGGAACTGTATTAAAGGGTCGTGGCATTAGGAAGGTTGAGAACCATTGTGTTATGAGTATCACATAATTGATTTCTTTACAAAAGCAAGTTGTCTTTTGTTTAGTGCAAAGCTCATCTTCTGAGAAGAATTGATTTCAGTGAGTTATAAACCACAGAAAAGTGTGACAAAGTGCAATGGCAAGACTGTATTTGTACTTCGGTAAAGAAACCTGTGATAAGATTTGTGAACTACAATCCTTGTCTGCACAATTCATGCATCATAACACTGAAAACCACAGGCTGCACTTAGTGAGAATGTATTATGAGGGGCAATGGGCTCTCACAGAACATTATCTCTTCTAGGTTCCATGACTGGGACAGGCTTGCTAAAAAGATATCTGAAGAGAGGCAATATCTAGCATGCTTGCTCTAAATGTGGACACTGTGATAGGCTTTAATGGTTTAAAAAGAAACGATGAAGCCCTGGAAAGATAATGTGGTTAGCTGATTTCATTCTTATCTACCTGTGAAGCTGACAGGATTACTTGAGGCAATGATGTAAAAAAAGGAGTCCACACTTTTCCCTCAGTTATCTGGGCCATCGTACAGAAGAATGGTGGAAGAAGCATGATTATAATTAGCCTAATTACCTCCATTTTTATTTTCACACTGTATGTGTGGACATGACCTCCATTTATCTTTGTAATTCAGACTATATAGTTATGTTGCCAGTTTGATGACATAAGATCTAGTCTAATGTTTGTTCCTTAATGGCCAACAAAAAGAGTGACTTAAGCCAACAAAAGGAGTGATTTAAGACTTAATATCCATTGATAAGTTGAATGGATTTCTTTTCTTTGAAGGGGCATAAAGTGTCTGTCTCTGCACTAAAGTGGTCTTATATTTGAAAAATATTTATTTTCGTCATGTGGTGCTTAATTAGTCTAAACCCACTAAAAAAATATTCTCATCAATTTAAAAAGGGGGGCATGTTTAGCTTTCCGCGTTCAGCGGAGTTGGGAGGAGAATGGACAGCAGCAGCAGGAGTAGTTGGTAGCCCAGGCTGACATTCAGGATAGGGACATTCCTCTAGGAAAACCTTCACATAGAATAGACCTCCAAGAAGCAGTATGTGTAGCAACCCAGGATTCTGAAAGTAGCAGAAGCAGCATTTGTAAACTAAAAGACATTCAGCATAAGTTTGAACTATGAAAGGGTGTGGTTAGTGCATTTGGGTGTTTTAAAATCTCACCCCCATCTAAAAATGTCAAGTAAGTACCTTAGCTGTATATTTATATGGCTTCTGAGAATGTATGATGAGAATCCCAAACAAATGCCACCAGTCTTACCTACACACCCCCACTCAGTCTTCCATCAAGGCAAAGCGATGAATGCATTTTAAAGAGTGGGTAGGCTTTGTTTTGCTTAGTTAGTTTGTTTGTTTAACTATGGTATCAGTTCATGTTTTGGGAACTGACTTAAGAGAAGACATTTCCTGTAGCAACTGCAATTTTAACAACAACAGATAACTCTTTGTAGCAAATCTCCACTGGGGTAGAACTAAAATCTGGAAGTAATCAGCAACCACCGAACATCAGAAATGCTTTTTTTAAAAAAAACACTTAAACGCAGCTGGAGTCTGCTAGTAGTTGGGATAGGATTCAGGTACCTAATCTCATGGGGTGAGTCGCCATCCTCCTTCTTTCTTGTCTTGGATATGGAACTAAAAAGCCCCAGGGTATTGATGGTTGCAAAGAAACTATGACATCTGACACCTGCTGGGAGCAATAAATGAAGAACCAGGCCTGGCCTTGTGGGCTAGTTCCTATCCTGCTCACTACTAGAGTCACAGTCTTTTCCTCTGTGCTGGGGTTCGGAAGAGATGAGTGCTGTTCACCCAGGTAAAGAAACCTGGTCAGTAAGAGAAGCGTTTGCTGTGCAGACAGTCATTTTTGACACACGTGCTTGACCTATAATATAGACAAGTTTGGTTAAAAAGTAATCACACCCTTCACTTCTGAGAATTATGGTTGTAATTATTCCAGAAGTAACATCACTTCAAGGATTCAGTTGGTCTGTTTACTGTTGGATGATGGATTTCCAGTTAACTAATTAAAACTGTTTATTCCTGAGGATTTGTGCTGGCTGTTACTTAACACTTTGTGTCTGCCATTCTCGTCCAGTTATACTGGGGATGCTCATAATTCTATGTAGAAAGAACAGGTGCTAATAAACAAAGAGATGACTATATCTTCTATCTATGGTGTTTCATAAAACAATGAACACACAATAGTCCAGAAATCTCCTGATGATCGAGGAGTATCAGGGTTTATAAATGTAGCACTGGCTCCCTGGCTTTTGGTCTGTGGAAACTGGGGTTGCTATAGAGGTGGAATTCATCAGGACAAAAGCTTTCAGCCAGCAAGTAAAAAGAATAATTGGCCAGCCTCTAAGAAGCTTTTTCTTCAATTCCCACATCCAAACATGTAACCTGTCTAAATCATTTGCTTATAGAAGAATTGCTCTAAACTCTCCCGTTTCAAAGTAGCCATTGATTTCCTTGCTAAAATTCATACATTTTTTTTTCTATTTGGCAAGTAAACTAGAACACAATATTTTGCATTCTGTTAAAATGTTTTCTCCCCCTCTGGAGAATGAATGAAAATGTGTTTCATGCCATATGCCTGATATTTTCTAGTTGTGCTTGTTCACATCTTTTTGAATCTATAATATCTGGCACTGTGAGTTGTGAATCCCAGACTTTCTTCAGATACAGTCTTGCTGAAAGGAGAAAACAAAGAAATTGGGTAAAATCTTTTTAATTTAAATTACTAACAAGTTCAATAAGTTTTAAGAGATGTTTTCTGCCCTGGCCAGTGTTGCTCAGTTGGTTGAGTGTCAACTCATGCATCAAAAGGTTGCCAGTTCGATTCCTGTTCAGGGCACATATCCAAGTTGTGGGGTGGATCCCCAATGGGGAGGCCTTTAGGAAGCAGCCAATCAATGTTCTGCTCTCACATTGATGTCTCTCTCTCTCTCTCTCTCTCTCTCTCTCTCTCTCTCTCTCTCTCTCCTTCTCTGTCTGAAAATCAATAAATATTACTTTTTTAAAAAAAGATGTTTTCCATTTGATTTACGTAGTCTAATGAATAGCTTTTATTTCTCAATAAAGTGTTATTATGTTTAACCAAAGTTAAATTCAAGTGATCCTCATTCTTTTTAAAAAAGCTGTGTGCTCTATCTATCATCTATCTATCTATCATCTATCTATCTATCTATCTATCTATCTATCTATCTATCTATCATCTATCTCTATCTCTTTTCTTTTATTGGTTGCAAGTGAAGCTAAATTTTCTCCAAAAGGAGCAAATCATCATGATTGTGGGCACTGAAAAAGTCTTCCTCATAGTGCAGTGCATGGTTTCTCCTTTTACTTCTGTATTGTCTTCAGAGTAAATCTTCACAAAAGCCTTATCCCACAGCCTTCCCCAAGCAAATGAATGACAGTAGGTGTTCAAAACAACCTTTTCCCTCTCACTCTCCCATCTCTTTTGAATGCATGCAGAGCCTGTTGCAACAAGAAAAGTGTCTACAAAAAATATACTTCTGAATGTTAATAGTGGTTATATCTAGATGATAAGATCCAGGTAATTTTTGTTTCATGTTTAAAATTATTTTTCTGCACTGAAAGTGCATTATTTGTGTAAAAATATTTCAAATGAGGTTGCTTTTGGAATATATTTGTTCTTTGAAAATATGGTACTGAAAGTCTATAACCACTAAATTGGGTATTCATTAATTCTTTCTACTACCATTTATTCAATACCAGCCTATCTGTCCATCATCAAAAACCAGAGGCATCTAAACAGAGTTCCTCTCCTCAGGGGCTCACAACTTCAGCATTGCTTCTGCAGTATTGTTCTTTACATTGGCCATAATTTTCAGCTTATATATTTCATCATTTTGTTTCTATACTTTTAATAGTACATACTATTTTCACTCATTTTATCCTTAATCAAATTAACATTTTCCCTCACCCTAGAAATTGTTATTTCTTGATAAGACATCTGGGGTTTTCATTTTTTCATAAACCCTTTAATGACCTTGTTATGATTAAGTAAAAAAGATATTTCAGTTTCTGTTCTTAAGCATGGCATTATTTATAAGCAAGTGTTGAGTTCTGTGAGTTAGAATTGTTCCATGTCCATCTACAGCACTTGGAGTAAAAGACTGGCTTTGCGAGTATCTCAGACTACCTATTTTAACCAAATGAATGAATGAGAAGTAAGTAGTTACACCGAGTGGTTTAATTTTCAATAATTATTTCCACAACACATATTGTCAGAAAAGATTTTCTTATGACTTAATATTGGAAAATAAGTCAATATTTATTGAAAAGTTTCTATCTTTTCTTCATCCCCCAACTGTGTAATGCAGGAAAGTGTGGATAATATGTATTACATGAGCTATGTTATAGTATCTACATATTACCTGGTTGTACCTATATCAGTCAGTCTGCCTAACTGGGCATAATTGTTTCATTCTACATCAGTTAACAAAGAATAATATGTCTGCAAGCACCATAGGTTGTTTTGGTGTTTGGTGGTTTAAAAAGTATTTTTAAACTGAGATTCCTCACTTAATGTATTTTCCAGTAATATAATTCATTGTCATTTAAACTATATGTATATTCTTCCCAGACAACTTTTTTATATCCTTTAGTGACACTAAATTTAGATGTGCTATGAAAAGTTAACTTATGCTTTATCAAATAAAGGCCCTCAGAAAAGCTTACAGACTATTCACTGTGTGTGTGTGTGCTCTTTAAGCTTATACCTCCTTTACAATTTACCATGTTTAGAGAATCAGTTGCTTTGTATTTTCTCAAATTAATTTAAAATATTTTCCTATGATATTATCTTCATACTCTCTTCAAAATTGTGGAACAGGATATTATTTCACATTGTTTTGTTCTTCAGAGGTTTACAGAATGTTTATTTACTAGATATGTACACTCTTATATTAAATAATCCATCACAGTATTGTTGAAAAAGCCCTAATGTGTGGGAAATTAGTCCCAGCTCTACCACTAATCTCTGTATAATAAGGAATAAATTGTAAATTCTCTGAGTGTCCGTTTCTTCAACTATTAATTAAAAGCTTATACTGGATCATCTCCAAGTTCCCCTCACATCTAGAATACTATTATTCTATGTATGTTTTCACTAGGGAAAGACATACAGTTGCTTAAAATATTATTTCTTAATATATGAGGATCCCAAGAAGGACAAGGAAACTCAATGATACTGTCCTCTCTTAGTCATTCATGCCATGATAATACTGCTATTGCATTGTTATATGGGTTAAGCTATACTAAGTATTGGAATGTCAAGTTTAACAAAAAAAGACATCCCAGCTCTCACTGGGTTTTGGTCTAGTGGAGTGGTCCTTACTGAGAGCAGCTTTGCCTCTGAGGGGATATTTGGCCGGGTATGGAAATAAGTTTATTTTCACAACTTGCATCTAGCAGGTTAAAGGACAGAAATGCTGCTAAACTCCTACAGGGCACAGGATAGATCCACAACAAAGACTCACCTGAACCACACTGTCAGTCCCACCACAGTAGTGCAAGACACTAACATTCATAGACAGTCAGCCAGTGTGAATCTGGCTGTTCACATCAGCATTTTTCAACTTCTCCTAGAAATCATGAAAAAGAAACAAGGAGAAAACAAAATGACTTACAAACTCTATATCTTCAGAGTAATAATCGGACAGCTATCTACAGATTCAAAGCAGGTATAAAGGCTTTTAAAAGAAATTGAGATTAGGAGAAAGATAAGAAGAGGAAAAAAATTTCAGAAAGTTTAGTGACAATACATATTAGAAAGCAAAATTATAAACTAAAATGATACTTTCTTGTGGGGAGGGGTATGTGATGAAATACAGAGCTATGTTTTTTATTATTGCAACATTACTGAAAGAACTGAGAGACCTGAATTAGCAGAAGGAGCCATTCTTGACTCAGTTTTAAGAAAGTAATAATAAGGATTCAGAAAGAATCTCTCTCTCTCTCTCTCTCTCTCTCTCTCTCTCTCTCTCTCTCTCTCTCACAGAAATATACACACACAAACACATTTTTTACCTAGAACTCATTCTAGAAAAGAAAAACAACAAAAAAAATCATTCCATAATAAATAATGAAAAATGAAGTGGCACAGAAACAATAGAATAACACAAGGAACAAAGTGTAACTGAAGAGCGAACCATAGCAGCAGATCAAGATCATTCACCGGAAAGGCTAAGAGAAGAGTAGAAAATTATGACCAAAAATCTATTTATTTTAAATGAATAAATTTATAAAGGAAGATTATAAAGTAGGAATGTAAGAATTCAGGGAAGAGATGTTAAGAAAACAGGCAGAGATATAACATAAACTGGCAGTGTTATTGTTGGGGAGAGATCATCATTCCCACCTGCTGCTAGTGGGAGCAGGCATCTTGTGATGTCCCCAAAAATGAGTTTTCTGAGACTCACACAGGAAGACGAGCTATTGTAGGAAACTTTATTTTCATGGAATCACACCCCTGAGTTTCCAAGGTCCCATTTCGCTTTGTCTTTCCAAGGAAGAACTGCAGCCGTGGTTTCAATAGGGCTACAGTCAAAGCTAGTGTCCAGAGGCTTTGCTCCAGGCAAGCTGTGCGTGTGTTTGCTGCTGGAGCCCATCAGTCCATTGTGTGTGAGGTCTGCATGGCCATGGGCCACAGGGGCCACTGCAAGAAAGCCAAGAGCCAGAAGCACAAGCGCCTTTGTTTAGGGGAATACATATTCCCAAATTGTCATGGGTTTGCAGAGGCCCCACCCATTCTGGTCAATGATCACTGTTTCCAGGTTTGACTGGCAGGCGGATACCTTCCCTATGTCACCCCAACTTCACTGCACATGCATCTATCTCCCCCTTGTTGGACCCCTTCTCCCCAGTGAGCTGCAGGGAATGGGCCAGTGGTTTCCTGGGCTGCCATGCTTATAATGGCTGGCTTCTCCCTGTGCTCCTTTCCTATTATTATAATTAGCTAATTATAATGGTACTAGTGGCCCAGTGCAGGAAATTCATGCATGGGAGGGGGGTCTCCTTAGCCCAGCCTGCACCCTCTCCTATCTGGGACCCCTCAGGGGATGTCCAACTCCTGGTTTAGGCCCGATCCAAGGGGATCGGGCCTAAACTGGCAGTTGGACATCCCTCTCATGATCTGATTCCACTGGCTCCTAACTGCTCACCTGCCTGCCTGCCTCCCTGATCACCCCTAACTGCCCCCCTGCTGGCCTGGTCACCCCCCACTGCCCCCCTGCTGGTCTGGTTGCCCATTATTGCCCCGCCCACTGGCCTGGTCACCCCTAACTGCCCCCCGCCCTCCTTGTAGCCCCTTACTGCCTCTCCTGACTGCCTGGTCGCCCCCACAAACCTGGTTGCCTCTCACTGCCCCCCTCTGCTGGCCTGGTTGCCCCTCACTGTACCCCATCCCCGCTGGCCTGGTCACCCCATGCAGCCTGGTGCTCAGTCACTTGGTTGCCCCTCACTGCCCACCCCTGCCAGCCTGTTCACTCCCAACTGCCCCCCCCCCCCCCGGGCCTGGTCGCCCCACGCAGCCTGCTTGTTCAGTCATTTGGTCATCCCTCACTAACCCCCCTGCCAGCCTAGTGACCTCATGCAGCCTGTTCAGTCGTCCGTTTGGTTGGGATGGTCGCTTAGGCTTTTATTATTATAGATCAGTAGGATCCTAAAATAATTTAGATAATTAAGAACAAATATCAGAACAGAAAAAAGTATCTGTCCTGTTGATAAATGTAAAGGGAAATTTATTGTCACCTGAGGTTCTCAAGGAAACAGGTACTAATATGAAACTCGAAGTGCAAGAGATTTATGGAAGGGAATGCTTGTGAACAGTAAAGGGAAAGGAGAGTAGGACAGGAGGTTGTGATGCAGGTTGGACACCTATGGAAGGAAAAAGGGAAGGAAAAAGGGTCTGGACAGCATTTCCCCTAAATATTTAGAAATTACTGTTGTGGTTTTAACATAGTTTACAAATATATGGATACTCCTCCCTCCAAGAAATGAAGCATAACTCCCTTCTACTTGATTGTGGCCTGGACTTAGTGGGCTCACTTCTAATGATGAGAGTATGGAAAGGAAAAATGGCAACTTTACAATGAAAAAACCTAGCAAACACCACTGTATCCAAGTGACCAAAGTTATCACTAGTGATAAGTCATGTTGATAACATGTGCCATCTGATATCATGCAATGAAAACTTCATCTCTGTGACTTTCTTTACAAAGATTTATAATCCTAATCTTACCATGAGAAAATATCAAGAAAATTCAAGTTGAGGAACATTTTAATATATGCCTGGCCAGAAATCTTAAAAATTGACAAGGTCATGAAAATCAAGGAATGACTAAGAACATGTTATATCATAAATTAAAGAGTTTTAAAAAGGTGTAACAATTATACAGAGCATGGTGTACTGCATTGGATGCTAGGGGGAAAGGGGGACATTAATGGAAAAACTGGTAAAATCTAAATAAAGCCTGTAATTTATTTAACAATATTATACTAATATTAATTTCTTAATTTTCATAAATGTACTATGGCTATGTAAAACATTAACATTAGAGAAAGCTGGGTAAAGGATAAAGGACACTAACTGTGCCATCTTTATAAGTCCTCTGTATCTCTAAAATTATTACAGAATACAAAGTTTATTTAAAAGGTCACACAGACTAATATAAAATTTTAATTAGAACAATTCAACAAAAGAACTGTTTATATTATGATGAGAATCTATATTAAAGAAATTGGTTCTAATAAAGAAGGTCAGGCATGACTTTGCTGAAAAGTGACACTTAAGCAGAGATCTGAGGAATGAGTCAGTTATTCAGTTAAAGAACAGATGGAAGAGTGTTCCTAGAAGAAGAAACAACATGTGCAAAGAAACTATGACAAAAGAGCGGGGAACAAGTACCAGGGACTGTAAAGAAACTGAAAGTAAAAGGTGGGTATATGGTCTAAAATGAAACTGATGAGCTAAGTAGAGTCTAAAATATCCAGGAATATGTAGATGTAGACTATATTAGGGAATGATGTTGAATCATTGAAATGTTTGAGTATTACTGGTACACATTCAGATATACATTTCTTAAAGACCATACTAGATGTTTTGTGGTACTGCATAGGGGCACCAATGAAGATGTGATTATAGAATCTTCATTAAGAGTTTGCACAAGAGTACTGGTAATAAAATGCAGAGTAGAGGAAATACTTGAGAGACATTTAGGAAGAAACATTGATAAGACTTGATGGTTTTGGAAATAGGAATTGAGAATGAAGGAAGTACCAAGATTGGCCACTACTGTCTAGCTTTCATAAGGGTTAGTTTAATAGATTAGTTGCAGTAACAACCACAATTCTTTGCTCTTTTTTTGTATGAAACCTTTGTCATGTTTTTTTTCTAGTTCCTCTTAGAAAAAAGATGGAATCTATTTCCTGACATCTAAATACTAATGCTTAATCCACTGAGAAGTTAACAGATATGATGCATGCATAAACTTAAAAAAATATTGTTTGCTCCTGATTCTACTTTTATCTCTCTGCCATAGCCATAAGAATATATGCTAGGCTAGCCTGCTGGAGTAGGAGACATAAAAACAGAGCCATATCCCCAGTTATTCCAACCAGGACCATCCTAGTTAATTTATCACACAACCAACCAGCCATGTGAGCAGTCCAGCCAAGATCAGCCAATACAACTTGCACCTGCTCATATCTGTAGATTCATAAATAAGACTAGCCAACATCAGTCAAGCCCAGTTCAGGTCAATTAAACTCTACAGAAGTGTGTTTTTAAAAAAGTATAGTGTGGGATTGTGTGGCTCTGTTAGCCAGTATTATTATGCCAAATGTAACCTATCAGATGCCATCTTAATGCCATTAATAGGTCTACTGGGAACCATTGTCAGTTTTAAGAGCTCTTTGTGAATCTCTTCACCATCTTATCAGCTGCAGAATCCCTCTCATTTAAAATTTCAAACACTAATTTTCTAGTCTCCCTTATATCTAGTTAGTAGGCAATGAAGCAGTAAGGAATTTTGCTGTGGTCTTATAAGAAAGAATTTAGTGAAAAGAAAAACATTGGGGGGGTGGTGAATCTGTGTTCTTTAATCTGATATTGTCTACTATAATGGCAGGAATTTCAGCTGCCATTGTGAGAGATTGATACAATAAGCCAATGTAAGAGGACTAAATTTTGAATAAATACTACTACGGATGACAAATTGCAAAGATGGTAAAATGTCTTTGGTGATATTTTTAATTGTCCCTAGAAATATCAATCTACAGACACCTTATTTTGAGAAAATAAAGGTCCATGTTATGTACAGTATGTTTAGGTAGGTGTTTTGTTACAGGCAGATAAAAACACCAGTACAGGTCTCTTTATTATCTAATACATGAATGTTATAAAAGCAGAGGTATCTTTGGGAGATATTGGAATGTTATACAAATAGATATTCAATAGATTATGGATAAGAATGATTTCTATGTTTCAGGGACCTAGGGGTAACTCTAGGTAGAAGAATAATTTTTTAAATTTTTCTAACATGTAAAATCATTAAAAATGTACAAAGCAGAGAGAAGAATTTTATAAACCCATTACCAGCTTTAATAATTATCAATGGAGAGCCAACTTTATTTCATCTAAAATGTCCACTAATTTCCCTGCTCCCATATTACTAGAAACAAATATCAGATATCAGGATGAGAATATTTTAAGAGTTTTAGTTTTTAAATGGACTTTTAAAACTATACTATGTTAATTATTTTTTTAAATACTTATTATTTCAATTTAAAGGGACTTCATCTGATTGGTTCAGAACTCTATGCAACAACCCTATTTATTAGATCACATTATGAGTTCCTGACTACCCTGAGTGTGGAGGAGGGGTAGCCAACAAGAAAGAGTAAATCAACTCCTAGAAGTGTAGCCTAGACCTATATGTTTATAGTAATTTAAACATTTATTACACCCATATTTATGAAATTGATCCAAATAAATTATAGTATATGGATTTGAGTATGATGTTGATTATATTGTATTATTTACATTTTAGTAGCTGGGATCATTTTTTTTCCCAACATGGTATTTGCTTAAAGTAATTATACTGACTGAGAACAGTGGCAGATTGAAATTAAATGTTTGGATTAAATATTTTGTCAGCAAACATGCAGCAACTGCTTTACTGCTGCTTCTTCTCTTCCATGCATACTGATTACAAAATGATTAGCTTTTATTTTGGCACAGTTTTAAAATACTTAGATAAATGCTGTTTGATATCCAATCTACCTTCTAATTGTTTCAATAGCTAGGGGAAGGAGGGGGGCTTGGAGGGAGGATGCCAAAGAAATTTAAGGCAACATTCAAACTTCCCACTCAGTCTTCTTCAAACAAATAAAAAAATTGTCAAGTCTAGATATAATTCTGGTTTTATAAGGCCTAAGTTTTGGCTAAATATTAACTCTACCAGGTGTGCTCAGCGCTAGCAGGAGGGAGAAAAGGGGTCATTTATGCTAAAAGAAGAAACAAACTATTTTCAAGAGGGTGCTCCTGTGGCTTTGTGAATATTGATTGTCTCTGCAAAATAGTTGAATGTGCTAAATGGAAGTAAATAAGAACATATGGTTTAACTCTACCCATAACTACAAATGCATTTTTAATAACCATCATAGAAGTACTTGACAAGATGTTTTGTTTTACTTTCCAGAATCAGACCATTAAAAGCAAACCTCTGAGTATATTTTGTAAATCTCTAGTGTACATTCACTGAAACTCTGATCAAAATTGAAAAGTTCAGGGTCATTTTCAAGTCACACTAGGGGCTGAATATAGGCCAAATGCCAACTGATAAAGAATTCACACTCTTTATCTTTCAATACATACATATTCCAAGGAATGACAAAATCAACTGAAGGAAAACGTACTGAATGTTCTAAAGTAATGATATGTTCACAAAAATTATTAAATGCTATATTTGCATATTTTTATGAACTCATTCATATTGACAGTGTAATACCAATTCGATACTGGTTTGCCCTACACCTGATAAAGTGTCAGAAGGGTAATCAGTTCTTTACTTACATCACTTAAACCTATCTTACTCTTCCAAATCCTGTGGAGCATGACAAATCCAGCCCTGGGATGACCCAAGCTATCTATTTATTTGTTTACATCAGGACATGGTATATACAGGGTGTCCCCCAAAAATATATATGCACTTTGAATGATTATAAAGTCAGTGTTTATTAACATACAGTTTTATTTTCAAAATTTAAAATAATATATGGCAATGAATATTTTTTTTTTGCCAATGCCTGTTTTCAAACTGATGACCATCCTGGTTCAGGCACTGCTGATAACATAAAGCAATGGAATCACAACCATCAAGAATTATTTTGTTTGGTATTTGTGTGCCCTCAATCCATTGACTGTTGCCAATGTTGTACCGTAAACTTTATCTTTTATGTGTCCCAATAAAAAAAGTCTAGTGGCATTTTAGGATAAATTTTCTTTGTTTGAAGCTTAGTCTGGCTTCCCCCATTATTTCAAATCAGTTAAGCCTGAAAAGAAGTGAAAATTAAGTGAGTTATTAGCTGCTAAAGTGTGTATACATTTTTTGGGGACACCCTACTTATAATGCTGGAGAAACTAAGCTGATTCAAATGAAAAATTATGAAACTATTTGGCTTGGTATATCTTGAACCATCCAAATCACATAATGTACAAGATTCAATTGAAATAAGAATAACCTTGGTCAGAATGTCAGGTTTTCTGCATTTAATTCTCAGAATAATCCAGAGTTCTGCCACCTGATAACAAACAGGGCTTTCCTTCATTGTCTGTTCCTGGTATATGATGGAGTAGGAGGAGAAATGGAAAGAGAAAAGGAAATAAATGAAAAGGAAATGGATTAGGTCAAAATGGATTTCAACTCAAATCTACATTTCTGTTATGTTTCTGTTGCTCCTAACTAGACCTGACCTTCCTCAGGATTACTGTTGTTAAGGTTGCTTTTGGGTATTTGGGAATTGCCTGCCAACCTTTGTGGCATGATATAAAAGATAATAAAAATATTAATCTTCATTTTGAGAGTGTCAAATGCAAAATGAGACACTGTGAAGTATTTGTAGGACTATACAGGTGCACTCACTGAGTGTACCTATTATCATCATTATAGAAGACTAGAGGCCCTATGCACGAAATTTGTGCATATGGGGGATGTGTCCCTCAGCCCAGTCTGCACCCTCTCCAATATGGGACCCCTTGAGGGATGTCTGACTGCCCAATGGGATAGGGCCTAAATGGGCAGTCGGACATCCCTCTCATAATCCAGGACTGCTGGCTACCAACTGCTCACCTGCCTGCCTGCCTGATTCCTCCTAACTGCTTCTGCCTGCCAGCCTAATCACCCCTAACCACTCCCCTGCCAGCCTGATCGATGCCTAACTGTTCCCCAGCCAGCCCAATTGCAGCTAACTGCCATCCCCTGTCGGCCTGGTCACCCCCAACTTCCCTCCCCTACTGGCCCAGTCACTCCTAACTGCCTTCCCTTGCCAGCCTGGTCACCCCTAACTGCCCTCTCTTGCAGGCCTGGTCCCTCCCAACTGCCCTTCCCTGCTGGCCTGATCACCCATAATTGCCCTGCCCTACTGGCCATCTTATGGTGGCCATCTTTGACCATATGGGGGCAGCCACCATGTGTGTTGGAGTGCTGGTCAATTTGCATATTACCTCTTTATTAGATAGGATACATTATTTATCATCTCTTTTGTCATGAAGCCACACTAAGTGCTTTATAAGGCAAAATTCAAAAGAATAGTCAAGTTTTTATAAGCTAAAGGGTTGAAGGTGAAGCAAGAAGCAAGAAATTTGACAAACTAAACTAAAACTATCTGGAAAAGACAATATATTTATATAATACTAGAGGCCTGATGCACAAAAATCATGCAAGAGTAGGCCCTCGCAGCCCCAGCTGCCTCATGGCCCTGCAGCCCCACCTCCCACCCACTGGTCATTCTGGAAAGTCATCTGGAAGGTTGTTCTGCCATCTGATCTAATTAGATTATTAGCTCTTCATTATATAGGATACACAGTGCAATGAATACAAGTATTAATGTACTTGGTCATCAGGTGACAGCAAACTAGCTACATCTTTGGGCACAGGCTGGCTGTTCTTGTTCCTTCTATGCACACAGCTAGATTGCATGTCCCAGACTCTCTAGTGAGGAGATGTTGCAATGTGTCTAAATTCAGGACAATGGAATGTGGGCAGAAGGGATTAGTAACCTCTCTATTGTCAGTTGAACTTTATGTGAATAAGAAAAAACATGAATTAATTCACTGAGATTTTGTGGTTTATTTATTACATCAGTCAGTACTACTTTAACTATTATGAATATGTGTACCTAGCAAAAAACTTAAATATTTAGAATTATCTTAGCAATCTGGCAGAAAATGGCAAGGATATTGATATTTGAGGCCTAAAAGGTAGATATCCAAGTTTTAAAGAACCATAGAATTGGAACAACTATCCCTGCTTCCGAATTAGCCAACACCGTCCCACCCTACCACACCCCTGTGTGGGTTCTCCAGCACTCACTGCTTCCCTTCATGGTTTTTCTTCAGGTCATTCATATAGATTTGATGCTTTTTACAAAATATTTTTATTGATTTTTAGAGAGAGAGGAAGGGAGAGGGAGAGAGAGAGAAACAATGTGAGAACAAAACATCAATGAAAACCTCAATTGCTCACCCTGCCCAACAGTCCCTACCTGGGGTCAAGCCCACAACCTTGGCATGTGTCCTAACTGAGAATTGAGCCAGAGACCTTCTGGTGCATGGTACAACGCCCAACCAATTGAGCCACGCTGGCCAAGGCAAGATGATGCTTTAGGTACAGCACCTAGCACTGCCACCTAGGATCCTGTCCCACAGCAGCTGAGGGTTCTTACCTGTGGGCAATTTGTACTACAACTGGCTGGGATGATGGGTGTAAGGGAGATGTATTTCATTCCAATCATAGCATCCAAATGACTTACTTGAATTCCTTTCCATGAAAAATAATAATAGACTAGGGTTTATATATAATGGTAGGTACATAAAAGGCTTTTCAAGCTCTCCTAGGCACAGCCCAGTAAGAGGATTAGTTATTCACTACTCAGATTCCATTAACTTGTTTCTTACTAAGCTTCCTAGCTTACTTATGAAGTGAGTGGGAAGAGCATAATATGAATAATAGTGGAAAATACTTTTGTAAAAGAGAAAGTGAATATAATACTCAATGGAACTATGAGAACCAATATATTGGGCCAGATATGGTACATAATCTGGCATATGGGTAACCACCCTTACCCCACATGCCAATCACATCTTGCCTATGGTAGAGATCACTAAATGATTCCTAAGTTCTTACAGTCTTTATCTCCAGAGTCCTGAAATAGCTGGAAACCATAACATATCATACCCACTACAATCTACTTAAGATGGTACAAGTTTGCCAAACTTGCTATGTATCCTTTTTTTAAAGCTACCGTTTTATTTTACTGTATAAAAGAGAAGTACAAATCCTACTGCTCCGTATATTTCAAATTTCCCCAGCAGACCACCTGCTGAGAACTTGATATATGCCCATTGCCACCATTCTCATGTTAGTTGCATCTTTAAAAGCACATAAAAAGTAAGAGTACAAGATACCCTTACTGCAGCCATATAAAAAATGCAAGTGGTCCCTTAATCCCTGAAAAAATAAAACAATTGAATAGGATCTGGAACAAGCATGTCAAGCTCAAAGGCTAACATGGGCACAATAAACAAGGTTTAAGTGTATGTGGTCCACAAAAATCAAAAGCTTCAGTTTTCATAGAAACCTAGGTTTATTTTGATAGAGACATGCTGAATACAAAGGGCTGAAATAAATGAGTAATCATTAACATAAAATAATAGAACATTTTAATAAAAATTAATATTTTTTCTTGAACATTAACTTACCAGACACTGAATAACTACACAAATTAATAAGCATAACGCAAATAAACCTATTTTTTCTTGTTCTCTGAAAGCGAAATATTTCCTGTTGCGCACACCAAACAAGCCAGTACAAGGCTAATGACGTGGCAATCGGCTGCTAAAATATTTGCTGCTAGTATTAGTGGAGAGAAATGGTACAACACAATTATAGTAATCGGTCATTAGCGAATGTTGTAGTTCATTATTAATAATTATGTATAACAGGATATTGTAAAAATTAAGTTACGGAATTTGTATTAACACATTTCTTACATACCGCTATATAGGCTGGGCTGCAAAAATATTCATTGTGTGCCGCATGCGGCCCGCGGGCTGTGAGTTTGACATGCTTGATCTGGAACCTTTGAGATACCTTGCAAATTAAAACTTTTAAAACTCTCTATTAAAAGGAATAGCTAACTACAACCTCACCAATGTTACCAACCCAGATGGAAAAAAGAGTGATTTACTATAGGGTATTGTCATTGTAACGGAAAAAGCCCCACTAGACATTTCAGTTTCATGTGCAGTCTCAAAAGCAATTGTTTGGATTATCCAACCTAACTTCTTCAAAGACTGGGAAGGGTAAAACATGTTTTTTCATTGTGGAATTTTACCATGTCACTTCTTTGATTACAGTCATCTGTCTTTCAAGTTGTTATAGAAACAAACTTGAAAACAGTCATCCAAACTGGATGAGGGCTGCCTTGTCCTTTTAAAAGCAAACAACTGTATGTGTTCATCAAAAAGCTGAATAATTTTTCCTGCTAGTCACCTCTTGAAAAGATTTTAGGAAAATGAATTTTTAATACCATTCCACTAACTGAAAAGACACGTTTAAGTGTTATTTTGTTTTTTATTTTAGCTAGGAGAATTTATTCCTTAGCTGCTTGAAACCAGCAGAGGAAGCGTTGAAATTTTTTCCTATGCCACATGGTAGTTTCTCCCGACTCTACCTCCATCCTGGCAGAAGATAGAATTTTGAATGGCCATTTCAGATGTTGAATATTATCTTGGTTTAACTCAACAAATTGTGAAAAGAAAATAAACCATATTTCAGTTAATCTAGGCATCCCACCAGTGAGTGCCCAAGGACTCCTATAGCCCATAAAATTCAGTATGGGTTTTGGATCACTAGGGATAATTTTGCAGAGCCTCAATTTCTCAAAACCTCTGTGCAGCTCTGGTGCAAAAGTAGCTGGACCTATTGATTCAAAGAAGAATCATGGCCAATTTTATGTCTCCACCACCTTTTGTGTCCGTGCAGTTCGTAGTGCCACCATGCAGATAAATTGCTACGGTTGTTGAATAAGAAAATGATTTGCCTCTGATTTTTGATAGCTGCAGAGTACATCCAAACCAGCTTCCAAGATAGTGTGCTACTTGCCAAGTTAGCTTTTATTACTTCTTAAGTATTATTTGTAGATACATAAATCATGGGATTGAAAGCCAGAGTATAGTGATTCAAACAGCTCTGTCATTTCACTACTTGTGTTACCTTGGACAAATCACTTGCCTTTTCTAAGCTTCAAATTCTTCAGGTATCTAATGGAGGTGCAAAGTGGCACCGCCGTAATAAGGTTATAAGTTATGAAGTTATAAGAAGGTAATTCATGTGAAACATTTATCATACTATATCATTGCCTCTCAAACTTGAGTGTGGACACATTTCTCTTGGAGATCTTTTATTAACTTGAGTGTGGACACATTTCTCTTGGAGATCTTTTATTAAAATGTGGATTCTGACCTAGTAGATTTGGGATGGGGCTCACAGGTTTACTGGTGAGGCCAATATTGCTATGCCATGAACCATAATTTGGTAGGAAGTTTCTAGAGCACCTGAAGTTATTCTATCAATATTATTTTATTATCATTTTCATAATTATTATTAATATCTGCCTTTCCTACCAAACACAATCTAAATTAGGGACTATGCTCCAGCATCAACTGTTCTGTCCCCCCACACTGTTCTCAATACTGTATGCTTACTAAAGATTTGCTGGACTAATTAAATGCAGCGTGCTCTCTCCATTAACTTGTAACATTCACTGTTATTCACCTACTTTTGATTAGCTTACCTTTCATCATAGGTTAAATTAGTATATTAACTCCCTTATTACATTTTTTGGATGGTTTTTTAGCTGAGTTATTTTCCAATGTTATCCTCCAATTACAGTTGCTATGTTATTTTTTGGAGTCGTCATAGCCCTCCGGACTTACCTCTATCATACAAGTATCAAACTATGTGTCTGTTTTATTCCTATCTAGATTTTGTTGTTCTTAAAAGTACAAACTATGCACCTATTCATACTTGTAGCTTCATCACTAAACAAACCCCAGCACACAGTAGATTCTCTATGAAACCCTGTAAAATAGGACAATAGATGAGTTAATAATTGCAAAGAGGCCCCATTTAAAAAACAAACAAACCACTTTCTAATACTTGGGCATCTGAATAGAAAGAGATAGTAATGTTTGTCTTATATTACCTGACAAGTACTTAAAAAATAGGTTTGTGAATTAAAGTCTTGTCTGTCTGTCTCCATCCAAAACGTGACCCATAATTCTGCATTGGGAGTGGAAGAACAAGTCTTCTCCAAACTCTCACACTTCCTGGAATACAACCACGGGCAAGTCTAGCCGTCTTCATGAGCTCAGCTTTGGCAGGAAGGGGCCAGACAGGTATAGAGGCCAACTCTTCTCAGAGGCTTCTGGGCTGCATGTCCCATCAAGACATATTTAGACAGAATCTTCTAAGTTTATTATTCTCCTAGACGTGGTCCCCAGAGGCTGTGAGGAAGCAGGATTTGGGTGGGTTTGGTGGCAGTTCCAGTCTTCCCATCAGCTCTCTCCCTACCCCCAAACACAGGAGACTTAGAGATTGACTAATTGGGTAACACTGATTTATTCCTTTATTAAAAACTTGTCCCGAAAAACAGTAAATCATAGAGAAATTTGAACCATAACCTCTGAAATTTTCTATAAACGCTAATCTCCAAATGATGTAATTCAAGTTGTTTAGTTGCTTTATCAGTGCCACGAAATTTCTCAGGGCTGGTTCTCAGTCCTGGCTGCATAGCAAAATCACCTTGGGGGTTGGGGGGATGCTTTTAAAAAATGCTGATGCTGGATGAGCACAACTGAATTATGTTCTATAAGAGCCCAAGCATTTTTGGTTTTTTTAAAGCTACTTAGGCAATTCTTATATGCAGGCAGAGCTGAGATTTTAGTAGATTATTTGCATTATAGAGTTGCTCATACATCTAATAATTTAGCTGAATGGATAATGGGCAGAGGTCCTAGTTAAAATTTTTAAAATATAATTATTACTTTGCACATGGTCTTCAATAAATGTTGGTTAAAATCCATTAAATTTGTTTTATACCACTACTGTTTAAACCACTAAACTGGAGGAAAGAAAAATATAGGGGAACAGTTTCTTTTGGTTTCTTGTTTCAAAGGAAACATATGGTTCTTGTTGCTAAGGAAACAGTCATCTGTTCATGTTCTTCATTCCATCTTTGGGTCACGCCCAGTGTTGATCATGTCAAGACTTCAAGAGAAAAGTATTTTTAAAAGTATTTTATGACCAAGTTTTACTGGATCAAATAAACTATTGCCATCTTTTTTTATATACCCAATGGCCAGAATTATCTTTCCATAAGCAGAGAATTATTTTCAAGGCTTCCCATAAAGGGAAAGCAAAAAATGTATTGCAGGCTTAATAGCAATTGTCTTGAGACTACTCTCAAACATTTAAAACCTTTTCTATTGCAATCTAAAACCCACATTTACATAATCACCAGGGCCTGGACTAAAGTGAAGCTAGTCAGGTGTCTAGGGCACAAAATTTAAGGAGACACTCCTAAAATGTAAGTAAGTACCATCTTAATTTAGCACCTTCAGTTATTCATTCACCGCACCCCTTTTCCAAGCCCCAATTGTCTCTTGTAAAGTAGAAATGTGTTCCCACATTAAGAACAACAAGGAATACTTTTCCTACTTTAAGTATTAGAAACAGAAGGCTAATATCTTTGTTCTTCTGAAAAACACAATGGGATTTACAACGACAATGAATCATCAGGGTCTCAACTATAGATCTCCTAGATAAAATGGATGTCCATTTGTAACGTCTTTCCCAACAGACTTGCCCTTCCTTTACTGGCAGAGCCACAACTTTGTTCAAGTATCCACCCATCTTCCATATGATTCATGGATAAATTCTGATTAGTCTGAGTCAATTATGGCATTTCATTCCCTTTGCCCACGATTAGTTAGGAATAGGTATGTGACTCATTTCTACACAATATGACAGGAGGAAATCATTTGGGAGAAGTTTTCTTGTTTTAGAATAGATATGCACAGGAGGAAACGGCCCCACTTCTTCTACTGATTATCTGTTGTGTCTACATGGATGCCTGAAACCATAGCAGATTTTTTTCAGTCAAAAGGAGAACCATCAGAGGACAAAGCCAATATGGTGACCATAGAAGAATAGAACAATGGAAAAATCCTAAACCTTTGATTTCAATCTTATGCTTCTAAAATGTCCAATAGATGAGCCATCTTACCCTTTGGACTGCTTAAAGTAAGAAAAAATACATCTTCTTATTAGGCGCAATTTTTTTCAGGGTTCTATATTACTTTCATTCAGAGCATCCTATAACCAAAAACATCTAATATGTATTGTTCTTATATTTGGTGGATAATTATTTAAGCAGTGCCTAAAATTACCTGGTACTAGTCACAGCTCCAAGTTCAATGACTGCCTGGTGTTTTCATCATAGGAACCAGGACCTTTAATATGACAGAGCTGCAAGCTTGAGAAGCAGTGATTGTGAGAGGATCCACACCAACGTCTGCCCCTTGGTTCCTGTATTGGGAATGTAGCAGCATAGCCACCGATTCAGTGCAAATACTGCACCTGGGAGGACAGCACCCACCACTAAAGGCTATTGGCCCAAGGCTCAGGCCCTAGCTGAGCCTTTAATAGTCTTTCCACTGTCCCATTAGACTAGCTACACCTCGGTGATCTGATGGTCTAATGCGGGCTGATAGTTCTGCCAAACTCATGTTAGAAAATGGGAGGTTGGAAGTCAGTCCCTAATATTGTCTAGTGAAACCTTCAGTGTTAGTCTGGACTAAGTCTACAGTTTTAAAAATCATAGATTAGGAAGTTATCTAGTAGCCTACTAAGAACCCCAAGGAACTTTAACTTTATTCACTATTTGAAAACTTTAAAAGTATAAAAGAACATTTTTGGTGTGAACCTGTTTTTGCAACACAAACTGTATTCTTTTTGTTCTTTAGAATGTAAAGCAACTAAATATGTACAAAAAATATTTTATATATTCAAAACTCCTGAACCACTTTCAATTTTAACTTATCTAGATTAAATAATTCAGACTATTTTAATCTTCCCATAAATCCTGTTTTACAGACTTAAAAGTTTTTTTTTGTATTTTTCCTAGATAGATCTAGTATTATTAATATGCATACTTAATAACAAAGAATTACATAAAGTTTTTATTATATTTTACATATTGTACGTATTTATCCAGATTACATACACTTTTTGACTTTAGAGTCCTCTTTCATTTAACAGAGTAGTAAAGCAAATGTTAGGGAATTTCTGTTCATGTTTTCAGAAAGGAACAAGCAGTCTTTTAACTAATTGTGAAGAGTGAAGCAGAGAAAGCAAGCAGCCTATCAAATGATGAATCCAACAGTGGGATTATGAGATGTTGGAAACAAAACGAATCCATTCAAAATCTGATTTGAAAAGAGGTTGGTGATAAGCCCCATGGTGCAAATGAAGTGCCACCAGAATCCTGGGAATAGAACTACCAATACGCTCTAACAGGGTAAGGATGGAGAATGTGGCTTAAAAGAAAAACTTCAGAGGTTATAATGCAGAAATAATGAAGCTTGGTGATAAAGTAAAAGAAAAAGTAGAAGAAAAATGGTCAGTTATGAGTTTTAGTCAGTTATGAGTTTTAAGGAAATAGGTTATATGCTTTCATCAATACTTGAAAGTGAGGGAGGGAAAATGTTAGCAGGTAAGGAGCCTTCATTCATTACTTCCATTGGAACTGTTATTCTAGCATATTTATTTGTTTTTTCTATTAGATTTGAAGAATATATGTTAAACTTTGGGGGAAAAGGACTTAGAAAAGCTGTGGTGCCAATGATAGATTTGAAAAGACTAGGTGAGAGGGAAAGAACAAGTTTGGAGCTAGGGAATAGGGGAAGATGAATTTAGCTTGAAGCAAATGAATCTTTGAAGATATCATGGGAGGGAGAGAGAGAGAAAGAGAGAGAAGGAGAGGGGGGGGATTTGGGTATGAATGTGGGCATCATCTTCTACATGGACATGAAGTCCTATAAGGAATTAATAAAGAGGTTTGGAATACAGGTTAAGCATAGATCTGCTATCATAGCATAGTATGTGGAAATAAATAAAATATGTAAAAGCATCAATTAATATTTATAACGAAAACAAAAAAGCAGTTATAAAAAGTAAGATCAGGAATGAACAATGGCATGAGATGAATTATCTCAATGATAGAGAGCCATTGCTGAACTATATCTTAGACAATTAAAAGTCAGTGGAGCTAAAAATGGGCCATGTATGTGACAATGGAGAGATACTAGTAGTTAATAGTACTTAAGGCAGCAAAAAGAAAAATGTTCAGCTGAGTATAGGACTGGAAAGAAGCCTGCACAAATGTTCTGTGTCGCTTTGAGAGTTGGAAAATATGCTTAAGTAGGACCTATTTTGCAAAAGTCCCAGAGAACAACTTGACATTAGTGGAGGCTGATATGCCAAAAATGAATTACTAATGGACTAAAATAAGCCACTATAAAATCTCTAAAGCTATCTACTGCATTTAATGATTCCAAAAGTTGGACAGCTTTCATGACTTCCTACGCAAGTGAAATCTGGATCATGTCTTAAGGGAAACCCACCTACTCAGCTTAATTTTACCCTGCTCTAGTCCTTTACCAATAAGGAAGATGAATTGCTTGGGAACTAGTAGCTCAAACTGGATAAAGAAGCTAGAGATCATAGAGGGAGTACCATAAACTTTAAGAGGAGAAAGATATAAATAATCACACTACCGTGCTATTCTGTGTTTAGTGTCAAAATCCTTGCCAAACAAAACCATATTCAGAGGCAAGATAAATTATTTTGAGAGAATCGGAGCTGTTTTGGTTAAGGTGGGAATGGGAGAACCCTGCTCTATAACCTTCATGAAAATGTTTCTTGGACCATCCTGATATGCAACTGAATAATGTATGTCTTGATTTTCAAACTAGAGGCCTGGTGAACGAAATGTGTGCACCAATGGGGTCCCTTGGCCTGGCCTGTGGGGATCAGGCTGAAACTGGCTCTCCAAACCCCTGAGGGGTCCCAGATTGTGAGAGGGTGCAGGCCAGGTCGAGGGACCCCACTGGTGCATGATCGGGGCCGGGGAGGGACGTGGAAGGTTGGCCAGCCAGGGAGGGACCATGGGAGGGCTCCAGGGCATGTCTGGCCCAGCTCACCCAGTCCTCATCAGCCACACCCCAGCAGCAAGCTCACCTACCGGTCAGAGTTTCTGCCTGCTGGTAGTCAGTGTATGTCATAGCGAGCGGTTGAGTGGCCTTAGCATCTCATTAGCATATTACACTTTGATTTGTTGAACAGATGAATGGACACTGAGCATAGTAGGCTTTTATTATATAGGATGAAATCTGAAGCCCTGAAGGTTTGAGAACTTACTGAAGGTGACCCAGCTAGCTAATGGTTCAAACAGAATTAGAACCCAATTATTCTTAGTTGCACATTGCATTTAAGTTGCAAAGATGTCAGGCGGCATTTACCTCTGAGTATGGAACCAAAGGTTGAAGCGTTTTTTTCTTCATCTTTGGATTCCTTCAGAAAAGCTGTCCAAATAAACTATTTCCTCTTCTAAATCTCTTATCTCCTGTGAGTTGGTTTATTTGAAAAAAAAAAAAAAAGAATTAGTTTTATGGAAGTGGGATAGTGGACTATTTTTTTCCCACTATCTATTTTGTACTTTCTTTTAACTGATTGTAAATAATTGTATACCAAAGCCAGTAAAGCTTGGTCTCTCGCTTCAAGATTCTCTGCCTTAAAGTGCATTTAAAGTACATAAATGGAAAGAGAGTGGTGGGAAAATGACATCTTGTCCCCATTTGCACTTTCACAGGAAAATCATATATAGCTATAATTTAAGCTTATACATCAAAACCCTTTGGAAAGATTTGATGGTCTGACTCCAACCTCAAATTCATTCGACACTTTCCCGGCAGCTGTTAGCAGCTTCTGTGGAGGTCCATGTAGCAAAAAACATTCAAAACCTAATTCTATGTCTACAGAGCACAGACATAACTCCTACTCTGACAGGCAGATTTTATAGCGGTTTATTTTGGTCCGCATTAGTATTTCATTTTTTGGCATTAAATCCTTAACCAATGCCAAATCTGCCTCTTTCCGCTTGCTTAGATGCTCTGTGTTTTCTTTAAAAACAGGAAACTGATAGCTTTAAAAAGTATTTGCTTTGTATGATAATAGCTAAGCAGTGTCTGGCAACCAACATATTATACTGAGGAGGAACTGCAATAAGTCATTTCCAAGAAAAGAGAAGAAACTTTCCAAATGTGAGCTGTTGTCTCTGTTTTTGTTGTGTTTTCAAATGTTTACTAAAGAGCCAATGATGGTTTCTCCTCTCAGCTCTTCAATTGAAGTGCCTGGCACATAGTAGGCACTTAAAACTATATCTTGAAAGCTGGATGCCATCAAATAAAAGTGGATTCATTGTGGTCCAGGAGATCCTACCCAAGTCAGGATCTAGTGGACGTGCTAGGTGTGCTCAGGACGCCCATCCATCATCTCTCAGGGATTAGAGGCAAAGGGACGATGTTTCCTTATACAGTCTGTTGCATCTACAAAACATGGAAATAATTTGCAGTCAGGTCAAATGCCTTTGGAGAATGTGATTCATTGCACTGCCTCTGACCTATACTGAGTTTGAGTTTGGAGATCTTCATCTCAGAATGAAACGAGGTAGATTTATGGGTCTGTCCACACTGCAAAGTTCTTTGACGTCATCTCAATAGGAAGTGTGTTTGGTAGAGGGAATATGAAGGCAATACCCATGCTTATACTACGTAAAATTAATTAAAGTAAGGCAAATAATATTTTATTTTCTCAAAAATACATTCAAATCATATATTTAAAAAATGATTTAAATAATTTTGCATGCAGAAGTAACCAATGCCTAACTGAAAAAAATTAAATAAAACTATGCTAAAAACCTTTTATTTTTGCTTTTTTATATCAAGTTTTTCATAGCCTAATATAATTATATTTATATAATATGTTCATATTATATATGTACACACATATGCACATAAATGCACACATATTCTCCCAATATGAAGACATATATATATAGATGATAGATAGATAGATATAAATGTTTTAAAAACCTATGTTACTAAAGAAAAAAAACAGGATAAAATCCATAAACTTTACCCTCATATTAATAACATTTTAGTAATAAACATGTAAATTAAATATTAATCTAAACTATATTCTGAACAATGTTAGATATTCATACTGAACAAAAGGAAAGAGAACAATGCAATAGAAAAAGAAATGTGTTAAAAAATAAACCTTTAGCATTGATATTTGTAGCACATTTTCAGTCCTATGATGTTATTTTTTTACTTTGAAGACATTTTTGCATTTGGTGGTGGTGGGATGGGGATGTAATGGAAAGAAGAATGTTGTTTTATGTAGGGACCGTTTTGTCAAGCACAGGTAACCACATTTTTAAAGCATTGTCTGAAAGAAAGAGATTGATCCACAAGGGAGTGCTTCAAAATAAACTAGCAGGAATTTTTTTAAGTTAAATGAGGATGGGAGAGAAGAGGGGCTCTCTGAAAGGAGAAACAGGACACAGCGACAGGGGATTTGGGGAAGATGGCTCAAAATGGACTTTCCACAGTAAAGGTAGGTTAGGAATTTTAGAAAGAATGATATCTGATAGATTAAGTTGCTTCTCACTCTGCAGTGTTTTCCTGCATTATCCTCAAACAAATGTCTATAACACATGGAGACACTGTTAGTAGCAACTTAGAATATAGAGGAGAAAGAGCTGTAAACATGTTTGGAGTGAATTGTTGAGGAAAGGGAAAATGCATAACAAGGGATTAAGGTATTCAATTTATAATCATTCATGTTTCTTTGTTTATTAGTGTGTCTTGGCCTATGCTGATAGCTATGTGCTCTTTTAGAGCAGAAACCATTTCTGTTGTATACACTGATATAACCTACTACCCAGTATCTGACATTGCCTAGTTTTTACAGAGTGCTCAGTGAAATTTGTTGAATGGACAAGGGAATAAAATTGATCAGGGAACATGAGTTCAAATTGATAAAAGACAAGCAAGTATAAGTAACACTGCACAAGCCATCAGAAATACTGGAGAGGGCTCTTAACTTTTTGCAGTTATAAAGAATGAAGGGATTAGAAAATTTTAATTAGTTTTAGAATATTAACAGAGTAGGTGACTATTCTGTTGACCCTCAACAATTGGGTAAATTGCAGTACAATTCGACACTAACCACCTGGAGTTAGCAACAAACTTCACAAATTAAAAGCTCCGTTCCTCAAAGGACTGCCTTCACCCTTTCCCTGGCTGGGTAGTTCAGTTGGTTAGAGCATTGTCCCAATATGTCAAGGTTGGGGGTTCAATTCCTGGTCAGGGCACACGCAAGAATCAAGCAATGAATGCATAAATATAGTGGAACAACAAAATCAATGCCTCTCTCTCAAAAAAAAAAAAAACAACACAAAAAAACCCCCACACAACAATAAATTTAAAAAAGGACTACCTTAACTGCAGAGACCAGCTTCACTTTGGGGGTCCCCAGACCACCCTTGTCACATGAATTTATGACTGACTAAAAACTTGAGGCTTTTCCCAACTCTCTCAGGTTTAATAATTCACTAAAATAGCTCACAATATTAAAGAAAGTGCTATAGATAAGATTATAGTTTTATTACAAAGGATACACCCAGATCAGGAAGACTATCCAAAGAAGACTCACATAAAACAAAGTCTGGGAGGGAATGATATCTAGAGTTTTTATTGAGGTTTCAATTCACTCTCCAACATCACTCCCACCCCCACTCCCCACAGAGAGGTCAGATGGTCCCCAAATTTTAACACTCAAATCAGGTAATTGGTCTTTCTGGTAACCAGCCCTTACCCTGAAGCTACCTGTGGGCTCAGCATGAGTCATCTCTTTAGGGTAACAGAAACTCCTAGCACTTAAACATTCCAATAAGGTATACACAGGTACATTAAAAACTTGGATATGTCCAATAAAAATATATATTTTTTTTCAATTTCAATTTATCATTGATTCTATTCCTATCATCCCTAAACTCTCACTCAATCAAAAGGTAGTATCAGAAATATCTGGGTGATATTAAACATTTAATTTATTAACATTATTGGTGATATAGGTTGATTCCAAATATTATAAATGGTCATCAAAATTGTGCACGAGCGTTGATCTTTGAACCAGGAGGTCACAGTTTGATTCCTGGTCAGGGCACATGCCTGGTTGCAGGCTCAGTCCCCATTGTGGGGCATGGAGGAGGCAACCAATCAATGATCCTCTCTCATCATTGATGTTCCTAGCTCTTTCTCCCTCTCCCTTCCTCTCTGAACTCAATAAACAAATATTTTTTTTAAAAGTGCACTACTAGTAATGATTAGTGAAAGTGTAAAATTAGCTCTGTTACCAGTCCTCTAAGTCCCTTGAGCTTATGGAGTAAAAAATATAGCCATTTTAAAAACCACAGACATACACAGCTCTGTTATAAAAGAACTCAAGCACAGTAAAAAAACTTCTCTAAGTTAGGCAAAGAATTTAGGTTAATTCATTTTTAAATCATTTTAGTAAAAATAAAAATTCTCTTTCTGATCTCTGTCTATAGGAGCTGATCAGTATTCAGGAAATCTTACTCTGCACCAACCTACCACTTTGGAAGTTCAATGAGTTCGTATGGAAATAAGAGAGCTCTCTCATCATCAGTGAATTATTTCATTTATTGAGCATCTGCTGTTTACCAAGCATTATGCTAGGTTCTGAGGATACAGAAGTGAACAGAACAGACATCCTGGAGCTTTATTTTGGGGACAGGCTGAGAGGGGCAGGTAATACAATGCAAACACTAACCAATAAAGTATGGACTGTGAAGAGTGCAGCTGGAGGAAATAACTAGGAGTGGACACAGTAACGGAACACAGTACTTTAGCTGTTTGGTCAGGGACAGTCTCTCTGAGGAGGCGACATTTAAAGTGAGACTCAAAGGAGAAGGAAGGAAAAAGTCATTTGAAGCAAAAGAGCTCCAACCTTAGAGTTGGAAGGAGCTTGGTGGGGGTCAGTGAGAGAAATGCTGGGTGGCGGAGGAAGACGCTGGAGCCATACGCTGAGGCAGTGAATTAGGACCTGGTTGACCATGGCAATAAGCTTACATTTTATTCTGAGTACAATGGAAACTCGCTGAAAAATGTTTCAAATGTCCTAGTAACATGATCTCATTTCCTTTTTAAAACGATTACTCCAACCCCACTGTGAAGAAGAATGGAAGGAGGAGGAAAGAAAGAAAGTAAGGGGATCAGTTAAAAAATCAGCTTTATAATGTAAAAATATCCTAAAGATCTGCAAACTGAAATATATGCTCCTTCCATACGGAACCTTGAAAGCAGGCAAGATTTGTCTAATTTTACAGAAGCAAAATGAAATGGCATTAGCGAGAAAGGAAAGCAAATCTAAGCACTTACTTCATTGAAATACTCAGAAAAAGGAAAGTTTGCCTCTCCTGAGAGTGGCTGCATTCTCCATGGACAAGAGCCTAAGGCAGGGAAATGAGATGCCTGTCAGCAAAGGGTCGAAAGATTTTCATTTTCATGCCCATAGTTGGTAGTACCATTTAGACATGGAAAACAAAAACACACAAACAAGTAAAAAATAGGCTTTCAGGAATTTACAGTTAAAATATGTATTGTATAATGCAAATTTCATTTGCAACTAAAAAAGATTTGCAGTATCACTAAATGTGATTTAGAAGCTCTGTGATTCCAACTTTTCTCAGACAGAAGCTTGTCAAATTGTATAAAGAAAGGAATGGAATTGCAGAATTTTTATGCAGAAATTTGCTTTAGGAATAACTGTAATAGGAACTATCTGAGGATATTTATAGTTTTAATACATGTGCTTAACCTATATTTTTCCTCCTCTTTCTAAACATATACATGGTAAATCCTCATGAATTTGAACTAATTGAAGTTGGCCTGCCTAAAGTAATAGTGAGAATTATGGTTCATATTCAGAAAATGACATTGTATTTATTTATATCTGTGTAGTAACTATAAACAATAAGTTTTACTAGAATACACTGTGGGAAAAGAGTAGTATTTCAGAAGAATTTTCTCTAGATTTATAATATTTATTACCTTTTCCTTTTTAACCTATTTCATGATTAAGACTAGACATTCTAAAAGATTATTACTCCTTTAAGAAAAAAACTAATGTACATGGCAAGATATTTTTCTAATTTCCAGAAAAGCTTCCCCCAAAATGGTATTATATTTTCCTTTTTTAAATACTTTAAACCTCTGGATAGCTTTCTCTCTCTTCTCCCTCTTCTCTCTCTTCTCCCTCTTCTCTCTCTCTCTCTCTCTCTCTCTCTCTCTCTCTCTCTCTCTCTCTCTCCTTTTCTTCTCCCACCCTACCTTTTCTTTTTATCTTGTTGACTACATACCCTAAGGAAGAAAATTGTTTCTTTAATTAAAAGAGGAGAAACACTTTTAAAAGCTGCCAGCGTGGGGAATGTTTTCAGAAATGAAGCATCAGGGGCATCGGCTATGGCCTCTGCGCTGTTTTTCTGACTGTTTTGGTATTTTAGTGACCGTAAAGAAATGACCCTTAACGTTGCCGTGTCAGGCTGGTAATAAAATGACGTCTTGGGAAAACCAAACTCCTTCTTTCCCTGCACGTTTTTTCTTCCTGTAATTAGACTTGCCATCATCGGGGACTGTCTTTGTTATTACCAGCGTCCCTCTCACCTCAGCTCGGGGACAGCAATAGCTAAGTGAAGGCATCCCCTCACGCACGGTCAGGAAGATCTGGACAGGAGCCGCATTCACAACCACTGCGTTTTTCCTTTGCGAACCTCAGTGTCTTTGGGAATTCTTGGTTTTATTTGCAGGGGCCCTGCTTGGCATCCTCCTCCCGTGTGCTTCCTCACAATGCTCTATTATTTGTTATTGAAAACATAAAAAGGGGGGTGGGGGCGGGTAGCTGCTGTCCTGGCCTTTCAAGTTCCCAATCTGCCTCACACTTTTCTGGAATTGGTCACCAGCCAGGACCATCACTAAGGAGAAACATGTGGTTGCCACTTGCGTCTAGGGCTCCCCTCGCTGAATCCGGTAGTTTCAATTGCACGCATGGATGTCACTCTTCCAAGTGAATGAACCCCGCGGGGATTGTAGAGAGGACGAGGACTGTTTTTTATAAGCCGGGGACCCCACGTTTTCTCCTCAAATCATCAGCAGACTCACCTTCTGCGGAGCCTGCCAGCGCCAGGGCAGATGTAACTAATTAGCACGCTCACGCATTTGTTTTCTTCAAGCACCGGCTGCTCCCTGTGCCTTCTGCTGGGCTCTGCTCAGATGGCATCCAGTAAGGAAAGTCATCTATGCTGTTTCTTCTGAGATTTAAAGACTTGTGATTTAAAGACCTGTACCTCCTAGGCCCAAGCTATTGATAAGTTGCCAAGTACTAACTAAGCATTCTCAAAAAATACATTAATGGGTCATTAATTCATTCATTTTAAAAAATTTATTGAGCCACTATTAGACACTAGGAACAGTTTAAGGCAGAGAAAATATGATCACTGTCTTTATGGAGGTTATAATTTGGAGGAGTGGTGCAGGCTATATATATATATATATATATATATATATATATATATATATATATATATATAAAATATTTATAAAATCAAAGATGATTCCATGGAGGGATAGTGCAATGAAGGAAATAAAGTTCTGGAGTGTGAAAGAGAAGCCTAATTATCTGATTCTCACCCGCTTCTGCGTGTTTCTGTTTAAACTGAGCTTCTCTAGAGCGAGACTCAGTTTGGGCCCAGGTAGGTTAGCTTCTCATCCTGTTGGTCCAAAGGATGAAGGAGGTATGGTTTTCATATTGAAAGAAAAACAAAAAGCCACTGCACAGATCTTGTCTAACCCTCACCTGTAAAGGCTTAAGGTGTGAAAGTGATCCCCCCCCCGCCCCCCAAGGTTACCTAAACCTTGATCTGAGGAAGTTGCAATTAAGAAAAATACCAAGTTTGCTCTCAGAATATTAGGACTCTTCTTTCTGCCTTAATGACATCTCTTATCTCCTCATCAAAACCTGTAGAGTATAAAGAATCAACCATTTAGAGCATATTGCAAACTAAAAATGTTGCTGGATATATTTCTAGTATATGTATTTGTATCATAAGCCTTACTTTAAGTTACATAAGTCCCTATTCCCTATGAAAGACATACTAGGGACTGCTGAACAGAGGAGAGGCATTTTGCTGGTGAAAGAGCTGACTTAAAAAACTCTTAAGCTTAGATATCAATACATTGCTCATATTTTTCCTATTGAGCACATTAGGATTAACATTTCAGGTACATTTTACAAAGTCCGTACCTGGCCTTCTATATGAATGCCAGCTTAAGAAATTATGCTTGTTTCCTCAATATTTCAAAATGCCCAAATTTCAATCGTCAAAGATTTTGATCTTTATTTAATTAGCTAGTGAGTAATGACTATGGATATTTTCAAGCAAACATTTGACCTTCCATCCTAGGTCATATATTTGTCAGTATAAAGGAGACCTGATTTAACATACATGCCAGGTTATTAGCATTAAGACTGTGTTCAAAGTACTATTTTGTTCCTAGCAAAAACTAAAAACATACTGTGACTATAGTAACTTTCCCAGGTGAACCCCAAATTGTCCTTTGCCCCATGTAAGCAATCAGATTTGTGCTAAGCTCATCTCCAGTTGGAAGTCACTGTGTTTGAGTTTATTTTACCATTTCCACTAGTTTAATAGAAAAATTCAAAACTTCAGTTCAAAGTGCTTGGAACAGTCTGCAGAGAGTTCAGAACCGTACAGGACCTGAACCTGAACCCATTTCTCTAACATTCACAGGGGATGTTGATAGCCCTCTGGGAATTAATCTCATAATCAGACTATAAGAAAGATTGAGGCTAAGAGTGATGAAGTTAGGGCAGACACATGAAGAAGGTATTTCCTTAGGGTTTAAAAAGAAAAAAATATACAGAACATCAATCTCAGTAGCCGAGGCTGACAGATGATGTTTTAAGAAATAACCATCAACAGCAGGGAAATCGTTCCTTTAATTGTACAATCGCTTTTGGAGCTATTTGGAGTTGTCTGCATAAACTATTTTCAAATACAAACACACATGCACACCCACACACATTTATTGAGAGCAAATACCCATGGCTGTAGTTAATGGAGTGAAATACAGCTGAAGTGGGACTAGGAGAACAGCAGGGGAGGAATTGTGGAAGCCAAGCTAACTGCTCTGATACAAACTGACTTTTTCTTGTCTTTTCCCACCAGACCATATATTATTGTACGTAGTGTACGATGGGGATGCTTTATGTAGTAAAAGCACCATATAGAATAAAGGGTCAGCAAAATAGGATGTATGATGTTTTATTTACCTTTTTTAACTCAGGAATTTCTGTCTTCCACTCCTTGGTGATTGATACCTGCAAAATTAAGGGAGATTATGGGTACTTTGTGCCTGCAAAACACAGTTCTCACCTAGAATCCTGCTTGAGGCTGAAAATCATGTCGAAAAAATGGTAGGATGTCACAAAACCATGATGAAGGAGCTAAAAGGGTTGATTTATGGGGAGGGATTAAAACAACTTAATAGAGTGACTAAATCATGACCCAACTCTATAGGAGTGTCATACATTTTGAAGTCAGAAGAGAATTTTGTAAGCTGGAAATTTCAAGGACATAGTGGGTCACGGAAGGGGGAAAGGAAAAGATCTTTGCTTCGTTGGTATATTGTGTGCAAGGCTAAAACTAGGGCAGGTCAGCAAGTCAAGAGTTAAGATTGCTCTCCTCAAAGTGATGCAGAGGAAGTGTCTTCTCAGAAGTAAAAGATATAAGTTTGGAATGATGTTAAACCTCAATGGACAAGTGTCCTCCAGGGCCTGTTTGAGCAGCAGGTAAATGAGATGACTTCATAGGCGTCCCCTATCTCTAGTGTCTATGATTTTGTTGTTTTTGAGTCACTATTTTTGTTTGTTTTTCAAATTCATTGTGGAAACAAATAGTCTTTAATTTTAGTGCCTACATGTACCTTCAAAATCCAAAGCACCTCTCTCTGACAGTCTACTTACAGACTTATCAAAATGATTCTTTCAGCTACTTAGGAAGTATAGCAATGGGAATTTTGGCATCCTAATAAAGCACTCTCCATTATTAAAAAAATAAAGACAGACACCTGAAACATAACTTCCTTTCTGGCTAAAATGCAAAACCTGTAGTTTAATGATGTTAGTTCCACACAGCTCATTCTCTCACAGGGAAAGTGTTGGGGCACATGCAAACATGCAATACCTCACCATTCTCTCGCCCTATTTTTGTGATTCTTCTTATTGTGAGAAATAGATACTTGGTACTTGCTGACTAACAGTAGTAAAATTAATATTTATATATATATATATATAGCATATATAGCACAATTCTACTATGAGAAGGAAAGAGCATAACTGTACAGGGGCTGTGCTACAAATATTAGTAGAGAATGGGCTTCTGAATCACTGGCTTTGGACAATCTTTAAAATATGACAAAAAATTGAGAATCCCTAATCAATGTTAATAACCTTCTTAGGAATTAGTTGGCTTCTTCTTCAAGAGTCACTTATAAACCTTGATATATATGACAAGTGAATCAGGGTATGTGACATAGATATCCAGCTTGTCTCAGTATAAAGTTCTCTCACCCTTTGAGACAGCATGGAGGGTGCTGAAGGGTATTGTGCTAAGCGAAATAAGCCAATCAGAGAAAGACAAGTATCACATGATCTCATTCATATGTGGTATCTAATGAACAAAATAAACTAATACAAAAAAATAGATCCAGAGACATAGAAACATGGAACAGACTTTTGAATATCAAAGGGAAGGCAGGGGTGAGGGGATGGGTGGAAGAGATCAACCAAATAACTTGTATGCATATATTTATAACCCATGGACACAGACAATAGGGTGGTAAAGGCCTGGGGTGGGCTAGAAGGGGCCAATGAGGAAAAAAGGGGGACAATGTAATACTTTCAACAATAAAGATTTAAAAAAAGGAAGAAAAGAAAAAGTCCACACCTGCAGTTTGCAGAAGAATATATATATATATCCTATCTAATAAAGAGAGAATATGCTAATTGACCCTCATGCAGTCACAAAGATTGTGGTGCCCACAGCCAATAAGGAGGGAATATGCTAATTGACTGCCACACCCTCAAAGATGGCAGCACCCACAGCCAATAAGTAGGGAATATGCTAATTGACTGCCATGTCCTCAAAGATGGTGGCATCCACAGCCACAAGATGGCGGCGCCCAGACCCCTCAGCCCCGCTGGGGTGGCAGGCATGTGGCAAGGCCAGGCCCACCTCCAGAGTGTGCTGCCTCTAGAGACCCCCAGTGCCCTCAGCCCTCCAGATACCCAGGGCTGGCCCGAGGCCCAGGCAAACCTTGGATGGCGGCTGCCCAGCCGCCCAGAGCCGGCTGAGGCTCAGGTAATCAGGGCTGGCTGAGGCTTGCACTGTCAGCAGTGGCAGCAGCAGAGGTGTGATGAGGCATCACTTTCCCCTGATTGCCGGGTCACCTCCTGCCCCTGAGGGCTCCCAGACTGTGAGAGAGAGCAGGCCGGGCTGAGGGACCCCCCTCCAGTGCATGAATTTTCATGCACCAGGCCCCTCTACTGTGTGTATACATACACACAAGGATGTGTGTGATATTACATGTGTTATTTGAATTCACTTTATATTGGGTTTTAAAGATATTCTTAGTGTCTGGAGAAAAAATTCCAAAGCACCTTTAAAAATGTTATTGTTGCCCTGGCTGGGTGGCTCAGTTGGTTGAGCATCATCCCATATACCAAAAAGTTGGGAGCGTGATTCTTGATTCACAGTTGCAGGTTCTATCCCCAGTTATGACACCTCGATGTTGCTCTCTCTCCCTTCCTCTCTCTAAAAAAAACCAAAAAAACAATAAGAATGTATCCTCAGGTGAGGATTAAAATATATATATTTTAATGACTTCCTTTGTAATCTACTTATGCTTAATATTAAAGAATTAAGAATTACTTTAATTTTGAATTTAACTTCTAATAAAACAGTATCTTATGTCTTTTCCTTTATATTTACTTAAAATCTAATACTTTTTTTTCTTGCTCTGAAGTTAATCTCACTTATTCCTCTTTTCTTATGATTTTTCTAAGTAGATGTTGTATTTTTATGGTTTTGTTTTTGGACCTGTTTTTAATACTGCCCTCTTTAGCATTTTGTGATGTCATGTATTATCATTGATCTATACAAGTTTGAGTGACTCTTTCAGTAAGGGTTCAACTAAAGGAAATGAATCATCACAGATCTGGCTTGTTGTGGACATAATAATTTTATTTCACTTATGTCAAAAATGGGAAAAAATCAATCATTTCAACAAAAAGTAACATAACTTGTGCCAAATAACAGCCAATCTTTGTGAAAGAATAGAACATTAAATACCCCTTTTTTGTATCCTCTTGTGGACACCACCTTCAGGAACTGACTTACGGGAAGTTGAAGATACAAATGTGCCATTTATTGATAGAAAAAATTAAGGCCTTTTTTTAGAGACTTGTCTTACTATTGGACAGTGTGAGCAAAAAGGAAATAATTTACATTATGAAACACTCAACAAACAAATCCTGTAAATAATATATGCTGAAGAGCAGTGTGTAGCTCTCTCAGGCTATAGCTTAGAGAGATTTTGTTTAAAACATTTATTGGAGGCATATATTACAGTATATCATTTACTGGCTGGAAGCCATGCAATATGTGTCTTTACAAAAAAAAATTACCTTGTAATATGAGCCCCTCCAAGGCATAATTATATAATAAAGTTCTTATTGGGAAAACTGGAAGTAGGCCAAGCCTTGTCCAAATATAGTGAATGTCAGAGCCAAATTTATTATCCTTAGCTATTAACAGGAGAAGGCAGGTTTTGTTTACCAAGCCTAATTCTCTCCTAATTACAGCCACTATAAAATAATTACTATCCATGGGATAACAACACAAGACAGAGTGACTAACAGAAGAAACTGCAGGGGTTAGAAAACAGAGTGCAATTCTGTGTCATTTTGAACAGCTTGTGTACTGCCATGAACAAATTAACGGACTTCATTAAGGAATTATGTTTTAAGAGTGGCTTTGCGGTGAAGCAGTAAAGCAATTAATGCATCTTATTTGGTCCTCGATCTGAGTTGCAGCAGTTTGAGACAGCAACTAAATTTTTTTTAAATTTTTGATGTATCAGGTTTAATAGGATACAACCACATTACTAGGAGAGATGGTTAATGAGTGTAAAGAAAAAGCTCTATTTTGGACAAATGATAGCCAGCCCCTGCTAACTTGTTCTGTCTTTATGAGCAGATTTCTTACCGTGGCGATTTTAATAATCTACTGAAGACAAATGCCAACTTTTATCTAATTCCATTTCACAACCAATTCTTCTGTCCTAAACTCTGTCGGATTATACTTCTGATGAAAGGCAAGACTATTCTGTATATCTGTCTGAGCCACCAAACTGTGAACTTGAAATATTATTTCAATATTTCATATTTGCTTTCCACACAAATCAAAACGGAATATTAGCCGGTTGAAACATGATGCTTCATTAAATTCTCAATGTTTCTCGTTCCCACATTCCCTAACCTCTTCCATCTCATCATAGCGTCCCAGAGGCATAAGAAACCTTGCCGTAGATCTTTGTGCCCTTAGAACGCATGCACCAGAATCAGCCACTATTCTTACTGCTTGTGCACAATGGCAAGGGTGAAAGGTCAAGATGTGCCTCTTGCTGGGTCAGTGTCTCTGCACTCTCTCCACACCCCCAACCCTACCCCTCTCTGTAAAGGGTCACTTCTCCCTGCAGTCGGAAAAATGCTCCTGTTTTGGTGACTTGGTGAAAACATACAAACTCAGCACACTTGGGGAGTCTGTTTTAGATACTCCTTTTAATAGGCCTCCAGATGGCCACATAAAAGCAAAAGGATTATTATAGCAACTCCCAACCGGGCCATTAGAGATAAAGGTAGACCAGAGTTTCCTTTAAAACCATTTTTTGTGTGTGTGTGAAAAATATATGACCTGATCATAAAAAAAAATAAAAAATCCATGGTATAAAAGTAGGGAAGAAGTTCTAAATCTAGAAATTTATTTTTGTATTCTATTTATCTCCACAAATGTCCCTTTATGCAAATAAAGTCCCTTAATTTAAGATCAGAGCACCAACATGTAATTTTAGGTTTTTTTCCAACAATGCTATGCATGCTTTAGTTGTGTTTGTTTTTTTTAATTTAAAAAGTTTCTTTTTTCTCTTCTTTTTATTCTCCAGACACTAAATGTTTCTATAGGGAACTAAAGTTAAGAAAGAAATAGGAAATAAAGAGATTCAGGAAAAACATTTCATGTGGAAAAAGAAAATGTCCTATCTCAAGTATATATATATATTCCAAGTGGTTTTTGAGCTGTAAGGTCGACATGAAATGAAGGTCCCACAGTGGCTGAACACCTCCTCATTGTACAATCAATTAAAGAAGTGTCATTGAAGGTCTTCCTTCCCTCTCCACCGTCAGAAGTCAGAGTGGCTCTGAGGTTGAAAAGAGGACTGGCTGGTTTTACACAGTAGAATAATGGCTTCCTCTTTCCTACTTTTTTCTTTTCTATATTTTCCAAAATATTCCAATAAGCATGGTTCATCTATTTTAAATAAGTTTTGTTTGGGAGTTTCCACCTATTAGCAAGGATGTTCCCCAGAAGGTAAAGCAGACATATCAGACACAGGCTATTACCTAGAAGTTGGGCAAGTTGCTTTTCATCCAAGCCCATTAGCCTTTTACTATGAATCAATTCCTCCCCGATTCTAGAGTTAGCACGTTGTTTACCCTCGTTTGCATTATGGCTTTTCATCTTTTCTCGTGTTTCCTTAAAAATTTTAGTGAAAGGTTGGAAGAGACAGTATTGAAAGTTACCAGCTAGTTCCCATTTTGAATTGGGAATTTCCTTTATCATTTTCATTACTATTATTATGAAATATTTCAAACACATAAAAGTGCAGAAAACAATAAAAACATATATATTCGCTGAGATTTAGCAAACGGTAGTGCATTATAAACAGTTGTACATAATTGCTTCATGTCTTTCTTCCTAATAAAGGTTACAGATATTGGAAACCCCCCCTTCCACCCCCTCAATTGATGTCATAAAGCTCTTCCATTGTCATTCACCCTTCCTCTCCAAAGGTATAATAGCTCCTGTCTTTAAACTGGTTTGTGAGTTTCATATGCATTTTTGTATATGTTTACTACATATGTATATGTCCATAAATAATATATTACTATGTTTTTAAATTTACATAAATATTATTCGGCTACTTGCTTTTTCACTCACCATTATGTTTTCAAGATTTGTCCATGTTGATGCATGTAGAATTGGTTCATTTTATAAAATTGTCATATAGGCTTCCATTGTGAACATGAATATAACAAAGTTCACAGACAGGTGTATGACCAATAGATAACAAGGCCACCTGTGTCGTGTAATCTAGCAGAGGAAGGATTACCTTTCATTTCTGGATGGTGATATTTTAATTTCTATACTAAGAATTGTTGTTGTTGCCGCCTAAGATCACATTTTTAATTGTTATAAACAATGATGGTGACAATACAAATACTACTATTTCTAGTGATTCACACCCCTCTGTGGAAGAATTCACTGTTTGGCAGTTGTGATAAGTGTAAAGGCTGAGAGACCCGCATGATGCAGCCATGGGAAGGGAGTTTCCCCCAGGTCCCACAAAGTAGAGGGCAGACCTACCAAAAACTGTATCTTCTTCATAGTGAATGAAGAAGCTGGTCCAGAAACTTACAAAAAAACAAACATATAGCCCTGATTCAATTAACTTCATAAAAACAATGCATTGACATAATGGATGGCAAAGGACTTGGCAATGTATCGTGCCAATCAATGGTTCACATATTCTTCAAGACCCTGAATTAGGTATAAATGTGATATATCCTAATGGTTCTGCAAACTCCCCGCATTAACTGCTGAGTTATATTATAGCCAGGGTGACATGTGTTGTCGATCTAAGCATTACAGGCTCTCTTGTGTCTGCATGTCAATCTCTCTATCCAGTTTAGAGACTTTTAAACTCCATTTAAAAAGTACACACAATTATAAATGTAAAATGTTACAGTGCTATCAGATGTTTAAAGAAGACAAAGATTGTTGACTCCAGGTCACCAATATCCACTTACCAGACATTAAGGATGGAATGCTGCATGTTGAGGCAACAGTTAAAAAGAAGTGAGAAATGGCAACATTGATGCCCTTATCAGTGACCTCTCTTCTCAGGGCTTATAACCTTTCAATTCACTTGTTCACCATGGTCAGCCCTAAACACAGGTAAAGTAAAAATCTACCCTTAGAGCATATTTCAAGAAACATGAAGCAAACATAGCTACAGAAATCTCCGACCAACGTGCCACAGGGTTTGAAATTCTCATCATTTGAATTTATGCCTGACTTGAAGCATTGTATCTAGAAGAGTCCATAGTATGACATAAATATGACTAAGCAAAAGAACATTAAGATTTTATTATTCATTAAGGCCTTAGTAGGGATATGTTCATATGAATTATTAACCATTAACTTAACAATATTCTAAGGAAGTTGGAATATTATGATGAATGAAGAGAAGTCTCTATTGTAAGAAGCTGTCTGATGGGAATGAAAACAGAGAACCAAAGGGAACACCTTCGGAGGTTGAGGAGAGAGGAGAATGAGAGTTGAGGAAAAAGCCTTGAAGAACAATAATGTGTGTGTGTGTGTGTGTGTGTGCATGTGTATGAAACGTGTACATGAACAATATCTACTTCAGAATTTTGCTCAAGGCTAAGCCTTTCTGTGCATAACTAATCTTGTCCCTCCTTGTACACATATTATTTTATGTCTTTAATGTAAAACTGAAAAAAAATCCTTAACATTTCAAGACATACTTTATGAGTTAATTCTCTGAGCCTTGTATAAAAATGTACTCTTTTTTTTCTTCCTTGACTTGACTTTATTTTTCCTTTTAAAATTTTATTTTATGCTTGTAGCAACTGAAGGAAATATTCATACAAGTTTAAAATGCTGATACTGCACTTTTGCTTGTTGGAATATTGTTTGCACAGTATTTGCTTCGGGTAAACACCAATCACTTTCATATTTGAGTAGGAATTAATTCAAAGTATTTGCTTCATAAACAATGCAGTTTGCTTACAATCCCACTTGAAGCTTGGCTTGAAACCGCCACTTTTATGTAAGTAACAATCAAGATCGCAATCATTCTCTTAAATGAGGCCACTTTCTATAGGCCTGTGTGATACTGAGCTAAATCTGATGGATTAAGACCAGTTTTCCCCTAAGAAAAACACTTCAGTAATTAACATTGGCTGAATGCTTACCAAATTCCAGCCACTGGGAGGCAGTATTGTGTAGTAGTTAAAATGTTGAGTTTTGTCATCAGCCAGTCAAGGGTTCAAGTCTAACTAGCATAACTATGGATTAGTTAACCTTTAAGCTTCATTTTTCTTATTTTGAAAAAAAAAATGAGATAAGACTCATTTCTATTTTACACTGCTGTGAAGATTAAATGAGATAATGTGTGCTGAGTGCTGAGCACATGCCTTGTGCTCATAAAACCCAATAAATCGAATCTGATATATGGATATATTGCAACATACTGATGTGTTTCTCCTTCCTTGCACAGTCACCTAACCTCACACATTCCTCTCTTAGAAACAAGTGCCATGTATCCAGATGCATTTTTTGTGGGGAGAACTTTTGGCATTAAGCCAGGGTGCCCAGCAAGGATGCTTCTCTCTAGTGTCTCCTACTTACTTTCTTGTCCTAGCTTTAGCACATCCCATTTCATAATTTTCATCAGTATCTCAGAATACAATGTGTCTTCTATGACAACTGCACTAACCACTGAATACTATGGGCATTTATCCTAATGGTAACATGCTGTTGTCAGATACAATTAAGTCCCAGAGTCCATAGAATCACTTAAAAAACAAAAATTTATACTCCCAGGGCTGTCTTTTTATCCATATGGTAGAATTTATCACCACCTCCTATAAATGCAACTGCTCAAAGTAACATATATATTTCACTAAAGAATACTGGGTGAATATTTCAATGATGTCTACAGAGCTATATAGAAATGTGTATCCTTGACATAGCATTAACATTCAGAGACCACACATTAGTAGTTTATAGTTCTTGAGACAGAGAATACTTTCAAAGAAAGACACTGTTCCAGGCATATGTAGGACCTTGACTGTGGAATCGAAAATTGACCCTGTATCCAGCATATTTACTCATTCAATTCCATGGCTTACATCTAGTCTTTAATGAACATTTTTGATGACTTCATCCACAAGTTATTTTCCAATTCTTATTAATCATTGACTCTAAAAATAAAGTGGCCCATAGATTCTTTAGGACCTAGACCAGTTTCACTGTCTTTATCTCATAAGAAGGGAAATTAACAGACATTCAACATTTATGTTTATAGCTAAAGTCCTCTCACATCCTTTAGAATTTTGACACTTTTTCCATTTGTTAATACTAGTATATGATGGATCTATATATACATTAACATTTCATTGATCATCAGCTTCTTCTCAAGATCATCTTATGGTAAGTTCATCTTGAAATATAAGTAAATGTATTATTGCGTGTTCTACAATCATTTCACTGACAGATTACGGGTTCCTGTATTTGCCCTTAACTTTTCTGGGCAGAAATTCAGAAGCAGAACTCTGGCCTGTTAGGAGACACAGCTGTACCCTGCAGGGAGGATGAAAAGGTCCTCGATGAGGTCTTGAATGCGTGTCCTTACATGCTTCACACTGCAACCTAATGTGCAGTTGCAGACCACCCCACCTGAGATAACAAATGAGAAATTCTCAGGGCTGTTGAGCACTTTGCAAATTTTCACAGTGGATCAGCACAAACTTAGTTAGCACAGGTGTTCACATAATTGTGATTCATTGGGAAAATTCTCAGTGCTCAATAGCCCTCACACTCTTTTCCCTCCTAGGTGCTGGCTGAGTGTGAGTATATTGTGGGGAAATGTGCCATGATGTTGGGCTCCGCTGGTGCTTGGCTAAAAGGTGTACGGCTGATAAAAAGAACTGCTAAATGTGTCCATTTCTCTTGGTCCATTTGCTTACGTTTCCGAAACCAGAGATGACATGTATTCAATAGTTCAATAGCTAGAAACCAAGTCCAACTTTCTTTAAAAAAAATCTTTCTTGATAGTGAATAATATTAAGGCTTTTCCTACGGTTATTTAAAAAGTATTAAGTCCCAAACAATGTGAAGATCTCATTCCTCATTTTCTTGCATTGTAGCTGCCCACCTTCGGGGGAAGTGTGCTCAGTACCACCTATTTGTCAGCTCTGTTTCTTAACATGCCACCATTTAGAATGAGGCTCGGGGAAATCATTCTGAAACACTAAGGTAGTTCATTTTGCAATCAGCCCTTAGTAACAACCTTAGCTTTTCTATTTACAGAGTGAAACGAAATTACATGATGTAAATCTCTTAGTAATGATACAACATTTGCATAGCTTTTAATGCAGCAGATGAAGTGACTTGGATTTTTAAAAACCTGACCATACCGTTAATGAATATTGATTAGGCTCCTGCATTATTTCTGACTGTGGTAAACACCATGAATTTCAGAATAAAGGAAAAGAAAAAAAAAACAGTTGCCTATAATCTATATGTGATCTATACATGTCTGCTTTACTCTATACTTCTTAAAAATAAAAACTGAATTAAAGGATTTCAAATTTTTGTGGCTCTCTCCATTGGAAATTGATTCAAATCAAATTCCTAATAATCAGCTCAGGTGTGCCTTCTGCTGATCCCTACGTCTCCACCTAAGTGAAAAACTATCTGCCCTCACAATATATTGATAATTTTCCCTTGAAGGGAATGATCAAACAGATCATATGTTGGCATTTCCTTTCAACTTCTGCTCATTTCTTTTAAGTACTTGACATATAAGTGTATGCTGATTTTAATGGATCTAAGACTTTTTCCAATTCTTCCTAAGGAAAGAAAATGCACTTCCTTAAATTATTTCAGTTGATCAACCAAAGATATAAACCTAAGTATAGATGGAAAAGTCCTCAGTGGCCCTTATGCTACCTCAAACCAAGAACCTACATGCAGCATTTCAGTGAAGGGTCTGGGTCTCTTCCTTGATCCTGAAATACCGGAGGCCTTCTAAAAGGGATATTTTCCCTTTATTTTCAAATAGAGAATAAAGCCTTGGTACTGACAGGAATGCCAAATTCCTCAGCAGCTACCCTGTTCTGGGAATGAGACGCTAGGCAAATAGGTATATGATTACTAACAGGTACTTCAGCCACAAATCTTTGTATTGCCCCTTACTTACTTTTGCCTACAGTGGACCAGGGTGTTACTAGGTTTCCATTTGTCTGAACTAGAAACGGACTTATATGATCTTAATCGCTCCTTTTCCCTGAACCTTTGCTGACCCTACTATGTCTTACTAGGTCTCTGTATATTAGGAAAGCCATTGCAAAAGAAAGGGGAAAAATCTCATCTGAGATACAGCAACATTCTCATGAAATTCTAGAAGAAAAAATAAGCAATTCAATGAGGAAAATATCTCAAAACAGCTCACTCACTAAGGAAGCAAAATGTTTAGATTGTGTTTCTAGAAGTTTCAAGTGTTTGCTCTTCATCCTTATCAGAACTTATTTTTTAGAGAAGAGAGGCAAGAACAGGGAATGGGAAGGGCAGTGAATACCCCAAGCAGACATGTCTGCTACTCTTGCCCCTTTAGGTGTGAGAGTTTCCAACAGAAGAAAAGTCATTCCCCAACTTAGTGATGCAATAGAGAGAGGAAATTGGCCCAAACATAATAAAATATGTTTAGAATCTAAAGTGAAAATATTAATTCTTAATGATATATGTACACAGAAAGTCTTTAGTATAGAACTTGACATATTAGGTTGCAAATGGTTGTACAAGTATGCCATTGTCCATAAATGTCTATTAAAGTATGTCCTCTGAAATCTCCATTTAACATTTTGAAATTACATAGACTCTATCTACATAACAAATGATACCTGAAGCCAATTCAAACAGCAAATTTGTGATGTCAGGACCTTTTATTATCAAGATAATTATTTTTTTATTGTAAGAAATTTACTTTTACCAGATAGCTAAACCACAGATCACTACTGAGAACAACATTAACTATACTTTAAAAACCTCTTTAATCATTTAGGTTTATTACTGCCATCCTAAATTTCAAACTTTAAAATATCTATTCAGTAGTATTAGCAGACATCCATTAATTTATTCAGTTTGTTTCCAACTAGTAAGATTAGCCTCTCTCTCTCTCTCTCTCTCTCTCTCTCTCTCTCTCTCTCTCTCTCTCTCCCCTTTCCTACCTCCCTGCCTCCCTCCCTCCCTCTCCCTCTCCCATCTCTGAACACTCTTATGAGTGCTAATTTATGTGGTAATTCACAAACTATTTGGTACTTCACATTCTCAAAATTTGTCTCCAAAATACTGCAGCCTTTTTCTAACATTTCCCCCATTTCTGACTTTATATAACTATATATTTTGTTTATAATTCTTACAGTAAGGCATGGTGAGTTTTGCATTGACCACTAAAATAATACTTAAAATGATCTTTATAAGAAATTTAAAAAATGGATGTATATCTTTTTTTTTCTTGACTGAAATGCTAGTCTTGAACATCCTTAAGACCAGTAGTGAATATTAAAAATATCATGCTATTATTATTATTAAACCTCACCAGAGGATATGCTTATTGATTTAGAGACAGGGGAGAGAGAGAGAGAGAGAGAGAGAGAGAGAGAGAGAGAGAGAGAGAGAAACAAGGATGTGAGAGAGAACATAAATCGCTTGCCTTCCATAGGCACCCAACCAGGAATCAAAACTTCAACCTTTCAGTACACTAGACGACACTCCAACCAACTGAACCACATTGGCCAGGACAGAAATATCATTCTTTAAAAAAATCTGGGTCTGGGTGGAGAAGGTGCCTGAAGAGTTTTCATCATTATTCCTCATGCTATTCTTCAGAGTACCGTATTTTTCCATGTATAAAACTCCCCTATGTATAACATGCCCCCCCACTTTTCCAACCCCATATTAAGAAATCAATATTTTAAACATTTTGTTGGTTTTCCTCTTAAAGCCTTCTTTTTTGGCATCTTAAGGAGTTGTTCTTCCTGTTTTCTCCGCTGTCTGATCATACACTCAGTGGGAGGAGGTCCAAATTGTCTCTCTGCAGTTCTATTTCCATGCTCTTTTGCATAGCTGATTACATTCAGTTTGAATTTTGCAGAGTAAGACAATCCCTTACTGGTATTTATCTTTTTATTTTTTGACATCTTTATGGGCTTAGGATGTTCTGGTCCCTGTTGCATCTGCTCACTCTCCACCTCCAATTACGGCATCAGCTGATGTCAGTAACAATGTCTCCTGATTGGAGGAAGCCTGTTTGACAAGCTATGGGCAGCTATGCACCTGCGTGGCTCCCTCTTAGGCTGACTTCTGTGTATAAGATGCACCTCGATTTTGAGAAAAAAATATCATCTTATACATGGAAAAATACAGTATATTACAAGCAAAACAACCTCTCTTGGATCTGGGATGCTTTGGATAATGAAGGCAGTGGAATGGCACAGATTGTCTCTTGAGTTCTTCACCAAACCTCTGACTCTCTATTTCATGGTCAGAATATCAGAAAGCCAACTTTATTCCCATTTTAAGGTGGGGATTCTTGCAGGTTGGCCTCCTTTTTATCTAGATAGTATTGGAGTTACTTCACTTGCTTGTGTTAGAGAGAGCTGAACTTCTGTGATATTGGAGCGGGGGGAGTCCTTTCCCATCAGATTCAAATGTTTTCCAGATCTACTGGTGGTAATTGACATAATTCATTTTAATGAGTTAGAAGTACTTGAAGAGCTTTCAGTGAAAACATGTGGAGCCGCTCTGTAAATTCCTAGGCTTTTAGAACCCTCTCGGTCTCCAGTGTTTCTGCATTTGCCATATCCAGTAAACTGATCAACAAAAATGATTTATTGTAAAATAGTTATAAGTAAAGAAATGTCCTCTGAGGATACAATAATTGTTTTCATTTTCCTTTCCCCAGTGCCAGTGGTATAATAAAATGCTAATAGATGCAAGTTATGCATGATCTTTAATGCATACTAAAGAGAGACCGTTTAAAAATCAGGTACCTTTTGTTGGTGAGTAAGCAGTAGCATATCGTTTCCTTTTTAAGCTCTTGTATCAACGGGAGGGTTTATTTCTGCACAGTCTGCCTGCTCAGGCCCACCTCCAGACTGCTGCAGTTAGACATTCCAGAGGAGGGGTGGAGGGAGGCCGGATGGGGGAGGAGAGGCAAACAAAAACATCTTTGACTCCAAATGATTCCATCAGGAAATCTCAGAAAGAAAAAACAAACATCACCCCAACAGGACAGCCACTGTGACTTAAAGAAGAGAAAATTGAAATACATGAAAAATCAATGAGGTAATAATTAAATTGTGGGGCACACCGTCCAGCAGCCAGGCCTCCTCATGCATTTAGTAATGGAGACAGGGAACTGAAGTCATCAGTAGTTAAAAGGGAGCAAAGAACAGCCGTCATCTTGAAGCTAATTTCATGATGAGACACTAAAAAACACATACCTGCTACAGTACGGCAGGATATTTATAGGAGGTTAAAGATACAAATTAAAGTCCAGGAGCCTATACATTCCTGATTACCCAGCATTCTTAAATCAGCCCTCCTCAGTCTCACACCTGGGGTCTCAGCTGCAGCGTAGCTGTCATTTACGCTACCCATGGCCCAGGATTGATGACAGTCATTCGCTGATGAAGCTGTATACATCATTTCTGTCCGAGCTGCACTGGCCAGATGGACCCTGACCATCCATCGCCTGTCAGGAACGCATCTGTTCACACTGCTGCTAGGGGTACTAACAAGTCATTGGCTCTCCAAAAGGACAGTGTCAGCTGGATAGGGCACAACATAAAAACGGGTGTTGTTGGGTTTTTCTTTCTTCTTCTTTTTTTTTCTTCTTCTTAAAAGGGAATAATACATTGCATTAACTTTTAAAACTAAGTAATAATAGAGATACCTAAAGATCAAAGATACATTGTCAACTTCACATTGATAAAGCAAGCTGGTTTTCCTTCTTAAATTTGCAGTCATTGATGTTTTAATAAAATGTGATCCATTCTATATTATGATGTTAAAAGGTTTGTAAAGATTTGGGAGGGGGAGTTCATCATTAGTATTTGTTTCTAGATGTTTGTCTATTGTTTTTTTCTGAATCCAGGTTACTGTTATTACCTGTTTTAATTCTTATTTTGAATAAAATTATCTCTCTGTCTGAAATAAAAAAAAGTAATCCAAAGAAAAGTTTGCAATAAACTTATTCATGAATCTAATCAATAGCAAGATCATTCAAATTTGGTAAAGATTATGTTTTTATTTTAATTCGTTGCTACTTGAAAATGTTTCACAAAGAAAGAATTGTACCTATGACTTACTTAATCTTTGTATGCCAGGAGCCATCTATGTAATTTTCCTATATTACTGCACTTGCTCTTCACATCTCTATGAGGTAGAAATCTTAATATCCCCACTTTCCAGATCAGAAAACTGGAGAATAAAGAGTTAAAAGATCCACATCTAGTGTTAGTGGCAGAGTTAAGATGTGAGCCCAAAATAGGTCTGACAGCAAAATAAGTTCATTGCTTTTATATTTGGGCTCCTAAACATGATCTTCAAATATGGACAGTCATGACTGCCTAGTATCTTGATATTTTTCTAAATCTTTACTTATGTTACAAAAATTGAAAACTTTTTCCTTGGCAAAAATTTAACAATGTAGATTTTAACTTAAGAATGATAACATGAATCAAAATCAGACAATTCACTGTTTCTCTCTAAAATTAATGGTGGAATTTAAATTTAAACATCGACTTTGCTATGTAGAGACACATGTCACAAAGTTTAGTGATCAACACTCACACAAATGTTCTTACATGAATAAAAGTGTATAATCTACTCAAAATGATGGAGAAAATAAAGCATGTGGCATGAGCAGTCTTCAACAGGTAATCAAAGCAGGAGCAACTGTTAGAAGGAATATTGAATGTGAACAGGTGTGTTTGGAGAGAACGGTAAAATACAATTTATTTATAAGTACATGTCTCAAATACACCCTCCAGCTCTTGCTTCAGTTTCCTGATTTAGAAAATGAAAAAAATATATATATTTTTTTTCATCAGTGGAAATTATATTTTACAGATTTGGGTGAAAACCTACTGCAAAAGAAAAGAATTTAATTTTACTAGATGGAAAACTGATAAAAAAGATGGAGGCCATTTTCAAGGTCACAGAGGAGGCATTTCTCTATTGGCAATGTGAGACACATTGTTGAAAAATATGAGTGACTATAAACCTCATTTTGGCTGTCGGCTTTGGCAGCAGCAAAAGATCTGCAGGGAAATTTCTCCATAATTCTCCATTTTGGCTTTATAAATTGGCAAATCAGATGGTTTTTCTTGCTATGAGGGCCTTAACCTCCAATGAATTTACTTTGCAATTTTTCTTGCAATTTTTATTTCTGTATAAATATGGTAAAACTTTGAAACAAAACAAAATGTCTTTATGCCTTCTGCTATTTTCAGTCACAAGCAAATACATTTTACAAAGAAAGTTTCCACAAATATTTATAGTAAGTCAATATATACTGATTGCCATGTTTGGTTTCTCCTGGGTTCAAGTGGGAATGGTTCATGAGCTAAAGGAGCTTAGGATTCCTAAGAGGAGAAAGGAATATATACAAATAACTACAACAAGCTAAACTGTCATTAAATTGTAAAAGCAAGGTATTATATAAAATCTGACATGAGATTGCTTCCAGCTGGAATTGTCAAAAAAAAAAAAAAGAAGCTTTATGGAGGAGGTAGTATTTGAAATAAGTCTTGATGGGTTTATTTAGAAACTTGTGTTAAACAAAAGCTGGTATCTCAGCTAGAGGGAACAGTTCCAACACAGGCCTAGAGGTAGAAAATCAGGGGGCAGTAGAATCAAGAGTGAGTAGACTTATATGTCTATATCTGCAATATTATATTATCTATAATAGATGCTTTGTTAATGTTTCCTGAGTGAGTGAATGAATAAAAACGAATTAAAATTATTGAGGCTTTGACTATGAGTTAGAACTTACATTCCATCATTAAATAAACAAAAAGCTCTAGTGTGGTAGGTAGAATACCATCTTTTCAAAAATGCCAATCCCTGGAGTTTATGAAATGCTCTTGGTGGAAAGGGCTTTGCAGAGGTGATTGGAGGTAGGGATCTTAAGGTGTGGAGACTATCTTAGTTGATCCTGGTGGGCCTCACCTGACGGCATGAGTTCTTGAAAGGGAGGACATGTCCACATTTTGAGCAGAGGGAGATGTGACTAGAGGAAGCCTGAGAGAGAGATGGCATTGCAGGCTTTGCAGATGGAGAAAAGGCAGCACACGCCAAAAATGTAAGCCCTCTAGAAATAAGAAATAGCAAGAAGACATTCATTCTTCCCGGGAACCACCAGAAAGGAACGCAGCCCAGCCAACAGTTTCATTTTAGCCGCCTCTGACCCAGGTCAGGCTTCTGACCTACAGATAATAAACGTGTGTTTTTTAAGCCACTAAGTTTGTGATAATGTGTGGAGGCAAATACATCTGACTTGTGTTGTTTGGGAATACCACAGTTTATGGGTCCATCAGGGTATTTTCAAGTATCATGTTACCACCTAGGATGTCAGTGTTGAAAATGTATATCTAAAATTTGGTACCAAGTTCTAGAAATAAAAATAAATTTATTATTAAAGTGTATATCATGTTTGTGATTAAAATAAGTAACACAAAATTGTGTATTAAATGATGTGTTTACTTTTCAGTAATTAAGACCGGAATATTAATCATCATTGATCAAGCTATAGTTAGATAGTTGTTCTGTAATTTTGGGATTTATTTTGTGTTTGATTAACTAGATTTCTTAAGGAACAAAAGAAACTTGACAAATAAAACAGAAAAATTATTGAGTTAGATATTGTGTAACTGTGTCTATTCTATTTAGTATATTCAAGTAGCACAATGCTTTGCCCTCTGTACAATCAGTAATTATTGTTTGATTTGAATGGTGAATTCTGCAAATATGGTTTTTAAAAATGATTTTCCTGTCCCATTATTCATCTATTCAAAATAAATGTCTATTCAGTATGCCAGACTTCTGTGTGTGTTTGGCTGACTTAAGATGCATTAAGTATTGTTTGTGATGTAGCCCTAAAGAAGTAAGTAAAAGGTCAAGAATTTATCAGGCACTTAGGAAATGTTTTGTTTATACTACTTATTTTTCTGTAAAAAATTAAGAAAAATTACACTGACAAAAACAGATACAGAATTCTCAAGTCACTTTCAATATGTAAATTTGTAGTAGATATAGTATACTGAGTAAGCAGGTGGGGGAAATAATTGATTGCATGTTTTTAGTTAAAACACGACTTGATGGCAACCTCACATCAGACACACTGCCTCTGAGCTCTTTGGCCAGTGCCATTGTCACATCCAGGCAGAACCAGGCCGCCCTTGCTTTCATTTGCTGTACACACAGGGTTTTATTTGTTGAATTTTCTTTCACTTCCAGGTTCATACTGAAAGAATTTATTTTTTAACTCTCTGCCATGAAGGACCCAATGCCACTGTCCAATTGTTTGCCTCTTCATCTCTAGAAGGTCACGGAGCTGCTGAGCAGAAGACAGTGAGATCCAGTGGGCTGAGTGAGGTACTGTGCCCCAACATGAGATGCTGGATTGGGTGACCACACTTCCTGTCTTCCTGCTGCTCCAGAGGCTCTGTGGACCCGGTGGGGAAGGGTGAGGGAACAGAGCAAGAGGAGGGGTGGGGGCGCAGAGCTCTGGTTAGTCCTACATGGAAAAGTGCACTCCAAACAAATCAACACCAAAAATTAAAATATTAAGCGAACCACCTGGTTGGGCACATATTCCACTTAGCCTCCTTGTGGCGGGGAGGCAGATTGGTTTATGTTTATTTGCTTCCCTTAACTTAAGGAAAAGTCAGCAGAGTGATAAACGTAAAGCATGCCTGGATGCAAGCAGGGGTGGCTCTCCTGTCTACCGTGCCTTAATCCAAACTCTGCTCTCTGCTCCCATGGGACTTAGTCATTTCCATTTCTTATTTTTCCTGTCCTTGAGGGGTAAAAATAAAAAGGAAAAGCATTTTTTAAAAACGTTCAGTTAAATTAAGGAACTTTCATGACTTAAACCACTCTCTTCCCTGCATAGTTTTCCATTCCACCTCGTTCACGGTGTTTTCACCTTAATCAAGGTGAAAGATCACAAGGGGTAAAGACGCGCAGACCTGAGATTGTTGTCCGTCCTCTCAGGTACTTGCCCTGTAACATAAGCAAGACACACAGGCTTCCTATGATCACGTTTTCAATTGTAAAAATGGGGACAGTATCTAATTGATTTATTCATGGATTCAGTCTACAAATTAATTTGATGCCACTAGGTACTAGAGCTACAAATGTGAATGGTGCCTGCCCTCACGGGGTTTTAAACTACTAGATACATACTGTGAATTAAAGGATAGTCACTGTAAGACTGTGTGAAAGGGGCTAGGAGGCTAATAGCTCCTAAGCACTGTGAGATTCAAGCGCCTGACTCCACAGTAGCCTGCAGGAGTGTGGGTAGGATTAGGGGAGAAAGGTAAAGCGCCAGGACCCTAACAGGTAATCAATAAAAGGTGTCCTCCTGGTCCAGGGGTCACTCTTAATTAATTGGCACTGTGTTTTTACTTCTTTTTATTATGTTTCACAAATGGATTTTTAATATTTTTATGTCCCATATTTTAAGATCCCAGTGATATGAGACCTTGGGTTTCATGCTTCCCATTAGATTATTTACTTTAGTGGCAATGAAGTTAAGCTCTGGCCTCAGACTTCTGGTTAAAAATCCCATCTGTACCACCCACTGGCCATTTGACCTTGGGCAACTTGCTGAATCTCTCTGTATCTTTGTTTCTGTCTTCAGCAATGAGACTATGTTTGCCTACCTCACAGGATCAAGGCTGGCTTAAAAGACAAGTCTTCCACACTTAGTAGAAAAGAAGTATTAATTGTTCCTAGTATTATTATTACTACTATTAGTATTATTTACTCTCTTGCCTTCTTCAGAGTATGATATAATCTAAATACTGAGTGGTCAAAAGGCTACTTTCTCTTGTAGCTATAAGGATAGCAAAATGCCATGCATAGATCATGTTTTAGGGTTAGTTGAGGAGAAGGAACGGAGAAGTACCACACAGTCTTCTCCACCTGCTATACCTAATCAGAAGCTAAACAAGAGGTTTCTTTGAATCAGGATGAGCCTCACCTCTGCTGTGAACTTCTTCAGATCTGGACTTCACCTTAGTTATCCTTCGATCCACAGTGCCTAGCCTGGTGCCAGGAACCTGGTAAGATCCTGAGCATTTCCACAGAGTAGAGCACATTGCATGCACTTTTTAAATTTTATGTGAGGGTGAGTGAGTGACTGAAATCTAGATGGCTATAGAAGCGTGATCACATGAGGCTGGTAGCCTGTGAGACAGTTCATTGAATCTGTGGAAAATCTCTGTGAAACACATGAGAGTTCCCCGGGACAGAAAAAAAATCCTATGGAAAGTTGCCAGGAGGTTACCTGACCAAAATACATGAAATAAAAAGCATATTGGTGAACAGAGGAAGAAGAAACACAGAACACATTAAAGGAGCATGGTCCCTTAAATCAGAAACATTCATATTTATATCTTGGCTCCCTCCTTTTGCAGATATTGTGATGAAATATGAAAACTAATACTTAGTTCCTTCATCTGTAAAATGGAGGCATCCAAACCTGCTTCAAAGGACATGGTGAGGATGAAAACAGGTCATGCGCCCTGGCCAGGTGGCTCAGTTGGTTAGAACATCCTCCTGTACACCAAAAGGTTGAGGGTTTGACTCCTGGTTGGGTGTATATGGGAGGCAACTGATCTATGTTTCTCTCTCACATTGATGTTTCTCTCTCTCTCTATCTCTCTCTCTAAAAATCAATATCTTCCCATGAAGATTAAAAAAAAAAAAAGTCATGCTTATCCAAAGGTAGCAGAGTTTAGCAGTTAAGAGACTTGCCTCTGGGCCCTGCGTATCTGGGTTTAAGTCCCAGCTTTTTCACTTAACAGCTGTGGGCATATTGATTCACCGCTCTGTGTCTCAGTTTCCTTATATGTAAAACTAGAGGCCCGATGCATGACATTTGTGCAAGAGTAGGCCTTCCTTACCCCGGCTGCCGGCACCTTCTTCCCTCTGGCACCCAGGACCTGGGCTTCCCTCGCAGCCCCAGCTTCGTCTGAAAGGTCCTCCGGAAGGATGTCCAGTCTAATTAGCATATTACGCTTTTATTATTATAGATTATTATAGATGATGATAATAATAGGGTTCCTATGAGTATTAAATGGATTAGTATCTGTTAAAATGCTTAAAAGAATATCTGACACAGAGTAGGGCCAATATATGTTTGCTATTCTTATTTAAGCAATCTGAAATCTGACATACCATAGTGGTAATCTATTCTGATGTGTGGGACTGGCCATATGCTAAAGCTTTCAGCTTTGGGAATTGAAAGGGGAAGAGAAATACATTTGTTGAGCCCCTCCTATGTTCCAGGACTATCCTAGGCACTTCAAATATGGTATCATACTAAATCATAATAAAACCCTGCAGAATATGTATTTTTTCTAGATAAGGTAATATCAAGATATCAAGTAACATAGTCAGTGTGAAAAATTGTAAGTCAGAAAACAGATATGTAAGTTGTGACAATGAACTACTTGAATCGTAAGAGAATATTGTGAGGTTAAATTGAAGCAGAAGAAGGAGACAGTTTTCTCTAAGGCAGTGGTTCTCAACCTTCCTAATGCCACAACCTTTTAATACAGTTCCTTGTGTTGTGGTGACCCCCAACCATAAAATTATTTTCATTGCTACTTCATAACTGTAATTTTGCTACTGTTATGAATCGTAATGTAAATATCTGATATGCAGGATGTATTTAGGCAACCCCTGTGAAAGGGTCGTTCGACCCCCAAAGGGGTCACAACCCACAGGTTGAGAACCACTGCTCTAAAGAAAGCTTTTAAATCCACTAACAAAAACAGATTGTTGGGCTACATCATGTATATTTCTGGCTCTAATATTATTTACTATATGAGACCATTGAACATCAGAATTTCCAATGTTCTCTATTAATTTACTAATTTTTATAATTATACTATCGATAGGTAAGAAATTGTTTTTGATTATTTTAACTTTTTATTTTGAAATAATCTTAGACACAAATTTCCAAAAATAGTAGATAGAATTTCTATAACTCCTTTTATTCAACCTGTCCTAATGAAACATCTTACCTAAATATAACACAATTCTCCAAACCAGAAATAGATATCATACTATCCTATATAATAAAGAGGTAATGTGCAAATTAACCCTCACGCGCTCACAAGATGGCTGCCTACAACCAGGCCGGCAGGGGGGTTAGTGAGGGACGACCAAACAACTGAACAGCAGGCTGCATGGGGCGACCAGGTTGGTGGGGAGGAGCAGTTGGGGGCTACCAGGCTGGCAGGGGTGTAGTTAGGGGCAACCGGACTGACAGGGGGGTGCAGTTGGGGGTGAGCAGGCCAGCAGGAGGGGCATTTGGGGGCAATCAGGCTGGCAGGGGTGGGGGCAGTTAGAGGTGACTAGGCAGGCAGACAGGTGAGCAATTAGAAGCCAGCGGTTCAGGATTGTGAGAGGGATCGGGCCTAAACTGACAGTTGGACATCCCCCAAGGGGTACCAGATTGGAGAGGGTGCAGGCTGTGCTGAGAGGAACCCTTCCCCCCCCCCTCACCCCCTACCCCGAGTGCACGAATTTCATGCACCGGGCCTCTAGTCTCTCTATATAAAAGGCTAATATGCTAAGCATCTGTCTGACTGGTAGCTATGATACACACTGACCACCAGGGGGCAGACTCTCAACACAGGAGCTGCTGAACTGCAGTGACTTGGCAGCAGCAGTTCTCAGGTGACACACCCCGAAACCAGAGAGGAGGGAGCCTGATTTCTCACAAGGCCACGCGATTCCACCTTTGGCGATGGGTTATGTTGTTGCTGGGGCACAGTGAGCCCTGAATCTGGTTTACTGCTCACTGGCGTTCCACACCCTGTACGACAGCAACTTTGCAGAGTGCCCTCTTGCACTCCGGGAACCCTTTGGGGATGTCGGAGAGCCAGTTTTGGCCTGTTCCCCATAGGCCAGGCCGAGGGACCCCACCTGCTGAAGGGACCCTGCTCACTCCACAGACACCCTTCGAGTCGTGGTGCCACCCCAGGTGTGGCCAACTGGGGAGGGATCACAGGAGGTTGGCTCCAGGGCATGTCCAGCCCTTCTTGCCCAGTCCCCCCCTGCCAGCCACCTTCTAATTAATTTCCTTTCAAGGTGCATGAATCCGTGCACTAGTTAATCTACAATCCTTAATCAAATGGCATTGGTTGTCCTATTTAAGTCCTTTTTCTAGTTTGGCAAATAATCTGAGATCTCACACGCATTTACTACTCATGTCTCTTCCAGTAAATCATAATGTTGTAGAGTCCTGGCCAGTTGTAGTCTAGCCCTTACCTTGGGTTTTTCAGATATTTTCTCATAACTAGATTCAAGTTCATATATTTCTGGTGAGAATAATACAGACATTGTGTCCTTCTCAGTGCACCACATGAGAAGGTACATGATATTAATATTAGTGGTATGAGAAGTTAACTATGATCACTTGGCTAAGGTAATGTTTGTCAGGTTTCTCTAATAAAAAGACTTTATTCATACCTGGAGTTAGGCCAAATTCAAGGGTAAGGGCACATTCTTCCAGAGTGCAAGTTTTCCCAAGACTTCTTACACCAACTGCTATGAATTTATCTAATGGCGAAGTCTAGCGAACAGTCCCCATAAGACTATCAATAGTCCCCATAAGACCTACAACTTTAGGGGCTCCCAGGAACACCTTCAGGTTCAATAGTTTGCCAGAAAGACCTGCAGAACTCACAGAAAGCTCTTATACTTAGAGTTTATCTCAGGCGGAGATATAAATTGGAACCAGGCAAAGGTAGAGAGGCACAGAGCAAAGTCTGGGAGGGTACCAAACAAAGAGCTTCCATCATCTGCAGGGAAACGTAACCCTCCCAGCACTTAGTGAGACAATACTGAGACTATTGCCAAACAGGCCAGAGTGTTGGAGCTTCCGTTTCCAGAGTTTTTACTGGGGTCTCATCAAAGAGGCATGATTGATTGAATCATTGCCTACAAAGATGGGCTCAAGCTCCTGTCTTCTCTTCTCCCCCTGGTAAGCACATGGTTGGTCTCTCTGTGTCAGCCCCCATCCTGAGTCATGTCATTAGCATAAGCTATCGAAGGGCCCAACATGATCCACATTGTTAGCATAAATAATCAAATGTGATGTGATCTTAGGAGCCTGCCATGAAGAAACAGGTCACTCCTATTGTACAGGAAATTCCACGAGTTTAGAAGTTACCAGCCAGGAACCAGGATAAAAGGCCAGACCATTCTTTGGGTTGAGGCAATATTTTTTATCGCTCATTTTTTTCTTTTGATTAATAAGTATCTTGTGGGAAAATACTTTGAGATTGTGTAGTCTCGTGTGCAAATATCCTGTTTCTCAGCATATTTTGTCAATTAATTTAGCATCCATTTTATAATTCTTCTCTGCAATAACTGTTACTATGATGTTTGCCAAATGATGAAGATCCTTGATTGTAAGAAAAATACATTGGAGGATTTATGGGTAAAGAGACATCATATCTGCAACTTACTCTCAAAATGTAAAAAAAAAATCATATGCATATATTTTAGACAGAAAGAAAAATTGTAAACAAAATGCGATGCTAAATTTTTGAGGAATCTGTGTAAAGGTTCTTTGGAATTCTTTAATCTATTCTTGGAACTTTCCTACAGGTCTGAAATGTGTGAAAAATTAAAAGTTTTTAAAAAATCACATAATATTTATATTAATAGTATATTTTATTGGGACTATTTATGGATTTGAAACAAAAATGTATGTATCCACTTTAAAGATAAATTTTCAAATTATGGCTAATGATAATGAGTTGTCAAATACCTTCTAAACATAACATATTATTTATTTATGTCTAATTCTCAAGTAAAAATACAGAGTAAACTAGAGAAAGTATGTTTGTTGGGTAATATATGTATTCTTGGTTCTGAAAATAGAGGGTTTAGGTGTTTGCCCTGTCTATTAAGAAATCTTTTTTAATTAAGTTGTCATAGGCTCTGTTCAGAGAACTTATGAACTAACTCCAGGAAATAATGGATTGTTTTGGCTCCAGGATTTTTAGAAAATGCTAATTAAAAGCTTGTTAAAATTATTTTAATCAAACTAAAATAAAGTTGTAGTGATTCCAATATCAAGTTAATGGATCTGTAGAACAGTAAAAGTTTCATTAAAATTATAACACTATATTTTAAAAAGAAAATCTCTAAAATGCTTACAATATATTTTGATGATAAAATTGTAGACTAAAATTTTAGGCAAATTATCTGGGGAAAGAAAAACTGATTAAGAATATGTACTGAGAAATCTGTATCTGAGTTCCAATTTATAAATTTGTTTGATAGTTGTTTGGGGTGTTTGTGATGAGCAATTGCTTCCCTGCAATAAATGCTAGTTTGTTAGAACCATGACCATATTTTTTTCCCCTGCATTACTAAATTGCCTCATGAAGAAGGTGTCGTCTTTTAAGTAATGTGGGCTACACTTCCATTGGCAGCAGGCAACTGATTACATTCTGCCAGTTCATTGGGACCAGTCCAGCAGTTAGAGTTTGCCAAAGTGCTGGGAGAGGGCCAGCAACTCTTTGGGAGTGGAATGGTCTCACCTGGAAGAATCCGGGTAGTTAGGATGGAGCAATGGCCTGAGCTGAACTCAACAGCCTACGGACATGGGTCATGAGTCCTCTGTCAGCTAAGGCTCGGGTGACTCCAGAGGAGCCTGCTGGGGAGATTTCAGCAAACCACTGGGACAAATCCACTGGAAACAGGCTGGCAATAAATTAAGGGAAAATTTAATGGCAATATTCCAAAGCTATAAAAATAACCCATTAAAATTTAAAGACATTGCATAAATCCCTAAGACGAATTCTTGGCAGTCTGGTGAGTAGACTAATTTTTTAATTTTTTCCTTTTCTTTTCCTTTTTGCTACTTGTTAGTGAAACAGATTCTGAGTGGTACAGAAACATTAAGTCAACTTTTAAAATACATAATTTATAAAATATATTTATATATTACATTAAAATATGCATGCTTATAATATCTTCTACAATTCTAACATCAAGTGTAGCTCACAGATAACTAGTATAGAAATAAGTCTGGTTTACATTTTGTACCTTCTAGTATTATTAATGGGGTGGGATTGAAAGATAATTTATTATATAGAAAGAAATTTTTCTTTTGAATAAATATCAAATCAGTGCTTTAGAGCTAAAAAACAGATAAATAGCAATTTAGTCTTGAAATTGATTTAATTTTGTTTCTGGGTAAAAACATTATTGATTTTCAATTTAGTATCAATAATGAAGAAAATTCAGCCTCAACCCTTTATCATTGCCTTAAAAAGTCTATTTATTCATTTACTTATCTGTTTATATCAGTCAGTGTTGAGTAAATAAAATTTCGGAGTTTATAATACTTACAGATATTTATAAAATGATATTTCTCTGCAACTACATAAAAATAAAAGAGACAGAGTAACCCAAAATGACAATATTTCTGTTGCAAATTTTCATTTTTTAAATAGCAATTTTCATTTGAGTTGTACTAGCGGTTTCTCAGTGATGTTGATATATGGGTCAGTTAAACAAGTACTGACTCACTACTAGTTGTCACACTAGCATATTAGTATTATAGGGAAGTCACTAAAGAGGTATAAGCCACAATCCTCACCTTGCAAGAATTTACCATCTTAATCTATTCCAGTTGCTATCTATCTTATTCTTAATCAAATTAAATAAAGAAGTAAAATATACTGCACCCTAAACCCAAAATGGATACAGTTTGATCATGCAATCTTCTCTAAATAACTAGCAATAGGTTATTACAATATAATTGCCCAAGTTAAAAAAAAAAAAAGTAACTGATTTTTTCATTTATCTGGAGGAATCAGGAAAAGTGCAATTGAGGAAGGAAATATAAAAACTGGAATAAGAGTTTCGACCTATAATATGTTCCTTTGGGATTTGCATTTTGTTATTGCAATATGTTCTTTGTTTTAGATAATGAATCGTGGAAAGAGCTTAAGTGTTGTACAGAATAAGACTAAAGACATAGCGAAGCTATTTTAAAACCACCTCCATGACCTTTCTGGTCTTGGGTATATAGGACGAGACAGGGAGGGGCTTGCTGTTTACTCTGGAGTATTTTGGTAGCACACCCTTATGTTTTGGGATAAGGACATGGTTCACTACTACTTGGTTGCTTTCAGGAAAATCTGTTTACCAGTTGAAAATTATGTTATAAGATAAGAATAGGGTAAAATTTACAGAGCTTGCAAAACATGTATTGATATTTAATCGGGCTGTTGTTTAAACAGCTGATCTTGTGAAATTTTACACAAATATTAGATTTATTTGGTATCATTCTAGACATATTCCAAGACTGCTCCATATTACTTTTCAAGTTAAAGTATCACAGTAGTGTAAGGCTTATCATCATTCAGCCCTTAACTTTAAAATGTCAGCACTTGTGCTCTGTTAGAATAACTGCAACGAATCTGGGGTTTTATATCACAAATAAAACATTTCCAGACCTTCCCTTTATACCTTTATTATTAGAAATGATGAACATAAACTGCTCATCAAAATAGCATATGATTTTCAAGTAAAGTAGTGCATGATTTTCATACAGTGAAATGTATTTTTGCACAAATATAATGTTACTTTAGAACCAAGTTTATTTATGAAAAATAAGTCATTAATAATATTATCTTAGAAGATCTCTGCTACTTACTATTGCAAGGACAAGCCAAAACTACAGTTCTGCATGGGAAAAGTTAGGAGTCAGTTAAACAACAACGAAATAGATACTTAACATGTCTATGTTAATTATCTAATGTAGCATATTTACATATGTTTTTAACCTCATACTTATACCAAAACTGTGAGGTACATAAGGAATGTAATTTACCCCCACATACTATATAAAAGGAAACAATAATTCATAATAATTGACTTTTATAAGATCCTATCATACAATTAGTAATCTGAAGAGGACAGAAATGAATACAAGTCTTCTGATTTTATGTACTTTCCAATATAAAATTTTGCTAGCCTCAAAGTTTCTGATTCATAGGCAATAATATCTAGATTAAAGTTCATGCATCATTTAAGAAACTAAGTTTGGAACGTAATCACTAACTTGATAAGTCAAGGTTCAAATAAACATGGACAAATATATTCTAAGTTTTATCAATTTAGTTCAGGAAAAATAAGTTTGGATGTGGGTAGTTTCATGCAGGATACTGCAATTTAAGTTGGCTTTTTGTTTCCCTCATCATGCTCATGCCTCCTTATCACACTATGGCTGCTGTAGCTCAGGACATCATATTGGCACATTCATGTTCCAAGCACAGAGAAAGAAGAAGCAATGCCTCTTTTCTTTTATCAGAAAACAAAGCATTTCAATCAGGAGACTTCCATTTATATTTCAGTGGGCACAAAGGAATCACATGATCACTCCTAGCTGCAGACAGACAAGGGAAGTGAGTATCTGGCCTCTGCCAGTCTTTGCAGTGGCAAAGTAGGTGAACAAGGGGTAAGGGCTTGGGGTGACTGAGGGCTAGTCAGTTACAGTGGCAGCCACACAGTAGAATGTTAGAAGACAAAATACCACACAAACCGAGAAACTGTACTTGCTCTCGTGAAGCTTGCATCCCAGGACCAGAATTAAAAAGAAGTACATAAAGGACCATAACAAATAGAAGGGAACACGGTGTGCATTTCTTATTAGAAATAAAGTTTAAGGTGTTCTAGCTATTGAACAAAAGGGACAGTTATACTATCCTTGCTCACACTTTCCCCTTACCTTATGACCCATCATTCCCATTAGCTGCATTAATCAAGACCCTTCATGCAGTAAATGACAGTGAACAGAGGGAAAGGAGAGGAATGCACTGACTCATGTAACTGAGGAGTGTAGCCACGGCCAGACCCGGGGGCTTAAACCACTCATCAGGGTTCTGTTCTCTATTGCTCAGCTCTAGCCCTTTCTGAGTTGGCTTATTCTCAGGAATGTTTCTGTGATATGATTGCAAAAATAATTGGAATCTCTAGGTTTATTTGTTCTTTTTACCCACAATCTCAGAGAAAATAAAAGCATACCTCTTTCTTAGCTGTCTCTAGGGAAAGCCCTGGGGTATACTGATCGGACTGGCTTGGTCACAGGCCCACCTCTCCTGAACCTATCAGCCATCACTATGTCCAGGGATGTGGGGGTTCTGATTGGCATGCCTGATGATAACTTTTGTGTTGGGTGTCTGGGGGAGGGATAGTTTGGGGGATATGAAAATATATTTATTAACTACTCCATGTCAAAAGGAACATTATGTATATTGATTTCAGAGAAGGGAGAGGGAGAGATAGGAACATCAATGATGAGAGAGAATCATTGATTGGTTGCCTCTTGTATGTCCCCGATTGGAGATGGAGCCAGCAACCTGGGCATGTGCCTTAACCGGAATCGAACCGGGGACCCTTCAGTCTGCAGGCTGACGCTCTATCCACTGAGCCAAACCAGCTAGGGCAAAAGGAGCATTCTTAAAAGGAAAAGATACTAATAGACGGAACGTAACAAATGGCCACTACAAAACAGGTAATCTCCATTCCAGGAAAAGGAATAGTGGGTTTTCACAGACGGAAGTCCCACAGAACCTGCTTACCAGGACAGTAATTGCACCAACTTGGGCCATGCTGTTTGGTGTTGCTAATGTAGGTGGCGCATTGTCATTCCAGGCAATTACCTGTTGCAGGAAAAACAGGAGTCTGAATTTTACCATCCATCAAAAATATATCCCTGGAAGATAAGGCTGTGTGTATGTCATTGAATATTAATTTTTTCTGATGCTTTTAATCATATAATTCTACTCGTTCACTTTATTAGAAAAACATAGCATATTTCATATATTCATGCCAGATATGTAATTGTCATCTGATCTAATTTTATAGAATGTCATCTACCCTGAGCACACACACAGACACTTTCCCTACAACTTTCCTTGACCCTAATTTTCCCTTTCCTCAGGTGAGTGGGCTATTCCTGCGGCCACCATTTATCATAACTGTTTTTCTTCTTAGACTTCTATAATGTGGCTTCAATGCTTAATGCTCTCTTGAAACTTCACTCTGGAGTTCACTTCATTTGGTGGCCCCATCTCTGTCCAAATTTTCTTTGACCTTTGTATGACTTTTTTTTATGTTAATCAACTTTTTTCCTCTGTTGGCTTCCATTAAATCCCTGAAGAATTTGACTCCAAATTTTCAATACTTCTTACCAGCACAGAAATAAAACTCTCTTCATAAAACTCTTGCTGAATCTTCTGTTTAGGAATGACTTCTCTCCAGTCTAAATTCTACTTTCCCTTCAAGTTTTACCTCAGAGTTTGCCAGATATTACAGTCTGCAATAATTTCTCCATTCACTGTACTCCCATTTTATCAATATCACTCATTTTGATAATTGTCTATTTTCAAGAGTATTATTACTTATATTGTCAATTCCTTCAGCGTTGGAGCATTTGACTTAAATTATCTTCTAAGTTATTCCTAAGTCATTGTTGAGCACATAACAGGTATTTACAAAAATGTTTGAATTCAATTTGTTCGCTAAATAAGCATGTCTAATATTTCTATGAAACCATAGAAGTTTAGTTGGAGTAGCAGAGCTTGTTTCACATTTAAGAGAAGAAATGGAAAAAAAGTAGTCAATTATGTAAATTAAAGTCTCATGTTCCTAAATGCAGAATTTCTGGGAAAGAAAGGTGTGCAAAGGCATATCTCAAGGGATGAATACATTCTAGAAACATCAAAGAATAACACTTTAATCTTTAGTGCAATTAATATCCACTTCAAAATTAAACCCTTCAAAATTAATATCAGCGTCACATTTTACAGACACAATATTGTAACATTTCTACATTTTAATAAGATTTTAATATTAAAAAATAATGTCATTATAAAAGACAGTTTACATTCTTAGTACTAATTCTAATGATTTAGAAGTTCATATACAACAACAACAAAAAAAGCTATTAAAGGATAGACAGGATTAAAGGACACAAAGTATTTTAATTAAGAGCAAATATCCCAGCCAGAAAAAATACCACTCAAATTTGAATTTTAACATGCTTAAATATAGTAATAGAAGTAAAAATGTTTCTGCCAGTTCAATATGTCTGATTAAATTTATCTTGAAATACAGCATTTCTTGAAACAATCTACTTTCACAGATTTAAAGATACCAGGCCTCGCCTTGTATAGTGTTTCAGTGACTGAAAAAGTCCAGTTCATACTCTATGCCTTCGTTGTGATAAAACACAACCTTCCTTGTTTCGAACCTCAGCTCTTAAGTTTCCCTCTACTTCCTTTTGTGCATTTTAAATGTGTGACAAGGAGCATTCTTCTAGTTGAAATTCTAAAGACTTTTGAATATAGGTTATGCTCACTGGCTATTGAAAGAATCTCAAACTGGGTTATTTCTTGTTTTACTAAACTGCACTTTTTAAATGTTTACTTTATACATGAAGCTCACTAAAAGCCTTCACTGAGTATTTCAAAAGTAAATTTTATTTGTTGTCATCTTATATAGCAGTTCCAGATGCTACAAAATAATCAGTTTGCTATGATCACTAACAGTGCCAAGCGTTTTTACAAAGCCATCTAGGAATATTGAACAGAGATTCTATTTTCAAAGGGTCCCTCAGTTTTTCATGTTGCCCCCTAACTGGGAATTATAAAGACCGGTCTCTCACCACATCTATTTCCTTTTCTCTGTTGTCCGTTTCTATGAAGTCTGTTTTTCAATTTCATTGCGTGATTCATGTTTAGAGGGCAGTTATAAAATTAAATTTGTTTAATAACTGAAAGGAATAAAATATTCAGCTTTAATAATCAAATGTACTCAGTGTGCTCAAATCTCTTAGTAGAAACTGTTATCATTCACATTTCTGAAGCGTGTATTTTTTATTGATACCTCATTCATGGTGGTGGTGTGTATGTTATTTGTGCAGAAGATTATCATACCTTGTAGTACAGCTCACTCCTTTTTTCATCCTCTCAGCACAATGCTCATAACTTTCATGTGAAATTTGTTTAATCAATTTCATGGATAAAGAGATGACTGTCATCCAGTTTTCTGAAATTACAGAGTGATTCCATTCATTCCAGAAATGGCACAGCTATACTATTTTGAACTCTGCCATGTTAACAACACTAAACATTTCTAAGAAAATTTCAGAGACTCAAGATGAGTGATAAGCAATACTTTTTGATAAGGGGTTTAATTTAGGAAATAAATAAAAATGTTTTCAAGTATATTTTATATGTCAAAAAATGTTTTACTATCCCTGTTCTTAAGAATTCATTTATTATTTACCTGATGCAAAGTGCTTTACTTCTTTTCATTTTTAGCTAAAATATTGGTATCTGTATAACCTGTAAGCTGTTGTACTAACTGAGTTTAATACTATGCTATTTAACAAATTTTGCTGTTTAGTAAAATAGCTTTTAAATTACTATCTTTTTAAATATTTTAAATATTTTTGTGGGTGTTGTTTTCTTACTTATAAGATATTTCATTAATTAAGAGATTTATAAAATATTCTTTAAAGGGAATATTTTTCACTGAAATGAAACTACATATTTTCAGTAGGAAGTATCTCTCATTATACTTTTTTTCAAAATAGGCAATTTTCACTATTCATTTTCTTGGCAACAATCTTACCAAGGATTTAAACAAAATGTAAAAGAATAAGTATAATAAATGTAATTGTCAATAACAAAAACAGAAAGAAAGGAAAAAAAGAAAGAAAGAAAGAAGAAAGAAAGAAAGAAAGAAAGAAAGAAAGAAAGAAAGAAAGAAAGAAAGAAAGAAAGAAAGAAAGAAAGAAAGAAAGAAAGAAAGAAAAAAGAATTCTGCCCCTGGGGAGGGGTAGGAAGCCCAAGATGTTACACTAGAACCTAAGAGGTCCTCTGCCCAAGATCACCAACGGACATAAGGCAGGGTTGGCTTCTACAGGCAGGGGAGGGCTGCGACATTCTAAGCAATTTCTCTTTCAAAGCTTGCGTCCCAGGGCCTGGCTGGGACAGGCTGGAGGTGGGTACCAGACATGCAGAAATACATTCACAAGTAGCTGTTGATCTAAAACACTTTTCAGGGCTAAATTGTTTTAAAATAATAAAGATGTTTTAAAGTTCAAGAACTAGATGAATGTTGCCACATTTTACCTTTTTCCAAAGGTAGATCAAGGCGAAATGTAATATTTGCTGACCAGGGACTACAAAATCAAGTGATATTTTTAAAATGGTGAATCATAGTTCAAAAGAAATGTGCTTACATACATTATGTTATCTGATCCTCAAAAATACCTTCACTGGATAGATGGTTTAGGAAAAAAGAAAACAAAAAACATTGGCTAGTGATTCAGGAGATAGGGGTTTTAGCCTTAGTCTACTACTGACCAGCCCATCCAATGAGTTACCCTACATCACTCCCAGCTTTTATTTCTTTAATTGTAAAATGAAAAATTTCATCAATGCCAGCTATTTTTTGTATACAGAAGAACTACCTGGAATAATGATAAAATGCAGATTCCTAGGTTCCTCTGTAGCAGAGATTTTACTCAGTGGGTCTTGGTGATGCCCAAGTAATCTGACACTGGTGGTCTTTAGTATAAACTCAGAGAAAGATGCTGAACACAATTTCTAATACCATTTGGGTTCCAACAACTTAGGAGTCTGTTAGTGGAACCGATATTATTATCACCATTTTACAGACAAATAACTGAGGCCTAGAGATTAAGTACCCAGGTTAGGAGACATAAAGATAGTAAGGGGATAAATACAATTAAAACTAATGTCTTCATATTCCTCGTACAGTTTTTTGCTCTTAAGTTACTTTATACATTATGACAAACATTGGTCAGTTATTTACTGTTGTCTCCCTTTTCCTCTTAAGTATATAGAGAAACTGGATTTCCTGGTCAGCCACAGGGCTTAATTTAACCAATAGCATGTGGGCAGAAGGTACAAACTCCAACTCAGAGTTGTCCATAAAACCCAACCATGCAGTGAGGCCCTGGATTAGGTAGAGCCACAAGGTAGAATGGGCCTGAATGACAGCTTGGTGCTCAGTCTTTGCCACCTCCATTACCCACAAGGCCTGCAGCAGATTGTGCTGTGGACAAGAAAGAAACTTGTTTTGTGTTAAGCCACTGAGACTTTGGGTTGTTATTTAGCAATTAGTTTACTAGGTTTTAATCCTCCCACATTATACCGCTGCAGAAGCGAAAGATGGCAACGCCATCTACTAGTAACTTTGAGGTGTTGTCCTGTTTTTCTTTTAATTTTTGTTCTATCTTTCTTAACCTATTCCCTTTTCTTTCCATGGGGTGCATGACCTCGGGATCAGAAGGTGGCATGAGGATTGAGCTGAACAATAAAAGAAATTAGTTTATGAATCTGCCTCACTTTACTTGAAAATGTTTAAGGCCAGAACAAGTACAGAGTTTGTGAATGTAGATAATTTTAACCAAAAACAGGAGGGAAAAAGGCTTTCCCGAGGATGATATTAAAGGATTGCCCTGGACTAGAAGGAAGGTGATGCTACCTGGCTGCAGTACTTTTCCTGCCCTGATCCTTTCCCCTTCAGTGAACTTTAGTTGGCTACAAGCTGCCAAGAACTGCATCTCTGGACCTGAAGGCTTGTTTCCCTAGGACTGCAGACAGCCTCACTGCTCCATGGAAAGACAAGGCTGGAAGTGTGGGAGGATCAACCTGTGCCAAGAACTCTTGAGAGTGCCTGGTTTACTAGTATGTGTTTCTCTCTCTTCTCAGCATATCACAGAACCTCTCTATATTTGGAATATAAGCACCCCGGTTCCCTCTCTTCTCGGGAGGACTAATTCTTTGTCAGCATTTCCGTGTAGAGTGATGCTCTGGTCTCCCACTGGCTTACTAGCACGTCCTGTACAGTTTCTCTTTTCCTCTATTATTTCCCCACGTTCCTGCAGGTGTTTTCTGCTCTTCCAACATAAGCTCCTTGAATTCAAATTCTTGAATCAGGGTCTGATCCTGGAAAAACCCAGACTAAAACACAAGCAAAGCCTGTGGAGTCTAAGGGAGAAGTCACAGCATCTACTTCTAGACCACAGATACCAGAGGTGCTGCCAGAACTGAATCATTAGGATCTAGAAGCAGAAGGGGTTTGCATCCTGTTTTTTTGTTTGTTTGTTTGTTTGTTTGTTTTGTTTTGCTTTGTTTTGTTTTGTTTTGTTTTTTGAAGCAGCAAGCAATGATGTGGCAAGATCCTAGGGAAGAAATGGTTCCATGATGTGTCTAGGCAAGCAGGGCCATAGGCAAATTCACAGTGTCCACTCCCAAAGTTTGCCACCAAAGTTGCAGAGATCTGAAAGACCTGAAGAAGTCACATAAACTTGATATCTCAGCAACACCCTATATGGATAAATGAATGAGGTTCATACTCTACCTAACAACTTGACGTATGAGAAGAGTAGGGATTGTGGCATAACCAAGAGTGCAGTAGGAACGGGAAGAATAAGAAAAACTGATTAAATCGTATCAGTTCAGTGGCTGGAGGCTCAAAGATCGAGATTAAATTTTGTTAGAGAAGTTAAAGAAAGTTGTATTTCTTGCATATATGAGTTCAAAAATCAAGATTCATGCCTTTTAGGACACTGTGGGATGTTGGGTTATAATTTTCTGTTATTCACTCTTTTCTATAAAACTTTTAGTGTAACCTGTGGGAGAAGTATTAATCCCTTCCTCTGTGATTTTGGACTTGGCTCTATGACATATTTTGAGCAGTAGAATATAAATAGATCTGCCAAATGTCATATCTGAGGAACTGTATATTTCCACTTAGGAGTTATTCCTTCAGCTTGGCTCTCAGAATGAGGAGAATTGTGGAGCCAAAACCAGCTGACCTGTGACAGGTGTAATGTGGATGAGAATAAATGTTCCATGTTTAAACCACTTTAAATTAAGGGGATGCTTGTTTGCACAGCAAAGTTGACCAACATATACACTACAAAAGAAAAATCAAACCAAGACAACCAAGAAAAATTTGTAATATTGAATCATAATGATATCATCTAGGGATGCAGCAAAAATTCGTTTAACTCGATGTTGTTGATATTCTGCATCCCAAACCTATTAGTCACTGATTTTTACTCTCTGGAATTCTCAAAGCAGCTCCACTAATAATGCAAAGGAATATATTAATGTATGAGGGTGGAAGAAAAGAAGTGCAAAGACGGACACTATTTTAAAGCTTTCTTTGTGAGGATATTTTGATATCATTATCGTGAAAAGCTGTAAGACATTCTCTTTTCAAATGATTGTAATATTTAAAATGCAAGTTGGGAATTCACATGAATGCCTAGAACTATGAGTCACTGAAAAATCCTGGAAATGGCTGTTAAAATGGATCCTCACACCTCCTCCCAGCTAAGCCTTTCTCAAAGCTTTCTGCATCTTTGGAATATGAGGTGTACATGGAAGGGTAGAGGAGACTGCCAAGTTTTTGTTTGGCATTTGTAAATCTCCATGAACATTTACTCTTTATATTGAAGGCTTATTTTTATGATGATTCCTTTCATTTTCACTTTGAAAATCAAAATAGTTGTCAGATAACAAATTAAAAGAATAAGTAATTGAGTCTGATAATAGTAGTATGTATCCTTTTATGCCATGATGTTATTTAGTGTTGAGTTTCAACAATAATTTGCTACATGACATCATCATCATCATCTGAAAGAGAATTATTTTTCATTTTCTTTATGTGGATTGTGATGTCATTTAAGTGTGCCAAACTTGATTTTTAGTTTATTGACACACATGAAGATTTTAGCTTCATGCATTTTGTATATGTTCTCTTGACTCATTGGCACACACAGTTTTTAAAACATAAAACTTTAACCAATTTCCTGCTACTCATCCAGCTCCAGAAAAATTTTGATGAAACACAGAAACATGTAATGACTGTTCAAATATGTATTTTTTAGGCAAACCACTGAGTTCTTGTCATTAACTTTTTCCATACTCTCACCTCCAAATTTATCAACCTTATATTCTGTCATCCCTACTAACATAAAAATTAAATTATTCAGTCCTTCTATTTCTGGCCAATATTCCAGGCCTTCATGATTTCTCAAGGATCTTACTATGCTGCCTGTTACTCTGAAGTCCTCAATTTTTCCCTTTCTCCTCCATATATTACATCATCAAACAACACAGACTTAATCTCAACGGTGGGGCTGGCTGCCTTGGGTATGACAAAGACTGCTCCCTGGTTACCAAACCTGTTTTGTCTTCCTCCTGGGCACTCAATGACATGTCCCTGCCTCCTGTCTGTATAGGAGTATTCATGTTACTAATTTGTGACCAATGAAATGTGAACAGCAGTGATGCACCACACTTCAAGCCTGTTCCACAAAGCCTCCTGTGTTATCCCCATGATACATATTTTCCCTGGTAGATGTAGACACCAAAGTGATGTTAACAATGTTATTGTAAAGATAATGATTCTATAGAGTCCTTAAATCCCTCTTAAGAGAAGAGCTGCTTACTGATCAAGATTCACTAATTCAGTTCTACATGAGCACCAAAAAATAAGCATGGTATTTATCCACTGAGATTTTAGGTTAGTCCAATCAAGAAACTACCATTATCTTGCCTAATCAAAGTAGCACAAGTGGAAACAGGAAGACCAGTTAGAAGGCTCCAATTCTCTGTCCCTTTTTAAAACTAAACTTCTCCAAAGATTTGCCAGGCTTTCATTTTCATGTCACCACCAAACCCTCTTTTGACCTCCAAATTAACTAATATAATCATTAGTTCTCAATCTTAATTTTTCTAGTCGCCACTACTTTTAGAGTTGGTCATTCTGTGCATAAGTACCTTGACACATGTTTTCTCCATGTCATTCTTTCTGGCTTTCACCCTACCTCACAGCTGGGTCTTTCTCAAACAACATTTCTGGATCTTCCTTATCTTTCAGATCTGTACTTGTTTCAGTGACCCAGAGCTATTCCTCAGATGTCTTCTCTTCTCTCTTAATCCCCAGGTAATCCTATCCATTCCACACAAATACCACCTATTTAATGACTGTCTCCAAAATTATAACTCCAGGTTACACATATACCTTTTATTCCTTACATAAATGTCCAGGGGCTCCCTTAGCAAATTTGCTGTATGTCTGATAGGTATCTGAGGCATCACATACAAAACCAAACACTTTTTTTTTCTTTGCGCCCTCCCTTCCCCAAAACCAGACTCTTGATTTTGCCCTACCTTCTCATCTGTTCTTGTCCTAATGACCCCCATCTCAGTGAATAAATAATAATTCCATTTTTTGTTATCCTGATCAAAAGCCTTAGACTCTCTTAATTTTTCCATGCCTCATGTACAATTTACTAGAAAACTCTGTCAGATTTATTTACAAAATAAATCCTGAACCCATCTTTTCTGCAAACCCTCATCACAACTATTTTATCCAGGTTTCCATGATCTCTTTCCTGGATTACTTAGTAACCTCTAAGTGTCTCCCCAGTTCTACTCTTGGCTTCCTAGAATCTGTTCCCAAAATAGTGATGCTCTTGGAGCATAATTCAAATCATGTCATTTCTTTGTTTAAGCCTTCCAATTGTTTTCCTTCCCCCACAGAATACAATTGTAAGTGCATATATGTCCCTACATTTCCTGGCCTTTGGCTGTATCTGCAAGAACAATTTTTTTTTTAAATGTCTTTATTGTCTTTAGAGAAAGAGAAAGGGAGAAGGAGAGAAAGATAGAAACATCAATGATGAGAGAGAGAATCATGGATCAGCTGCTTCCTGCATACCCCCCACTGGGGATTGAGCCCACACCCAGGCATGTGTCCTGACCTAGAACAGAACCTACCACCTTTTGGTTCCTGGGTTGACACGCAATTGTTGAGCCACACCAGCTGGACAAGAGCAATTCTTATTACCTAACCCTGGCCTCCATGCACATTGGTCAATTGCAGATGCTCAAATAGACCGTGAACAAACTCTTCTCTCTTCCGGAAATGCTCTTCTCGCTGCTATCCAGCTGCTTTATTTCTACACTTTGTTTAGGCCTCTACTCAAATGGCTCCTTTCCAGAAAGTCCTCCTCTGACTCCCTTATCTAGAAATAGTGCCCCTTCTTCAGTTATCACTCTCTGCCTTCTTGCCATGCATTATTTCTTCTTCAGAGCACCTAATACTACTTGACATGTAATGTATTTCTTTCATATATGTTGTTTATGTCCTCTCCCTCTAGATTCTAGAGTCTAGAATGTTAGCCTCAAAGATCTGAGACTTGATTTGCTTTTATTTTGCTGCTGTATCCACATTACCTAGAAAAGTGACCGGCATATCAGATGTGTTCAATAAATATTTGTTGAGTGAGCAAAAAATTGAATGAATTGAATGATGAGGGAACAGTGGAAACAAAGCAGGATGAGCTAGGTAGAACCAATAAGCCTCTGAATTCTTAAAGAAAGATAGCCATCTATATCTTATTTGCAACAAATCCTAAACATTCCAAAATATTAACAAATGTTTATTAAATATCTACATATGACTTTATGTCTTGAGGATTAAGCAATGAAAAAAAGGCAAAAATTCCTTACCTCATGCAATTTATACTATAGGAACTCCTCATGATTTATGAATGAATTTCATTTACTTGTTTTATTTTGTTTTCTAAACTTTCCAAAATGTACATAAATTATTTTATAATAAGAGTTTATTATCTTATAATAAGAAAAAGTAACTAATGAAAATATTTTAATAAGAATAAATAAAAAATGTTCAGATATTCAGACATAATCATAATCAAATCCAAACTAAATCTATATGAATTCCATGTTTCTGCTATTGGACAATTCTTACTTTGGCTGCCCTCCCTAAATGTGAATCTTGATTTATGGTAAGTGGTTTTTGTCCAATTTTATTTTATACTGCTCTGTTTTGTATAGACTTTTAAAAATATATTGTGAAATTAGGATATAAATAAAACATAAGATAAATTATACAAAACAGAACAGATACAAAACTTTAACATGAGTACCAAGCTTTACTGTAATGCCCTTGCTAAATCTCGGGGGAAATTTTCTACTCAGGCACAGTTGGGTAAAATATATCCTAATCCTCCAACATCTTTTGTCATAAGGCTTTCATAACTGATCCTTGAATCAGCTAGATAATGCATGAGAATTAACAAAATTTCTTCCTTTAGCTATTTTTCTGCCAGTTTGAAAATGATTACCAGGGCTCTATCTATGGGCCCTTCTGTGCAGTCTCCTCGGCCCACTCCTTTATGCCCACCTCAGTTAATACTATAATTCCTATGAATCTAAATTTGTGACTCTGACCCAGAACCCCGTATGAACTCTAGACTCACATATCCACTTTGAGGTCTCACAGATACCTCCAACTGGAAGATTCTAATACTGACCTCAACTGCTCCACCCCTTTCCTCTTGGGTTCCCTGTTCCAAAAAATGACATGTTACTCATTCACCCAAGCCTGGAATGTACATGTTTCCTAAACTATATTCTCTTCATAACCTACCACAGTATTACTTCCTAATATGTCTACATCCCAAATGTCTCTCATATGTGTCCATTTCTTTCCATCTTTTGCACCATCCTAGTTCTACCTCAAAGCTTATATTCCTCCTATGTTCTCACACTATCCCTTGGCAATCTCCAACATTTGTGAAAGGTCAGAGGGTTTAAGACTGTGGGCTGTAAAGTCAACCTAACAGGGTTTGAATTCCAATCCAGATGCTTGTTTTGGATCCTTTAACTAGATACTTAACCCTTTCAATCTCATTTTTTCATCTGTAAAATAATAAAGAAAATAATACCAATCTCATAGGGTTCCTGTGAGAAATAATAAAATAATTCACATGAAAGTACTTACCATGTAATAATTGCTCAATAAGAGTGAGACATTAGTATTAGTGTGAAGACACTAGCCTATTCCATTTTCTTTAAATTAATTGTTTAAATACACAATATCCTTCATAATTAGAAAATTTTATATATTACATATATTATAGGTGATGGATGATGGAAAGATTTCTGTTCTTCTCTAATTATCTCCCCATAGGCCAGACAAGGATTCTATAGATAAACTGTGGCATAGAGAAGATAAATTACCTACTATAGTCTCATAAAAAAAGGAAGCAAGATGTAGAATCTGTGTCTGCTATTCCAGTGTGAATTATGTTCTACAATATTGCCTTAACTTTTCAGTAAAAAAAAAAATAAGGAAATTTGTTCTGTATTGAGGGAAACTTCTCCACTAAAAGTTGGGAAAATATCAGTAAGAGAATTGTATAATCTCTACATCTGAGGTTTTTCTTCACCATATGACAGAGCATGATTCATTTGTGATCCTCTAGGTATTCAGTGATTTCAGGAAATTGGTTTAACCAGATCATTTCTTTTATTCTCTTCTAATTGTATAAGTTTCTGACACTATGAGACTAATTTAAAAACAAATAACTCTGGGTTCTCTATCTATTCCATTGATCCATGAGTCTGTTTTCATGCCAGTACCACGCTATTTTGATTACTAGGAGTGTCCATCAATAGAGTAATGGATAAAAAAAGCTATGTACAGATACGCAATGGAATATTACTCAGCCATAAAAAATGAAATCTTACCATTGGTGACAGCATGGATGGACCTAGGGCAGTGGTCGGCAAACTGCGGCTCGCGAGCCACATGCAGCTCTTTGGCCCCTTGAGTGTGGCTCTTCCACAAAATACCGACTTCTGCGCATGGGCCATGAAGTTTCAGTCGCACTGTACATGCATGCCCACACGTGGTATTTTGTGGAAGAGCCTCACTCAAGGGACCAAAGAGCTGCATGTGGCTCGCGAGCCGCGGTTTGCCGACCACTGACCTAGGGGATATCATGCAAAGTAAAATAAGTCAGAAAGAGAAAAACAAATACCATATGATCTCACTTATATGTGTCATCTTAAGAGCAAGTAAATAAACAACATGGAAACAGACTCATGGATACAGAGGTCAGATCGATGGTTGCCAGAGGAGAGAGGGGTTGGTGGACTGGGTGTAAAAGATGAAAGTATTAAAAATTACAAGTTGGTAGTCACAAAATAGTCACTGAATGTAAAGTACAGTATATAGAATATAGTCACTAATGCTGCAATAACTTTGGTGCCAGGTAGGTCCTTGAAATATCAGGGGACCACTTTGTAAAGTACATGATTGTCTAACCACTATGGCGTGCATCTGAGACTAATACAGAATAATATTAAAGGTAAACTGCAATTGAAAAAAAGTAACTCTGTATATTCTTTTACAGTCCTGCTGGTTGTGGGCCTTGAAGTCAAATCAGAGAATTTCAACTCTAACACAAATACACTATCCAGAAGGATGGATGAGGGGCAGCCCATATGCTGGCCCATCTTCACTCCTGCAAATTGCATTCCTGACAAGAGAACTGGCATCGAGTGAAGGCTCCCTCCTAGGTCAATAGATTTGGAAATGGAAGCTGCATCAGGATTGCACAAAAAAGGTCCCTGACCAATAGCAAAGGCTGCCACAAAGGCACATAAATAACAACAGCTAGTAGCAATAGGAGACTCTTATTAACTTCAGAGCTCCTAGATACTAAACTCATGGGTGCCACTTGCAAAGTCGAGATACCAATAGGATAGGTGAGGCAACCTAAGCTGATAAATTAGTACAGCAGATAATTAACTTAAGTTTCTGTTGGTGATTTTACCTTGGTTGTTTTTGTTTTATGTGCCCTTTTCTCTGGAACCTACATTTATGTCAGACAAAAGTCCATTTTATGGAAGTTTAGCATTTGGTTACATCTAGTCATGAATCATATACACACTGAATGCTTCAAGAAGTTTGCCCACCAGAACACTAGTGATACCCGTCATTGCTCGGTAGTTTCAGTCTGAGGGACTGGGGATGTTCTCACCCCCATAACTAATGGCTTTCAGATACTGATGTGTGGCTGGGAGTGGGGAGCATATGTGTCAGAAGACACTGAGAGCCCACAAAACAATACCATGCTTAGTTTAAATGTTATAGAACGAAGTAGTTCTGTTAGGAGGAGAAAAGTGTATATTTTAAAATATTTCAACTCAGTGAATTTTGAAAAATCTTACAGTCAATTTGAGATGTCGCAAGCGTGTTGTTTTTTATTGTAAAAACACTTGATAAATGATTGATCCATGTTGATTCTCATCATTAATATAAGAGAAAAGAGATCGCAATATTTCCCACACAGCTTTATGTTTGCCTGGTAGATTGGCATTTACCGCGCATTACACTTTCAAGGGATTGAAATTAATATCTCTTAATTCAGACTGTAAGCCTGGGGTTGGTGTTTATCTGAATGTATGTTAATGGTGCTCTCGAATTGTAAGCCTGTCCCCTCCACCTAGAGAGTTAATTAGGCTCTCTCGGAGATCACAGAGGAGCAGGGAGCCAGTGCGAGTTATTCATCCCCTTATGACTCAATTCTAATCACTCAGCCCCAGTGACTGACAGAGAAATGCTCTCCGCTGTGATTGAGGGTATTGATTTCCCAACCCCTTTTGGGGCACACTGGAGAGACACAATCAGAGGCTTCGGCTTTCAAAAAACCTCTTCATCTGCCTTAATCATCTGATCAATAAGCAGCATCAAGACTAGGGATCTTCAACAAAGCCTCCTCCAATGTCTTTATTTCCTTTCTTCCATTGGGCTACAGATCTGCTGAGTCAAGGTGATCTTAACAGATCAGAAAGTGAACAGTAAGCAACAACAGTGGCAGTCTTTAGTGACAGCTGTTAGATCTAGAAATTCCCATTATGAAAAAAAATGTATCTGTCTCCCTCTTCCTCCTCTCCACCCACGCCCTTCATGGGCCATTGGCTGGCAAACTAACCCCTGCGTACATGACCAGACACTGAGAACCAGCCAGTGAAATCGCTTCCCTGACCCAACCGACTGGAACAAAGACTGTGGGGGAGTGGGAAACATTCATATACAATGAGGTAGCTCATGAGTTTCAATTTTAGCCTGGAAGACGACGGGCAAAGCGAAGTCTGACTTACATCTGAGAATGGGACAATTAGTAATGCAAAACATTCAGCTTGTCCAAATAGGGTGTCTCTACCCAGAGCTTTCCATGTTAAGCTTCTGAATGTTTAAAAGCAAGAGTTCTGCTCTATTATGAGCATTTTATAGAACATTTCACATTTGATATTTCAAAGATTTTGATCAGTGTTATCTATTTGAAGCAGACATTTTAAATTCAAATCAAACGACTGTTGCCACATCTTAATGAATTGTTTAATGAGTGTTTAAAATGAATTTGTATATTGAAGGGCTATCTTTAAATTCTGACTTTGCCTTCTTTTTCCAAAAAAAAGGGGTAATATCACCTTTCTTAAAAGTGTGTTTTATTAGAATTATAAGGAGAATTTTGTTCTGTAACTTCACAGATTTGATTGTGGTAATTGGTTAATTTGTGATTCTATTTAAAGTATGTTTTATTCAGCTCTAAGAATTCCCACTGAATTAAAAAAAAACAGTAACACTTATCAAAAACCATCTATATTGCCAAAGTGTGAAATGTTTCTAATTAAAATTTCATTCATGTTTTGCCAATTTTTCAATTGAATTAAAAAAGCATAAAACACCTCTAATCTAATGTATCCTCTGCGACGAGTGAGTCTTTCTTTGGCTGAATCCAGAAGAGCCTCATCCAATATAAGCACTGCATTCATTCTAGTTACAAGGGCAAAGTTGTGCAGACTTCTTACATGTTATGCAACGTCAAGAAGCAGCCGCACAGCACTAATACCTCCAGTGAGAGAGGCAGCGGTTTCCCACAGCAACTCCTTGATTTAAATTACAGGGCACATTCATTATGCCTCTGCTCCTCAGACTGTGAAATACCAGAGTACAGTAGCTTTGTTCTGACCCCTTCTCCAAAGCCCTGCCTCAAAGTGTGACTAATCTAGTGCCGGATGACAGCTAACTTCAACATCAGACAACACAAAAATTGAAGACACTTTTTATCCTCTCGCCAATCTGCGAACGTCTGAATAAGCCTAGTCAACTTCATTACAAACTCATCATCTCTTGTGTAGATAATGATAGCCTAGGCTGGTGGAGAACTCAGCTTCTTGTTGTTTTTACTGACTTTCTCTGCCTCCAGGCCAAGCATCTGTGGGGATAATGAATGGAGCAATTCTTTTGGCACAAAACAAAAGGCTCTTGGGGTGGGGAAAGGCCCGTGGCGTCAGTCTAGGCCCAGCTCTCACACACGAAAATTCTTTGTTATGAATTGGTTCTCAGAAAATAGCTGTGTCGTAACCAGAGAAGTGAAGGACACAGAGTAACTTTGTACTGTGGCAGGAGGTTAAAGGCAGTGACCATGTGAAAGAATTTCAGAGGGATTTGATTCTTCTTTTATTTTTATTATTTTATTTTTTTGAGGTTGCTTTGGCTAAAGCCTATTTGCACCAGGTAAAATAACAACATAGTACAAGCTGGACTGCTGAGGAAACATTCATCCTTGCTTTCAAAATGGTAGACTTGCTGAATTATTTCTCCTAGAGCTACCCATGGGGCATATTTAAAGAATAGAGAGAATTTGAAAATATAGCAGCAGGAAATGTACACAGATCTAGGAGTGCATTTTAAAATGAAACTCATCCATTATTATACTACAGTATGAATATGTATTATACCTTCCTTAGTCTCCTTAGGCAGAGTAAGAAGTTAGACTTCATACTGATGCAGAATTTAAGATATTAAAATACATTTTTTGTGTGATTTAGATGGAAAAGAGGTACGATTTAGAAAACTGGGTAACAATTAAATATGCCATATAAGTTTAGTAGCTTTATTTTATTTATGTATATCCCAAAGAGCTATTTGAAATGAGTACTACAAGATTCTGCAATTAGGAATAGTAATCTGTGGCACAGTTAGTAAAAAGGATGTTTGTTAAGAATTGTGGTTAAATATGTTAGTTTGTGCTAGTTTCCACTGTTTCTCACTTTAAGAACGTGAAGTGGGCATGACAATTCCATAATAAAACCTAGTCCCTTGGAATCTGATCATTTACTTTGAAATGATATTAAGACAATTTATTTAGCTCTCTCAATAATTGTTGGTCATAAAAATAAATGTAAATGTTCTGACTCCTACCAATTTTAGTTTCTGCATACTATATCAACTAATCCATATGTGCCTAACAGATAAAGTGTGCATCAGTAGGTGATTGTTAATTTTTGTTTGTTTTAGATTGATTTTCCATTGCTGTTTTTATGTGGGCAATCACAAAAGGAATGAATGAATACAATGCCTTCTAGTCAATTTACAGTTTCCTGAGCAATTCCAGTAATAACTGTAGAGGTCATAAAGTAGGAGAAACAGTAAGAGCTAGGGGAAAATTACCTACACATTTTAACTGAAAGACAACTATTTTCTTATTATTTTTGTTAAATAATATGTTTTGGCATTTATTTCTCATAATTAAACAGCAAATGCTGTATTTTACATGGAGATATACTGGTATCTTGTGAAGAGAACAGATTAATGTAATGTTTTGCTACCTTTGACCTTGTATCCTTGAGTCTCTTGATTCTATGTCACCAAACATAGCACTGTAATAGAGTTGAGGTCTAGCTAATAGTGTGTGCTATTCTGACTGTCATGCTCCATCATTGTAACTTACTGCATGAGGTCCCCAAAGTGGTCTCGTGAGCACTTGTGCTCATGCGCACATATGAGCGTGTGCTCCCCCCCCCCCCCCGCCACCACACACACACACACAATTCTCATTGGCAGAATCAAGAAGTACTCAGACGATGCTTTTAACTACAAATTTTTCATTCAACTCATAAAAAGTAAATCAACTTGTTCTAGGGCTGAGTTCTAAAATGTTATGTTCAAAATGGATTTAAATCCACCTCTTTCATAAAGTTTATTAGAGAGCATCACAAAGCATCCAAAAACTTTCTTTTTTGCATTAGGCCATTATGGCAATGTGTTCTTAGTTTGCAGTTCAATGTCTATTTCCACCCATACGTATTAGGATTCATAATGTAAGTACTCCGTGATGTGTATGTTTATTTAAATTTTTTCCCCTTAGATGACTGATTTTAAAAAGAAAACAGAAAAATTATTGTTATTTACAAGTTAAATATATGTATTAAATTAGTGACTCCATACTGTCGACCTTACTGTTACTATATAAGAATATATGTATGAGAGAGAAAGAAATTGATCTTCCTTCCAGTTAATAAGGAAACTATATGAATTTCAAGCAGCTGAGCATTACTGCAAAACTATTACCCAACTCTTCAAACTTTAAGAGGGGATTAAAAATCTTTAAGAATGCTGAAGTTTTCTAATGAGTTTTAATGGAGAAGGAGCTGTAATTATTTCTAAATGAAAGAAATATCCAATAAGTATGTTAGGTCTGAAACAGCCTATCCCAAGCCCTTTAATGGGATTTTAAATTCCCATCCCCTACTCCTCCCCAATTCTGTCACCCCTTCTCTTCCCTCCTCCCTGAATCCTTCCTTCATCCTTTCCTCTTCTTTCCCTTCTCCTTCCACCTTTCTATTCTTCAGCCTCATTCTAAGTATCTAATTCATTAGATTTTAATGAGCAATTTCTTATATTTGGTCATAATTAAATCCAATTTCTAAATCTACTTGAATATAACTCGGGCCAGATTATTCCAGTTCCCAATATTATCCCAGATGATTGATCTTATACATCCAATATTATTTTCTTTAAAAATAAAAATCATAACTAGATAAATATTGGTCATAGTGGTTAAATCTATTTTAAAAACATCACAAATGTTTTATTTTTATTTAAAAAATCAGAAAAGTTGCCATTGATGTTACTTCATTGATATTTTTTGCACAAGCAAATTTGAAAGAAAAAATTGCCTCATCTCGTTATAACTTACTAACACCAACATTACCTAGAAATAATAATAGTCACTTAGAGAAATGTTTCTGTGTGTACCTTATATGGAGTAGAAATAGAAGTAATGTTTAGCCAATAACATTTTTATATACATGTCAGCATATACATTACATTTTATGCAATTTAAAAATTACATTATATTTGATATTTTTGCACCTGAAATTTTACTAACTGAAGTTTCAAATCAGAAGCATGATGCTTATCTGCATAAATTGAATATTAGGTTTAAAGTTATTTTTTAAATCTAAAAATAAAAATGCTCTATTTCAAGGTACTGTAGTAGAAATGGGTTAAATGTTCTTCCTGATATGGCCTACCTAGATACTTATGAGACCATCTGACAGATCAATATATATGTAAACAGGATACCAGATCCCAAGTGCAATTAGGACATCAGATTGGAAATTCTTCATTCTACAATTAAAGCAAGAGCTTAAAGGAAAAACAGCACATTTCCAATTAAAGCAACTAAGTACAAGTTAGTTAGTTACTACCATGTCCCATTTCTAAAATAATAGCTTTTGTTGGCACTCTTTAGGAAGTAAATATTTACTCAGAGAAATGTAATTTTCTTTTTATTTATTTAGAAACTGCATGAGGTAGTCTCTGCTTTCTAATTTTCTTTTTACTAGTTATAAGGTAGTAGAGAGATTTCTCATTTTCTTCATTTTGATATTAGAATTGCATAGTTGAACTTGAGTATATTTGAAAGGGAAAGACAATATTTTCCTAATGTTAATTAGCAACTTTATTTCTATTGTGGTTTTTTTTAATTAGAAAATAAACCTTGACATAACATCAACGCTTATTTCTGAAGTTATTTTGAATAACATCTGCTGATGAGAAGTATGCAAAAAACTTTCATGCCGGTAAATGTAATTACTAATAATTTCATCATGATTGCTATGACTACAATTTACTTATTCTTAATTTATTTTTATAATGAACTGCTTCAGTAAAATGACAAATGATTCCATTAGTTAAGAAACTAAAATGTCAATTTACATGTGGTCTTTGGTGACTAATTTGCTGAGTTGAGGTTTTTGTTTTCGTTGTGATAATAATATTTGGCTATGCTCTGTGAGCAAAATTTATGAGGTCTTAAATATTAATCTTTCCATTTAGTGAAACAAGGTAATTTTCAGCTTTAAAATGTGAGCAGTTTCTCTTTCAGGGTCTTGAATACACAAGTTTTAGGCACAAACTTCTGAAATGTTGTCATCCAAAAAATAATGCTCACTTTGTTCCCTGGGATCAAAACAATTCTTTTCCACTAATGACTGCAAATATCAGCTCATTTCTAACACAGTTTCCAATGGCAAACATTATTCAGTTGTCAGTGAAAGAAAAGGGATTACATCAGCATTCAGGGGGAAAAAAATGTTCTGTCCCTTCTTACTCACAGTCTATGTTCAATCAGCCTGGAGCTAATGAAGCCCTCCAGTGCCTAGAAATAAACAAACAGTTGGGCAAATAGTCCAAAATCAAATCTAGTACATACGGTGGACAATACATAGTTAGTTCCATTACCGAACCCTCCCCTGGGAGCTGGGGCAGCTTCAGAGCCCTTCTTATTACACACCAGCACCATCTGTAGCCAGCCTGGGCCTGATCTGGGGATGTATAAAGTACACGGGGAAAAATAGACAGAATCAGGAGCCAGAGAATCCTATTTCAAGTTTAAATTTTGCTGGTGAAAGATCATTTGGTTTTAGACTCAGCAAACACTGGGCCTCATCGCTCACAATGAGGGACGCTTGTAGCAAGGGGGACTTCAGATCAGGGAGGTTGAAGGTAATTGCTGCTTTCCACCGGCATCTGTCTAGCTCTCATGTAGCTCAAGCGAGGTACAGCATGGACCCATTAACAGAGGCACAGCTCGGGTTCCACTTGAAACGACAAGCACCCTTGCCTCGTGTGTTTGTTTCAGTGCCGTTGTTGTAAAAATGCAATATCTAGGGAACCAATGGCGTGGGCATCTTTAAAATCCATAGACACTTGGCGTGTGCATGTGTGTGGATTTCAAGAAAAACTGACTCAAAAATGGAATGAAAAGCTTTGTTTACTAAAAATAAAGCACAAATTGTTATTAACAGGATGCCATGATGTCAGTTGTTTCTGTTTGGAGGCTAAAATGTGGGGACTTTAATTAGAATCTTGAAACAGGTTGTAAGATTCTATACAGTAGACGGATAATTTCATCTAAGATATACCACCTTTCAGCAGACGGATTTTGCCTTATTAATGTTTCCTATTATCATTTTTATTCTCTTTCTACTTTCCCTCCCCACCCCACTCCACCTTCATCTGGTATCACAATGTCTGGAAGCCTGACCCTCCTCCTCTATTTGAATGGCTCTCACACGGAACTGAAAATGACTGTGCTTTTTGACTTAGGAAAGCCATGAAACGTCTATACACATACATATAATTGAAGGAGAGAGCACTACATACAAAGTATGCAGAGATTCATAGGCAGGCAGATCACATTCATTTGAGGGGATCACAGAAGGCACTCTGAGCAGTGCTTGATCCCGTCTTCCTGCCTAAGCAGAGGCTCTATTCCATCTAATCTAAGCCCTGAAAGTAGCAACCAGCCCCAAATGAGGAAAGCCCACCTCCCCAAATGGTATCCGCCAACTACCCCCCACCCCGACCCTCAGCACACACCACAGAGGGGAACCACTCATTACCTGTAAGACTCTTCCTGGCACTCACCTGCTCCTGGGGGTGATTCCAGGCCTGCCAGACTTCAGATCCTTTTATTTAAAGTCTCCATATGGCTGCAGGAACACTGGTTGTACTCCCTCCTGGTTTGGAGGGGTGAGAAGGACCGCAGCCATGGCTTGGCAGTATCCCTAGGTGACATCTTGAGCCCCTGTAGTGATAAAGTGAATTTCAAACACTATCCTGCAATTATTCAGATACTCTGTCCCACCCAACCTCATACTCTGAGGTGTCATTTTGCTTTGGGACAAAATGTTAAGTGGGCAAAGTTGTTGCTGTTGCTGATGGCAGTCCCTCTGCTCCATCTTATGAGACAGACCTCTGGACGACTTTAGAATGTGGCTTTTCATGTTCTTGGCAGTGGTTGAGAAAACTTAATAATTCTTCAGAACATCGTTGATAAGTTTCATTCATTTCTGCTTTAGCCTCAAGTCTTGTTGGATGAATCTCCTTCACTCTGGATTCTGGCACTGACCTCTTTTTTAGAACTCTCCAGGAAGACAGACCTGGAATCAGAACTCATCTCTATAATTTTCTGGTTGTGGATTTCTGTAAATTAGTTAATTTTTCTAAACCTGTTTCCTCAACTAAAAATTAAGTATAATAATAGCACTTAGATCATAAGATTATTTTGTGCATTGAGTAAATTAATCTATGTAACGATCTTTATCAAATTAGCCCTCAAAGAACGTTAACTGTCATTCTTGTTACTAGTAAAAATAATATAAACCTGCATTGCAATTTGTCCCTTGTCTAAGTTTTTGTTCAGTAGTTTCTGATCCTCCTTTATACCTACTCAGCTTTGATAACTCTTATCAAAACACCCAAAACGATGTATTTGAATATTTTTCTTACAAAAAAATAATAGCTGCTATTTACCAAGTAGTTCCTTTTGCCAAATACTGAGCTAAATACACCATAGACTAATTACTCTTAATTCTTATAACAATTATATAAAGTGTAAATTAATATTACTGTCATTGTTCAAAAGGATAAACTGAGGCTCAGAATGGCTAACAAAAATGCCCAAGTGCACAGGAAGTAAGCAGCAATGCTGGGATTTAAATCAGCCTTTGTGGCAGAGATTATCATGAATATACCAATACTCATTTCTTTTTCTCATGGCCACACAGACTGTATTCTCCAGCCTTCCTTGCATTCTGGAGTCTCTATACAACCGGGTTTTAGCCAATGGAATCTGAGTAAAAGTGATGTGCACAATTTCAATTCCAGGCCCCTAAAAACCTCCCATTTAAAATATTATAGGGATTTTCCTCACTTAGATCAGCTGGATGTCAATACCACAGGGTGAAAATAGTAGAGTCTTTAGCACCTAGATCCTTGAATAACACGTGTAGTAGAACACTTCCCACCACCCACTCACTTTGCCAACTAAGCTGGACCAAACTTGTTTTGTGTTTGAGACATATGATTTGTAGTCTTTTACTTCAATCATGTCTGAAGTTACTGTAACTAATAAAGTGACCAATCCTTCTAAAGTATTCTGTCTTGACTATTACACTATTACATAAGAAGGAGCCAGAAAAGTGTCACAATTTACAGAATCACAGACAAACTGTTGACATGATTCATAGGTAGGTTGCCTCAACTTTAAAATAAGGGTATCCAAGCTTAAAAATCACTTATTTCAAAGTATTGTAAAATGAAGCCCTTACATTGGATAATAGTACATTTAAAAAGTTTGTTACTTCTAATGTTTTCTAATTATTCAAAACTAGAGACCTGGTGCACGGATTCATGCACAGGTGGGGTCCCTCGGCCTGGCCTGCAGCTCTCATCTCCCGAGGGGTTCTGGATTGTGAGAGGGTGCAAGCCAGGCTAAGGATCCCACGGGTGCACGATCGAGGCCAGGGAGAGACCGTGGGAGGGCTCCAGGGCGTGTCCAGCCCATCTGACCCAGTTCTGATCAGTTGGACCCCAACAGCAAGATAACCTACCTGTCAGAGTGTCTGCCCCCTGGTGGTCAGTGTGCATCATAGCAACTGGTCGAACAGTGGAACGAACAGTAGGAGGCTTAGCATATTAGACTTTTATTATACAGGACTAGAGGCCCGGTGCATAAAAATTTGTGCACCCGGGGGGGGGGGGTCCCTCAGCCCGGCCTGTGCCCTCTCGCAGTCTGGGATCCCTCGGGAGATAACGCCCTGCTGGCTTAGGCCTGCTCCCGGGTGGCAGAGGGCAGGCCCAGTCCCTAAGTGCAGCCCCTGGTCAGGCTCAGAGCCGGACCGATTGGGGAGTTGGGGTGCCGCCCCGTCATGCACAGAGCAGGGCAGATTGGGAGGTTGCGATGCCACCCTCAGTCACGCTCAGGGTAAGGCTGATTGGGGGGTTGGGGCACCGCCCCCTGTCACACTCAAGGCAGGGTCAATGGGGAGGTTGTGGCGCCACCCCCTGTCACGCACAGAGCAGAGCCAATCAGGGGGTTGGGGCGCTGCCCCCGTCACACACAGAGCAGAGCCCATCAGGGGGTTGGGGCGCCGCCACTCTCACACTCAGGGCAGGGCTGCTGGGGAGGTTATGGCTCTACCCCATCACACACAGAGCAGGGCCCGTGGGGGGGGGGGTTGGGGAGCTCCCCCCTATCAGGCACAGATCAGGGGGTTGGGGCCCTGCCCCGTGTCACACACAGGTGCTGGGAGGCATATTACCCTTTTACTATATAGGGTAGAGGCCTGGTGCATGGGTTGGGCCGGCTGGTTTGCCCTGAAGGGTGTCCTGGATCAGGGTGGGGGTCCTCACTGGGGTGCCTGGACAGTCTGGGTGAGGGGCTGAGGGCTGTTTTCAGGCTGGGAGTGACTGAAGTTCCCAACAGCTCCTTTTTTTTTTTTTTTTTTTTGATTCTGGGCCAGCTTTACCTTGAGGCTTGGTTCCAGCTCTTAGGCCTCCGGCTGAAAGTAGGTTTCTGGCCTTTGCTTACAATGTTGTGAATCTGCTGGCTGAAGTCCAGCGGTATTTGTTACAATGTTTCTTAAACTGCCTGCTCAGAGGCCTGCAGCCGCAGGCGGGGAACGTTAGTTTCCTCCAATGATCCTCCGTCACTGAGGCAAGCAAGCCTCATGTTAGTTTCAAGCTGCCTGGCTGCCGGCCGCCATCTTGGCTAACAGTTAATTTGCATATCTCGCTGATTAGCCAATGAAAAGGGTAGCGGTCGTACGCCAATTACCATGTTTCTCTTTTATTAGTGTAGACTAGAGGCCCAGTGGATGATTCATGTGCCGGTGGGGTCCCTCGGCCTGGCCTGCACCCTCTTGCAATCCGGGACCCCTTGAGGAATGTTGGACTGCTGGTTTTGATTGGATCAAAACCAGCAGTCCGACATCCCTTGAGGGATGTAGTAGTGAGAGAAGTAGCAGGCAGTCAGGGAGAAGCCCGAACTGGGGTCGGGCACTGCATTGCTCCTGCTCATCCTGGCCCTGCTACACCTGCCACCGCCACTCGGTAATGCTGCCACAGAGGCTTGTGCCACTGAAGCTGCGCTTGCCAGGTGAGCCCTGAGTCTGGTGTCTGTTGGTCAGCTGAGCAGCGCTCCTGCTGTGGGATTACACTGACCATCAGGGGGCAGCTCCTGCATTGAGCGCCTTCCCCCTGGTGGTCAGTGCAGGTTATAGCTACTGGCCAGTCCTCCGGTTGCTTAGGCTTTTAAATATATACTAGAGGCCCGGTGCACAAAAGATTGTGCACTCGGGGGGAAGGATGGGGGGGTCCCTCAGCCCAGCCTGTGCCCTCTCGCAGTCTGGGACTCCTCGGGAGATAACGCCCTGCTGGCTTAGGCCCGCTCCCAGGTGGCAGAGGGCAGGCCCAATCCCTAGGTGCAGCCCCTGGTCGGGCTCAGAGCAGGGCTGACTGGGGAGTTGGGGTGCCGCCCCTGTCATGCACAGAGCAGGGCAGATTGGGAGGTTGCGATGCCACCCTCAGTCACGCTCAGGGTAGGGCTGATTGGGGGGTTGGGGCACCGTCCCCTGTCACACTCAAGGCAGGGTCGATGGGGAGGTTGTGGCGCCACCCCCTGTCACGCACAGAGCAGGGCCAATCAGGGGGGTTGGGGCTCCATACCCTGTCACGCACAGAGCAGGGTCGATCAGGGGGTTGGGGAGCTCCCCCCCTATCACTCACAGAGTAGGGCCGATAGGGGAGTTGGGGCACCGCCCCCTGTCACACTCAAGGCAGGGCTGATGGGGAGGTTATGGCTCTACCCCGTCACACACAGAGCAGGACCCGTGGGGGGGGGGGGGGGTTGGGGTGCTACACCCTGTCACACGCAGAGCCACAGGGCAATCAGGGGGTTGGGGAGCTCTCCCATATCAGGCACAGAGCAGGGCTGATCAGGGGGTTGGGGCGCCTTCCCCTGTCACGCTGATCCCGGTGCCGGGAGGCCTAGCGGCTCCGCTGATCCTGGTGCTGGGAGGCATAGTACCCTTTTACTATATAGGACAGAGGCCTGGTGCATGGGTGGGTGCCGGCTGGTTTGCCCTGAAGGGTGTCCTGGATCAGGGTGGGGGTCCCCACTGGGGTGCCTGGCCAGCCTGGGTGAGAGGATGATGGCTGTTTGCAGCTGGTCACACATCCTTCAGGGTGGGGGTCCCCACTGGGGTGCCTGGCCAGCCTGGGTGAGGGGATGATGGCTGTTTGCAGCTGGTCAAACATCCTTCGGGGTGGGGGTCCCCACTGGGGTGCCTGGCCAGGCTGGGTGAGGGGCTGAGTGCTGTTTTCAGGCTGGGGGTGACTGAAGCTCCCAACTGCTCCTTTTTTTCTTTTTTTCTTTTTTATTCTGGGCCAGCTTTAGCTTTGAGGCTTGGCTCCAGCTCTTAGGCCTCCGCTGCTGAAAGTAGGTTTCTGGCCTTTGCTTACAATGTTGCGATCCTGCTGGCTGAAACCCGGCAGACTAAAACAGGTTTCTGGGGTTTTGTTTAGCTTCTATATTTGTTACATAGTTGCTTAGAGTTGCAGCTCAGAGGCCTGCAGCGGCAGGCGGGGAACATTGGAGTCCTCCGTCACTGAAGCAAGCAAGCCTCATGTTAGTTTCAAGCTGCCTGGCTGCCGGCCGCCATCTTGGCTGGCAGTTAATTTGCATATCTCCCTGATTAGCCAATGGGAAGGGTAGCGGTCATACGCCAATTACCATGTTTCTCTTTTATTAGATAGGATAGTATAACAATGAAACAGGCAAGATAGCTGTAAACATGGGAAACAATCCTTTAGCCTTTTAAAAGACTCTTAAAAATTAGCTATTGTATCCTTGAATTTGCAGCTCTCTGTATAAATGGCACATTTTCAGCTGAACTAAATCTTTATATTTTATAAAAAGAATCATTACTTTTAAAAAAAATAGTGTTAAGCCAAAATGAATGTTGGGGGACATTAACTATGAGAATTTCTTAAATATTGCCCCCTCTCCTTTTTTAAAAATCTTCATTGTTAAAAGTATTTTCCCCTTATTTTTCCCCATTGACCCTTTCCATCTTGCTCCCACCTCCCTTCCCTGGCCTTCACCACACTATTGTCTGTGTCCATGAGTAATGCATAAAATATTGCCTTCTCTTAGCACATTGATTAGCAACAACAATCATGATAAGCAGCTAATGCTTTAATTTCACAATTTATTCAGAACTTTTCAAATTATTAATTTTAACCTAAAAACATTGAAATTCAATGTTCAGTGCCAATGGAGGGAAGGTAGTAAAAGGTGTTTGGAAATCAGGCAGTTCTATCTTGATATATTGTTTTCCACATTTGAAAGTAATATGATTTTGAGAGATTTACTTAAAAATCTCTTGGCTTCATTCTCTTTACTGTAAAATAGGGAATAATAATTACACGTCCCTCAAATGTTGGATATAAAAATAACAGATCATAAAGGAAAAGTATGTAAACTGACACATAACAGGTACTCAATAAATACTAACCTTTTAAATATTATAATTTCTACTAGCCCTAAATACTTTCAGAAATATCTTATTTAAAATTAGCTTTGCATTATAAATACTATGCTATATCATACAGTTTGGACAAAAAATAAAGTAAATTATGTTAGTATTTGCCATGTCTTATTAAGAAGACATATAGTGAATGAACAGTGAGTGTTTCATGGATATTTCCAAGAGACATGGAGTTTTTATTTCTGATTCCAGGAAGCAGAGATTTAATGGCTAATATTTAAATGACAAGAAAGAAAATTTTCATTTGGGGTCAAAAGCTTCTTTTTTTATTAATGTAATGATGTCAAAGGATTGTAGAACCCCATTTCTTTCCCTTAACCTGATTATAAATGGTGGTAATATAGAATATTCATCTATTCTTTCTTCCCTGAGAAAAGAGGGTGAATTGGACAATAATGAGTCTCTACTCTTTATTTGAAGATTTACTGCTGTTTTGCTTTTTTATCTGTTTGTTTTCTTTTAAGACTTAGAAAATGTCAGTTCTGTATCTTCTATTATTACTTACATGTCTTGCTTTCAGATGCACTATTTTAATTTGCTCCTCTTTCAACATAACTAGAGGCACCTCTTGAATCCTGCCTATATTCAAGCTCTAGAAAGTAGAGTCAGGAGGATGTCAACAGGATCTTATGTGCCAACTTTGAGATTTTTTTTTTTTACCACAAAGACCCTCCCTTCTATGTCACCCACTGCCACATAAACAAAGGTCTTTACAAAAAGCCATTCTGTATGATTCAAAAGTACTTCTCATTGGATAATTCTGAACCTGCACTTCAGCCCTTACCGACTGTTTCCTCAGAGGCAACCAAACCCTGCTCTTCCCCCACTAAACTCAATCTCTTACCCTCTATACAGCCCTATTTTCTCTGTCTCTATTTTTGTTGATGGCATCATCATCTTTTTATTAGCTCCAAATAGAATCTTTAGTCATCTTTGACTCCTTTCTCCCATTCAAGTTCTAAAATCAGGCAGGTCTATCTGAAATATCACTCATTTTCAGCCTCCTTCTGTCTATCTTCATAGCTTCTTCTATAGTCTAGGCTTCATTCACCTCTTGCTTAGACTAAACATATTAGTTCAATTTACAAGCTTTTTGTCTCCATCCACTTTCAACACACACAAACCCCAACTCATTCTCATTCCCTTGGTATAGTTCTCTTTCTAAAGTATGAATGTGACATCGATATTCTCCTGCTTAAAACCCTGGACTAATTTATTAAGATATCAACTCATGCTTTGTCCTCACTGCATTTTCCTTTCTGCCACACTTCATCTTTCCAAGGTGTCAGACAAACTTGTTGAAAGTATTATATGTGTCCCCATTTTTCCCACCATTGAGCCCTTCTAGCCCACCCCAGGCTTCCACCACCCTATTTTCTGTGTCCATGGGTTATGCATATTTGCATACACATTCTTGGTTGATCTCTTGAAAATACTTATTTGCCTATATCACACAAATATTTATACATTTATATTTGGGGTTTCATATTCCAATTTATTAATATATTTTGATGGCATACTCTCTTTTACTTTCCATAGAAATGATTGGCTGTTTTTAAAAAAACACATTCTTAATAAATATATACATATAAACTATAAGTTATCTAAAATGTGAATAAATTTGATGGTATTGCACATTACTTAACACAGTCCTCCTCTCCTGAGTATGTATGAAGGAGGGGTTAAGGGAGATGTTATGTGCTTATGTAATACATATGTGAAAAAGAAAATGATAGAATACAAGTTATACAAATGTAAAATTTACCTTAGAAACTCACTCTTGAAATAAAAACATTTAGAAAACATTGGTCAGATTCCCTAAGAATAAAAAATTTGGGAGTGAAAATCTAATTGTTACTATGTATCAGGCATTAAGCATACTAAATAAGTAAGATAGAGGAGAATGAAATGAGTTTTCAGTCATATATCATAACTATTTGTAAATTGCTTTCATTTAAATTTTCCCACTTTAGTAGCTAAGTCATGAATCATCATAATCCTCCCTTTATATATTAGAAAACTGATGTCAGATGCCTAGTTGAGGACAGATGTATGATAGCTGATACAGTATCCTTCCTCCCATGTCATGCTAATTAGCTGCTGAAGTGGAGTTGAAAATATTTTTAAGTAGGCATATATTACATGGTATTCATTCATTCAATTCACAAGAATTTAGTGAGTCCATGGAGCAAGGGGATACAGGGATATAACAGAGCAGATTCTAGCCCTGAGAGTGTTTACAGACTGAATCATGTGACTGGAGTAAGGAGGTGATGGTCCAGGATGTGCTCTCAAGCCAAATCTAGGAAGAAAGATAAGTAAGAAAGTTCCATGTAGATAATGTCAGGAGAGGCACTCTAGAGTAAATCAAAAAATTGATTCCTCCTCATGGAAATTGTGCTGTCAAACTTTTATGTGGATAAACTTGGAATAAAAGGTTGGAAATATAAGAGAAGCCATACCCTGGAGGATGCTGTCTACAACTACTGAAGAATTAATTCTGTGCACAATGAGCATTAGTAAATAATTTAAAGCTGAAGGATCAGGATTTTATTTAAAAATTTTTTAAATGTATATTTTTATTGATTTCAGAAAGGAAGGGAAAGGGAGAGAGAAATAGAAACATCAATGATGAGAGAGAATCATTGATCGGCTGCCTCCTGCACGCCCCACACTGGGTATCGAACCCACTACGTGGGCATGTGCCCTGACTGGGAATCGAATGGTGACCTTCTGGTTCATAGGTCAATGCTCAACCACTGAGCCACGCCAGCCAGGCAAGAATCAAGATTTTAGATCCCACACCCTCACCGTGCAGTAATGTGGAAACTGCTTTTACTTGGGAATGTGAGTAGCATTGAGGAAAGTTAGGCCATAGCAATAGTCCATGGGAAGAAAGGTGGCAGTTCAAACTAACAACGTGTGAGTCAAGAGTGAGCCTGGGTGGATAGTCTTAGGAAAGAGTTACTTAGGAGATAGACTCAAGTGGATTGCATGATGGGTTTCAAATAAGAAAACGTAAGGAACAGGAAGTGGGATGCTTTTCTCTGGGATAGGAGGGAAACAAGCAAAGATGGATATATTGGTGGGAGAGTGGGAAATTGAGCAAGTCCATGTCAGATTTTTTTGTCGGTGAGGAGACTAGGTCACCTGCGATTAGGAGAAAGATGAGCGGGTGTGATGGAGGTTTGGCATGGCCTTTGTATGAGATGAAGAGCAGCGTGTAAAAACATCTCTGTGGGCATCGTGGGCCCATATGCCTTGCCATATACTCTTGCTACTGCAGCATCATGCAACTCAAGGAAACTCGTCCCAGTGGCCCTCACCACCACATGACTTGAGCCAAACCTGCCCAGCTGTGCGGATCCAGCTCTCAGGTGCCCAGAGGCGATTTGGCAGAAGGATGGGGACATAGAATGTTATTTCATGACTTCTGAGGTGGGAACAACAAAAAAGCATGGAGGGTTAGAGCTGGGACTTGGAGGCCTTGATGAGGCAGTTTGGATGGAGTGGGAGTACCGATGAGAAGAACCAGAAGAAGGTGTCATGTCAGAGAGAAATGCACAGTGTCTGAATTCATACAGTATTTCTATGCATGGTGCTGGAGTCTGTTTTGTTTTGTTAATCCTCACCTGAGGACATTTTCCCCCATTGATTTTCAGAGAGAGTGGAAGGAAAGGAAGGGGAGAGAGAGAGAGAAACATCAATGTGAGAGAGACACATTGATTGGTTACCTCTTGCACGTTCCTGTGCCTGCGACCGAGGTACATGGAATCGAACCCGGGACCCTTCAGTCCATAGGCTTATCTACTGAACCAAACCAGCTAAGGTCATGGTGCAGTAGTTTTGTACAGCATTTTAGCAGAATAGCATGTTAGAGGTAAAAAGGACTTTAGAAGCCATTTATTCGCATACCCTCATTTTACAGACAAAAGTGAGCCTTTGCCAGCAAGCAAAGAACTGCGGAATGGAATACTGACTTTGCCCTGTGGTCAGCCCACCCCAAATATAGCTAAATAACAAAGAGTTGTTGAACACTTGCTGAATGTAAGACCCATTAATTAGCAATGACTGACATATAACCACTATTCTCAAGAAATTTACTATCCAGTGCCCTTCTGAGAATTCATATATATTAAATAAACATTTGGTGACATTTAGAAAAAAACAGGAACCCAACCTCCCTCTAAATTAAGCAAGATTTGTCATCATAGGGTTGAATAATTGCCTTTATTCTTGTAAAATCAGAATTTTTTAAATCACAAATTGAAAAGACAGTGGCATAATTTTTATGGTCTAGGTCTCGAATTATAGTTCCTATGAATAATACCTGCAGAAAGCAAAATAAACTAGAAACTTATTTCACATTTTTACTTTCCGGTCTATAATGTTAAATTGTGTTCCTTGTTTCCTTAGCTTTTCTTGCTAGCTACCAATTTCTGGAGAGGCTGGAGTTGAAATTATGTACAAAATGCTTTATTTTTTTTCTCAACAATTATTTTTATGTTCTTTGTCGCTGGTGAAATGACCTTTGCCCATTGCATCATTTTATAAGAGGCAATCAGAGCTTTACAGGAAAAAAAACCCCAAATATTTTATTAAATTAATTTAAAAAGAAATATTTGAACATAAAAATCTGCATAGTATAAATATTTTATATGGGAAACAGCAATAAAAATTAATATTTAGTTATATTATTCATATGTAAGGGGGGGAATCTGCTAAGTAATTTGGAAGCCATAGTTTTTTTGCTAGAATATGCCACAAAACATACATATATGGAATGATTGTGTTGAAACATATTTTAAAACTTGCTTATGTTAACTCTGTTTTGCTGTTTTTCAACTATACTAATTATTATATTTCTCCCTTGTTTTTGAGTGCTCACAAAAATATAACATATAAATAAATTAATGTAAAATTCACATAACCACTACAACCAAATTGGAAAGCATCCAATGTAATACAAATTAAAACTTCTCAGTGAAATGGGAGCCTGAGGTATTTCCCAGCATTTCCCTTTTATGTGCATACTAGAAGCCCAGTGCACAAATTCGTGCACTGGTGGGGGGGGCGTGGCCTGCGGGGATTGGCCCGCTGTGGAAGTTCCACTCTTCCCGGTCAGCTGAGTAGCTGTGGACCCGCCCTCTGAGCAGTTGCCGAATGAGGAAATTAGTCTGAGTTGGTATTTTGGGGTAATGTCTTGGGTTAAAGGCGTGTTCTGTGTTCTAGAGGAACCTGGCAGAGAGCTTTGCACTCAAAGCCACTCAGTGAATGCCCTTGATGTGTGATGCCAGGTCGTGACACCATTGGGGATGTTCAGGGCAGCCGTGCTCCAGGATCCTCAGCCATCAGGACAGCCTCCCCGGGGGCCCACAGTCATGCCCCCTCTTGCCATCCACCTATGCCAGCTCCCCGTGCTCTTTCTAGAACACACCTTAGAGGCCCTGCATCAGCTGGTGGGGTCAGGCCAGAGTCCGGACTGTCTCAGGTATTTGATAGGGGCAGAGACTCGGCCTCACCCTGGGCCCGCTAGCGGCTGCTCCCTCTGCAGGAGTAGCTGCTCATCTCTGTCAGCCGAGTGGCGCTCCTACTGTGGGAGCACACTGACCACCAGGGGGCAGCTCCTGCATTGAGCGTCTGGCCCCTGGTGGTCAGTGCACATCATAGTGACTGGTCGACCGGTTGTTCTGGTCGTTCCGCTGTCCTGCCGCTGGGCTTTTATATATATAGGTTGCAGTGTTTCAATGTGCCAGAGAAGCTCACACTGCACTGGCTACTCTACAGCAATGAGCTCTGCCTTCAGGAGCAGGGGACTCCTCCTGGCGTGGCCCTCAAAGCACTATTTGGAACTGTCAGAGATGCCTCACTGGCCTGAGCAATTTAGTTCAGACTCCCAGGGTTCTTTGCTCCCACAAAATAAAATCTCCACTAGGAGGATCATCGGATTGAAATCATTACTGAGCCTGTCACTTTTTAAAAAATTTTTGGTACAAATTTCTTGCCCAGAACATAGAATGATTAAAAGTAAGATTCTATAACAGATTTAAAAGATCTCACCATCTGTATCTATGTGTTCTCATTGTGTACTTAATCAGAACTGAGAAATTCCTGAAAAATATTTAACCCCTGAAATGGCTTTTAAGTTTGAATATCTCTTTCTTAAAGACTATAGAAAGCATTCATAACACTAGTTTTAATCATCCTTGCTGTTCACTCAAAAATAAATGCATGTGACACATTAACACTTGTCTCTTTTCTAATCAGAACCTATTCCCAATTAAAGGAGGAATTATTTAAGCTACTTGCATGGAGTAGCTAAGAGCAGTGGTTTTAAGGAATTATCCCTATACCAGTAGCATCAGCATCACCTGGGAATTTGTTTAAAAAGCAGATTCTTGGGGCATACCTTAGACATTCTAAGTTAAAAAAAAAAATCTTAAGGGTGGGCTCAACCATCTGTATTTTAACAAATCTTTGAGATTCTTGTAATGAAAATTAAAATTATATAATTATCTCAGAATTATTTTCCTCAGCAGAGGCCCATTGTTTAATCCTGTATACATTGCTGAAATCAATGAAACATTTGTTGAAGGAAGAAATAAATAAATGATGAGTCAGAGTCTTTGAGAGAGTCATAAGTAAGTTTTAGATTCCCATCCAGTAGTAACTAGAAATGCCAAAACTAGGTACAGTACCATTAGATAAATCACAGACAAGTATTCCTCTATTAGTATTTGGTCACACTATGCTGTCATTACTCTTAATCACTGACTACTAGCATGTGAATTTTATACCCCAATTTAAGAATGAGAGCAAAGAGCTGTATGTCTCAGTTCCTGGTCACTTGAATAGGCCCAAGGTACTGGTAAGAGATGGACATCATAAAACAGAACCCATGGCCTTCCACCCTGCCCACTACTAGAAGCCAGGAAGTTCTGCTACCTGATCTTGAGGTCCCTATTCTGTGGACATAAAAACAGAAATGGGAAACACCATCTTCACAGATGATGTGATTAGCTCAAACTATAAAACAAAACCTAGAATAGGTGCAGAAAATCCTTTGGAGTATATAATCATCTAAGGCAGTGATGGCGAACCTATGACATGCGTGTCAGAGGTGACACGCGAACTCATTTTTTTGGTTGATTTTTCTTTGTTAAATGGCACTTAAATATATAAAATAAATATCAAAAATATAAGTCTTTGTTTTACTATGGTTGCAAATATCAAAAAATTTCTCTATGTGACACGGCACCAGAGTTAAGTTAGGGTTTTTCAAAACGCTGACATGCCGAGCTCAAAAGGTTCGCCATCACTGATAAGGTGTAGTTTAAATTAAAATAAAGAATAGTTTTACTTTCTGCAACATTTAAAAGGTTTGAAATTTTCTAAGTAACTGCTTGAATGTCTTTCTACTCATGTGTGGCATTTCTGCTGGGCCAACAATTCAGGAACAAGGGGAAGAAAACAATTCTCTTAGTGGATCTCTCACTAACCCACCCTCTTCTAAAGTTTCCCCTGCGTTTGATGTCATATTGCCAAAGTCACACAGAGGAGTTGAATTTGTTAGCAATATGCCAACATATAATTAGAGCAAATAAGATAAGCAAATGTGGGTGATAATCTCACTGTTTTGATATATCCATTAATATACATCCATCACTAAAATAATTTCTTGGGATTTCAAAAAGTGGTAAGGACAACATTATAATTATTTTATTTGGCTTATTTTCCTAATTCTTTTCCAGATCAGGGGTCATTTAGAATTTTTTAAAGTAAATATTACATATATATGTAACATAACATATAAAGAATAACTCACTGAAAGTACCACTTACAGAAAGCATGGGGAAAACCAGTGGGATTTTTATTTTGTCAAAACCCTGTTAGGCATGTTTTGGTTTTGGATTTGCAGTCTGTAGAGTATTTTATGCTTCTCAAATTTCTTCTGCTCACTTGTGACTCTCAAACCTAATAGAAATCTCCTTTTCCCCTTCAAGTAATACTTGTCTGCTTCTAGGGCTGTCAAGGGAATACTTCTCAAAAAATTGTTCAAACCAGGCAGAGCAGTGCACAAATACATACCGAATAGGAACACATTGAAAAGCAGCCGTCAAAATAGCCAAAATAATCTGAAAGCTCATTGTAAAAAAAAAATACAGAGAACAAAGTAAAAGGAGTGCCTTAAGGGCTTAGTTTCAATTTCTGGAATAATCCACCATTTCAGATAGAGTTAATTCCCTGGACTGTGTACATATGGATAATTTGATTCCACAGACAATCTCTAATATTTGTTTGGGGATAAAATGTCAAACTTTTCCCACTAAACCTTTTCACCTCACCTTTGGAGAAGTGGTCAAGTGGGGGGATTTGTGGTTGCCTCTCATTTGCCTGACATTATATGCCGAGGGCAGTGCAGACCAAGTGGGAAGTGGATCTTCCCCTCTCTCTCCTACCATATCCCCAGCTTCATTTTGCCTGATTTCAGGGAGGGAAGTGAACAATAAAGTCGTAAAATGTAAAAGTCAACGTTTTTTCTTAGAGACCTAAATTTCAATAAATATAGGGTAATTACAATATTTTAATGTGATAGATAAAATGAAATGTTCTATATAGAAAATGGATATCTAGGTGTTCTGTTTGGGGAGGCAATATTGGAAAAGGCCTAGGATTTTGAGACAAAGGCATGGGTTTCGATTGTAGCTCTCTCGCTTTGCTAGTTCAGTAATCTTTGGAAAGTTATGAAAATCCATGAATCTTAGTTTTGTCATCTATAAGATGGGAATAATAATGACTTTCTCAAAATGTTGTTATAAGGACTAAATGAGGTCATACATGAAAAGCACTTTTAAACCATAATTGCTTCATAGTTGTTATTTATTAAGAAATAAAGCATAGAAATGTGAAGAACTCTAATATTGGTTGTGTATGAGTCCAGGGTATTTCAGAGCAGCTGAACTTCAAAACATCATTGTCAGCAGAAGTCAGTGGATTTCTCCATGGGCTCCTGTTTTTATATTCCCATCATCATCAACACGTGAGATACACAGCAACAGCTCACTACATATTTGCCACCAACTCACAAAATCTTTCACCAAGACAGAGTTTAAAATTCAGAACAGTAACCAAAAGTCATCAACACATCCTGTTCTCTGGCTGGCTACAAATGGATAGCTGGAAAAGTAAAAATAACGTCCTCTTGTCAATAAATAAATATATGATTAAATATAAAATACGTAAAACACATGCATTTTAAAGTAGAAATATTAAACTAACAGAATTCTCAAGTAGTAGGAGTAACTAAATTCTCAATAATCGAGACCTCAATTCTATTACAGATGTCATTTCCTAGAACTAAGATCTACTGTGTGTTTAACCGAGGCCAAGGCCATGGAGTTCTAACTATACTTTTCTTTAGAAACCGTTATAGCCATGAAATGAGATCCTGAATCTGAAAGACAAATATTTTCTTAAGCAGTTTACAGAGTTCCTCTACACATTATGGGAAAATATAACCGATTGTGATTTGTGAGAAATTTCCTTTTGTTTCATTTTTGCATATTCAAATAAAGGGTTTGTTTTCTAGCTGTGCTCGGCATCACCAAAGTGAATCACCTCCAGAGAGAGGTGTAAAACCCAAAAAATGGACACCTGGGAAAAATCAAATAATTTCTAGTCTTAATGTGCTCATGAGATAATTTTCAGTTATGAGTGTTAGAATCTCAACTCCAGGGAACTTAAGGAACAAAAGAAAAATGCATTGGCTCTCTCTGCCTCTGTCTCTCTTCTCCTTGAACATTACCTTCATGCTCTCCTGCTGCCACGGCTCTCCTGTCTTGGTGTAGGACCCTAGCCAGCAGCAGCGTGGGGCCCGTACCAATAGCTGCACTATCGGAGAAAAATAGAATGTTCCTCCTCCAAGTTCCAGTTGTATTTTTCATACTTGGGCCAATCTTGGGTCAAGTGGATGTGGGGGGGTGGGCCTACGACCAGAAGTGTAGAAGGGAGAGGAATTCCAGGAAAACAGAATAAATAGCCTTGATATTTAGTATAAGGACAAAGTATTTTCATTAGCAAGAGTGTTTAAGAAATTCCATTAACTTTTGTTAATTTGAATGAGTATTTTTAGCTAAGCAATATAAGAAGAGGAAATGTTTGAGTTATTACTGAAACACTTCTTACACCCTTATAGAGGACTACACAGTCTTAGACATTACCTTGGATGAAGGAAAAAATGTTAATATAATCAATTTGAACAAATTTTTAAAATCACAATTTTTATTATGATTTGTAATTTTAGAGTAGCATAATAGGATATTTAAAATTAGAACTTGAATAATCTCTACTATTGAAATGGCTAAAAAATATGTTTTTGCCATACTACATTTTTCTCAGTTACAGAAAATAAAAGAATGCTAATAATCACTGTGCTTTGCAAGCTCTGCTCTTCAGCAATCCCACTTTAGATTTTTCTAACACTCTGCACAACCAACGCCCAAGATTCAGTTGACTATAGCATTGCTCAGAGGAATAAGCAGGGAATCAGAAAGTCATGGAAATCTTTGACTATTGGTTTCTTCATTAAAAAAAAATCTATATAGTACTTATCATCTTACATGGCAAGATTACATTATTGTGAAAAATCATTTAGGTAATATATGGGATGATAAACTAATTATGCTACATACGTAATTTTTTATTATTTTGCCATAGCCTCTGAGAGGACATATTTACCTCCAGCCTCTCCAATCTTCAGTCATCCTACACACTGAGAAAGAAACACTATAAATTGCATTACTTCTCTATTGAGAGGACCTGTTGGGGCCCTTCTGTTTTCCCACCAGATTCCCTATCTGTCCTTCTCTACCCAGCTCTTTTTCTCATAGAGTGATCACATCAACCATCTCCCTTGTCCACTGACTCCCAGCTGGATTTGACCAATGGAAAGCACCAAGAGGAGATGAAGAAGGGAAAGACTGAGTTCAGGGGATTCCTCTCCTGCTTCTTTATGTCTCAGCCTGGCTGCTTGCATAGGGCAGAGGTCCAGCACCTATAAGCCACTCAGGTCAATAGCACCCTCTCTGTTTTAGGTCCCATTATCTATCTGTTCACTCCTCATGGCCCATCAGCCTACAGGTGTTAACAGTCAATGCAAATGCCATCCTTAGATGGAAGCCTGGGGCCTCTGCCTGGAAGCTAATGCTTTCAAGAGCCCCGCTCTGATTATCCTCTGCTGAAGCTTCTACCCACATCTCCAAGGCCAAAAAGATGGGTCCACCCAGTGTCTGCTCTCTCCTCGGCTGGACCATTCTCAGGACCTCAGAATTATCTGTTCATCCTGGCTTACAATTAACTCCCAGGACTACTGCTGTACATATATGTTAATAAGTTGGTGATTTCATGCATTTGTTATGATGATATTCAACAAAATATATTAACTGCCAAGATAATTGATAAAATATTTGGTAATAAAATATGTTCATTTTACAGAGAAGGATATTAAGTCTTAAAGATTTGCAGAATCTTTCACGAGGCCATACAATAAATTATAACTGGAGAAGCTATTTTTAGATCTCAGGTTTTCTGACCATGAATCCATTAGATTCAGATAACAGCTTCAATGTCCAAAACTAAGATACATGTATTTTGTTAATCTTAGAATTGGCTATGATATTTTACAAGTGGAAATTTATATTTTAATATTTGCAGTGGCATTTATCTTATTTTACTGGTTTTCTAAAATGCCATAACAAGTATGTAACATTATTTTAAGCAACTTTGTAGAAATAAAATACCAACGAATGACTTTACAGAAATACTTATTGAATAGAAATTCCACTTAGTATTAAGGAAATGCCTTGGTTCAGCAACATCCAGTAAGTGAGCACATAAATAATTGCTTATTAAAGACTTTATATGTGGAATATTACAACCTCTACATATTAGCAATTCAATAATGAAAACATTATGATTTACTTGCCACTACCATTAGTAATTGACACCATGGATTATATAATATTACTTCCTGTCAGTAACTTTGATTGAAGTAATGGAGATGTGGCCAAGAAATATACATTTATAACTTTATGTGAATACAGTACAATTACTGTGAATGGTTGATGAACTCTTTAACTTTTTGATACTCACTGACAAGCATATTAAATTTCATTCTATGGCATCTGTCAAGGGAAATACAAAACTCTATTTACTGGGCCAATTAGAGAGAGAAAGAACATTCAATCAAATTTATGGAAGGTCTGAATAAGTTATATACCATTTATCCTTGGGTAGGGCAAGTAAATGTTCTTAGTCTTTTGCACTTTTGATATAGGAAAGAAACTGAGAAAATGATGGAGAGTTCATGGCAAAAGATACATTTGCAAGGTCATAACATATTGGAGGACTCTCTGATGCAGACAACCTGAAGACCTGACCCTCGACGGAAAGAATGGCCAAGATCTCCACGAGGCCCAGAGTATCACACAATGTCATTACGGAACCAAGGTTATATAGCGCCATGCCTTTCGTGTTTGCATGAAGACATGGCTGCCTGAATACATTCATCCACGAGGGATTCTTGTTCATAAACATATTCGGAAAGCATAAAATCTGTCTCCAATCTAGAATTTGTCTAGGTTAGGGAGAATATCCCTGAGGTAAGAGGGAAAAATTTATGGCAAGACCAACACTCCATAAGCGATTGCTAAACCTTCTGATAACTCTTACAGAATAATGCTACTGTCTGAACTGTGTCTGCTATTCTATTTTTGTCTCAGCACACACATCCTTAAAAGGAGGGAGGAGGGGAAACCATAGCCTATAAGTGCCAATGGAGGTAGAATTCAAGGTCTTTCTGCAGATGACCTAAGAGACAAACACAGGAGCCAAAGAATTGAAGAAAATTTGGCCCATGGCCCCTTTAAATTTTTCTCTCAGCTAAACAGACATCTAGTCATTCAGAAAAGAACCCACCCCCTTGTTAGACTAGCTGAGGGACAATCCCCTGTTGTCATTTTTATTGTCTGCCCTGGAGAAGGAGGCAGCTTGGGATGCCTAATGGAATCTTGATTCTATTTCACAGCTACAGAGCACAGCCAGAGGCCCGTGGTGCTTTTGTGAGTCAGGATCCACGGAGGCTAATTTTGGCTGAATAGAGGCTAAAGAGAATTCATTTTTCCTTGTTACATTTATTTCACTGAAATGGTTCAAACTCACAAGATATTGCTGGAAGGACACCAGCAAGCGCTTCCTAATTGGGGCCCCATTCAGTAACAACAAAACTGGCTTTGCAGGTACCAGCCACAGAGGTGATGAGGATTTCAGGAGCCCTAAATGCATGGAAATTAACCTTAACACAGGAGACATAAACGTTATCTCTACTCAGATGTGGAATATAATCTGGAGGCTTCTGTTTCACATACTTGCTGGAAACTGTAACCAGGGCTCTCGTCTTTCAGTTGCTACATATGAAAGGTTTCACGTCCGGACATCACCAGTAGATTCTGCTGAGCATGCTCAGGGAGATAATTGCTATCCCCCCCAAACACGGAGAGTCTCTAGAGATAACTAGCAGCAATTGAGTATTAACCAATTTTCAGGAAGCCAAATGGACGGTAGCGATACAGGAAAAAGCATTTTGCCTTTTCCTCCTACTTCAAATTTTAATGAGTAAGAACATTTTTATATTTATGTTTTCTAAAAGTGTATAACATTCTGGCCCTATAAATGATCTCAACGTTAATATCACAGACTCCTATTCTAAATTCTAATTTTGCACACATTCTGATTGCTACTTAGAGTTCTAGCTTTTCATTTATTTTAACACAATGATTAATAAGAAAGGCATTTAAATTGCTAAAATCTCGGAGAGAAAGCATTTGTAAGAACTTGCTAAATGTTAATATTAGTTTTACTTGCTAAGGGTTTTTCGATCTTTGCTTAAAGGCAGCAGCATTCTCAGAAGGTACCTGGAGAAAAGTATGATTATCCCCATTTTACAGATGGAAAATAGAGCTTGTTAGACACTGAGAGGAGTGCCTGGTGAAAAAAAAAAATTCTTCCACCTCAAAACTCACTCTTTTGGCATCAGCAACATATAATACATCCTTTTTTCCCCCCAAAATAAATTTAAAACATAATTCTTATATGGATAATGGTGTTTCAGAAAGGAAACTTAGGGAGAAAACGAATTCCCTGTACCAGGTCCTCCATGTTGTTGTCCAGAGGGTTCTGAGGGTAGTTAACCTAAACTCACCTGCATTAAATATTGACCCTGAGGGGCAATTTGAGGCCTTGTTAATGGGGCAATTTGGGGCCTTAATGATGCAGACAAAAAGGTCCACAATCCTACTTGATGAGGTGAAGAGGCTCATTAGCATGATTTTCAAGGGTGGTGCTCAAAGACTTAGCTTGCCAACCAAAGCCACATCTAAACTGGTCAAATAAAGAGCTCTTCATTTAGCTAGAGTGCTGTTTTGACCAGTGTCTCCATCTCTGTGTGTGCATTTGATTTGATTTGATTTGATTTTCTTCTAGAGCATTAAGTTGCTGTTTTTTACCACAACCTAAGTGACGGCTCTCTGACTTTTTACTAAACTTTGTGATCATAACAAAAATGTTGTTTTTTTTAAAACAATACAAAATAATAGGGGAGTTCATGTAAACTTATTCCAAGCCACTAATTATCTCTTCTAGAGCAAAGTTCATGGTGAAAATAATGGCATATTGTTTAATCTGGAATAGATGCCAATTTCTCATATACAGTGATGGCAAACTTGGGAAATAAGTCATGCCAAAGCATCCTTACATGTGTAACAACTGAACAATACAATGGTATTACATACATAATTTCAGTGACATGCGTGGGGCTTTTGTCAGTGCTCGGTGAATTTAAATCCATAATGCCTTAAGTAGACAAGTGTACACTTAAATACACGACACACACAGTGCTAACCCACAGGTCAATGTGAACTCAGTCAAGGAGAAAAGGCAGCTGTACATATACTTAGTCCTTCATTATTAGACAATCCCCTTAACTAACTCATACGCAGCGAGAATTATCAACAGTGATGTAGAATTTTCCTCCTTGATAGGAAATATGTTTTAAAACACTTAGAAATGTGATATCCGATACATAATAGAAAATATCTTACATATAGTTGCTTTCGTCAAGTAAACATGTAAACGGCTTTTCCCCCCTTTATAATCCTATGTTATATACAGGCACACTGTCTAATTCGATTAGCAATTACAACGATAGAGGATTCTTTGACTTCTTCTTAATCACCAGGCTGGAGAGACTAAAGTGCCCTCAGCTATGCCCTAGGCTCTTAATGCCTCAAGCTACTGCTTTAGTGACTGATTCAAGGGGAAAATAAAGAATGAAAATTCAAAATGTGACAGTTTTAACTAATCAACTGCAAGATAATTTCCCTTCAGCCCTGGTAACAGATATCCTCTTCCTACATATATACTCTATAGTTGGCTACAATCTTGGGAATGAACACGTTTTAAAAATGGAATAATGTAATTATTATCAAAACTAATTTGTACCTCAAACAGCCCAAATTAAATTCAATAAGCACAGTAGAAATTACAGTGATTTAAGTTCTGGTGTTTCACCTCCTAAATTTTTAATTGTGGCAAATGTGTTCTGCTCTTGGGATGTAGCATAGGAAGAAGGGAGCAAAGCAGCCCGACATTCCTCCATATGAAAATGTTTTTGTAATCACTCTATTTCAATAGGAACATTTTATTTTTTTAAGCACTTAGTTGCTTGATCAGGATCCATATTCATGGGGTCTCGCTGTAATCCACTTTACCACTTAATGTTGCAATTCAAATGTTCAGTCAGAAGCAAAGCCCTCCAGAATAAAGCATGAATATTACCGTGTGGGGCTGTAAAGAGAAGACTATTAGAATATATCACCAACACACTAGGGGACCATTTAGTCCACTGCTCTAAATACATCATTTAATTACAATGGAGACATTACTTCATGTTTCTACTGATGTAAGTATTATTAGAATTCATGATATTCGCAGGCTACTGTGGGCCATTACATTGGCCATAAGCTATTCCATAAGATTTACTACTAAAGGCCCGCGAGGGTATTTGAGCATTCATGGATTCTGTGGCAGTAGGCTTTTATCTAAGACACATAAGTGAGGGACAACCGAGTTATTATCTCTAAGAAACATAGCTTAATATTTTGGATTCTAAAGGTTAAGGTACCATAAATCCTGAATTACTCTGAGATATCACATAAAAAGACATTTTTATTTTATTTTACTCTATTCTGCCTCTTAAAATATTTTACGATGGCAGTTTCTAGAGTTGTACCATGTTGTTTACATTCAGTCCCTGGATACATCAGAACACTGACACAGCATTTCCTTTAAACTGTAGTAATGGAAGCGAATATGTATTTTTGGTGTGTGTGTGTGTGTGTGTGTGTGTGTGTGTGTGTGAGAGAGAGAGAGAGAGAGAGAGAGAGGTCTATGCTATAGAAGGAAAGGAGGGGAGAGAAACAAAGGCTTTTTTTAAAAGGCATACCCAATTTCCCTTTAAAGGGCCTTGCTCCGTGATTTGATTGGCCCTTTCATGACGGTCATTGTGTTGGTCCGAGCCATGCTGATCTGCCTTTGGATGCAGAGCTGGGATCCTCTTAGGCAGGAGGTTCTAAGGACTGCACAGGGAGGCGCAGAATCAGCTGCAAGAGCTGCTCCAAAAGGCTGCCTGCCTTTTAGACAATGGAAATTGCAACCAGAAAACTCAGGAAAGATTGGTAGGGAACTTAGTAAATTTGTCACAAAAATAAAAACTTTATTATGAAACAAAAAATTCTAGGCAATGGCCCAACAGATGAAAGATTAGTGTTTGGGAACATAGCATCACAGTATATGCGCTAATAATATTTATCATAAATTCCCATTACTGTCTATCAGCGTCACCCAATCAGAGTATACTAAAACATTGCCTTTTGGTGGCCAGTCTTCAGACACGAGCAAGAGTAGGAGTTTGGGCGCAGGGGGTACCAGAATTCCGATGGAGAGAGCCAGCACAAGAATAAAACAAACAAAACAAAACAAGCAGAAATACCTGGCCTTTTGAATCCTGATAGGAGTAGGTTCACATCAACTGCCCCGAAATACCCAGTTCTACTACCACAGGTCTGGTTGGAGCCTCACACCCCAAGGGGTTCAGACATTAAGTCCGGAGTCCCCAAATCGGCATCATTGAATTGGCTCTTTGAAGCCATTCCCACTTTGCTGAGGTGAGGAAAAAGTCCTTTTCATGTCGCACACTTGGAGACAGGTATGAGAGCTCAGCAATACAGACAACGGTCTCCAGAGAAATTTTCCTTCTCAGCTCTAGAGTACCCACTCTTCCCTGGCTGGAGGTAGATGATCCCTAGTACAGGGAAATAAATGGCTTTAGCATGGCAAGTCTCTTAGCATGGCAAGACACGTTTAGGTGGGCTAAAAGTGAATGCCTTCTGTTTTCTTTCATGTAACCCTAAATTTTTAATGAGGTACCTTCGTGCATACTTTTATGTTGATAATTAAAATTTTTATCCTATATTTAAATAGTTTCAAAAGATGGCATTAGAACAAAACCTGTCTCATTACTCTTGTAATATATGCAATGAAATCTATCAGAGCAATTTGATACTCAACACTATCCTTTTAAAATAGATGAACAAGATCTCTCACAGTTGGAAATTTTACATCTTCTTTTTACTCCTTGATTTAAAGTGTCATCCCCAATTCCTCCACAGGGGCTTTGCCTGAAGTAGTACATTTAAAGTTTGAAATTATTTTCCCGATCACCCCGTCATGCTTTTCTGGGACTAAAACATGTGTATAAATCAAAATATAATTTAACAATCTGCAAGTTTCCAAGTATTTAAAAATATTCTGGATGAAATCCTCATTAAAATTGTGATTACTATATAATTGATCAAGAGGAACAAACTCTCACTGTTTCCAGGGTTCCTGACAATCACACTCTTCAGAAAAATGCTATCTCCAGGTATTCGGAGTTAATCTACTCTCCTTACCAGTGATTCCAAGATGCTCAAATTTATACTTCTGGAGCAGGGGTCCTCAAACTTTTTAAACAGGGGGCCAGTTCACTGTCCCTCAGACCATTGGAGGGCCAGACTATAGTTCAAAAAAAAAAAAACAAAACTATGAACAAATTCCTGTGCACACTGCACATATCTTATTTTGAAGTAAAAAAAACAAAACGGGAACAAATACAATATTTAAAATGAAGAACAAGTAAAGTTAAATCAACAAACTTACCAGTATTTCAATGGGAACTATGGGCCTGCTTTTGGCTAATCAGATGGTCAATGTTTGGTTCCATATTTGTCACTGCTAGTCGTAACAAGTGATGCAAGTGTGCATCAGTTAGTCTAGATCTGGTTGGAGATTTCAGATGTTTCATTCTGGAAAAAGGCTCTCCTAACTTCAAAAAAAGAGGCCCTACTAACTGCAAAAAAAAAAAAAAAAAATAGACCTCCTAACTTCAAAAAAAAAATAAATCCTAACTTGTTCTTACCTCGGTCCTCAGGCAGCAGCAGGCTCTGCACAGGCAAGCTCGTGACTCGTCCGATCACACCCGAGACTGAGAGGAGGAGTCGAGAGACAGAGAGGAGGGGAGTCAGAGAGTGCGGCGCACATTCCACACATGCGCACTGCGGGCCTGGGATGAGTCCGCTGCTAAGCAGGACAGGCAAAAACACCCGGCAGGCCGGATAAATGTTTTCCGCGGGCCGCATGTGGCCTGCGGGCCGTAGTTTGAGGACCCCTGTTCTAGAGGGTGGCCTTCAGTGGTTCTGTGAGGCTTTCTTATGTTAATGATCTATTGTACATTTTATCATCTAACTGCTCTTTACATGTGTGTTCAAGCTGTTTCGTTTTCCTTTTAGATTCTTTAAGGGCATACATTGTACCACAACATCTCTGTATACACCTCTAGTGTTTGGACAGTTTTGAAAAGACAGGAACTTAATTGTCTCCAAGACACAACTTAGTTACTAGTAACAACTCCCTAACTAATTGTTCCTTGGTTCTTACAGCTTACAAACACTTGTTTCTGTCCGGGATCCCAGGGAAGACGAATGAATATTACTGCTCTAAGACTCTTTGGCAGCACTGCCCCCAGTTTATACCACATTCCTTCCCGCATTTGCTACTGTAAACTCTTAAGCACACAGCGGGGTAGGTACCTCATTGTTAGAGCTCTTATGAATTATGTGTTTTTCAAGTAGATATGCAATTAACAGGTATCCCCACTTCATCATTTTGGTGGCCCCGAAAGAATTACTGTGTCTTTCACCTTGTGGTTCAAATGAGTTCAAAAGTGGAAGACAGCATTACATGATGGAAAGGGCCTCGTGAGCTCAATTAGATTAATAGATAGACACTCACCTTAATCCAGTTCCACAGTACCTAAGGCCTGCTGCATAAATAACAAACTAGTAAACACAGACCACATCATAGCCAGAATTCACTTTTGTTTGACATGCATTCCCAACTAAATGTGGGGAAAGAAAATGATAACCATTAATATTTATTGAATATTTAATATGTATAAAATCCTATGTATAGATTATCTCATGCTGATATTAATCTTATGGCACTGTTATGGGCCTCACTTTAAAAAATAGGGAATTGAAATACAGATAAAATAAATTGTATTGACTAAACTTGTATGGGCAGAATGTTCAGATAGTTCATACTTACATATGCCTCTCCTTCGTACTCCTACCTGATATCTGTATAGATGGGCAGAATATAAAATACAATATATGCTTTCAACCAAAGGGTCAAAATTGGAGGTGTGATAATTTCTGAAAATCTCCTCTCAAGTTTCAAGGGTCTCAGAGAACTGATAGTGTTTAAGTGACCTTCAGTGGCAGTGTATCATCCTTGGAGGATTGAAATTGATTTTCTTCACTCACCCAGGGAGAATCCCAGCCGGCGCCCCCTGCCGGTTGGTTGCCTAGGAGTGTGCGGCCCGCTAACAGCTGTGGATGTGAGCACTGGGCTTTGAGAGACTCAAAAATGGGAGCAGCAGGGCTCGCATCCTGCTGCATTGTTTTGAAATTATTCTGCCAGACTGTACTTCCATTTCAGTTCATTCTCCTTCTCCGTGTGCTGCCGCATGGCCTAAACTTGCTTTTCTGAACTTCTGAAAAACAAAAATTGGTTAGCCACTAACTCATGTTATTTGTACTATAAAAGCCCTGGGACGGAATTTTGCAAACAAAGCTGAAATCTATATGGGCGGCACTGTGTTCACTGTCCTCTAGAAAGCGACCATAATTATCAAAAGTTGAAGAACGCCCCCCAGGCGCTGGTCAGTCAAGCTTTCAGCGCAATGATTGTTGATGGCAAAGCAACTTCATCCTGGAAGCAGCAAGGCCCTGTGGGAAGCTAATGAGGAGAAGCTGCAGGGCCCTCCGTTTGCGGAGGAGCCTCCCAAGACCCTGAGAGCGGGGCCTAGCAGTGTGTTTATATGGCCACCTGCTTCTGCCAAATGCAAAACAAAGGCCTTTAGCTTCAGTTGTTTGAAGAGTCATGCTTCTTCTCCACACTTCCTAGGTGCCTGGTGGCCTAGGAAAAGCCATCGGCATTTGGGTGGTTTGGGTTAAGACAGCTTGACTTGGAGATGCCCATCGTTTGGGCTTACTGGCATATATCGATGTAATTCTCAGGCACGTCTGTGTGCAGTGAAGTCCTCACTGTTCCGTGTAAAAACAGCTCCCGGGGGGCTCCTATGACCTCCTGTGCCAGCCCACCTAGCTTTGTGACAGCAAATGCAATTGTCCTTGTGGAAAACAGTTATAATAAGACTTTCAAATTCGTCAGCAAAAAATAGAATCTCAAACATCCAGTGAATATAAAACATATCTCCTGTCAGGAATATACTTAATAATGTAACATATTGGGTTCTAAACACACCACCCTATATAGTCCTCCCAATTTCTTTTTGATGGAAATCACACAAAATAGCATTTATCACAATTGTCAAGTTTATAGGGCACAAGCTATAGCAGGGACAGCAGAAAGATTATTTGTAAAAAATTCACATAGAAACGAAACTTGATAAAGTTTCTGAAAACTTAGTAACAATCCTAATGTTTCTAAGATATTACCAATAAGGATTTGTGAAGCTGAAAAAAATTTTCTAAACTATCAATATGATGGAAACACTTTGCCTCTTTATAGGACAAACATGTCTTTATTTTAATAGAGACTATTAATATAATTCAGTGCTTTTATAGCATCATATTCATAGAGTATTTATCCAAAAACTAAAGGAAAACATAGGCATGCCAGGAAATTAATTAGTAAAATACATAAAATTGGAATTTTATTTTTCTGGCATTGTGAGGATGGTGTATTTGACCATGGTTTTGAATTTATAAATTATCCCGAAGCTTTTCTTTTCTTTTTTTTTTTTATCATTTTAAGTAAACTTGCACATTTAAACAGGTCCATTACTCCTAACGTTTTGGGGACTAAGAAAGAGTGCAATGGAAATGCATCCATATCACATGTTTTAAATATGCTAACTGTAACATAGAGCATGTCCTTCCCCCTTGACCATTATACCTCCATAATGATAAATTAGAGGAAATGTTAAAAAACATACAGTTTTTAGGTGACTGGAAGTTAGGCAAAGGTGAAAGAGGACTGAAATTATTGTACACAGCTGGGTATTCTATTAATGGAATAATGATTTGGAGGTGATAATTACATAAAGATATGTATAATTCATCTATTATTGAAAACACTATGTATATTATAACAACCAAGACTTTTAATAATTTTTATTTTATTGATGATGATGTCATATTATCAACTTTTTTGAGTATTTTATAATTTTTTAAAAAATTCAATTTGGGGAAACTTTGCTCTCTTGGGGCAGTAGTGACTGAAATTGTCAGTAAACATCTTAAAAAATACTTAGCTTCAGAAATAAAACTTGAATTTTGACTATCATGTTCAAACATTATAAGGAGTCAGTCATATGTAATATATTATTATTATTGCAGAAAATATTATGAAACATTTTAATTTTATCATATAAATAGCTCCTTCTTAATTGTAATTTAATCATCTTTACCCATATAGTGAGTCAAGAATCTATATTTACTTTAAGTATTTGTATCTCTATCTATCTCTCTATATAATTTGTATGTATATATAAATTGAAGAAAAATATGAATTGTTTAATATTGAAAAATGTTTCCCAACTGTCATTGAGTATGAATGTTGTGAACATCATGCTGATTTTTAGAATATGAATGGAAGAATAAGGATGAACGAATCCTTGGCATTACCTGAAATGGTACTTTAAGAAGCCGGACTCTCTTGCAATCATGCTTACTCAGAGAAATCAGTTTTTTCTGTTACCCAAGTAACTTTGCTTCTCAGATCCTCTTCAAACTCTAAAGCAATGCCCATCCCAGATGTTGACATTAGCAAAACCTCAAAATTTTCACAGTGTTTAAACAACATAACCCTCCCCGCCTTTTAAGGATATTGAACATCAGATGTGGATATGACTTTCCCTGTGGCCTGTAAGGTGTTAGCTGTGAGCGCACATGTGTTTGGGTTTACAGGCTGTTCTGTGTTAGTGCTGAGTGTCAGATCCCAAGTGACAGAGGATCTGGGTTCTTTAATAAACTCGTGTGTGTGTGTGTGTGTGTGTGTGTGTGTGTGTGTGTGTGTGTCCAGAATAGGGGCTCCTCTTTTCCAGGTTTAAGGGAAACATTGCTATTGTATCTAATTTTATATTTATATTTTTTCTTAAAGTGGGCCCAAAAATGTTTAAGCTTCAGCATTCACAAACTTAGACTTACCCCTGAAGAGAATTTCTGGGTAAACATTGCAGATCATATACATATGTGTTCACTACAACTCTTTTCTAAAAAATGCCTAACTAGTGATTTTTACTTAAAGTTATAAACCCATGAGAGAAAGTACTGAAATGAATCCAGCAACAACAGAATTTGGAAAGTTAAAAAACAGATGTGTGAGTGGTAACTGAATTAGTAGTCGAGGTAAGATGAAAACTTAAGGTGTCAGTCAACCCTGAAGCCATTTTCTTTCACATCTAACATCCATCTCCTCAGACAATTCTACTGGGTCTACCTTCAAAATGCATGCAAAATCTCATCATTGCCCACCATCTTTACTAGGGCTAGCTACTGTTGTGGGTTAACCTGTGGTCCCCAAATGATATTTTTTGAAGTCCTAACCTCTGGTACCTATGAATGTGACCTTATTTGGAAATAAGGTCTTGGTAGATGTAATCAACTTAAGATGAAGTCAGACTGAATTAGGATGGACCCTAAATCCAATGACTGACATAGTCTTAAGGAGAAAGGGGTTAGGAGTTACAGCCACACAGACAGAGACAATGGTAAAGCCAAGACAGAGGCAGAGATTGGGGTTATGCTTCCATAAGCAAAGAGACACTGAGTTTCTAGCAAACACCAGAAGCTGGAAGAGAGATGAAGGAATTCTTCCCAATAGCCTTCAGAGGGAGCATAGTCCCACTGACACTTTGATTTTGTAGTGCCGGGGTTCTTGTTCCAGCATCTAGAAGGGTTCAGCAATCTGTAGAAGGGCCTGTGTGTAGCTTAATAAAGAGTCCAGAGACGAAGCATAATTTTGAAAGGCATATTGGGGGTCAGAGGAGCCTCACTAAAGAAACTAAGATCTCCTTGTCTCAGGACCCCATGCTTTTTATTAACACAAATTGTCCTGAGGCGAGCAGAGATATACACTTCAAAGGGTCAGGTTTTGTATTGTCAGATTGGAAGAATTTGCCTACGGTTGTTCAGGTGTTTGGCCAGTAGTAGGCAATAACATGTAGATTAAGATGCCCTGAACTGTCTGGCAGCAAGATAGCAATTTAAAGCAGCGGTTCTCAACCTGTGGGTCGCGACCCCTTTGGGGGTCGAATGACCCTTTCACAGGGGTCGCCTAAGACCATCGGAAAACACGTATATAATTACATATTGTTTTTGTGATCAATCACTATGCTTTAATTATGTTCAATTTGTAACAATGAAATCGGGGGTCACCACAACATGAGGAACTGTTTTAAAGGGTCGCGGCATTAGGAAGTTTGAGAACCACTGCAAAGCATCCTTTTCAGGTTTGGGGAAATGCCCTTCAGGCACTCCAGATTCAGCCCTGCTGTCATGCTGGAATTGGCTTCTGGCATTGTAGCCCCCAGAAAGCCAGAGATTAAATGTTCATCGTTTAAGATACACAGTTTTGGTAATGTGTTACGGCAGCTCCAGGGGAAAAAAATATAGCTACCATTAGTACTTGCCTGGACTAATGAAGTAACTCCTGACTATTCTGCCACTACCCTGGCCCCTCTTTCACTCTATTTTCAACATGGCACCAGTGATCTTCCTAGAATATAAATCATACCATGTTGTTTCTGTGCTTACCAGCCTGTGTTGGCATTCTATTTCCTTCAGAGTAAAAGCCCTTGTCTACACAATGGTATACAAGGCCCTCCATAATCAGAGCATACTGTTCTTTCCTCAACTCATTCCACAAAAACCACACTGGCCTCCTTGCCATTCATGAAGCACATAAGGTATGTACTCACCTCAGAAACTTGGCAGGACTGGTTCCCTCTGCCTGCTATACCCTTGCCCCAGGTAGTCGCTTGGATAACTCCCTCACTTCCATCAAGTCTTCAGCCAAGTTCACCCTCTCATTAAGACCTCTCATGACTATCATTATGAAACTGCCACCTGCCTTTCATCTCCTGGCCTTCTCAATCCCCTTACCCTATTTAATGTTTTTTTCATGACACTTACCATCCCTAACTTGTTAAATAATTGGCTTAGTTATTATGTGTCTTGTTTATTGACTGTTTCTTATACTCTTTAAACCCCTTGAGGAGAGGGAGTTTTGTTTTGTTTACTGTGATATCTCAAGTGCCTAATCCCTGCCTGGCACATGATAATAAATATTTGTTGAATGCATTTGTTGTATTGATTTAAGAATCTCAAAAGCATGTTAATCTCTATCAGAGAAGTCCAGAAATACCAAAGAACTCCAGAAGAACAGAACTTCTAGAAATAGTAAGCTTTTGGGACTGAGATGCCATGTAAATTACTAAATATTTATCAGGGCTTGTTGTGTGCAAGGCATTTCGGAGTGCTGGGAAAACATAGTGTCATTATTATTGGTACACTATCACGATGAGAGATCCAGGGCCAAAATTAGCACTTTTGTTTGGTGATCAGAGAGGACCGGGACAAAGAGATTTTGTGATTTAGGCAAAATCAAGCCATTAGCAAGAAAGTCCCACTGTGGCAATTCTTCTCCTCTGGACCCATATTCCTCTGGGAAGTTGGCGTTGATGACGTTTCTGGTCTTATTTTTGTCTAATCAAGAGCCCACCTAGGAATTCCCATGGTTTATTAAATCAAAAGAGACAGATTACATTTGACGTTTGCTCAAAACATTTTGAGGTTCCCCCCCTCCTTGTCTTCACCCAGACATTTTATTTTCAGCTAGTGAAGGGGGGGGGGGCAGGAGTTCAAGATGACTCCAAAAAGCTTATTGGCTCAGGCAATTACTTGATTTCCTCTCCTTGAAAATGTCATGTACATTTTAAGTACATTGACAAGCAAGTTTGAAATGCTTGTTACATTTGGAGATGCTACAAAATGCAGTCTGCAAGGAAAAATGGATCATTGGATTAAAAGCTGTTATTAGGTCCAATCTTTGTGATTTTTTTTTCAACTTTCAATGTAGAAACCACACTCTCCTCACCTATTCTCACTTCCTAAAGTTTTCTGAGAGTCATTGTAATAGTTCATATTCTCTCAACTGCCAACAATAGAAACTCCAATTAAAATTGACTGAAACAGTATAGAAATGAATATTTTCACATTAGAAACTCGTGGATTCCACTTAAGTAAAGTCAGATGTTCAGTCATTACCACCTCTTTGCATTTCCATGTTTGCAGGTAGTGCCTTCCTTTTATAAGGGGTAAGATGACTCCAGCAATTCCAGGAGGTACATTTGGACATGACAATAACCAGAAGAAAAGAAGTCATTTCTTCTTATGGGTCCCTAGGAGCAAAACAAAACTTCCCAAAAGCCACTCCGACCAACTTCTCTTTACATGGTATCCTTAGATCAAATGTTCATTTTTTAATTAATCACAATTATGATTGCATGATGTTAAAAATATGGAATGGAATAAATAAATGACTGTTGGGGAATTAATCACACTACTATCTTCATAGTTTTTTCACTTGTTTCTGATTGGCCACCTGTTCTTGACTCAAATTAATTTACCTCATTTTTTAAAAAAATATATTTTATTGATTTTTTACAGAGAGGAAGGGAGAGGGATAGAGAGTTAGAAACATCAATGAGAGAAGAAGATTGATCAGCTGCCTCCTGCACACCCCTGCACTGGGGATGTGCCTGCAACCAAGGTACATGCCCTTGACCGGAATCGAACCTGGGACCCTTCAGTTCACAGGCCGACGCTCAATCCACTGAGCCAAACCAGCTAGGACAATTTACCTCATTTTAAGTTACATTAAGTAAAAACAGTAAAAGACAAACCACCACAGACTGTTATTCTTTTAATCTCACAGTGACTTTGTGTGCTACGTACTGTTGTAATTCTCATTGTACAGATGTCGAAACTGAAGACTTAAATAACCAGGCCACCTTTGTAAATCAAGTAGGCCATACTCAACCAGTTTTACACAATACCTCTTACAAAACTTGTGGAGACCTCCTCTCTTCAGTTGAAACTAGCAAATTAATTTGAGGACATTTGTGAAATTTCCTATAATAAAAAATAAATCCCCTCTTATGATAGCAGTATTTCAAGGGTTCATTCTTAGCACATACCATCTAAGGGGGAAAAATAAATTCTAGGCACAAAATTGTTGGAAAAAGTGCTGGGCTATGACTTAATGGGGTAAGATTTGAGTTACATTTTGAGACAAAGTGAGGGAAGGTGCTAGAAAGAAAGGACCTCAGTTTCATTAGAGATGAAATAGAAAAGACAGAACCCTAGGAGTTTATTCTCACTGCTATCAGGTACCTCCTCTGGGAGAAGCAATGCGTTTATTATTAGCTCCATTTTACTGTCACAAAAATTAAGACAGTAAAAAGGGTAAGTTTTTCTAAAGTCTCCTATCTAGAAGTTCAAACCTAGGTCAATTTTATTCCAAAGCACATCCCTTCCTCCACCTACTTTCACCAAGGATTTTCTTTGGAAGAAAAATGAATACAGTGAAATGAAGGATGGGTAAAAAAAGTTAAAGATTCACTATAGAAATGCAAAATTGATTGCACAATTGAGTTTGATATGTGCCCCAGCAAGGTTGGCCCAAATTCAGGGAGAATAATAATACTATTCCCAGGGTTGACAGGAAAGAACCAATATCACCTTTTTCCTAGGTGTTTGGAGTTGGTTGGGACTTTCTATGAAATGAGTGGAGGAAACATCAGGCAAGGACCAGCATTACCAAGTTTTCAGAACTTGAAAGAAAAAGCCTCAGAAAGTACAAAAGAGAAACTCTAGTTTGTTTTTATAAATGTTTTATCCTAGATTTTTTTTATCCAATTCACCAAGTTATATAGAGAAATTGAAATGTATGTTTCTTCCTACACCCAAGTCTACCCTACCTGTTAATTTACAATCAAATTTTATGTTAGCTTTCCTGAAAGGAGCATTTTCAACCAATTTATATATATATATATTTTTTGATCATATTCTTTATTTCATTTTCCTTTATTACTTAGACAGGGCTTACCTAGACAACAGTTTTCTATATTCCACTAGAGCAAATTTCCATTACATAAAAGTAGAAATCATTGTTGAATGTGTAAATATTTAAGGCAAAAATAAAACCTGTGACCCAAATGACAAGGAGGGCCTATGCATCCATGTATGGCTAGGGCTTGGGCATTAGTGTGATTATTAATTTTTTTAATTAAATCTTTATTATTCAGATTATTACATTAGTTACTCTTTTTTCCCACCATAACTCCCCTCCACCCAGTTCCCACCCCACCCTCCGCCCTCACTCCCCACCCACTGTCCTCATCCATAGGTGCACGATTATTGTCCAATCTCTTCCCTCACCCCACACCCCTTTCCCTCCCCCCCCCCAAGAGTAGTCAGTCCATTTCCTTTCTATGTCCCTGATTCTATTACAATCACTAGTTCATACTGTTCATCAGATTATATTTTTTAAGTTGACATCTGTCTATTATTAAATTGAAAACATTCTGAAAAAGTTACCAAAGGAATCTGTGGGTCCTTTCTTTTTCCTGGGGATGACTGCGGAGGGCCAGATTTATGTGAGTAAAGCTGCTCCACCCCTAAGGGAGACAGAGCAAATTTGCTCACTGCTAGACGGGGAAAAGAAACATTTAACAGAGTTCTTCCTATCTAGTCAGAGAGCACGGTGTAGCTCTAAGTTAGAATTAAAGGAGTTGTTTGCATTTCCACTTCATGGTCTTGTTAGCTTTGTCCTATTAGAAACAATTTCTATTAATGAACTAAGAAGCAGATGGACCTCGACAGCAGAGCAAAGCATTGTTTTTAAGATGTGAGAAAAAATTAATTGAAAATGTCATCTAGAATTTGAACTTAGCGAGTACTAGCCTTCTTCTTAGATATTTAACATTTTAAATAAATACATTGCTGACACAGGTTTATTTGATACCATTAAGAGCTAACTTATGAAAGGAAGGAAAAAAGATAGTGCTTATGTATAGGTTGTCCTAGAAAAAAAGAATACACACTTTGGATAATTATAAGGGCAGTGTTTATTAAAATACATTTCATTTACAAAATGTAATAGAAATCAGCTGCTAACGTGTGTACAGTTATTGTGGACATCCTATATTCTTTTGTAATAAAAAATGTTATGGCGGCTAGTGTTCTCTCCATTTTGCTTCTGTGTCCACACAACACAATGAAGGAAATAGGAAGACTATAGAGTTTTCTCACAAAGTATGCAGTTCACACTCATTTAGTAGTAGATGCTGGGAAGGGAGAGAGGAAAACAATTTTAAATATGTGGGTTTTCATCTGTTATTTCACTTGAGGAGTTTATGTAGTTCCTGCTAGTGCCCTAGTCTTGGAAGCATTTAAATAATGCTTAAATATACATATACGACACAAAAATTATCCTCAAAACAATAATTTTATTTACACACAAAGCCATGTACACTCTATTTTATAGGTAGTTAAAGGGATTTTGAAAAGCAATTTTAACTGACTTTTGTTTAAGTGCTATTTAAAGCCTGAACCAAAATCTTTAAGACATATTTTTCAAGTCAGAAATATATATATTTTTAAAGAGCTGTCAGTGCCCTAGCTGGTTTGGCTCAGTGGATAGGGCACTGGCCTGCAGACTGAAGGGTCCCAGGTTCAATTCTGGTCAAGAGCACATGCCCGGGTTGCAGGTCTGATCCCCATTAGGGGGTGTGCAGGAGGCAGCTGATCAATGATTCTCTCTCATCATTGATGTTTCTGTCTCTCTCTCCCCCACTCTTCCTTCTTCTCTGAAATCAATAAAAATATATATATTTTTAAAAAGCTGTCAGTTATAATGAAAGAAGAGTCTACTGAGTTTGGGCTTCTGGACCTATCTGTTAATAATTTATAATAAAAATAAATTATATACATAAATAAAGACAGTATTTTATAAGACAACTTTTAAGACATATGTATTCAAATATACAAAGGTCTGCAAATCAATGAACATACAAAAGTGATTCAGGAATGTCCATTATTATAATATGTTCTCAATTGAATTTCTTCCAATGGCAGGGAAATAACACATGCCATTATCATTTCAGAATTTCCACACTAATACTTGTGAGTGCTAATAAAAAGCACAGGGTCAGATTCAGTTTTTCTTGCTGCAATAGCAAAAGTTAGAGTCAGATATAGGAGAGAAAATGAGAGAGAACTAATAGTAATAGTAAGAAAATAGAAGAGCCAGTTGGTCTAATAATTCATACTTCTGTATCAGCTGATATATTTTCCTTTGACTTTATTATAAGTTTATTAATTATATTACTTCCTATATTCCCACTGTATCAAGGAAAACTGCTTTGTTGACATACATGCCTAAGTGGAAAGTGAAAATTTTGGGGTCAAATTCTACCATTCACATTAGTAAATCACCTTACATTTGAACACTCATGAAGTCTTTCATATTACACTTATTTTCTGTTTTTTAGGAGCAGAATATTATTCATTTCCATTTTCAAACCCTCTGCACATTAGAACCACCCAAGAAACTTCTAAACATGCAATGCAGAGGGCTGTTTTCCAGAAATTCTCATTTAATTGGGTCTGAGATAGACCTTGGGCACTGGAAAAAATGGAAGCTTCCCAGGTGGTTCTAATGTACAGCCGGATGGAAAACTACTGCAGGATCTCAATATTAGTTTTGGACATGTAACGAGGTCACCATGTAAAAACAAGTGTAAAGAGGGAGAGAAACTTAACATAGATTTAGTAATGATCACTATGGGTATGACTATGATTATTAAGTATAGGATGCCATGGAAAGTAGCCTTTTAAAGATGATTTTTAAAAATATACATTAAGTTGCCAAAACCGGTTTGGCTCAGTGGATAGAGCATTGGCCTGCGGACTGAAGGGTCCCAGGTTCGATTCCGGTCAAGGGCATGTACCTGGGTTGCGGGCACATCCCCAGTAGGAGGTGTACAGGAGGCAGCTGATCGATGTTTCTCTCTCATCGATGTTTCTGACTCTCTATCTCTCTCCCTTCCTCTCTGTAAAAAATCAATAAAATATATTTAAAATATATATATATACATTAAGTGATTAAATTGCAAATAGCTTGACTATAACTATAGGGTGGCTCAAAAATGTATACACACACACACTTCGAATAATTATAAATGTAGTGTTAAGTAAAATGCCTTTCGTTTTCAAAATTGAGCTATCAGGTGTTAAAGTGTGTACATAGTTTGGGACACCCTGTATATAAGAGAACAATAATAACAATGTTAAGAATATTCATTGAGTACCTAAGATGGACAATGAATACAAAAATAAGATTATACTGAAGTTATACAAGTGGGTACTTGAGACTTGCTCTAAAACTTCCAGTAAAATCATTACACAAAGAAGCTAAATGTGATTAATATCAAAAAAGGAAACATGGCTTATAACTTATTTGCAACACCCTTATGGATTTCAGTACCTTCCTAAGAATTTACATGCTTATAAGTAAACTAGTTCCCCGGTGCATGAAATTCATGCCCTGTGTGTGTGGGAGGGGGGAGAGGTGTCCCTCAGCCCAGCCTGCACCCTCTCCAATCTGGGACATCCCTCTCACAATCCAGGACTGCTGGCTCCCAACTGCTCACCTGCCTGCCAGCCTGAACACCCCTAACCATTCCCCTGCCAGTCTGATCGATGCCTAACTGCTCCCCTGCCTGCCCGATCGCCCCCAACTGCCCTCCCCTGCCAGCCTGGTTGCCCCGACTGCCCTTCCCTGCTGGCCTGATCGTCCAGAACTGCCTTCCCCTGTTGGCCATCTTGTGGTGGCCATCTTGTGATGATATGGGGGTGACCATCTTGTGACAACATGAGCAGGCCATCTTGTGTGAGGGCATGACAGTCAATTTGCATATTACCTTTTTATTATATAGGACAGTGATGGTGAACCTATGACACGCATGTCAGAGGTGACACGCGAACTCATTTTTTTTTATTGATTTTTCTTTGTTAAATGGCATTTAAATATATAAAATAAATATCAAAAATACAAGTCTTTGTTTTACTATGGTTGCAAATATCAAAAAATTTCTATATGTGACACGGCACCAGAGTTAAGTTAGGGTTTTTCAAAATGCTGACATGCCGAGCTCAAATGGTTCGCCATCACTGATGTAGGATGTGATATACATCCCAACAATAGCACTATGGTTTAATCTTAGTTATTACAAAATGAAATTATCAATTCAAAATTGATATTAATGAGTATAATCAATATTTTATCTTTCCATTCTCTGAAAGTTATTCCAAACTAATGTTTTAGCTACTCAATACTTTTTATAATGACTTAGCATTTTATTAATAAAGAATTCTGAAAAGCTGAAAACACTAGGCATTGAATTTGTCAGTTGTAGGTTGAATGAATGAATGGAGAACATAAAAACTGCTTTTTATTTTTCCTACATGAATATTATGGGTTTTTTTCAGCATCATATTATCTCAGTGACAATCAAAGTTATATACACTGGAGTATCTGAAGATAAATTTATTAATGTGGCAGCAGTTCTGAGCAAAGCCATTTGTCTGTTTATACCTTGTTCTGTTTCATTTGCCCTATGGGAGATTAATGTCACCTAGCAATACTAGCAAACACATGCTTCATTGCTATGCGTCAGGCACTATTCTAAGCATGGTACATATATTAGCTCATTTAAGAAGCTCATTCGTAATGAGGGTTCAGCTAACATAACATGGATCATCATTATTTATGAAGTCTAAAACAAATATTTTTAGGCAGAACTGATTAGATCCAATTGGTTTCCAGGAAATGTATATCAGAAAACTAAATCATTAATTGTATTTTAAATATTCAGAAGTGGTTTGTTTGACAAAGGTAGTTCCAAAGATGTTATTCATAATGATCTAACCCTTTTGATGAATTCAAGAATGACTCTGCATCCTAATTTTTTATCTTTCTCGTGATTTTTCTCTTTTTCATTTTTTCACCACCCCCTCTAATGAATAATCTTTAACAATGAGGCCACAGTTGACTTCTTGTTTCTGTTGTCTTGGCCATACCATCCACTTCCTGTAATCTCAATGGTGTTTTGGATCAGAACCAACCACCCACTTGATTCAAACTTTCAGAAGGTGCCCCGGCCACTGCAATATGCTTTTGCTGTCTCCTACCCGCTTTCCCAGAGTCCAGTTCTCTCAAGCCCTCTTATTGTCTATCCCTTCTTCCAACCTTGCCCTGCTATTTTTCTTTTTTCCAAACTGCCCATTGAGGTTAGTTTTCTACATTCCTCCCTCTTTAATTTAAATAAAAGGGCCAATGAAAGTCTTCCTTAGTAGAAAACTTATGCCAGTTTCCTTTAGCTTTATTCTTATTAGAGCAATTGTTATGTATTGAATACCAATTCATATATGGAAGTCCTAACACATAGTACCTCAAATATGAACCATTTGAAAATAGGGTTGTTGCAGGGGTAGTTATTTAAGTTAAGATCCTACTGGAAGAAGGTGGAGTCCCATTTGACTGGTGTGCTTATAAAAAGTATACGTTGGGACGCACTCATGCACACTAGGAAAACACCATGTGAACATGACAGCAGAGATCAGGGCAATGCCTCTATGAGCAAGGAATGGCAAATGCTGCCAGTGAACCATCAGAATCTAGGAGAGAAAATAATATTTGGAACAAATTCTCCTTCACAGCCTTCAGAAGATACCAACCCTGCTGACACCTTGAGCTCAGACTTTTAGCCTACAGGAACTAGGAGACAAAAAATGTCTGTTTTCTAAGACACCCACTTTGAGGTACTTTGTGACAGCAGCCTTAGAAAACTAATACAAAAACTAAATATCTAGCTACTTTACTACTGTATCTGTCCTTTCCTACCTGTCGACATGATGGGTACTATGAACCAGCTGTCTTTAGAAATAAGTATAGTGAAAACACCCCATCACCTCCTGCAAGGGAGCTGAATAGGAGGATGAACAAGTCCCGGAGTCAAAGAATGGAGACCTAGCATCAAGTTTTCCTTCCCTCTCTTCCTTGCCATGCAAATTTGGAAATGATTTGGTTTTACCCAGCTGATTTCTTTATCTGTGAAATGAGATAGCAGCACACACTATTATTATGAGATAGTATAGATAAGGTAAGAGTCTAGCTCTAGAACTGACATAGCTAAATTCTCTGTCAGCTTCCCTACTTAATGCTGGTATAATCTCAGGGAAGTCCTGAGGTGCCTACTTCTTATTGTAACAGAATTAAACCCCTTGACTACAGGTATGGGCACTAGACCTAAGCAGAACCAGTAGGATAACATCTTCCTATTCATGGCAATTGGTTCACTGATGGGCATGAGACCCAAGCCAGCCCAACAGGCAACACTGCAGATGGAGTAGCTGGTAGGGGATGGGCTCTTCGGTCATGCTGCCTTCTTTGGGAAATTGAGCACAACCACCTCCTGCCTATTGGGGATTAAGCAAAGTCCTATGACCTCTCTAAGTCTGTTTTCGTTCTTTGTTTAAAAAAAAAAGGGAGATGGGACAATCATATCTTATTCTTAGGACTTTTGTGTGATATAAAGTTTTTAGGACAGTGCCTGAAATGAACTATCATTAGTTCTATTATCATTCATGTCCTTCCCAAGCTGGTCATGTTGGAGATGGCCAGGAAAAGTCTCTTCATTCTCTCAGATTCCAGAACTATTAGAATGTGGCTCCAGAGAGGCCAGTGGCACCACACCAGCATCCAGCGAGACGTGGAAGTCCCAGAGATTCTCGGAGAGGGCTCTGGGAGTGTCTGTTCCTCCAATCCAGTCCCGTAGGTCCGCTTGCTTCACAGCTGTGAGCTTGTCTAGCATCTACCTATCACTCTTCTTTTCCCTCTTAATTTAATAAGAGTCGAATTTCTGTGACTTATATATAACTTAGTCTCTCTCAGTCTCTTTCTTCATCAATAACACATGATCAGTAATAGTGGATACCTCACTGGGCTATTGTAAAGATAAGATATAAAGTTCTTAGCACAATGTGTGGCACATAATAAGCTACTGATGACAATAATTATTAATTTTACTACTGCTTTGAGTTATTAAGAAAAACTGAATATATGTAAAAATATTTGGGAGATTATAGTCTGAAGTATATAAAGGCAAGATTACCTGACAAAGGTAAAAGGCATTTCTGATAATGTCATATAAGAAAGTTCACCATCAAATGGTCATTGCTCTTGGCAAAGCTTCTGTGAGTTCTGCCCTATACTGATTTGGTTAAAGTGGTGCTAGTGAAAACTTTCTCCAGTTATATGTTAAGAAGAGAAAAAAATAAGTTAATACACATGCACATCATAAGCTCATGACATTGGCACCCACATACAAAAGTCATAGAGGAGTAAAAATTCTGAATATACTACCTTCTGGGTGGGTGAGTTTTGACAGGTTACTTTATGATCTGAACCTTAGTTTTTCATCTAGGTCACATATTTATTCTCAGTTTTCCTGCCATGAGTAGGAAGAAAAAAATGAGATATAAGTATTGTTCTGAGAAACATTACCCTATTGAGAACCAACATCCCCACCACCATTTCCAGAAAATATCCAAGAAAAATCATTTAGAAGCACTGAGCAAGGTGTTAGTGGGAAAAACAAATCAATGGGTAGAGAAAGAATTTCACCAAATGGACAAAAAACAAGAATTCCACTTCAAGTTTTGAGTTGAAGTAGAATGAAAAGTGGGAATAATAGTCCTTTTTTTTTTCTTATTAAATCCAGAATTCCTCAACCTTTCCTTGATGGTATTGGCATTTAAATGGTTACTGTCTAAATGTACATTTCAGTGATTGTTAAAGGAAGAAGTTTTAAAATGGAATGTTGCCAACATTTTGTGAAGAAAACACTGTCTGGCAAAAAGCTAATGCCATCACTTTCGTCCTGAATTTCAAAAGGTTAGTGTGAACATGTATTTCAATTTTTTTTCCTCTCAGGTAATTTAATACATTCAACTGGCCTTTGCTAGCTCTGTATTTAAAACTATTTTAGTATTTGATTTAAGTATAATGCCAACAAGGTAAGTTGAAGTCAGGTCATCCTTGTTATTTTTAGAAGTTAGATTGGGAAAACCTATTTGATTTTATAAATTAAAAAAAGTATTCTGGATGACCAGAAAAACTGAAAATAAAAGTTTACATTGATCTTTATGTTCAGCAAAGTACTCAGAAAAGCAGTGTAATGATTGATGTTATTTTAAATACCTTAGGGTTTTTTTATTTCGTTTTGCTACAAATAGTTGAAAGTTTGTATCCTTCTTAATAATGATACAATATTAATTTTTATGTGTTACTTTATTTTTATGTCACCTGTTAATACTAATTTTTATTAGTAAATAATATACTTGCTTTGTTTATTCATTCTGCTCTCTTATGTGTGTGGTTGTTTTAAAATATTTGATTTTTTATTTCTATGACTATCACATTTTAAAATCCTCACAACAAAAAAATATTGTCTTCAAACTCTTTTTAATTTAGGGTAAAGCTGTGTAAATCTTGAGCAGAAAGTTAAGCCCTCTTACTGTAATTTTAATTTGCAATCACAGTATTAAGGGAGGAAATACCATATTTTAAACTTGGTGAAACAACAAACGTATTTAAAGAGAGGACTTGATAGAAATCATAACTTCAATCACAAAGAACAAAAGTTAGAGTAATTAGCACAATGAAGGCTGAGAGTACCTGTAGAAATATAATGACAAAATATCAGAATATCCTCTTCAATCTGTGTTCACTCATTTTCTAAATCACGTGTCTGGAATAAACTCAATTGTTTACATTTCAAATGTTTGGAGACATGAAACTGACAGAAATATTTTGCAGAAATAAAAACTTAAGAAACCTTCTCCCTGCAAGCCCCCACCATTGTTAATGGGCAGGGGTTAGGCGTTATAGTTAAAACTCTTTATAATAGTTAAAAACTGGTCAACTCACATCCAACTTGCTCTACTCTAGAACCACAGAAATCCCAAAAGTAAAAATTAGCAAGAATTGAAAAAGTTAAGTAAATATGAGCATAATGAAAAAAACACCACATTGCTATGTAACAAGGACGGTTTACTAGCGGGTAGAGTTCTGTTAAATGGAAGGTGCTCAGGTCCTGCAGAGCATGCTAATGGATTGGGTTGTGCCATGGGCAGGCTAGGAATAGCCACTGGAGATTTCCTGGTAGCTGTGCATAGTGAGAGAATTTTTATCCTCAGAAGGAAGCAGATGAGGAGGAATGATGAGAAGAATGGAGACAGACCAACCAGCCAGTTCTCATGAGTGCCAGTCAGTATGAATTATCGTGAGACAGATTTCCATCACATAATGGTCTGAAGAACATAAAGCCCAATAGTCCATTGGAATTTCTTTACTTCCTGTGATGTAAACAATTCTCCAACTCTCCAAGTAGTCTAATGGCCCACAAATACCCTGTGGGCGTGGGTGTGTGGGAATAAAATAAAAGGTCTGGTTTAAGTGAAAGACAACATTCTTGAGATGGCAAGGATGTGGTCATTAGAAAGCCTGCGTGCTTACCACACGGGCCTCTCCAAGGATTGCTTGGGAAACTCTAGCTGAACATGTAAGCTAGGAAGCTGCTTGCTCCCCGGACATGCCTTCCAATGAGACCACAGGCCCAGCAGACTACAGATTCATCAGAGAGCTAGAGTCAGAAACACCCAGCCAAGCTATGTCCACAGAAATTGCAAGATAAAAAAATGTTTGTTGTTTTAAGTCTCTGTTTTAGAGCAATTTATTGCACAATGCACACATTAGCATACATATAGGTAACCCATACTCTAAGAGTAAAAGAGAGATTTGGCATGTCAGGCACTACTCAGAAACCCTCCAATCACCTACATGCTGAAAGTACTAAATCCTACATAGACAATATTTCATATCACTGGTCTTAAGCCTATCTCTTTCAAGTTTCCACGATGACCTTATTCACACAATTGATTAACTTCAACAACTTAGAAGTTGCTACCTTCCAAAATTATTTGAAACAATGAGAAGGGTGATCCCAGGACAAAAAAGAGCAGGAGCAGAACATCAAGTAACTTGTTAAAATTATGCAATTACTAAGTGATGGGGCTAAGACCGGAGAGCAGGTTGGCAAGCTCAACATGCTTCATCACCATGTTATATAATTTTCTTTTTAGAAAGTATCTGCATCCCTTCCCAGCATGACCATGAAATGTGAAGTTTGTAGTTAGAAAGAGGAGGCATGTGGCATTAGCTGCTCTGCACTTCTTAGAGAAGAAGAAGCAAACAGATGGAGAGAGATAGTCCCGTGCATCTCAGAAACAGAGTGGTCACTTGCAAGGGTAGATGTCCTACCCAGGCATCAGTGAGGGTTTCTTTCTCCAATGTCCGCATGATCAGTTATATTTTCCTCAAGGAGAGAAAAGGAAATAGATGCTCCTGTTTAACCTTTTTTCCTTGGTTTTACATTTAGGAATATTTTCGGTTTTGCTACTTCTTACTACTTACTAAGAATAGATCTTTAATTAAATTCTTAAGGGATGTTGGTGTCCTTGGTTTTGTGTGAATGATCACCTATTCCAAATGCATAAGAAATTTTTTCTGCTATTATTTAAAAGAAAAATAGTTCACATTAGAGAAGAGAGGAGCAGAGGGACTCGTGATCATGATAATTAGTACAAACAAGTATATGACACACACACACACAAATAAAACACACAAAAAGAACTTGAAGTAACAGTATTTCTCACTCTATCCAAGAAACATAATACTTCAAAGGCTCATAGTTAGTAAGAAACCTGACTTGTTGACAGCTGGAAATATTCGTGAATGTCATTTCTATATTCTTCCTACTGCTTAGATAATGTGTTGGGTTTTTTTACACTTAAATGTCAACAAGTTTGATTCAGTATAAATAGGTTACCACATTAGTCAGTGACAGCAAAATCTCAAAATGTTAGAAGAGACAAAATTGGGAAGTTTTTCAGGTTGTTGTTTTTTTGGTCAAAAGTTCATTTATTCATTATTCATTGCTGATAACTCATAACCAATATATTATAAATGTTGGAAGGATTAACAAGATGTCTCATAATTATTTTTACCCCAGTGATAAATGATTTACTAATAATATGAAGCCTCCCATTTAACACAGCTTTTGGACTCCTTGAGCTAAGATTGTCTTATAAATGAGACCAGTGTATAATGAGGTCTTTCTGTTTGTCAGTAACAAAATCCTATTGGAAAAAGCAAAGCCATGAACATATCTCAGGCTGAACTCTGACTTTTAAAGAGCCACATTATAAGGAGATGCCACTATAGACAGTAGCATTTTCTGTATAATTGTTAGCCCTGTCACCAAAAAGAGCAATAGCACTGTGATGTTTGACTGTAGATGGAATGGTAGTTGTGAAAACATTTTAGTTCCACCATATTTTTAAGATAAATTTCAATAAGAATTGGAATAATATCTCCGGTATTAACAGAGAAGCTGGAAGCAGAATCAAGGTCTACTGTGAACTATTGCCGTTCTTTGGCCCTTGGAGAACATTTCTTTCCTTGCCACAGCACTAGAAATGTAAATAGAAGAAAAGTTATGGATTGTACATAGATATGAGAAAGAGATAGAGGAGCCAAAGTATTGATGCAGGTCAAGGTCATTAAGCTTGCACAGAAGTCTTAAGAGGAGAGCCTGCTCACAAAATTATGTACTAAACCTTTCTTTCTTTGTTCATCTTGTCATATTTACTATTCTCCAAGTGTTGACTTCATATATGCTCCAATGGATTATCCATGGTTTCATCACATTATGTTCTTGTCTTCAAGGTTTATTAATGTTTTCCAACTCATTATGTTATCTTCCTAATGTGTCTGAAAGAAGCATTTTAGCACATCATATCATTTTTTAACATAGAATATCAATGCGACCAGACGACCTGGCGGTAGTTACGACATACACTGACCACCAGGGGGCAGATGCTCAATGACCGACAGGTGCCATATGCCGGGCTCATGGCTGGCAAGCACAACTTTAGCAGTGCAAGCCTCTCCCACCTCCATGGCAGTGCTACCAAGCCAACTGCCACTTCACACACTACTACATCCCCTGATGGATCCCGGATTGTGAGAGGGCACAGGCCAGGCTGAGGGACCCCACCGGTGCATGAATCCATGCAGCAGGCCTCTAGTCTATAATAATAAAAGTGTAATATGTTAATAAGACCAGGCAGCCAAATGACCTTCCGGATATCATTCTGGATGTCCTTCCGGCCAAAGCCGCAGTGGTGGGGGCTGAGGCAGAGGCGGTTAGGGACAACCAGATAGGCAAGCGAGCAGTTAGGGCCATCAGGAAGGCAGGCAGAGCAGTTAGGGGCAATCCAGCAGGCAGGCAAGCAGTTAGGGGTGATCAGGCAGGCAGGCAGGCAGAGAGTGGTTAGGGGTGATCAGGCAGTCAGGTGAATGGTTAGGGGCGATGAGGCAGGCAGGCAGAGTGGTTAGGGGCAATCAGGCAGGCAGGCAGGCCAGCGGTTAGGAGCCATTGGTCCCAGATTGCGAGATGGTGCAGGCTGGGGGACCCCCTACCATGCATGAATTTCATGGACTGGGTCTCTAGTTGTAATATAAAATGTAAAAATGTGAGGATTTGATATATGAATATATTGTGAAAGAATGCCAATATCAAGTTAATTAAAACATCTATCAACCACATATTTTTATTTTTTAGTTTTTGGTGAGAACACTTAAATTCTCTTTTATGTTACAGTTGACTGCAGGGCTATCCCCTCAAACACACTTTACTGCACATATTTTGTAGAAAGAAATGTCAGAGTTCTTCCAGTTTTTGATGTTGCCTTCTAACCCATAATTCCCTAACTTTATCAGTACCTCTATCCTATTCAATACAACAAGAATAGTGAGAATTAGTATTTATCTTCATAGAACCACACAGTAACATATATTAAATTTGCTGCTTTCCCATCTTCTATCTTAAAATATCTCCAGACAATAAAAAGCATTTAAACCAAAGATAATTAAGAAAGGATTGCATGATTGCATGTCTTATTAAAATATAACTTATTTTAATATATATTATAATTTGATTTTAGCATTATGATTGTTTTGGTAAACAGCACAAGAGAGACAGATCCTTGGCTGCTAGTGCTGAGATGACCAATGAACCCTGTAGCTGATCTACCTTTGGACATACTGTTATGTGATATAATAAATGTCCTCATTGCTTAGGCCACTTTCAGTTGCATTTCCTTTTACTTTAAGCTGAAAACATTTTAGAAAATGCAGAGATATTATCTCATTAATGCCTTTATTTTAGTGCTTGAATAAAATGAATAAACAGTGAAAACAAAGGTGGGGAGCTTAGGAAGACATTAGCAATCTTTGTGAAAATGACTACTTACGGGAATTTGGTGTCCTGCTAATTGTAATAATCCCCAGCTTAACAATTTGGCCTAGGATTAGTCTTATTATAAATTTCTGATTCTGCAGTGAATTATTAGCTGCTAATGGATTGCAAACATCTGTTCCTCCAACACGGTGATATTTTAACCTTTTTTTTTACTGCTTACAGATAGGGTTGCTGTCACCGTCACTGTCCTCAAAGTCATATTCTAGAAAATTGGTCAATAGCTAACATTTTTTTCACTATTAATAAGCTGGAAATTTAAGGTATTCACTGATTTTCCTCAAGATATTCCAGGTAATAGGTAAATCCAGAACTAAAATACATCTGATTTTCAAATACTAGATCCTTAATTATACCTAATACTATAAATATTTCACTGAACATATATAACCTTCTTAAAGAGAACATTTTTTTTCTTTTACTCCAAACAAGCTATTGTAGTTTCCTAGAACTGCAATGGAATTAACAATATAAAAAATTATAAATTGCATACAACTGTCTGAATATTTCTGTACATGCATGCACAAGTACACACACATATGTATATGAAAACAAATTTATCTGGAAAAAACATAAATACATCATAAATATATTTAAAAATACACCATATTAGGGATTTTTTAGATGTATATCTGAAATTATTTAGTTAAAAAATAAATATACACTTAGAACTGATCTTATCCCCAGTTAATAAAAGTCAGTGAGTTTACTTACATGACATAAAGATAGCCAAACAAAATGATTTTAGGTTAAAAATAACCAGATAGGAAAAGCCCATTTTTGACATTCAGCGACCTGACCTGTCCAACTATAAAGTTAACATTTTTTTTTTCATTTGGTTGAGCTTCCCTTTGTATGTCATAGAGAGTCACAGTCCTTTTTTTCCCCACTATAAGAGTGATTTCTCGGACCATTGTCCTGGCTTCTCTTTTCCCAACCTCCCTTCCCTCCCCAGAATTATGTTGCTATCTACATTAGATCTCATAACAACAACAACAACAACAAAGAAGCTAAAGCATTCTTTAGGCAAATGAGACTATTCAAGAGAGTCAATAATACCAGTGGCATGTCTATCACTCCATCATTTGTTGATATGTGTTGTGCTCAAATGTTCAAATTTACCAAGTCTATGTTCCAAATGCTGATTGGAAAAATCATCTAATATGCATTACATGCAGTAAAGTTGCACTTGAATTTCAGCACAGGTTTTAAATTGTAGTCCCTGCTCATAATCTAAATAAACATAGTATTTTTCAGCTTAAATTTATTTCAGGCATGCTCTCTCCAAAAGATTTAAAAATTAAAATCTTCCCATGGAAGAATGAGAATGTTTATCTATTTAAGATACTTAGAAATATAAGGAGTAATCATCTTTTCTGTGCAATACAGTTTTTGACTAACAGAGATCATTTTGAACTATATTTAACAAGTAGCTTGTTTCAGCTTCCATATTAGCTTGATTTACCATCTGCAGAATTACCAATAACATGATGCATTTATTACCCGTAAAAGCTATTAGCAGGTCATTTTTTTCAGTTCATCATATGTGTCTTGAGACACAATCTGGCGTCTAACAGATTTTCATACATTGATGTCGCAGGGAATCAGACTGTTCTTTAATTGATTGTTTCTTGCTAGACTCCTTTTGATTAAAACAGGTTACGTTATTTGCTTTTAGTTCCACATTTCTCCACTTCAAAGTCTGGCTGCAGAAAGCAGAAATTATTCTCATTTCTCTAGATTCCTTTAATTCAAAGTGAATGTATATATTTAAAAGTCGGCCATAATCAAGGCCTTTAAAAATGGTTTCAGTTTTTCCAATCTGTGACTCCCTCCACTGGAATACAATCGTTACCAGGACTTTAAAAAACGGGGTTATCTTTTCCTGCCAAGTCATCGAATTGTGAACCTCAGAACCTCAAGTGACTGCAGATCACAGGGACCAAAGGGAACAGGAAGGGCTCCCTCAAAGCACTCTTTCCCTCACAATTTGCACAGACCCAGACAGGCAAAGCTGAATCGTGGTGATAGTGGTGTCTCCTTCTCCAGAGGGAAAAGAAGAAAGGGTCTTTTGCTAAACTGATTTCCGAAGGCCTAACTCATATTGTTCATGTAAGCAGAGATTGGTAGTTCCTACTCTCTACCCTTTACCACCCCCCACTCTCCTCCAAACAAAAAAGGAAAAAAGAAAAAAAAAGAAAGACAGAAAAGGAAAAGGAATGAAAAAGAAAAGAAGAAAACTCCACAAGCTATGTGAACTCAGGGGAGTAAGGTCGATGCTTCTATCCTCGGCCTCCTACCCACATTCCCCACACGGTTAACACCATAAAGATGAGAGAGCTGCAATCAGATCAGCGCTCATGGACAGGAAGAGAAACAGCTCACAGGCTCCAAACAAGAGCCTAATTCACTATTCAAAAGGTTTTTGTTTGCCTAATGTCAGAAACAAACATAAAACTTTCTATCATGACATCCATGACACTAGGAGAGAGCAGTCACCCTTCCTTTGGGCTTCTGTCTGCAGCAGACAAAAGCCATCAATAGCGCCTTTGTTTTCTACCTCAGCCCTCTGTCTTCATTGATGAGTCAGCCAATCATCCCCCATTGTCAACTGCGCTTTCCAGGTGAAATTCCCAAGTTCCCAGTCACACACCCCTCGGTTCCAGGATGCACTAGTTCACATAATAATATCCTGGCCAATAGAATTCTGAGCAGATCAACAATTTTCTCAGGAAGCAGAAATGACTTTAAATTTTATTTGAAATCTTTCTATTGTTTGCACAATAATTTGTGAAATACTCGATGTTTAAAAATTACTTTGGGCAACGAGAAATATATAAATATACCATAACTTACTTTGCCATTTTAGCCACAATTAACTTCCTAACATTTATACAAAGTGCAGATGCCTGGGGATTCTAAAAGATTTTTAATGATTTAAACTTGAAAGCCACTATTCAGAACCAGTGAAGCAGAGAAGGAAATTATGTAAGTTATATCTTTAGAAATTAGTTTTACTGTTGAATTTATTTAAAATCAAGTTGTGCCGATCATTTAAAATCTTGCACTAAATTTAATAGAAAACCTCTTGGTGGAGGTTTAGTTGAAATTGAAAAGCTTAAATGGCTTAAAAATAGCTATGAAACATAATGTAGACACATGAGGCAGTTATTATGTTTAAATGATGGGAGTTTAATGGTCTTCTCATACATTAACCCCACACTCTGATGGTGAGAAATGCCTGCATCTTATTATAGAAATGGATAAACATAAACATTTAGGTTTAGTAAACCTGATGACTTATTTAGCATCTCCTTACCTATTTGTTATATATATATTTTTTAAAATCAATGTGTTTAATTTTTATGGCTCACAGTTCATTAGCTACAATGGAGCCTTCAGATATATAATAAATAGTATGCACTAAAGACAACTTTCTGAAGGAGAGCCTGTGTGCTCTCATGGTATTTCCCAGTCTGTATCACTGTGAAGTTACAAAACAGCAGCAACAACAATACCATCTTATTGGATGAAATACTTTTAGATATTAATTCTAGGAAATACCATTTGTTAGCCAACTCTTGAGTAATAAGTATATTATATTCATGAAAACATTCTGTCAAAGGCAGTGCAAATTGCTAAAGTGTATAATTATTTTATTTAGAAAGTGAAAGAAGTCACTTTTTTTTTCAATGAGTCCATTATGGGAGTTGTATTACAGGCTCATTTGCTTCTAGAAAGTGTTGTATGAAACAGTTCATATTTATTACAAACTGGGCAACTAACTGAATGTGTTTAAAAAGAAATGTTTTTTTGTTTTTTTTTTTTGTTTTTTTTAATGATAAGCTTCCCTAAATAAAAATCTGAACTTTTGCTAGATTTCCTTTGAGAGAGAGAAGGAAAAAAGGAAAACCACATTCTTTGGAGTACTCTTCAGTGTTATCTGGTCCTATCCAAAATGCAAAGTTTTAAGACTTATTATGAGCATAACCAATGGACACAGATGGTGGCAGGGTGGGTGAGGGCATGGGCTAGGGGATGGGCGAGGCCAGGGAGTGCTCAATGGGGGAAAAGGAGACTTATGTAATACTTTAAACAATAAAGAATTTAAATTTTTTTAAAAAACTAAATCAAATCAAATCACAATAAAGAATAAGGCGCCCTGACCGGTTTGGCTCAGTGGATAGAGCATTGGCCTGCAGACTCAGGGGTCCTGGGTTCGATTCCAGTCAAGGGCACGTACCTTGGTTGCGGGCACATCCCCAGTGGGGGGCGTGAAGGAGGCAGCTGATCGATGTTTCTCTCTCATCAATGTTTCTAACTCTCTATCCCTCTCCCCTCCTCTCTGTAAAAAATCAATAAAATATATATTTTTTTTAAAAAAAGAATAAGGCTGAGGCCAAAAAAAAAAAAATCTATAAATTCCTTCACTAGCTCTGTATCAGTTACTTATGTTGATAAACAGGATTGGCTAAATATATTAAAATAGAAGTTGTATCTCTCTGACATGTGAAGTAATAGATTTTATTGATACTATTATTATTATTATTATTAACATCCAAAACGGACTTTCTATGCATGTCCATGCAGATATCATATTAAAAATAATATAAATTTTCTTTCACCCTATGTCTTCCTTAGTAGTGAAAAATAAGATCAAATAACTTGTGTTAAATCCTGATTTTACTTTAGACAGATCTCCATCTCCAGCTTTGATGGAACGTTCTATCATAAATGGATTCAAAGGATTTTAACAGTATTATATATGAAAAAATAGGCTTGAGGATGCAGTTGCTTCTATTTGTTCATTCAAAAAGGAAAACAAAAGACAAACCTCTTTCTTGTCACACTAGTTTGCGTTATGCTCCTAGCAGAAACCAAAGCCTATTCCATTTTGTGAATATAGGTCATTGGCTAGTGGATGGGTGAGGCTTCACATTATTTCTCACATTTGTTCTTTGGAACTGATGCTCTTTTAGAAAAAAACTGAAGCAGACATCCCTCTTTCTCCTAACCACCTACTTGCATACCTTTTTCTTTGACTGTATTCCATGCTATGAAACAAATCTCTTCATGCCAACCATCAGGATAGCATGTAGAGGTCAGGCCAACTGGTGCCTCAATGGCCATCAAATGATGTGATGGTTAAAACAAAACAAAACACTGAGCAGGGATAAGAGGACACAGGGACTGGTTTCCACCAGGAACTTTCTAAGTAAATGTAAGCCCAGGGGTTCACTTAATAATCATCACATTTTTTACTGAACGCTTGAATACAAACGCACACTCTTCTACTCTCTTCGATTACTTACTACAATCTTATCATTATGCCCATCTTACAAATGATTAAATAAGGCCCTCAGAATTTAAGAGGGAAAGAGCTGAGATCTGAATAGGGCTACAGAGCCTTACCTTAAACCAGTGGTTCTCAGCCTTGGCTGCACATTAGAATCACTTGGGAATCTTTTTAAAATCCTGATTTCTGGGCCTCATCCTCCAGAAATTCTGTTTCTTTGTTATGGGGTGGGGCCACAACATTAGTAACAAAGAAACAGAATTTCCGGAGGATGAGGCCCAGAAATCAGGATTTTAAAAAGATTCCCAGGTGATTCTAATGTGCGGCCAAGGTTGAGAACCACTGCATTAAACCATTATGCCCCTTGCCACATCCCTCAACTGAGTAATGATAAAGTTAGGCAAACTCTTGTAGTTGCCTCTTTTTCTTACATCTGTGACTAATTCAGTCTCTTGCTACTCTGAATTAACTTTCACCTGCTTATCTAGTCACATTACTTCTTATTTATTCACTTTAATAAGCAACCCACACTAGGTCAAGAAATGAGATAGCTCTCTCCTTTTCTCTCTTTTCCTCTCTCTCTCTCTCTCTCTCTCTCTCTCTCTCTCTCTCTCTCTCTGTTTTTGTCTGTCTCTATGGATATACAACAAAACTAGTGTGAATAATAAGAATCAACTGTACGTTTTTGTATATATATATATATATATATATATATATATATATATATATATATACTAGGTCAAGAAATGAGATAGCTCTCTCCTTTTCTCTCTTTTCCTCTCTCTCTCTCTCTCTCTCTCTCTCTCTCTCTCTCTCTCTCTCTGTTTTTGTCTGTCTCTATGGATATACAACAAAACTAGTGTGAATAATAAGAATCAACTGTACGTTTTTGTATATATATATATATATATATATATTAGGGGCCCGGTGCACGAAATTCGTGCACTGGGTGTGTGTGGGGAGGGGAGTGTCCCTCAGCCCATCCTGCCCCCTCTCACATACTGGGAGCCATCAGGCGTTGACCCCATCACCCTCCGATCGCCTGATCGGCCCCTTGCCCAGGTCTGACGCCTCCGCCAGAGGCATAGACCCCCATCACCCTCCGATCGCCTGATCGGCCCCTTGCCCAGGCCTGACGCCTCCGCCAGAGGCATAGACCCCCATCACCCTCCGATCGCCTGATCGGCCCCTTGCCCAGGCCTGACGCCTCTGCCAGAGGTGTCAGGCTTAGACAGGGGACCCCCATCTCCCCCTGATCACTGGCTCTGGCCCCCGCCCAGGCCTGAGGCCTCTGGCCCAGGAATCATGCCTGGGCAGGGGACTCCCATCTCCCTCTGATCACTTGCTCCACCCCCCGCCCAAGCCTGACGCCTCTGACCCAGGTTTCAGGCCTGGGCAAGGGGACCATCATATCCCCCCACCTCCGGCTCTGCCCCCCGCCCAGGCCTGATGCCTCGGCCAGAGGAGTTGACCCTCATCACCCTCCGATCACCAATCACCGGATCGGCCCCTTGACCAGGCCTGAGGCCTCTGGCAGAGGCATCAGGCCTGGGCAGGGGACCCCCAGCTTCCCGCGGTTGCAGGCTCCGCCCCTGTCCAGGCCTAACGGCTCTGGCCTAGGCGTCCGGCCCGGGCAGCGGGGACCCGCAGCTGCAGCGGCCCCGCGATTGTGGGCTCCGCTTTAGGCCCAGGCAAGGGACCCCTAGCTCCCGGGACTGCCAGCTTCGACCGTGCCCAGCTCCCATCACTGGCTCCACCCCTACTTCCTGCTATCACTGGCCAGGGCGGAAAAGGCGCCTGATTCTCCAATCATGGCTGGGGGGCAGGGCAAAGGCGGCCCCAGGGCCACCTTTGCCCTGCCCCCCAGCTCTTAGCTCCCCCCTGGGTTTCCGATCACTGTCAGTGGCAGGGGGCTTCTTCCTGCTTTCCCTTTCACCTCCCTGCATTGTGCCTACATATGCAAATTAACCACCATATTGTTGGCAGTTAACTGCCAATCTTAGTTGGCAGTTAACTGCCAATCATAGTTGGCAGTTAACTGCCAATCATAGTTGGCAGTTAACTGCCAATCATAGTTGGCAGTTAATTTGCATATAGCCCTGATTAGCCAATGAAAAGGGTATCATCGTACGCCAATTACCATTTTTCTCTTTTATTAGATAGGATATATACACACACACACACACACACACATTCACAGTTGATTCTTATTATTGACTGAAGTTATATTTATACTAGAGGCCCGGTGCACAAAAATTTGTGCACTTGGGGGGGAGGGGGGTCCCTCAGCCCGGCCTGTGCCCTTTCGCAGTCTGGGACCCCTCGGGAGATAACGACCTGCTGGCTTAGGCCTGCTCCCGGGTGGCAGAGGGCAGGCCCAATCCCTAGGTGCAGCCCCTGGTCGGACTCAGAGCAGGGCTGATTGGGGAGTTGGGGCGCCGCCCCCTGTCATGCACAGAGCAGGGAGATTGGGAGGTTGTGATGCCACCCTCAGTCATGATCAGGGTAGGGCCGATTGGGGGGTTGGGGCACTGTCCCCTGTCACACTCAAGGCAGGGTGGATGGGGAGGTTGCGGTGCCACCCTTGGTCACGCACAGAGCAGGGCTAATCAGGGGGTTGGGGCACTGCCCCCTGTCACTCACAGAGCAGGGCCAATCAGGGGGTAGGGGCGCTGCCCCCGTCACACACAGAGCAGGGCCAATCAGGGGGTTGGGGCGCTGCACCCGTCACACACAGAGAAGGGCCCATCAGGGGGTTGGGGCACCACCCTCTATCACCCACAGAGCAGGGCCTATCAGGGGGTTGGGGCGCCGCCACTGTCACACTCAGGGCAGGGCCTATGGGGAGGTTATGGCTCTACCCTGTCACACACAGAGCAGGGCCGATCAGGGGATTGGGGCGCCGCACCCTGTCACACATAGAGCCGCAGGGCGATCAGGGGGTTGGGGAGCTCCCCCCTATCAGGCACAGAGCAGGGCTGATCAGTGGGCTGGGGCGCCTTCCCCTGTCACGAACAGAGCAGGGCAGATAGGGAGGTTGTGGCCCCACCCCTTGTTACACACAGAGCCGCAGGGCGATCAGGGGGTTTGGGCGCTGCCCCCTGTCACGCTGATCCCGGTGCTGGGAGGCCTCATGGCTCCACTGATCCCAGTGCTGGGAGGCATATTACCCTTTTACTATATAGGATAGAGGCCTGGTGCACGGTTGGGTGCCGGCTGGTTTGCCCTGAAGGGTGTCCTGGATCAGGGTGGGGGTCCCCACTGGGGTGCCTGGCCAGCCTGGGTGAGGGGATGATGGCTGTTTGCAGCTGGTCACACACCCTTCAGGGTGGGGGTCCCCACTGGGTTGCCTAGCCAGTCTGGGTGAGGGGCTGAGGGCTGTTTTCAGGCTGTGGGTGACTGAAGCTCCCAACCGCTCCTTTTTTTCTTTTTTCTTTTTTTATTCTGGGCCAGCTTTAGCTTGAGGCTTGGCTTCAGCTCTTACGCGGCTGAAAGTAGGTTTCTGGCCTTTGCATACAATGTTGCGAATCTGCTGGCTGAAGTCCGGCGGTATTTGTTACAGAGTTTCTTAAACTGCCCGCTCAGAGGCCTGCAGCCACAGGCGGGGAACGTTGTTTTCCTCCGTCACTGAGGCAAGCAAGCCTCATGTTAGTTTCAAGCTGCCGGGCTGCCGGCCGCCATCTTGGCTGACAGTTAATTTGCATAGCTCGCTGATTAGCCGATGAAAAGGGTAGCGGTCGTACGCCAATTACCATGTTTCTCTTTTATTAGTGTAGATATCCACTGCAAAACTGAATTAGCAAATGACTGAATCATTACTCCTTAGCAAAATACAAGGCTAGGTTCCTACGAGCCTCTGGTCACATTTTTGTCAACAGGGCAATACTTAGCCTTGTTTTATGTGTGTTTCTCTTTAAAGACATTTTATTTAATATAGATTGTTGATGTATTTATATTGAAGTCATAGTCAACAAACAGCATTATAATTCATGATTAAACGAATACACATATTTTTCTAAATACACATATTTTCTCTGTAAGGCACATCACAGCATTCTGGCTCTTGGGAACACTAGACAGAACTCCAGCACAATGCTTGTGGACCATTATAAATAGTTAATCCTATATAATAAAAGGCTAATATGAAAATCGACTGAAGGGCAGGATGACCAGTCACTAGGATGCACACTGACCACCAGGGGCCAGACGCTCAACGCAATAGCTGCCCCCTGGTGGTCAGTGCACTCCCACAAGGGGAGCCCTGCTCAGCCAGAAGCTCGGCTCAGGGCTGGCGAGTGCAGCAGCAGTGGCAGAAGCCTCTCCCACCTCCACAGCAACGCTAAGGATGTCCGACTGCTGGCTTAGGCCCAACATCCCCTGAGGGCTCCAGGACTTGGAGAGGGCACAGACCTGGCTGAGGGACCCCCTCTCCCCAGTGCATGAATTTTGTGCATCAGGCCTCTAGTTATCAATAAAAAGCATAAAGATGCAAAATCAAAACACTAAATATGCCTCAAACGGATACTTGTTTACAGTATGAGAACTGAACGGGGAAGCACAGCACAGCCTTGTTTGGCCTCATCTTGGAACGTGAGTGCCCATCACCTCAAAGTTTTCACAACTATGCACATGTGCATGTCCAGAAAGTGTCTAGAGTATTGATGCTGGGATTACAGATACATTTTAGAGAGTAAGCACATTTATAAATACAGAACCCACGATCAATGAGGGTGATTGTGTGTTTGTATATCCTTTTGTCTGATCTCTGTTTTTTTCTGCCTTTCTCCTTTCCCATTGTGCCCTCTTTTATCTTCTCTAGATAAAAATAAGTAATCAAAAATTAAAACTTCTCCTTTTTTTACCTTGTTTCTGCAATCTTTATTTTCTTCAGTTTTTCAGAAATGTCAGGGCTATCTACACACACACAAACACACACAATCTTTGATTTCAAATAAATTCAGCATACATCTATGTTGCCAACAATGTGGTGGCTGATTATAAAGTATAATTGTTTTATATAACATGATGTCCGCTTGACAAATGGTCTTTAAACTGTACATAATATCTCAACAGAGAATCAAAGGCACGTCTAGCAATTCTTACTTTTTCTTTTCTTTTCCTGACCTCTATATCACCTCATACTATACAGGGCAAGAATGTCTGTATTTCTGATTTCTTTTAAAGCTTCAAATTACTTGAATTTAATTTAGCAATCTGTTCTTCATTGGAGACTAGTTGAATTTACAAAAGCAATTACACCAGTTTCCTGTGACTTTGAAGGATTTATATAGTTGTGTTAATTAAGTAGAAGAAGAGAAAGTGTGGATTGCTGGTGATTTTCCAGTGGGGAAACAAAACAATTGTCGTCATCTGTGCCGCATTAATTGCTACACAGGGTAGGAGATCAATATTTTTAACATTTTAAGTGGTTTTGCATAAATGTTAGCAATAAGCAAGCCATTTCATGTCTTATTGGTTTGCATTTTTAATAATATTGGAATGTTAGCCTTCCCATAAAGGGAAGATTGCAACAAAACTGAAATAGTGTTGCAACCTTGCTAGTTATGTGCAAACTGACCTCGTGTACCCCCTTTGGGGAACACTCAAAGACAACGGTACTGTTGAAAACATAAAAAGAGGAAGAGGTAATTTATTTTTAATTTTTCTTACATTTGTAAATTTAGTGCCATGTGAAGCTAACAGCACTGGCCAAGGACTCCAAGGAATAAATTCCATGAACACTATATCTTTTCTTTTATTATGTTACATTAGGTCTTCTTTTAAGAACTGATCATTAACTTAGTAACATTGCACCAAAATATTGATTGGTATATTTACTTGTACAAAGAGAAAACTCAACCAGATTCTCTGCTATTATTTAAAACGGAGAATCTGAAAATGTAATGATCATGATTCATGTGTTCAACAATGATTACTGGGCTCCTGGGTTGTACCAGGCCCTGTTCTAGAAGTGAGAATGTAAAGTGAGCATGAAAGTTACATTCCGTGGGCATAGGGGTGGTTGTGGCAGGACTAATCATAAAAAAAATAGCACACTATTTTCAGGTAATGCTAAGAAACAAAATAAAACTGCTGGTACTTTAGAGAGGGTTTAAACAGCCAGGTCCAGGAAGGCCTCCCTGAGAAGGTGGCATTTCTGCTGCTAGCTGAATGAGGAGAAGCAAGCTATTAAAGACATGGGGGAGCTCGGGCCAGTGTGGCTCAGTTGGGTGGAGCGCCATCCTGCACACTGAAAGGTCCCGGGTTCGATTTCCGCTCAGGGCAGATACCCAGGTTGCAGGTTCAGTCTCTCTCTCTCTCTCTCTCTCACATCAATGGAAGCATGTCCTTGGGTAAAGATTTACAAGAGAAAAGGTATGGGGGGAGGTTTCCATGCAATGAGGACAGCCAATAAGGTGCCAGTCCTGCTGAGTGGGTAAGGGAGTGAGGTGAGATAAGACTAGAAAGGCCAGAGCCAGACCACAGAGGGCTTTGTATGCCATGGAAAGGACTCTGGGTGCATTCTAAGTGCAATGGGAAGCCATCACAGGCTGTAAGCAGAGGAAGTGCCTACACTTCTATTACTTATAAAATGAAATCTGGCTGTGACGAGAATGAACAGGAGGAAGGCCTGGTGGGAGAAGAGTGGACAAAGGAGTTAGTAAAATCTTATTCATCATTTTAAGACCAGGTCAAACAGAAGCATCATGGACCCGGGAGAGACAGGGCAGCCAATGCGGGCACCACAATATTTCTGACATAAAGCTGCTCATTGACTGTAGTTGGACTACGTTATTTTAACATTCAGTTCTTATCAAGGTTTTAAGGAGGAAAGTGGAGCTTTTCAATGTTAATTAGTGCTACATGTATGGAAATGAACAACAGACTTACCAAGTAGGTCACTTTTTTCCTGCCTCAGAGGGAAAATGAGCTTATCCAGAGTTTCTGGGGGATTCTAGTGCTGATGTTGTGAAGTTCCCTTGTTTGTCAGTGCCTCATCTGAGAGGGATCAAATACAGAAACCTTTCCATTTTGCATTTAGGGAATACACAACACTAGAAGCAGAAGCAGATTAAGTAGGGCATTTAAAGAATAATTACTTCTGTTTTTGAGGGATATAAAGTATTTTTATGTTCATGATACTGTTATACACTAATTAACACAGTCCTTGTAACCAGTGACAACTCCAGCATTTTTGTGCAGAAGGGCTGTTGAAGCTGCATTTAAATAGCAAGCACGGTACCTTTTAGTAGGCTAATTGAGAGTTAGCTGGTAAGTGCGGTGGGTGGGTATTTAATCAGGGTTCTCCAGAGCAACAGATTCACTAGGAGCTTATATTTGTATGTATACACACATGTTGTAGTGTGTGTGTGTGTGTGTGTGTGTGTGTGTGTAGAGATTTATTATAAGGAATCGGCTTATGTGTTTATAGAGACTTAGAAGTACCAGATCTGTAGTAAGCAGGCAGGAGACCCAAGAGAGCCAATGGTATAGTTTGAGTCCAACTCCAAAGACTTGAGAAGCAGGAACATGGTGTAAGTTTCAGTCTGAATCTGAGATCTGAGTCTGAGTCTGAGTCTGAGTCTGAGTCTGAAGGCAGGAGAAACCAATGTTCCAACTTAAAGACAGTCAGGCAGACAGAGTGAATATCCCTCCTCAGCCTTTTTGTTCTATTCAGACTTTCAGTGGATTGGGTGAGCTGACATGTGTTGGGGAACACAATATGTTTTACTAAGGCTACTAATTCAAATGCTGATCCCAGCCAGAACCATCCTTGCAAACATACCAGAATAATGTTTAACCAAGTATCTGGGCACCCCCTGGCCCAGTCACGTTGACATCAAATTAACCATCATGGTGGGATCTGATGAAAATAATCCCCCCTTGGTGTTCTCATGACTGACAAGTGAAGTCATCTAATCACTCAAAATCACAGTCTTCTCATCTTTAAAATGGAAATAATACAGGGAACTCTGTAAGTGGTATCCAGAAAAATAAATCATGTAAACTTCAGGGTTATATTATTATAAGGTTTATGATGTTATCTGAACCCAAGCAGATAACTGACTTGGAATTCCTGGGTCTGCGAACCAATTGCGAATATTTGGAAGAATAGATAGGATGATGCATATAAAGCACTTAATAGTGTCACCTGGCTCAGAAAAAACTTATAAACACAAATTATTTTTCCGTATTTCTCTTTTTCCCTCCTCTTCCTTCTCTTCGTCCTTTTTCTTAGTCTTCTTATGATTCATACTCTTCTACAACAATTTCAACAAACATCTAACACTCTTGGACATTCAATCTTCCTAAAAACACTTTGTTTGCCATAATACCACATTCTGACAATCTTCTTTTAAATGTCTGACATTTTTTCTCTCTGACTCTTTAGAGGACTTTTACTCGACACTCTTCAATTGATAAAATGTCTCAGCATCTAATTCTTGGCCCACTGTAACCTTCCTCTGTACAGTCACCCTAGGTGAGCTCTCCATATTCCTACTTTCAACTACCATCTAAGTACTGAAGTTCCCAACCAGTGTTCTCAGCCAAGATTCACTCAACAAATCAAAAAGTGAACGTATTATTGCCCATTCAAACCTTAATTCTTGTATCTATCCCTGTGCCTCCTCACAAATTATTCACCAAGTCTGTTTGTTGTATCTGTCTTTGCCAACTTTTCTACAATTGCTTTGGCTGCCCAAATTCATGCTCTTTTCTGCTCTTTACATTAGAGCATCCCAGCTACACATAAACTAAAACACACTTCTCTTCTGCTTGACATCCTTCAATGGCAGCATCAAAGCTCTTCCACCTGACCTGCAGGTCCCCCTTTAATGTGGTTACTGCCCATGTCTCCGGCCTCTTTCTCAAGCACTCCCTGCCTTTTATTTTATGATTCACCAACTTCGAATATGTTTTCACCCCACCCATACACCAAGCATTTTCTCCTCTTGTTCCCTCTGCCCCAAATGTCCACCTTCTCCAACGTGGCCTTGTCCTAACTAACTCATCAAATCTTAGGGTAGCTCAGAAGTCATGCTTCAGAAAGATTTTCCTGACACCTCTAGTCTGGTGAAGGTGTTGTTCCTTTCTGCTATTAAATAATTTACCTTATTGCTATTGCATCTGGTTTCTCTCTTTTGTAAAATGTATTTTTATTGATTTCAGAGAGAAAGGGTGAAGGAGATAGAGACAGAAACATCAATGATGAGAGAGACTCATTGATCAGCTGCCTCCTGAACACCCCGCACTGAGGATCAAGCCTGCAACCCAGGCACATGCCCTTGACCAGAATAGAACTCGGGACCCTTCAATCTGCAGGCCAATGCTCTGTCCACTGAGCCAAACAAGCTAGGGCTGGTTTCCACAATGTACTAGTCAGTTGGGGCTGCTATGACATAATATCATAAGCTGGGTTGCTAACAACAACAAGAATTTATTTCTCATAATTGGGAGCTGGGAAGTTTAAGATCAAAGTGCAGCTCCATTCAGTGCCTGGTGAAGGCCCTCTACCTAATTGCTGTCAGCCTTTTGTTGTGCCCTTACATAGAGGAAAGCAGAGCGAGCTCTCGTGTCTCTTCTCATGGGAGCACAAATCCATTCAAGAGGACTCCCCCACCATGACCTGATTACTTCCCTCAGGGTCCACATTCTAATACCATTACCTTGAGGGTTAGAATTTCAAAAATGGACTTGGGAGGAGGGACAGAAGTAATGCCCATAATATCTGCTAAACTAGGAGCAGCTAACTGGGGAAGAACTCATCCTCATTCTCTATAAATTCCCTATTTCCGGTACATTCTCGTGCTAAGAAATGCTCAATAACTGTTTCTTATAAAGCACACCTAGATTAGGAAAATATTGTTCCAAACATTCAGAAGTTTACTTATTATGTTTACTTATATTCTCAGAAACATAAAACAAATTAGCAAGCAAAACAAAGTTAGCAAAAACAACACAAAACAAAAATTCAAAATATGTGCTTAATAAAATAAAGTAAAATATATATACACTGTAATCATTTCCAACTAATGTTTTTGATTATTAACAGATTGTCATTTTGTGCATGCACAAAAGTTAACAAATTAATTTCTGCGTAGTCTCCTAAGGACACCTTTAACAATTCAGTTCATCATTCAGACTTAAAGCTTAACGGCTGTAAAATGTGGTGCTCAATTTATTTTAATTCAATTCAATTCATTTCAAGAAATATTTATGAAATGTCTGCTCTGGATAAGAAGTGAGTTAGATCTTTTTATGGACATTATGGTGATTAAAATATAGTCTCTGTTCTTGAGGAGTGTGCATGATGGTAGGGATGCTTAGACAAGTGTACACATATCTATAAAGCATAAGCTGAAAGTCATAAAAGTGCTTTAAATAATGTATCATAAAGAATCAGAGGGAGCAGATAAATTAGTAGGCTTTGAAAGGACTGTAAGGAGGATCTAGAATGAATTCCTAAGAGCAAGATATATCAAAGAAGATTCAGTTTTTTAGTCTGAGTTTCATTTTGGGTTACTACATATGGCAGCCATAGACAAAATATAACTTAATTTTGTGTGGTAATAACAAACAGACTCAGGTTTTAACCCTGTTTTTACACTCAACAGGTTATGTGATTTGAGAAATTAACTGTCTCTAAGCTTTAGTTTCCTAATTTTTAAAGTGATGACAATATCACCTGCCTTATGGTGTTATTCTGCTGACTCCAATGAATGTGCTCAGGACTCAGGAGACATGAGGATTGGGTGATAGGTGTTTTAGTGATTGGTGGGACAACCATACTTCAGATTCTTTATTAATGAATGGGTTTTAAAAGAAAGTATCTAGCAGTTTGCCACATTTGAGTTTATTTTCTACATTTTTATTGAATTTGGGTTGAAGACAGAAATCTTGGTTAGAAAGTTTGCGGACAACAAAGGTGTTTACTAGCAATTTGATTTAAAGAATTTTAGAATTCTAAAAGCATCTGCTTTAGCATCATTATTTTAGAACTAAGAAAATGAAGTCTAGCCCTGGCCAGGTGGCTCAGTTGGTTGGAGTATTGCCCCATACACCAAAAGGCTGTGGGTTCGAACCGGTCAGGCACATAAGGGCGGGGCAGCTGATCAATGGATGTTTCTTTTATATCAATGTTTCTCTCTCTTTCTCCTCCCTACTCCACCTTTCTCTCTCTTTAAAAAAGTCAACAAAAAAATATCATTGGGTGAGGTTTAAAAAACAAAACAAAACCAAGCCTAAGATGGCAGACAAGGCCATCATAGTACCATGGCTAAGATCCTGGTCTTGGATATTGAGATCTGGAGTTGTAGGTGAGCATTCGAGGAAGAATATCAGTCTCTCGTTCCATATGTGAGAACAACAAGAATGCAGACAAAGATTGGTTCCAACTGCAGTCTAACAAGGAAGGCACCAGGTGGTTTGGAAAAAGATGGTGCATCCATGACCTACAGAAATATGAGTTTGACATTGAGTTCGGCATTCCTATCATGTTTCTCATTACTGCTCCAGAAATGGCAGTTCCTGAACTGGATGAAAAACAGCAAATACGTAGAGAGGTAGCAAAATATGCCTGACCCATCACTCTAAGCTTTCTTGGTTCAGGAATGTGCCCACTTTTGGATTAGCTCATCTCATGGCCATGGGGCTGGGTCCATAGCTGGCAGTGGAAATCCCCAATCTCATTTAGAAGGGCCTGATTCAGCATAAAGAGAAATACAACCAATAAAGAAGCAAGCAGGCCTTAACCCGTTTGGCTCAGTGGATAGAGCATTGGCCTGCGGAATCAAGGGTCCCAGGTTCGATTCCGGTCAAGGGCATGTACCTTGGTTGCGGGCATATCCCCAGTGGGGAGTGTGCAGGAGGCAGCTGGTCGATGTTTCTTTCTCATCGATGTTTCTAACTCTCTATCCCTCTCCCTTCCTCTCTGTAAAAAATTCAATAAAATATATTTAATAAAAAAAGAAGAAGAAGAAGCAAGCAGCCATTGAAACAGGATAAAAGGACCTTTGATAGGCTTTTATTTCTGTTTTCCTGTGCATCACTTTTCATTCTCATGTAACTGCTTCCCCCATACCACTTCATCTGTAGTTTTTACCATGTAGCTGCAACAGGCATTGCTGGGGGTAAGAAAATAATTGCTCTTGAATTTCTAAGTTGGGTTACATGGGGAAGGAAAGACTTGGGCTTTGGAAAACGAAACAAAAAATTACTATTCCCTCCCCAGGTGGAGAAATTTGAGATCCTAGAGGAATAGAGGGTAATTGAAAGTGGGTACACAGTCTTTCTGGGTTTTTTTTGTTGATAACTCATCAATATAAGCTGCATTCTCTGATTTAAAAAATAGTGGGAAAAACTGAGTTTATTAAAAAATGTTTCATTTCATTTACCATAATTTTTTATGACACAACAAACTTTTATACTGTATTTGAGGAAATATTTTGTATTAACTATAAAATGTAATGATCTACATTCTGCAACATCTACACCATCACGGAAGAAATGGGCACCATATTATCAGAAAACTGACAAGCCCAAGTCACTCATCAGAGGCCATAATGATGGAAGAGGGCCTGAAAAATGGTCCTTGCCCTTATGGAAGGAACAAAAGTTGTTCAGTATAAAGGAAAAAAATATATAGATATAACACCTATTCATATCAATTTCAATGGCAATTGCATAGCATATCTTTTACATTGCTTCAATAGAAAGTACCTGGGCCTATGGGAAGACATTACAAAGAGGAGATTTTTAGTTTAAAATAACTAAAAATTAGGACAGTCCAAAAGTATCTGCCTTATAAAATCATTTGCAAAACATAATTATAAGATTAATTATTCCCAATAGAAAGGATTTAATTCATTTATTGTTCTCTGTTCTTGTATTTTCAATATGCTTTAACCAACATAAATATGACTTACAAATTTCTTTTAAGCCCACCTTCCCCCCACCCCCTCTGCCAGTTGGATTTGAATTAGTTAACTTCTCAATGACCACTTTCATTTTTTTAGGTCAGAAATTTAGAATTTCTTATATATTCTGGACTGTAAGTTGTACTGTGGAGGGAGAAATCATAAGCGTCAACAATTCTCCTTTCCAAATAATATAACAAGAATTTAGAAATCGCATGCCATTTGTGTTTTGAATGGGAAAATTATTTTAGTTTGATTACTGAGATAAAATGGATAGGAGTTATCATGAAATAGATAGGTAAGAATCACCCTAGACACAATATATAGCATGAAAAATAAAGATAAGTGAAAAAGAACAGATGGAGAATGTAAAAAGAAAAGAAAAGTTATGGATAGAAATTAATGAATACTGACATTATTTATGGAAGAAAAGTGAAGAATATTGACATTAATTTCTAATACCTGATCATCTCAGAGGTCAGAAATTCTGAGTTCCGGCATTAGGTCTATAAATTGTAGGGTGACCATTTGAATAAACTGATAAGTATTTCTGAGCATTTTCTTTATGTTTAAGGTGAGGGAAATGAAATAACCCGGGGCTACCTTGGGGCTCACAAATAATTATTGTCAGGTAGTTTATCAAAGAAAATATAAACGTCTTACCTGTTAATAATAATTTTGTGCAGAAAAGGGGTTTCATTTTTAAAAAGAAAGAAAAATCTAGGCTTTTCTCCAAGTGCTTCATTTTACACTGTCACATTGGTTTGGCTATTTGTCAGAGAATCTTTTGAGACATTATATCTCATATCAGAACTGTCTCGGAGAATAATTGTTTGCTTTGGGGTCTTATGGCAGTAATTCTAAAATCTCTGGAGGCAAGGTTATTTACAGAATAAGGTGAGAAAATTTGGGACATTGCTAAAAACAAAGACAGTCCCCTCAAGTAACTTTTAGAAAACACATCTAATATTTTCTATAACATGCATGGCCAATCCCGGAAACTGCCATTAAATGTCATACTTATATTATTGAGAGTTAATTACAGTGAGAGATAAGAAATAGAAGAAACAGCTATCATAATTCTCTAAGATACTGCACTTTTAACTTGCTAAGATAGAAGTTAAAAATGGCATCTCTAATACAGCACCTAGGGCAATACCAAGAACGCCTCTGGACTCAGTAAATGTTTGTTAAATGAAGGTCCCTGTGTATCAGTCATATCAAGGGCCAATCAATGGATCAATGTCAAAATAATACAAAAATGTTCGAATTACTTGGGAATGGTAAACAGAGAATTTGGAAAAAAAATTTAGTGACCAGAAATGTATATTTTTTATCATAAGTTTCTTTAAAAATGTACATTTATTATCAATAAAAGCTGAAAGACAAAAGAAGCTTTTTATTACACAGATAAACAATATCACCATTCGATATCTACTCTGCAATGTGGGTCTCAGCTGGAGGCCATCCAAAAATCTTTAAAAACTAAAGGAAATTGAAAATATGTTCCACTTGGCTCACTGATAATAAAACAAATTCTAATCATCACAAACATGATTTATGATCAGGTTTCAAAACCAAAAATCAGTCCAGTTTTGCCATATTTCGGTTCCCTTTCTGCCCCACGTAAGATAGGCCGCATCTCAGATATGAGCAGATCATCTACTTAATGAAAATCAATAGAATGTAAACCATTGTGTGTCTCACAGAGAAACTGATTCTTTAGGTACTGATATTGGCCTTAGAAGGAGAGCATGTATATATTTATCAAATAAATTCAAAGATGACTAAAAATAATTGAATTAAAAATTCCCTTTGAATTTAGAGTTTAGCTCCACCCCTCCTCTACCCCATTAAAGTCTCTGGACTTTTATTGCAGATGAACTACACACAGCTCTCAAAGACAAATATATATACAAAAACACAATCTTTTAATAAAGGCTTCTGCATTTCCTAATGCAGGTGCAGCCACCTATTTTACAAGATACATTTTAATGAATGTAAAAGAGCAGGAGAAAGTGATGAGAGTTTAATTTATTTTGGAAGTAATGGTTTGTACAGTAATTATCGAGAAGCAGCCACTTGTCAAATGGAATCAGTAACAAGTGCAGTTGGGAGAGGTTTTCTGCTGCACAGGCATTGTGAAATGTTTTACTTGCAATGAGAATGGACTCACAGACAATAGTTTATGTTGCTTAAAACACACACACACACACACACACACGCACGCACAGAACTATAAGCCAAATATATTTGAGGAACTCTATGTGCTAGAATGTTTGTGAAGATTAATTTTATTTTACATCAATTTTCTTTGTTTATAACAAAAATATATAGAAGGCTTCAATGACAGATAGGTAGTATTTAATATATTGTAACTTTATTCACTATTTCATTCATCCTTGGCCTGGAAACACTGACTTGGGTGTGTGGGCAGGAGAGATGGAGAGTCACAGAGTCCGTGGAGCATCTTCAAGGAAGCAGCACCTAGGGAACAGGCCTAACAAAAACTCAAGTAGATTATCAAGAAATATATAACACATCAGTGGCAGAGAGTGAGAGGCATTTCATAGAGATCTCGGGGATAAGTGATGAGAAAGGTTAGAATCCAGAAAAAAAGGTCCTTGGACTGAACTGATCAATAGGTAGTTAAAGAACTCACAAGTGGCTCAATCAACTCATTCTGTTTTTCCACTTTAAAAATTAATGCAAGTTACTTTCTTGTCGTTTGTCTATGTCACATTTGCATTCAAGGTAACACAGTTTAAGGAATTCATTGGAACAGATCACAGATAAACAGTAGATCTGATTTCACCACACCTTGCTCTGGTTGTTGACATATCTAAATTAACTGATCTAAATATCAAGTTCTAGTTGTTATATGTTATAGTGCTCAGGGGATGATTGGAACTCTTCTCTCACTCCTTTCCCTGGAAAGTAGCCTGTGTAAATCACTTTGCAAGTAGCAGTTATAACACTCATTTATAACAAACACAAACTAACAAGAGTGAGTTTTACCCTCTTTGTCTGAATCAAACCAAAACAAAAACACAAAAGAAACAAAAAGTTTGTCAAAATATATAAAACATTTTTTGTTTCACCAAGGATGGTGATTACTGACAGATAGGAAACAAACAAGTGAGCCCTAGTTTGCTGCCTTGAAAGAATTTCCAGGACATGGCACAGGGAAGGAGCTCTGAGCGGGGTAGTCCTGCAGACTCCCGAAGCTGAAGGAAGCTACGGTACCTGGGAGACAAAGGCAGCTAGAGTTCATATGACAGAATAAAAGAGAGGAGAGCTACACGGAGGGAAAATTCTTGGAGGTCTGCACACTGTTGCCCTTGAGTTTCCAGCAGAATACTGATCAGTACCTGCATACGATGAAACCCTATAAAGCTGGGGAACATATACCTGAAACTTTTAAATAAGCAGTACCTTCTGGTCTAGGACTCCCTGTTCCCTTCAGCAGAGCAGAACACCTCATAATTCAGAGACAATTGGTTTTAGAATTCGGACACGCTTGCTCAGTAGTGGGGAATAGTTAGCCCAAGACTAAACATTTTCTTTTAAAGTACTAAAGAAAACAATTGTCAACCCAGTATCCTGGGCCTTTCAAAAATAAGATGAAATTAGATTTTTTTCAGACATTTAAAAGGGATAGAAATTCACTTCCTGAAGAAATGTTAAAGAAAGTTCTTCAGGCAGAAAGAAAATTAGTCCCGATGGAAATATGGACCTACACAAAGGTACAAACAGCACTGGGTAATACATAAGATTATTTTCTCATTAGAGTTTAAATATCTCTTTACATAATAATTGGCCTTTTAAACAAAAAAAATTAAAATATAAACAACAGAGTTTAAAACCTATGTAAAGGTAAAATGTGTGACCCGAAAAGCATTAATACCAGACGGAAGAAATTGACATATACTGGGATTAGGTTCTTATCCTATATGTGAAGTGGAATAATCTATAATAATAAGAGCATAATATGCTAATTACACTGGACAGTAGAATGACCTTCTGGATGTCCTTCCAGACGAAGCCAGAGCTATGAGGGCCGAGCCCCTTGCACGAATTTTGTGCATCCAGCCTCTAGTATTATATGAAAGTAAACTGCAATAAGTTGAAGGTTTGCTATAAAATGTAAAACAGTTTGGCAGTTTCTTAAAGATAAACATATACCTACTACCCAACAACATTTAGAGATTCCACTCCTGGTTACTGACCCTTGAAACAGGGAAGCTAATGTCACTGAAGTCACACACCTTAATATTTGTAGCAGTTTATTATGATGGCACAAACTGTACAAAAACAAAATCTCAGGCAACAGGTGAATAGATAAAATAATTGTGGTATAGTCAAACAATAGAATACTACTCAGCATTAAAAAAGAAAGAACTACTGATACATGCAGTAATATGATTGACAATCAAAATAATTATGCTGAGTGAAAGAAGCCAGATTTCTAAGAGGTCACATTGTTTGATTCTATGTACATAAAACTCTAGAAAACACAAATTAATCTATAATAATGGAAATCAGATCAGTACATTGCTAAGACAGTAAGACAGGTTTCTGGGCAGTATAGGTGGGAAAGAGAATAAAGGATTGCCAAAAGGTCAGGAGGAAACCTTCAGGGATGATCCTATATAATAAGAGAGGGATATGCTAATTATCCCAGCTATGCTAATTAGTCACGACCAGTATGCAAATTGACCATCAATTCAACACACAAGATGGCCACCTCCATGTGGTCAAAGATGGCCGCCCCCATATGGCCACAAGATGGCCTGCACGGGAGGGCAATTGTGGGCGATCAGGCCATCAGGGGAGGGCAGTTGGGGGGGATCAGGCCTGCAGGGGAGGGCAGTTAGGGGCAATCGGGCCAGAGGGGGAGCAGTTAGGCATCGATCAGGCTGGCAGGGGAGTGGTTAGGGGGTGATCAGGCTGTCAGGCAGAAGCGATTAGGGGCAATCAGGCAGGCAGGCAGGAGAGAGTTTGGGAGCCAGCAGTCCTGGATTGTGAGAGGGATGTCCAACTGCCCGTTTAGGCCCGATCCCGGGTAGAGGGGTCCCGAATAGGAGAGGGTGCAGGCTTGGCTGAGGGACACACACACACACACACACACACACGCATGAATTTCGTGCACAGGGCCTCTAAAATTTTATATATATTCTCAATCATGATTGTGGAGATGGTTTCATCATTGTAAATATATGTCAAAATTTATACTTTAAATGTATGCAATTTATTGTATGCCTACTATACCTCAATAGAGATGTTTTAAGTAAACCTAGTTGTTGTCAAAATACTGCCATACCTGCTATTTGTTTGGTTTTCTGTTGCTAGTCATAGTACTGACTACTGTCTAATTTCATCCTTCAGACTTGTCAAAATTTAACTTGAAATTGCTTTTGGCATCTGTCCTCATCATGCCTGTCGCTTATTTATCTTTGCCCAGGAAATTGTCCATGTTAGGAAAATTGTCATAGTCTGGTCCTCCAGCCATAGCAGATATTAGCTGTTAATATCTTTCCCTTATTTCCTTCTTATTGGATGAAGACAGGTTATAGCACGCTCTCTTGTTCAGCTTGCAGGTCTCTCAGGTGATATATCAGTTTCAACCCATGTTAAATAAACCATACGTATATCCAGGTTCAATGGAGAAAACACATAGAAAATGAAAGTTTAATAATGCCCACTAAACATTAGGGTCCTGGAAAAGTCTGCCACTGGTGTATTCTAACTTGGTTATAAGGTATTGTATATTACTTGTTTCACAATGTGGTTAAAACCCCTCTCTTCAGACTGCATTTATCTACCTTCTTCTAGCAGCCTTGCTTCTGAAGCATTCCCAGTGGAGACACAGTGATTTGTCTCCAGGTTTGCTTTTATAGAGATTCCTATTCATCCCACCAAGAGTCAAAGAAAAAATAGCTACTCCCTAACCACTCATCAAAAGCATTGATGTTTAAGAATTATTTCCTCCAACTTAAAAAAATATATTTCTCCATTCCCTTAGGAAACTTTGATCTAAAATAGATTGACCACCTGATGAATTGCCTGATTTTAAATTCCTTACATTTTTTTCATTTCGTTTAACATATTTTAAAATGCTAAATTAGTTCATTTAAACATGTACCATTAAATTTAGCTGAAATGCATGGATTTTGCATAACATCTTTCTAATTTCTTCATATCATTATTTTTGTAAAATTGTAGGACTGGGAATAGTTATAATTCCACAAATTCATAAGATCTTGAAGTTAGAATGTTAAGGATAATCTGCTTCAATTGAATATTTGGTCATTACTTAATCCAAGTTTTAGTTTCTCCTTATCAATACTAATAATGATCCCCACTTGCTAATAATGAAAGTTTTCAGTGATGTGCCAATGCTCTGGCAATATTATTATTTTAATTCTACAAGAATAGAGATGGGTCTTGCTATTTGCATTTTGCACACTAAGAAACTGACACAAACTGACACGTAAGGAGTTAAAGACGTTTCTCCCAGTTTTGTAGCTAATAAGGAGCAGAGTTGTGATTCACATCCCCATCCATGTGATGACACAATCTGTGCTCTCACCCACTATCAACCATATTTCATGCCTATAAAATAAGGAGTGTATAAAAATTGAATGAGATAAAAGGTGAAAGTGGATAGAACAGTGCCTGGAAAATGGACTCTTAAGAAATAATAGTGTTCTAATGCCGTTTGAGCATCCCTCAACAGGTGGTCAATTTATCCTCCATTGGAATCCTTATGGTCACAAAAGGTTAACTATTTCACATTCTGTTCCAATTCTGGATAATTCTAACTCATAGAAGATGCTTTTTTATACTGAGCTGAAAACTGCTCCCCTATAGCTATCACCTCTTTGACCTGTTTCTGCCCTCCAGTTGGAATATTGATTGCAATTTCATTAAATTTAGCGCTTAATTTAGGGAGAATTGGCATCCTTACAATATTGAGTCTTCCTATGCAAGAATAATTTGAAGCTCTGATTAATTCAAGTTTTCTTCAAAGATGTCCTGCACAGGTGATTTTGAAGAGTGTATGCCTTCTGGTGGTGGCATAATGGAAAAAGGGTGAGTTTCGTTTCAAAAACAATTCAGGCTTAAATTCTGGATACATCTTTTATTGAATGAAAATTTGAGTTCTCGTGGTCTGTTTCTAAATTGATAAAATGAAAATATAATCATCTTCCTCCTGTGGTTGTTGTATGTAAAATTGCTTTGCACGGTGTCTGCAACATAATGATATTCATTAACATTAGCTACTATAATTAATATTGATCACCCAGCCTATTTTCTAGCATTTTAGGAAAAGACACCACACACTCTTTTGGAAATCTATACTAATGTGTCAGAGCCTTCATTATCAGAACATTATTCTCAAATTAATAGTAATAGCATAAGTATTTTGCATTGTCATAGTTTTCTTTCAGAAGATAGTAGTATATAAGAATAAGGCTTTTGAGAATATGGGATCTTGAAACAGACACAACTGGGCTTCAATACTGACTTCTACATTTATTAGCTGTGTTACCTTTGGGAAGTCTTAGCACTTGTTTAGACTTATTTCCTTGTCTGTTAACATGGCAGGAAATGATAGTACTTACCCTAGGAGCTGCTTTGAGTATAAAATGAGATTGACACATGCTAGTTTTTGCTGCTGTATTAAATAAGATAATGCATAGTAAAAGCATAGGTAGTAATGGATATGTAACCACATCAATTATTGTAATTGCTATTTCTCAGACCAAGCCAGATTTGTAATAGGATCCATAAAACAGGTTTATGAAACCTGCACAACAGTGGCACACTCCCTTGATGTGGTTGCTCATTGGGAAAGTCTGCTAATTCCATATGTAAATTCTTTAACAGAACTGTCACTGGCTTTACTCATTTACTCCAAGAGAAATGTGGGTTTGGTTGTTTTTGTTTTTTGTGGGGTTTTTTTTTGTGTTTTGTTTTTTTTTTTTGCAAGTCAGAACTGGAAGAAGGCAGAACCCAGTAGAAACTCTTCAAGAATCTAACTTTCCCAGCAATACAGGGTGTTATTTACTGGTATGAGTCTACGCAAAATTTACAAAACAGGTGACTTCTCAATCCCATGCTTACTTTATTCCTTCCTCTGTCTCAATTTAAAAAATATTTTATAAACTTTATTGTTGAAAGTATTACAGATGTCCCTTTAATCTTCCATTGACCACTCCAGCCTGCACTCCCCACCCCACCCCACCCCAGGCCTTCACCACACTATTGTCTTTGTCCATGGGCTATGCATATATGCATATACATTCTTTGGTTAATCTCTTCCCACCCACCCACTTCTGCCTTCCCTCTGTCCCATTGTATATCTCCTTATGATCCTATAGTCATGTGTTAAGTATTCACTATTGTATTGAGTATTGTACTATGGCTATCATTACTTTTTGAAACCAATGATTTAATAACTCATTAAAATGTCTGTAAATAACCAGAGATCCTTCAATTTAGAACAGTAGCTCTCAACCTTCTGGCCTTTTAAATACAGTTCCTCATGTTGTGACTCAACCATAAAATTATTTTTGTTGCTCTGTTGCAGCTCATCCTAGCCCCACAGCGCCTGCCGAGCGCTGCCACGGAGGCGGGAGAGGTTCCTGCCACTGCAGCTGCTTTTGCCAGCTGTGAGCCCGGCTTCTGGCTGAACAGTGCTCCTGCTGTGGGAACACACTGACCATCAGGGGGCAGCTCCTGCATTGAGCTTCTGCCCCCTTGTGGTCAGTGAGCATCATAGCAAGTGGTCGACCAGTCATTCTGGTTGTTCGGTAGTAACGTTTGCTTAGGCTTGTATACATATAGATGTGAGAATAACAACAAAATTTTGTGAGATAGAAAGCAGGGAGACTAGTGATAACTGACCTAAGCTTCAGCAATTTCCATTCTTCAACTAAATTCCTAATTGTTAGGGCAATTCTGACAACTAGATTCCTTCATTTTTTGGGAGTTTTCTCTTAGCATTTTTTTGACAATGTCTTTGCTTCCATTTTCCCCATTCTCTATTTCTAGAACTCTTATCTATTAGAGGTTTGAACATACTAAATTATTCTCTAATTATCTTATCCTGATTTTACTATCTTCCTTCTATTTTCTGAAATATTTCCTCAACTTTACTTTCAGATGTTTTAATTTTTTGGTGTTTGGTTTGTGTATGTTAACACTGCTTCATTTTCTCTAACAATTGTGCAATGAAACATTATTTTATATTAGTAAGTTTCAAGTGCTATTGTTGATTTTTATGGCTATTATTTTTATAAAAATAATATGTTTTTTTATAAAGAGTTCAATATTTTTTCTTATCTTTCTGAGGATATTACTATAGCTTGTTACTTAATTGATTTATACAGTTGTTTCATACATCTATTGATTAATTATTGATTAATTAGTGAGGTTTTTCTTTCCCCACTACCCAATTCCATAGCTGAAAAGAGAATGTTACATTTCTGGCTGATTCATTTTCCATTGTTATACTCATGAAATACTATCTTTCTCTTCCCTTAATTTCAATTCATTGCTGTCCATCACTGCTTCTTCTAAAAACAAAAACAGAGATGAGTCTTTACATATTTGGAAGAATTTATTTTCTCCTCTTCACTCATGAAGAGGGTTCTTGCTTTGGAAAGCCAGCAAGTGGGGATGACATCTGTGAGAGTCGAGGGCACAAAGTCCCTGAGGGAACCACTGATTTCCCTGATCATGACTGCCATGCACTGAGCACTTAGTATATGCCAAGGCAGAGTGCTGAGTACTTGGCATTTATTTTCTAACTCAATCCTGGATATAAACCAACAGTTCAGGTATTATCATCATTTAGAGATGAGGAAACTGAGGCATGAAGAGACATAATAGCATATGCACTACTGTCTGGGCAACAAATGGTAGAGCAGAAATTCAATCTTATCACTAAATCAGTTAAGAGGCAACACTGCAATTAACCTAAAAAACAATACCGCCTCTTCCTCTCACCAGAGAGTAAAAGGAAGCAAGGTTGAAGCTGTGCTAGCTCATCTCACTACTGTTCCTTAAAAGAACTCATGCCCTGAAAGGTAGGATTGGGAAAGGGAATAAAAAAGATGAAATGTTTTCCTTTTCACACAGAACAGGGTAATAATCAGAGGGACAATATAAGAGCTCATTAGCTCTTAATGAGAAACTCTGATTTATTGGTAATGAAGGTTGGCTTCAGTATGTCCAATGTCTTCTAATGGGCAAATGATACTGAAATGGCAATGAAACTCAAGTTAAACAGACACAAACAGAGGTCTGCATACAAAAGAAAATTGGACATAGAACAGAGCATAAGATGTGGTTTCAGATTCAACACTGCAACTAACCTTTACAAAACTACGCTTTGTCAATTTTAGTGAGGCATCAAAAAAGAACATTCAGAATTACCTGGAAAGGCTAACAAAATGCTCCTCTATTTTCTGACTCTATATCTATGTGTGGACAGATTTTATTCATACACTTCAACCAAAATGACACATTTTCAATAGATTAGATGAAGACACAAATTTGAGATTCCTACTGTTTTCTATTAAGCCAGATATTAAAGAGATTTGCAAATATATAAATACTAGAGCCCTGGTGCACGAAATTTGTGCATGGGGAGTGTGTGTGTCCCTCAGCCCAGCCTGTACCCTCTCCAATCTGGGACCCTCGAGGGATGTCCATCTGCCCTTTTAGGCCTGATCCTGGTAATAAAATATCAAATTAGTGGAGAAAAACTAGAAAAGCTTCAGAATTTGAGTAAACTCTTTTTCATAGGATTATAAACTCCTTGAGGACAAGAATGTCATCTTTTATTGGTGTATGACTAATACCAAACACTCAGTGCCTGTAGCACTCAATAAATGAAAGACAAAAACATTCATAGGTATATGAGTAGGTAGATCAGGGAGCTGAAACAAATAGGCAGATGACTTGAAGTGCAGACCAGGTTACCTAGACAAACATTAATTCAGAAATACTTCCAGGAAAATTGGTTCTTGATCTCTCAGGTGGAGTCAGTAAAAGGGCTTTGATGTCATCAAAAGCATTTCTCTAAAAATAACCCCAATTTTCTGCTTTGGAATAACGTTAAGCCATATAAAAGGTAAAGAAAACTAAATACAAATGTTAAACTAATCTTCAGTAGAACTAGATTAGATTAAAAAAAAAAACCTAAAAAGGAGGGTATACCTTAAACAATATTACAACATGCAGATAACAAAGTATATCCATCCCAGGAATATTGCATGCAATATTAATTGGAAAAGAAAGATGTGTTATAATATATGCTTTTTTAATTAAGAAATTTAAAAGAAAGTTGGGAAGGAGGTCAGCATTACATAATGTATTTTATTGAAGAAGATAGATATATTAGAATTAGTTACTAGAAATAAAATTTATTAGATCAGTGAATCGAGGAACTATATAAAGATTTTTAAGAGAATATGAAATATTGACATGATCAGGAGGACATTGAATAATATGTACATTCCTGGAACTGCAAAAGTAAGAGCAAATAAGACATGGTTGGAGTTTGTTAAAGTGGATTAGTGAAGTACATGCAATTGAGAGATCGGCCCTGAGGGCCCACTCTTAATGCATGATGTGTCTCTATTCTTATGTTAATGGTATTATAAGGAGGGAAAAAAGCACATGCAAATCTGAAAAATAGCAGTCAAAGGTGGGGTTGGATGCATTCAAGTGCAAACTAGTTTCTCCTTGAAAGAAGATCTAAGAAGAAGTTAGGGATGGTTTATTTGGTGATGAAGTCACATAGTGATAGTCTGGTTATAGATAAAAGAGACTGCACTCACTGAGTATGTGTAATCTTGCACTCCTCAAGTACTGAAGCCTGTGATATATCCACTAACTGGGATGTCTCAGTATATGTAATGAATTAAATGCACTGTGGCATCACATTGCTTCACCTGTATGTTTGATGCAATTCTGAATGGAAGCAAAAGCAAGAGGAAATAATCTATCTGAGTCAACAGCTTAAAGAAATTAGATAAAATAACCAAGAAGTTAGGGTGCAAAAGGAACAACTGAAAAAAAATAGGCTTCTAACATATAGAAAAGGAAATGTCAAAATGTTTGTGATAAATATTTGAAAATAGTTTATCAATTACTGGAATTTAGAACCACAATGTAGACTTTAAAGCAGTAAATTCTGAACAAATAAAAGTAAAGTAATACTTTGGCTAAATAATGCAGGTGCTAAATAAAGGGAACCTATTGTGACAAATAATCATACAGACTAAAAAATACAGATAGTTGCAAGAGTTTTAGTTAAATGTATTTGGCTGTGACAGAACACCAGGATATTTAAAAGCATATTCTAGTGTTTGAAGCTAACATCAAAGAAGGCAGTGGGATATTCTTTGGGAATAGTTAGTGTCTGAAAATTGGGTTGTACCAAAGAACTAACCTAATATAACAATCTATATGCTTCCAATTGGAAGAAAAGGGAAAAGAAAAGCCATTGGTCATCTTCAGGTCAAAGGCCAGCCATTTTAAATTCCAGATAACAATCACTTGTAGTGATGGTGGTTTGGAGTATGGTACCATTGTTTCCGATTCATTTATACCTGTGAGTAAGTCTGTATAGAAATACTTTGGTGTTAATAGCACACTTTGTTCATTTCCCGTGGTATAGCTTATGCAAAAATGGAATGACCCATTAAATGGAAAAACATCTTCCCTTTGGGCTATACAATCTTCTTTAACCTTTCCTGAGTGGTTCTATTTTTCATCCATTAGATAATGTCTGTCATTGCTATTGCATATGCCCCAATATTCAATAAGCACATATTTCACAGTGGCAGTACTACATTACCGACTCTTATTCACCTTACTAAGAGCCCCAGGTCTAGTTCTGGCCACTCATTCTAGCCATTCCCATCTTTTATCAGATTAGTGATAGTCTGTGCCTAATACTTATTTTGTACTTGCCCTTTTCTGAACTTGTGTTGACAGGCCATTTCTTATTTGTCAGAGTTCCTTTGAATTAATTTCCTCCTTTTTTTCTTGCCTAACTAGGTTATTGGAAAATCTAATAAGGAGGGCTTTCTCTTCCATCATTCAGAGCATTGATAAACATTACTGGAATCAACTTGATCTGAAAGGAACATCCGTTGTATACCTTATCTTCTTTTCTTAGGCTTCTCATGTGAGTCCAACATTTCTCCCTTTGAAGAATTATCACTGATGGGCAGTTCAGTCTGACAATGGCTTATAGTTAAATTTAATCACTTTCACTTTAATTCTTTCCTAGTACTGATGTTCCCCAGTCCTTGACCTGTGTGGAAGCAACTAGGCTTATGAATGCCATCCAAATAATGCTGTCCATTTCCCATGTAAACACAGAGCTCTAGAACTTCTTGAGAACCAAGCTCATCCTTAAGACACGCAATATGACACAGAATTGACCAGATAGCTGTTCCTATTTGATAACTATGCAGCCTGAAGATACTAGGTTGCATCGTGCTCATTTTACAGCTGGGAGCTCAGTCATTCTTTATTGGGCATGAAACCAGTTATGATGAAGCTGGGGTCTTAAAGAAGTATCCCATCTAAAGTTTGCCTTTGGGTTATATGAAATTTCCTAATAAATTAACAAAACACTTGTTTTAGCTGTACTTCTGATATTCACCATGGCCATATGAAATAATTTGAAGGATGAGTTATGTGAGTGATCTCTTTAATGTTGGGTGTGATATGATAAGGAAGAAATTTAAATGTTAGTAAATGTAACAAAGTAAAGGTGTATATACCCACAATTTTTATTCAATTTAGAAAGCATTGAATGTGTGACTCTGTGATTTTCTTATAGTTGGAACTGAGAATAGAGAGGAACTAAAAAACTCTATTGGGTAACACAGTGCATTGGCACAGCTAAAAAGCTGATATACAAATAAGAACCTAGGAATACTTTCAACTTACAAATCAAGGAGAAACACGCCTTCAGAGTTTATTCTTTCATGATTCTACTACATTAGAATTGTTGAAAAGCTATATGACACTAATTTTAATAACACCAGTATCAATTCAATTGTCATATGGCCCATATCTCAGTACTTTTTAATGTTCCAATCGTTAAGCTTCTAGACAAGCAGATGAAACATTGCTCAGCATCTCATACACAGTTAGCATGATGTGCCAGTAGAGCGTCATATTAAATATGGCAGTGGCGTATCTCTTCCAAAGGAAACACATTCTTCCGTTTCTAACCATGGCTGTAAAGAAGCTTCTAAATGGCAACTCTCAAATTGGGGGTCTAATTTAGAAATGGTAGTAGGATGGCTGAGCACTCCTTACTTCAATTCCAAAATTAAGTTAAACATTAGTTTTCAAGCATTCGTTGTACTTAGTACTATTTGGAAGGCTAAGTATTACAGAGTTGGCATCCTATAAATTAATAGAAAACAAAGAGATTATTAATATAATTTGAACTATTGAATATCTTTAGGTTTATTTCTTTAACAAACATGTATGTAAGTACTTTCAGTGTGCCAGGCACTCTTCTAAGTGATTTACAGAGGTTAATTTATTTAATCCTCAAAGCAACCCTATGATTGATGTATTGTTATTATCATTCTCATTTTTCAGATGAAGAAATTGAGGGACTAAGAGATTAAATAACTTGTTTAAGGTCATATTACTAATAAATGACAGAACTGGGATTTGACCCCATATAGTCTGGCTCCAAATTCTGTGCTTTTAAGCACTATTCAATTCTATCAAACAAGAATGAAAGGCTTATAGCAAGTTGATAAATCTCTCATTTATGACATTACAATTGCTTAAAGTTTGTACTATGCAAAACATGATTCTAACACCATAAACAGTGGTATACTCACAACTTTATAATCATATTTTTGTTGTGCAAAAGATATGTTTATAAAATTTTATGATGAGGAGCTTTAAATTTAGAAGAAAAAACATGTTAAAATAGTAGAATTTTCCTCATCATTTAGAATGTCAGGCAAAAAGGTGAAACAAAGTGATCACCATTCAAAGAGTAGCATTATCCAAACAAGGAAGTAATCTTAGAAAAAGTAACAAATTTTAAGTCCTTTGACTCTGGAACACTGAATACTGTGCTGTGTGAACAGCGGAAGGTCTGTAAATATTTGTGATGAGTGGAGATTTCTGCTGGCAGACCTTTCTTCTGAGGAGATACTTACATTTTCATCCCTGAGGTAAATGCTCAGCTAAATTGTTTTTCTTTCCGTATGCCCAATCAGAAAAGATCACCTATGTGGGTACCTAGCACCCATCATGGAATTTTTCTTAATAAAATGACTGCTGGCTAAGGACAGAATTTTCTCATCCTTGGACTCCCCTTCCTTCTTCTTCTTTTCCAAATCTTCTATCAAACTCATCTTAGAAAGTAAGTGGGTAAACCCACTCATGCTGAGATGTGAATAACTCGGAGAACTCTGGACATCACTCTACTCAGTTATATTTAAATTATAAGAGTAAGTGTAGGTATTAGCCAGTTGGGCAAGGAAGATATCTGAGAGTAAATGTTTTTAGCTCCCAGAAAATCATTTTTTCCTCTGCAGTCTTTTAGGAAGACAAATTTGCTCCCCTGCATTTTACTTATGAATGTTGTAAAAAGGGGGTATAATGGAGACCTCAGCTGATATAGAATGCAGCAAAACCACTCCTAAGGGAATTTAGACAAAAAGGCCACATCATTCACAGCACTCCATTTCTTATGAAACTAAATGATGGCTGACAATGAAATTCAAGCTTCTGATTTGTATTAAGTCTGACTATTGAAACTTGATTAGGCCTATAATTACATACTGCTTGAATCAAGAATGTCAAATAATGGGGCAGGACCTTTATAGTTGAGGAATCAACTTACAACCCACGTTGGTCCAGGAACAACCTGCTCAGACAGCACTCAGTCATAAAGTGTCCTGAGTTTAACCTCATAAGAATTGTTGGGAGGATATTTTTGTCAAGTGTTCAAAACTGAATTCTTTATTTTGGAAACTCTAACTGATCCTGGGTAAGAGAGGGAGAGGGAGAGAGAGGGAGAGAAAGAAAGCAAGACTAGATATGGCTAAAATGGCCTGTAAATCTGTGGCTAGAAACTAAAATGTACTAGATTTTATAAAAATTTGTTATGCATAAGTACAAAAAATGAACCAGTTTAACTGAAATTAAGTTTTCATTACTTTGTTGATTGTCATGTAGAAATAACCTAACTAAAATACACTTTCTTAATTGTTTAAAAGAAAAGAAAATTTGATGTACTACATACTAATACAAGGTATAGGAATTAATGTAATGTATAAGTAAAAATATACTACTCTGTTTCATTGAGGTTTAATAGAATCTAATTTGGGAAAAGAATAAACAGGATTTGCTTCCAATGTGATATGCAATGTGTGTAAGGAAATGTAGTTATACTTTCAGAAGTTTCTCCATTTTGTAGTTTTAGGAATTTCACAGTGGTTATCAGTTACATACACTATATAGCTACCTGCCATAAAATAGTAGCAGCTTTGGTTGAATAGATCATAGTTTATGTCACCTGACAGCTTAAACTGGTAAATGAACACATTTAAGAGATGTAAATCACTTATATTAAAAACCAGAATGTCTAGGCAAAAGTATTATGATCTTGTGTGTGTTTTTAATCTGCCCTATGTATTATATGACCCATGCTTACCTCACTCAGTTCCATGTCAGCCCAGTTGACTTTGACTATACTCCTTCTTGGCCAACTAAATTAACTTGGGGTTTCTGGCAGTAGCTCCACTCAATTCAGTCTTGGCTTGTCCTCCAGCTTAATCCTATAGTATAGACAAATCCACTACTGCAGTTCCGACATCCTCGTTTTCTTCTGGGGATAAATGACTTTTAAAAGCTGTAGGAGTATATAAAAATTTAGTTCTGTTCTAGAGGTTTGGAATTCTGTTCTTTGTTCTGCCAAAAACTAGTGGTGTGACCTTGGTAAATTATCTAACTGTTCTATTTTTCTTTTTTTGAATTATTTGTTTTGAAATGTGATGGCTGGATTATTAAATCTCTTATAGAAATTATGGTATCTGTTTGTTATTACTTGGGTAAATGCAATCATTTTATCTATTCTGAGGGTAATACATTATTTGAAAGTGGATAAAGACCAACTATATAAGAAGATGTAGCACCAATGGCCATTGACATATTAAGAATATTTAAGAAATTGTTGGTTTAGACACTAAATAAGCCAAGAAATATTTTTTAAATACATGAGCCTCTCTGTATTTCCCTATAGCATTTTATCATACAGTTTGCAATCCTTCTAGTTTCCATGTTCTGCTGGGAGATCAGCTTAAATCAGTGAGATGTTAACATCAAGCTATCTGCATTTTTTCAGCTTTTAATTTGCAAAACATCTACAAGTAAAATGATTGTTTTTGACATTATTTTACTTTCTTGATTCAAGTAGGGTGTAATTATACCCCTGATCAAGTTACTGTAGACAGCTTGAGTCCAAAGAGAGATACCACATATGGAAGTGTTATGGTTAATCACAAACAGATACAACTGGATTTTTGTTACCACACATTGTATGCTTAAGGTGACATCTAGTTTTTATAATAAATATAATAAAAAACCTATTCATATACTAATATATATTTTTTTAATTAAATTTGAAATTTGGAAGTTGGTATAAATTTAAAAACATTACTCTTAGGTTCACAGTGTAGATTTATAAAGACCTTTAAGTTAAATATTTTATTTTAATAATGATATATGTATTTACTTGCTACTAAAACTCAAGTTGATCATTCTGACCTGGACCAGCTATTGGGGGATGGAGAGATGGAGGGGGTGTGAATGGAATAAGCAAAAAAGGGGAAAAAAGAGAAAGAACTCATGGACATGGACAACAGTATGGTAATTGCTGGGTAGAGGGGGGAGTAGAGAGAGGTGGAAGAGGGTATAGGGGGGATAAATGGTGATGGATAGAGACTTGACTTGGGGTTGTGATCACACAATACAGTGTACAGATGATGTGCTGTAGAATTGTGCTCTTGAAACCTGTATATGTTTATTAACCAATATCATCCCAATAAAATTAATAAAAAGGAAAAAATGTTTAAAAGATTATATAAATAAATTAATTAATTAAAATAACTCAGAAAACAACAATAATAAAAACTCAACCTATTGAGTCATGTAGATCCACTTGCATAATCATCCTATTTATTCCTTATATTGGAGGTACTATAATGAGTACTGAACATTTATCTCACAAAGTCAAGTTTTAGGAAAAGAAAAGCTATAAATTATCATGTATGTTATTTACTTACATTTCTACTTATTATAAACTGCCTTCTGGGATTAACTGCACTGTCTTCAATTACTAAAATGGAGGTCAATTTCTAAAAATAAAATGAAATTAGTATTAAAACAGTAAAAAGGAAGGAACTTCTACCATTCGCAACAGCATGAATGGACCTGGAGAGCATTATGCTAAGCGAAATAAGTCAGTCAGAGAAAGATAAATGTCACATGATCTCACTCATTTGTGGCCTATAATGAACAACATAAACTGATGAAGAAAAACAGTTCCAGAGACAGAGAACAGCGATCAGACCGTCAACCAAAGGACTTGTATACATTCATATAAGCATAACCAGTGGAAACAGACACTAGGGGTGTGAGGGTACCAGCAGGGTGTGGGGGGCAATGGGAGGATAAGGACACACATATGTAATACCTTAATCAATAAAGGAAAAAAACCAAATGGAATTATCACTATGCTGAAAATTTGTTAATATATGTAAGCAAAAACTATATTCTTCCTACCTTGTTTGAAATGTGAAAATGTATGAATCATTTAAGTGTTTCATCAGCAGGAGATCAAAATTTTAATACTTTGTGATTTTTAATATATAAGATATATACTAGTAGTTGCCTCTAAAATGTAGTTATGGAATAGCTACTAAACATAAATGTTATAAAAACATAGGACATTTTAAGAGATATTACAGAAGAAGAAGTATGTTATACAGAAGAGACACCTATTAAAAAGATGGTACAGAAGCAAATGGCTTTCAAAATAGGAAGCTTGGATGCCCCAAATCTATTTTGAGAGAATTAGTGTAATAAACAAAAACCAAAAGCTACAATTATGGGAAATTTATATTGGTGTCAGTAATAGAAGTGGAAAAGCCCATTATATTTCTGGCTAGAATTTTATGATTGCTAACCAATAAAATCTTTATTATTTTACTTTAAATACACTTTAAAAATGATAAATTTGCAATACCTAGAGTTCTTGGAGTTCAACCTTTTATCACCTACACCCCTGTTATGGGTTGAATTGTGTCTCCTCAAAAGTCCTAACCCTAGATACTTGTGAACATGGCCCTATTTGGAAATAGAATCTTTGTAGGTGTAATCAATGTAAAGCTGTCATGAGGGTAGGCCCTAATGTAACATGAGGGGTGTCTTTATAAAAAGAGGAAAATACCATGTGCAGACAGAGGCAAACAGAAAGAGGGCCTTGTGACAAGAGCAGCAGAGGCTGGAGTGATGTAGCTGCAAGACAGGGAATGCCGGAGACTGGCAGCCACTACCAGAAGCTAGGAAGAAGCAAAAAGGGATCTTACCCAGAGTCTCAGAGGGACCATGGCCCTGCTGGAACCTTGTTTTCAGACTTCTGGCCTCCAGACTGTGAGAGAATACATTTTGGCAGTTTCTAGGTTGCCCTAGGAAATGAATGCAGTCCCTAACCAGCATTCATCGTATTACCTCGGTTGTAAAGGAAAATGTGAACAGTATTAAATAAAGCTTGATATGACAGTATCTTATCAGCCATCCTGCACTCATGGGCAACAGCTTTCAATTCCAGTGTATGACTGAAGACAGCCTGAGGTTTAGAAGCTGTAAGGCAGAACATTTTAAAGATATAAAACCAGCGTTAGCTTCGAGCATGACATCCTGTTTTAATTAATGGAAAAGTTTTAGTTTCGTTTTTTTTTTTCTTTCTAAAAAGCTTATTAAGAATTCACACTGAGAAAGTTCATTTTGCAAATTTAGCAATGGTTCGTCTTTGGTGAGAGAAAGCAATTGATAGTGGTTTCTTTTCTGATTCTTGACCAGTTCTCATTTAAAATGAGGAAGAGAAAGGAACTCCTTGACCTTGCAAGCATATTTATTTTTTACTTTAATGAAGCTTTGAAAGGAATTGTTTTCCAGCTTGAATTAAATTATTTCCTTATTACATATTTATTTATCTTGAAAGTGAAGGAGGCATAATCAAGCATAAAAGTGGATTTTTATGTTTAGCTGTGCCTTGATTTGGTTAAAAAGTGATAAAATTCAACGAGGCAAAATGCAGAAGCTTTCCATGTGTTTGGGCAGTGTCTTACAGGGACATCAAAACTACTAGCTATTAACTATTTTTAAAATAAATTTCAGTCTTGGTTTTTATCTACATGATAAAAAGCCACATCAACAAATATTTATAAGCAACATTACTGTCTCCATTCCTGTTTGGAATGCTACAGATAATATTTTTTTAAAAAATTAAACATTATTTCCTAACTCTAAGAAGAAGTTTACAATCTATTTGAGAAGAGAGGATGTATGGTAGACCCATTCAACAATTAGAAAATAATACAGTAAAACTTAGGTCGATCCTCAAATTCTGTGTGAAATGACAGTTTCCCACAATCATAGTTTCAAGTTCAATTAAATACTGAAGTTAGACTAAAATTTATATAGATTGATAAAACCTGGAGTTTTACAGATGTAAAACCAACGTCAGTTTTTACACTCTAAATTTCTTTTTTAAAAGAATAGATCTTTGTCCTGGCTGGTGTGGTTCAGTGGTTGATCATCGACATATGAACCAGGAGGTCATGGTTCGATTCCTGGTCAGGGAACATACCCTCAACCCCTGATAGAGGATGTGCAGGAAGCAGTAATCAATGATTCTCTCTCATGGTTGATGTTTCTATCTCTCTCTCCCTCTCCCTTCCTCTCTGAAATCAATGAAAATATTTTAAAAATAAATAAATAATGGGTCTTTGTAAACAAAGTCACCTGAGGGCCTGACTCTCGGAGTTGAAGAAGGCATGGTGTGTAGGAACTGAAGAAAGGGATAGATGTTGAATTGGAAGAGAGAGCGAATAGGCACCATTCTAGGGTGATGGTGGGGGTTGGGGCTAAAACATGCAAAATCATAAAATCAGAGTAATATGATAGAGGGTTAATTTTAAAAAACAGCTAATATTATAAAGACATCAGTATTTTCTGCATTAAAGTGATATTGGAAATAGTGAAAACTGTTGTCTCAGACATAAATGAGATAAAGGAAAAGAAGGTTATGTCTCCAATCAAATAAGCACCCTGAAGAAGGTGAAATTAGTTTTTCAGACTGCATCAGTCAGTACTCTACCAAATGTCTGCCCCAACCAACCCCTCTCGAAAGAAAAAAGAAAGAAAGAAAGAAAGAAAGAAAGAAAGAAAGAAAGAAAGAAAGAAAGAAAGAAAGAAAGAAAGAAAGGAAAGAAGGAAGGAAGGAAGGAAGACATTGTCTTCTCACACTTTTTGTCTGCTATTCTCATCAACAACTTGTTAACTTCAGCTTTTAGATGTACTAGATATCTCAGTGGGTGTTACGAAATACACAGATGGGTGCTGGGTGACAAGACTACCAAAATTATTAACTAAAGTTGGATTAAACATATATCATTTCAAATAGTTTCAATTACATTCTATTCAATAAATATATTTTATATCTGTCTTTTCTCCCTTGGAATATGCTGTTATTTTTTTGTAGAAATGCAGTGCTTTCCCCCATGTGTTAGTTTCTATATTAATTTAATTGTAACCCTCTCAAAGGTAATTGTATGATTGGAAAGCAGAGTGGACACAAGAATGTTTAAGAGCTAAATCTGCTCAGATTTATTGTATATTTGATTGACTGGGGAAATGACTTTCAGTTGACATCTGAGCCAACAAGTTAGCTGAAATAAAATTTTGCTTAATACCTTTGCATCAATAATCTAGGCACAGCCTCATTGATTGAGAAAGTCTGATCAATAGAGTATTACTGGCTGCCTAACTGTAACTTTGCTAGACTTTTTTGCTAATTCTGCTGATGACCTCCTTACCACTGCTTCTCGGGTTCACCTTTTTTCCACTTTGAAATTCAATTTGCTCCATTTGCTGTTATTTAAAGAATTTACACATCCATTGATTTTATCCACCTGCTGTAGTTAGTATATAGGATGCAAAAAATTGCATGTGATTGTGGCGAAGCTTTGAAACTGCCAAAGTACTCAAATATTTAGAAAGTATTTTTATCTCAAATATAAGGGGAGAAAAGTAACCCAGAACAAATATATCATGCGCCTAAAAAATACATTATGGAATATTCCACTTTTAACAATGATTTACACAGTAAGAAATCTACAAATATTAAAGAGAATATTATCGAACTGAGAAAAAAATAAAAATAAGAAGTGGCTCTGGTTTTCAGGATACCAGGATAATAATGAAAAGGAGGCAAAACAACACAAAAACATCCTGATGGTGAAAGAAGGCTCATGGAATGTGCTTCCGCTCAATGAAATTTAGAGACAACTGTCGAGAATTGTGAATGTCTGAGCTTTTTCATCTATATCCAGCGAAGAAGTTAACTTGCTGCAGTTTCATGGGTGCTGGCAGAAGACACAAAACCCCTGGGTCAGAGACAAAGAACTTTATATCTCACAGCAATAACAGAAGCTAATTTACCAGCATTTGTGCTGTTCCCCAAGCCCTAATCCCCAAGAGCACTGTGTAGAGGACCAGGTAACACCTGATCATGGTGTCTTTGTGGTACAAAAGATTGACTGTCCTAACCTTTTATAGTAAAGCACACTTGTTCTTTATTCCAGTGGGAGACACAATCTCTATCTTGCAAGACTTTACGAACACCCTTGAAACAATAATCCAGAGCAAAAGCAGTTAGTGCCTTTGCTTGTGAAATCTGCAGAAACAAGAGAGACTCATGGAGAATTGTTTCCCAACAATTATATGATATTCACCTCCCAATTTGTAGTTATTAAACTAGAATAGGCTGAGATCTGAAGGACCACATCCTCCCAGTAAATCCTTAACTTCTCCGTCTCTTGACCTCTGTACCTCCAATGACTTTCTTTCCCATTCTAATTCAGCCAGTCATTCTCATGGCTCACTGCTGAGCTTGTCATCACCCAGACCTATTCTATATCTGGAAAACAAAACTTAAACCTCATCTCATTACCAACCACAAACTCTTTCCCTTTCAGCCTCACTTAGTGACCGCACCTCTTCTCAGGCCCTCCATTACCTGCACCCCTCTACTTCACCCTGATTTGTCAGAAGCCATTACTCTTCGCATACTTTACCTTCCAGCTCAGATTCATTGTCTGCCCGTCAGTTCTTCTCATGTCAACATCTTCAAATTCCTCATCCCATTTTTTTTCTTGGCATTTTCCCAATAAAACCTCCATTTTGAATAATATTACCTCCCAGCTTTTCTCTTAGGTACACTGGGAATGCTGGGTGCTGCTAGTGAAAATTGCGCAACTGTGCAGGTTGGTTTCAATCTAAATTCATGATCTCCAATCTCAATCTGATTCTCCAAACAGATTTCACTCCCTCACTCTTCCTAGATCTGACTCTATTTGACCCACATTCAGCACAGAAAAAAGAAGTAGAAACCACCAGATAAAAATTCTTACACCAAACATGGTAAAAATAGCTGCAATGCCATCTATCTTGTTCTCCTCTTCAAATGTAGGCAATGCCTCCCCTGTCATCTGAGAAGAAGATAAGGTATGTTATCCATGCCTTGAAGTTGTGTCAGAGTTTGCTAATTGTCCTGCAATAAGCATTACCCGCTTTCTCTGAGCTAATATAACAAAAGAATGTCATATTTAGAACTGTGATCATCTTTCTTCAAATTTTTCATCATGCTACTGTTGAAAGACATTTTAAAAATTCCTTTCCCAAATATCTCTGTCAGATCAAAACAATTGAAGCAAAATGATCAGAGTTTTAGCTTAATGAGGAAACAAACAAACAAAAATCCACCAACATTATGATTAGATTCTTTACTTTTAGTGAAACATTCCACCTAATACTTACGAGATTAAGTGCAATTGTAATATTTACAATGCTCTATTTTAATATATTTCCTTCATATTTCTGTACCCAAGGAATATTTAGAACCAACTCCAAGTAAGTTGTTTTGAGAAGGAAATTTTTCACAACTGTGAAATTTCAGAACATTGAACAGCCACAAAGACAGGAATAGAGGATCAAGCACTATGGCTGCATAACATTCCTGACATAACTCAATGTTTATTTGTAGAAACTAATGCCCCAGAATGTTGTCATGGAACCAGAAATCTCCCTTTTGCTCTTTCCTTTTAGTTGGCAATTCTTAATGTCCATTTTACAACTATAATAATGTAAAGATGTAATTTTCTTGTATTAAGAAAATAGTTCACAACTTCACACAATTTATCTCAGTTAACATATTAACTTAGAAAAAAGAATGTATTTGAGTATGAATAGCATGCTAGGATTAAAAAAAAATACTTAAAACAAAGCCCTTTCCTATTTAATATATGTATAGTCTCTAACTCAAAAAGCTCATGTTTTTAGACCACCATTTGAATGATTACTCAAAATTTAAATATATATTTGGGTTGATTTAGCATTTAAAATGTTCAAAATTAGCTTATTTTGTTATGTAAGTAATGCATGTTCACTGTAGAAAAATTAAAAAAGCATGCAAACAAAACAAGAAAATAAAAATAACCCATGATCTCAACACTCAGAGATAATTGCTTTAATTATATTGTGGTGTTCTTTCAGACTTTTCTTATGCATAAACACACCCACAAACCGTTTTTAAAAACAAATATGGGATTTTCATCTAGATCCTTTTTTGTAAATTTTCTACTTTTTTCAGTAATATTTGCTGTAGCACTAATTTGGAGTATAATGATAAATTTACTAGACAAATCATGGTGAACAATAAAGAATTAACTGACTTTATCTGGTCTTAGTGTGCGATCTACAGCAGCATGATACATGACATATTGGCTTCCTTCTGATTTAGAGAGAATCTTGACTCTAATAAATCTGACAAACTTACTCAAGCTCCTTAGGCAAAGCTGAGAGGATATTTCGGGTAATTATTAAGAAAGTTTATAGTTTTTGAAAGTAAATGTGTAATTGAGGAAATGTATAATTGAATAATGAACTGAAGCTTGGGGCCCTATATTATCTCAATTATTTAATTACACTGATCAAATGCACCAAATTTATTCAATAAGTCACCCAAGCAATCTAACTATAAACCATCAAAGAATCTTAGGAAAATTGGGAACAGGGACACCAATTTTAACAAATGCAGATAACTAGTGTAGCTATTCTCCTTTTATTCATATGATGTGCATAGTGAAGACACAGACCTACTATGTCCTGTAAAAAAATAAATAAGCTTTCCATATTATAGGCAGTGATTCACATCATGTTTCAAAGGATTTTAAAAATAGTCGGTGTGTGAAGGACATTTGGAGATTTAAGCTTTCCCCGCTGCATGGTTCACTGCTAATATATCTGGGATATATCTATATTGGCACAAACATAACCAGTGAAATAATGTTTCAAAGATGACATTTTTAATGTGGGAGAGAAAAGTGTGACCCGATGTTAATTACAGATGTCAATTATATTTGTGTTGTTTAGGGAACATTATGTCATTGGCAGTGTATTAAAAGATGGGCAGCCATAATTTGAAATTATTTCGGCAAGTTGCTGTCCGTAATGGAAAGGAACAGCGGCTGCCATCTGCTAATTGCTTAGTGGCCCTAACAATAAATTATATCATTAGAAAACATCAGAATTTATGAAACAAATATATAAATAAGTTGTGATGACTTCAGCTAAAAAAGAAAATAAACCAGCACTGGATAATTTTTTTGTTATCTTCAAGCTGAAGGAGGATGACCATAAAGAGGATAGTGACCAGCTGTTCTTCAGGCTGCAGCAGGAAATGGCTTAACTTGCAAGACAAATTTAAGTTGACATAATGTAAGAACTTCTTGACAGCATTGAATTTTAATCACCTAAAATAGGCTCCTAAGGACAGCGGAGGGAAATGTCTGCCTTGAAAATCTTTAGTGTTATGATTATGATAAGTATTACAATTGGCTGGTGGGATGTGAATGAGGGGCCATCTAGAAGGAGCGAGCAGGTTTCAGGCAGGTTTACTAAGTGTGTCCACAACTCCCCCTGCCCTACATTCTTATATTGTCTCACACTGTCACTCCGAAAGTATTCCAACCAAATAATTTCATTTCTTATATGTGTCACAGTATTAAGTGCTTTCTCTTTGCTCCAGTGTGTGGAGAGATTGCATCAATTTATTTGCCTAAAATGTATAGATATAACATTTTTCAATGGCTCTTGTGTTTAGAGGGGCCTATTTCTTAGTCAGATAACAGATATTTTGTATATAGCACAGGTATGACAACCACATAATGTTGAGAAGATATTAAGAATATGGAATATGCCCAGCCGGTGTTGCTCAGTGTTTGAGCATTGACATATGCACCAAGAGATTGCTGGTTTGATTCCCAGTCAGGGCACATGCCCAGGTTATGGGCTCAATCTCCGGTGGGGGCTGTGTAAGAGGCAGCCAATCAGTGTTTCTCTCTCATCGATGTTTCTATCTCTCTCTCCCTCTCCCTTCCTCTCTCTCTAAAATCAATAAAGACATATTTTTTTTAAAAAAAAAATATGGAATGCACTTCTTCTGCTGCTGTGGGGTGACCAGGAACGTGCAGACCCTGCAGGATACCAAACAGATCTGGGGGAAAAAGAGATAATCATCCTGATAAATTGGCGTCTCTTATCATTTCAAAGTTTTATTTGTTCCTAAGTTTTGTAGTGTTTTGGTTTGTTGTTGTTGTTTAGTTGTTTGTTGTTGTTAAGGAAACCTGCACATAATACAGTCAAGTTTAAAGGAAACCCCACATAACATAAAAGCTATTCTAATCATAATGTCTAATTACTAAGATAAAAATTTCAACAGAAACAGCTTAAAGGACTATTGGATTCAATGGGAGATGTATGTGAGCATCTTAGATGTACATGAGCACCTTGGCATTGGGCTCTTAAATATAATAGTGATTAATCAAGAGACTGGTAGGTATTGACAGTATCAAAATAGAAAGTCATTGAAGGAATATGTTCCAACATTAGAATTGACAAATAGTGGGTGATGGGTAAAAACAAAGGTGGAAGTTCTTAAAAAGGGAAAAGGAAATTACACAAATTCCATTAATTCCATTTGAAAGGGAGTCTATGCCTCTCAGGGCTTCCAGAGGCCTTCTGGAAGCAGTGAGGCTCTCTGCTTCTGCTTCTTTATATCTTGAAGTCTATGCTTCCCGGCTTATTCAGCCGCATCACACTGGACCTCCCGCTGAGAGATATCATTAAAATGGCAGCTCCTCCAATCTTCCACCTGAGAAATGGCCCCTGAATTCGCAGATTTTCATCCCCCACTGCACTCCCTCGCATCCCACCGATTTCAAAGGGAGCTGCGTATCGAAGACAGATGCAGGGCGGCAGAGAGGGATGTCTAGGTTCTTGTTTTTCTAAAAGCACACAGAGTTGTGCAAGAAGGATCAATATTTTTCTACATAATTTAATCAGGTGAATTGTACACAGCACAGTTATTTCATGTATCAAGAAAGAATGCTTTACTGATTCATTTTATTCTTTTTATTTATTTTTAACTTTACAATAAGATAGAAACACATCATTTTTTAAAAATTATATGGTCTATACCAGCCGTGGGCAAACTACGGCCCGCGGGCCGGATCCGGCCCATTTGAAATGAATAAACCTATTGAAAAAAAAGACCGTACCCTTTTATGTAATGATGTTTACTTTGAATTTATATTAGTTCACACAAACACTCCATCCATGCTTTTGTTCCGGCCCTCCAGTCCAGTTTAAGAACCCATTGTGGCCCTTGAATCAAAAAGTTTGCCCACCCCTGGTACCGTATTACTGCAACTTGGTTTTTCCCTGAATGTTAATATGTGGGTTCTGCAGCCAATATCCCATAAGGTTACACTTACATATGTCACAAGTAAATTCCAAAAGAACAATGTTATACACACAACATATCCATTTTTAAATACTACTAGAGGCCCGATGCACGAAATTTGTGCACTGGGGTGGGGGGCGTTCCCTAAGCCCAGCCTGGGCCCTCTCACAGTCCGGGAGCCCTTGGGGGGATGTCCAACTGATGGGCCTAAGCTGCAGTCGGACATCCTTAGCATTGCCACGGAGGCAGGAGAGGCTCCTACCACCGCCACTGTGCTCGCCAGCCGTGAGCCTGGCTTCTGGCACACTGACCACCAGGGGGCAGTTCCTGCATTGTCAGTGCACATCATAGCAACTGGTTGTTCCACTGTTTGGTCAATTTGCATAGCCTTTTATTACATAGGATTGCTTCACCTTATGCAACAGGTGTAATTTTGAAAATTTTGGCCATGATTGCATTTTACAACTCAAATTCTATCCTAAATGACCTTAATAACTTAAGTGAACTAGTATTTCAAGGAAATTTAGGTTGAATCTTTCTTTAAAATAAATAATCCTGCCCTAGCTTGTTTTGCTCAGTGGATAGAACAACTGTGATAAACTAATTCTTTAGGATATCAATATTGCCAAAATATAAAATTTCTGTTAAATAATATTTGGAGACTTATTTTTCAAACTCCAATGAATAGCGGTTTTGTTTTCCTTTTTTTACTATGTGATGCCTCAGGGCCACTAATATGTTAATATCCATTACGTAATGTCTAAATGAGACTATACTAGGCATAAGGAGTTTCTCAGATGTACTGACCATGGAATTCAGGTTTTTGTGAGCAAATGAGAGTAATGGTCCAAGGACCATCTTTTGGCTAATACTGAAGTTGATGGACTTTAAGTTTCTTTCCAAAGTTCTGGTATTAGGTGGTTTCTAAAGTCTGTTCCTTAAAGCCTGGAGAGTAAGGTAGTTTAACCAGCTGAGTCTCAGAACCGTCCCTCTCATTTCAAACCACACCATTTTACATTTGATCTCTTTTAAGTATTAGAGATCTAAAATTTTATTCAAAACAAAAAAATGGCTTGGCAGCTTGAAATAAACACCCAATTTACATATTTTTTTTCAAAACCATTCAATAAAATTGTGTTTACTTGTCTTGGCAGTGTCAGTTTACTTTTATGCTATGTTAACTGCAAAAAGGGTAGGGGTAGCTGAATAACTTAAGTTATAATATCTGTTTTATAATAGAAATCCAAGATATATCCATTTATATATCTCATATTAAACTAATCATCATTATTTGCCCATTTGTAAGCTTAAATTTGATGTAAAGAATATCTTAATCTTAATTATAAGTATATTGGCCAGTAAAAGATATATATATATATATATATATATATATATATATATATATATATATATATATAATGTGTTTCAATAATAAAGAATACTATGTTAAATGAAATAAATCAGACAAAGACAAATACCATATGATTTCACTTATATGTGGTATCTAAAGGACAAAATAAGCAAACAAGCAAAATAGAAACAGACTCATAGATATAGAAACAGGCTGGTGGTTGCCAGAGGGAAGAGAGAAGGGGGGCTGGGAAGGTGAAGGGATTAAGTACAGATTGGTAGTTACAAAATAGTTACAGTGGTACAAAGAACAGCACAGGGAATATAGTCAATAATATTGTGATAAGTATGCATGGTGCTAGGTGGGTACTTGAAATATTGAGAGGGCCACTTTGTAAAATGTAGAATTGTCTGGTCACTATGCTGTACTCTTGAAACTAATGCAAAATAATATGAATATAAGCTCCATTCAAAAATAAATAAATAAATAAAATAAACGTTCTCTGAAAAAAATATTATTGGAAGAATTCCTTATATCTTACAATTTTAGTAAATGACAAATCTCACTGCAAAATTTATCTGCATAGGCTACAAATGAAATATGTAAACTTATTAAAATAAATATTACTTCAAATAAAAGTTCTTTTTAATGACAAACTGCTAATTAAGATAGAAAAAACAAACAATAATGCTCAAAATAATAGTGGGAACATGAAAAATAAAGCAACAGCATCAGACAGCACACACACTACTGTGTTTCTGTGTCACAAGACCTTACCAAAAGCCAATCCTGAGAAATTTCTAAGTAAGATAAAACCTACTTCGTTTGATAAAACATAAAATTTGTAAAGTGATGGTAAACGACAAATGTGAATTTTTAAGTACCTGTGAATAAATACAGAAAGTGCAACTATATCGTCATTACTTTGTAAAAATATGTTGGAAATAAATATAATGATAATTATAATGACAAGGACCCAATTAAATGCAGATGCTATATTAGCAGAATGTGAAGGTTTTAGAAACCAAAAAACTACATAAAAATAATATAAAATGACTGGATAAAAATTCATGATAAATTAAGCTTTCTTTTCCCTAATATCTGTCCCCTGATTTGTAACAAGACATTTACACTTGGTGGTCAAGCCATGTCACAGCCCTAGCACTGTAGCATCACACTTACCTATTTTATAAATTTCAATCAATATATCAGCACTCAACTGCAAGCATTGAGGAGCACTTCCAAATCACCAACTCCATTTAACACTTTCAAATAAGCACTAGGTGGTTTGGCAATGTGGAGGTTTTCTTTTGCTTTTGCTTTAATAAAGTGCTCAACAGAATGCTATTCGTGTAATTTACAGTCTCCAAATCAGTGTGAAAGATTAGAAATTAGGTGAAATATGTTTTTCAAATATACTTTCTTCTCCACCTCCACCAAACGAGAAAGTTAGAGCCATAACCAAAATGGTTATTTACAGATCATATTAGTGTATTTTGATTAAAGTTTTATCATTTTTAAAAATCAGTGCCAAATGTTTTATAGATCTGAGGTGAACGCAAGAAAGTAATCTCTTAGAAGAAAAGCTGGAGACTGTCTTCATGGGCTCTGGTAAACAAGACTGAAAAGCATGAACCATAAAGAAAAAGTGATAAATTAGATAATATTATATTTAATAATTTATTTTTCATCAATAGAAAAAACAGAATAAAATAAAAGTAATCCAAAGAGTGGGAAATTATATCAGAAATAAAGGGAGAGGAAACAGATATCTGAAAATGCATTTGTATCCAGAATATATAAAGAACATCTACAAATAAATTTTAAAAAGTAGAAACCCAGTTAAAATATAGAAAACCGTGTTGATTAGGCAAGGCTCAAAAGAGAATAATCAAAAGGTTACTAAACATTTTAAAAGGTGATCAGCCATATTAGTCAACAAAGAAATGCAATTATAACTGAAATGAGTTACCACAACACACCCACTATCATACCCATAACATCAGGGGTAGGTGAAGAGGTGGAGCTAGTGGAATTCTAATACATTGCTGAGACTATCTATTGGTATATCACTCTTGGGAAGCAGTTTGGAAATATCTACTAATGCTGAACACATACATTACCTAGAAGCACCTCTGCATGGATATGTACACCAAAAGTACATCAAAAATGTTCAGAGCAGCACTATCCATAGTCAGATCAAAGGGGCAACTACCACAAGGTACAAAAACACGTATAACAATAAGAATGAATGAATCTCACATACAACGTTGAGCGGAAAATGCCAGCTCACAAGAAAGGTACATTCAATAGGATCCCATTGATACAGACTTCAAAATCAGGCATAACTGAAATGTGTCATTAGAAGCCAGGATAATATTTACATTGGAGGGTAGTAGTGACTGGTGCCTTGGGGTGCAGGTAATGATTTTTTTTTCTCTATTTGAATATTGGTTGTACATTTACCTTATTAAGAAAAAATCCATTCAGTAGTATACTTACTATTTATATACATTTCTGCTATGTACATTATACTGAATAAAATGTTTAATTTTTTTAAAATAATAGTTTTGCAAATGGTCACTAAGTGTTGCACTGGAAGTAGCAGTCATTATTAAATGTTCAAACGTTAAACTTGAATATTTGAGGCATGAAGAAAGACCCATGTAGTTGGAGAAATCCTGGACCATTTAAAGTACAAAGCCTTGGAGCTAGTTTCATGAAATACTTGGACACAATCCTTCACTAAAAGCACATATACAGGTGCTGTCAGAAGTGACTAACAAGTACTACCTATGATACTAGGAGTTACCTTTGATATTTTTCTAATTTCAGCTTGCATACATCTATTTATTTTGGGGTTAGAAATAATTACAATATCTTTTTAAACATAATGTTTCTTTATTTGTTCTGACACATTTATATTTGTATACTTCATTTTCTTTCTGTGATTAAGTCAGTCCTCTGAAACACTGACTATGCCCATTTGATGCCATGGTAATTAACCTAGGTATTAATAACAGGAAAAGAACAAAGGGGGAAGCCAGCCATAATAGGCATGTCATTTAGGCAGCTTCATCAGGAAACTAAAGCTTTACACGGCCCAGAAAGCCACAGTCTATTCCCCCAAAATCGCTGGGGGAAGGAACTGGACAGGGAGGAGAATAGACAACACATGCCCAGTAAAGTTGGGATGATGTCAGGAAGGCACTGGTCTGTCAGTCACATCTGGGAACAGGCCGTTGGCCAGAAGGGTCATGGCCACTGCAAGGGTGCAAAATGTTGGATATTTAATCCCCCAAACAAAGGAGTTTGTTCTCTTATGCTCTTGGTTCCTCGCATGCTCTTGGGACTCTTACTGCTCAGGGCACACTCTCCTGCTCACAGCCATGCGAACCCCACACACAATGGATGAATGGACTGCAACTAGCCTGATGTTCAGCTGGACCCAGCTGCCACATGGGAAAGAAACTCTGAACGCTGGATCTGCTTCTAGCTTTACCAAAACCCCAGCCACGCTTCTTCCCTGGGTAAAATGGGACTTTGGAAACGCGCAAGTCTCAGAATTTCCTTTTTCTCAAGATATAAATGACCCAGCCCCCAGCAACCAGTGAGGAAGAGGACACTCCAATTTGTCAGATAGCACATATAGACAAAAACTTTGGGGAATGAATCCACATGAGGCAAAAAGATTTCCAAAATCAAGAATATATTTGATGTGGCTAGACTAATCCTTGTGCAGACAACATCAGTAGTTGATCTTTTCCTGCTGCTTAAGGTTAAGGCCTGCATTTATGTAGCTATGAATTCCTTTATAAATAGCTGTTCTGCTGGGGTTTGTCCTGTTGTTTATCAGTTTCATTTCTGACCAGAAGGCAACCATGGGGATTTTAGATCAGGGCGGAGTACTTCTCCAAACTTCATAACATCACTGATCCTTCCATTTTATAATCTAAGTATTCTGGATATTAAATGGCCATTATTTCACTATTTTCTGCTTTTAAACTTTTTAGGATTTATATTTAAATATGTTTTTCCTCTGTGTAAATTTTCTTTGTTAACAATTAGCATAGAATCATGTAAATATGGTTATAAGACAAAATGAAAGCACTCCACACAAATGCAAGCTGCAATGAAAGCATCATTATTTAGAAAGTATCTACTCAGCATACTCTTTCCCCTGAGCACTGAAAGTGAAACCTATCCTTCCATTTACCTTTTGTTAATGGCGTTTTGTTAATATGATTTTTGTTAACTATATGAGAAGCTATGTGCTTTTCTTAAGAGTGGTAAATACAATATACCAAGCCATACATGAAAATCAACCTTATACCTGCCTCATGTTTTTTGTTACCTATGGAAAATGAATATTAAATATATGCCCTAATTGATCTCATTTAGGTATCATTGGTAAGTTACATCTTTAAAAGGAAATCTTAGCCCTCTCTTTAAGTTTTCCTAACATGGAAAACCCTAAATTGTATAGAAAAACAAATAAGTAGTGTTTGTTTCTTCCAGTAAGTGGGTAATTTGATTTCTCAGAAGGCAGGTGGAGAGTGCAGGAAGGAAGTGAGGCAAGACTTGGTGGGAATTACCTAAGCCTTAAAGAAATTTAGAAGGTTTGGAAATTAAATAAGGTTTAAGTTGGTTGTCATTGTGAATGTCTAAACTTTTTGCCCTTCCTGGGTGAAGTGTCAGGTGTGAATAGACTGTGAAATGAGCTTTTCTTATGCAGCACTCTTTAGCCAAATGATAATCTCCTATAAATACATATGGCAGCAGCCTATTTTGATTATACTAATAGATTAGTAACATTTTTATTCTTAAATATTTACCAGAGCAATGACGAACACATAGATAGTATATTTTCTCTGTCATTCTATTAAAAAAAGAATTCTGAGTAGAGAAATGCGTTGATCCTTAAAATAGAAACTTTGATGAAGGACTGGGCGAATAGTGCAATGATTCATAGTACTTAGATAAGACCTTTAAACAAACGCCTCCTCAATTCTTCCAATGAATGTAGAAACTCTTTTTTAGAGGGAATAGATATGAGTACAGCATAACTATAACTAAAGTTTTGGAAAGCCAGCTTCATCCTCCTTAGGAAAAAGCCCCAGGAATATCCATAAAGTGAAGCAAGTTGAAAATGATGTTAATTTTCATTTTAATATCTTGGTTTTTGTTTACAATACTTCTCTTTTAGGCATGACCACCCTCTTTAATTCCATCTACCTAATTTTGACCATTTTGAAAGCCCAACTAAAATCCCAAAATCTTCAGTGAAGTCTTCATTGGTTTGTTTAGCTCACATCAATGGCTCACTTTAAGTGATAATAGCCATTGCCCAGCATTAAAATATTTTTCAGCCTTCAATTATAACTTTAAACATATAGAAAGGGAAAAGACTATTTCAATAACTACTCATGTATTCACCACCCAAAATCAATAATTGGCATCTACTTTCTTTTCAAGCACACCTGGAGCATTCACAAGGTGGAAAATTTTCTGGGCCATAAAACAAATCTTAATTTTTTTAGATAATTAAAACTAGAAAATATTATTTTACTCTAAGGAAATTAAACTAGAAACCAATAATTCAAAGATATCTGGAAAATACCAGAATGTTTTGAAAATAAACAACACAACTCTAAGTAACCCATAGGTCAAAGAAAAACTCAAAGAAGAAATGAAGTTAAATTAAAATGAATTTAATACAATATTTCAAAATTGCAAGATACAGCTAAAGCAGAGCTTAGAAGGAAATTTAAATCAATAAATGCATATGTTAGAAAAGAAGAAACATCTCAGATTATCTAAGCTTAAGAAACTACAAAAAGATGAGCAAGTTAAACCCAAAGCAAGCAGAGAAAAATACGTATTAAAGATACAAGTAGAGATCAAGTGAAATGACCACATAAAATAATGGAAAAAATTAAGAAAAGAATTCCTAACATTAGTAAACATCTTGCAAAAATGTCTAAAAAGTAGACACATTTATTAATATCAGCAATAAAATGTGGCATTAAAGATCCTTCTGACATTAACAGGATAGATAATAAGAGAATATTATAAAAAATGTATGCCCATAAATTCAACAATATAAATGGCATGAGCTAATTTTTTGAAAGACACAAAGTATTGAATTTCATACAAAAAAAAGATACCCTGCACATATGTATAAATAAAGAAAAGTGATGGTAGTTAAAATCCTTCCAAGAAAGGAAATTCTAGGCCTTAATAATATCACTAGAAAATTCTACCCAACATTTTAGAAAGAAGTTATATTAATTTTAACAAACTTCTAGAATACAGTAGAGAAGAAAGCACTTCCAAATGTATTTTATAAGGCTAGCATAATCCAGAGCAAGGCATTATAATAAAAAAATTCCAAACTAATCTTATTCATGAACAACCTCAAAAAATGGCAAATTGAATCTAGCATTATATTAAAATATATTACTAAAACCCCATTAAAAGACTAAGAACTTTTTAAATATTTGAAGCTTGCTTTCTGATCTCCAAAGGACTGATCAAGAAATATCACTAATGGTTGGAATTAAAACATATCATTATAGATCCCACAAGTACTAAAATGATACAAATTAGGCTTTATGAAATGGCATGTCATTAATAAAAGAGATTAAATCCTAGGGGAAAACAACTTAGAATAATCAACTCTGTATGAAATAAAATCTGTAACTTAAAATCTTCCATATAAAAATTTATTTCTATGACCAAAATTTTAAAAATAATTGCAGCCTCACACAAACTCTTCCAGAGTTCAGAAAAACAGAACAAACTGTACAACTTTTAATGTGTTGAGTGAAATCTTTTTTTTCTTAAATCTTTATTGTTGAAAGCATTACATATGTCCCCATTTCTCCCCCACTGACCTCTTCTAGCCTGCTCTGTCCCCCATCCCAGGCCTTCACCACCCTATTGTCTGTGTCCATGGGTTATGCACATACGTATACAAGTTCTTTGGTTGGACTTATCCCACTCACCTGCCCTTCCCCACCTTCCTCTGAGATTGGACAGTCTGTTCCATGCTTCTATGACTCTAGACCGATTTTGTTCATCAGTTTATTTATAAATACTTGACAAAGACATTCAAGGAAAGAAAGAAAACTATAAGAAAATCTCTCTAATAATCACAGATGAAAAAATCTTAAATAAAATATCAGCAACTCAGTGAAACACTACATAAAAAGGATCATATAACACAATAAAGTATGGCTGTTTTAAGAATATAAGACTGGTCTGATTTAAATTCAATCTGTAATTCAACACAGCAGCAGAATAAATATGAAAAATTATAATTCTTCTCAATGGAAGTAGAAAACACCTTTGATAAAACGTTAACACCCTTTGCCTGGCTGGTGTGGCTCAGTAGTTGAGCGTACACCTGTGAACCAGGAGGTCATAGTTCAATTTCCAGTCAGGTCCCATGCCTGGGTTGTGGGCTCGATCCCCAGTAGGGGGTGTGCAGGAGGCAGCCGATCAATGATTCTTATCATTGATGTTTCTATCTCTCTCTCTCTCTCTTCCTCTCTGAAATCAATAAAAAATATTTTTTTACAAGTTAACACCCTTTTATAATAAAACTTTTGAAAAAGTAAACAAAATAAAAATTTCCTTATTCTGATAGAGTATCTTTCAACAAACTTATACTTAATAGTAAAATATAGAAAGTTTTCATCCTGAAATTCAAATTAAGACCAGTACCACTAATATCCCTTTTGTACAACATTTTACTGGTGGTGCTATTAAAATTAAGAATTATAAATAAAATATGCAAATAAACTTTGGAAGTAACAAAATGCCCATTACAGTTAAATAGCATAATTTTATGGTCAAGAAAGTCCAAATAAATCTAGAGAAACACTATTAGAATTCATAAGAAATTTAGCAAAGTCTATATACAAAATCAATATTAAAAATAGTTTCTATTTTTTAAATAGAAAAAATTGTTTCTATATGCCATATAATTAGAATATGACAATTTTTTAAGATATGCAATTGAAAATAATAAACATAATATTAAATACCAAAAAGAAATATCTCAAAAATGTTTAATATCACTATTTAATAATCTATGACACATTATTAAAATAATAAACAATAGAAAGATATGCCATATTCATGGATTAGAAAGCTCCATATTCTAAATGGTCATATTAACCAAAGTCACCCTAATAAATAAAACAAAATAAATAAATCTCTTTATATAAAAAAGCCTAAGCAACCATTCGACCGGTAGCTATGACATGCACTGATCACCAGGGGGCATATGCTCCATGCACAGACATGGAAACATGGAACAAACTTATGAATCTCTGAGGGAAGGGGGTGGGGGGAGGGCAGAAAGAGATTAACCAAAGATCTTATATGTGCATACTATAGGCCCAGTGCACAGATTGGTGCACTGGTGGGGTCCCTCAGCCTGGCCTGTGGGGATCAGGCTGAAATGGGTAGTCCAACATCCTCCGAGGGGTCCCAGATTATGAGAGGGTGCAGGCCAAGCTGAGAGATGCCCCCCCCCACCACTGCACAAATCCATGCACCGTCCTCTAGTAAATAATAAAAGAGCAACATCAACAAAAATAACTTCTTGAAATAAATTTTAGTCAGTGTCAATTATAATTTTCTATTACAGAATACTTAAAAATAATGATAAGAACACAACAGGAGACAATACAAAAGATGTCAGAAGCAAACCATACGACCAAATGTGAAAAAAAGAGAATGAATTGGCATTCAACTGAAAATAAAATATAACATAAACCTGAAATAAATCTAAGGAAATCAGGAATTAATACAAATAAAAGCAGAGATTTTTAAACAGGTAAAAATCAGAAAAATTGGACAAAGGAAATAGACTAACAAAAGTAACAATGCCTTTTGTGTGTATCATAAATAACTACTTATAATATATTATGACATCACATTAATAATAGTATCCATAGAATCTAACTTATTAGGAGTTAACTTCATAAGATATATAGAACGTTCATGTTATAAACAAAAACTTTATTTGAGAGACGTAAAAGACGATCTGAATCAAAACTGTGGCATGTGATGTTCTTGAAGGAAATTTTCAGTGTTTTTAATAATGCCAGTAGCCTCTCTCTTAGTTTTTTATTGCTGTAACAGATTACAACAAATTTTGTGGGTGAAAACAACATAAATATGTTTTTTTATGGTACTGATGGTTAGAAGTCCAAAATGGGTCTCATTCGACTACAGTCAAGGTGTCACTAGGCTGCTTTCCTTCTGGATGCTCAGGAGTAGAATTACTTTCCTTGTTTTTTTCAGCTTCTGAGGCCACATGACTTCCTTGTCTCATGTCACCCTTCTCCATGAACAAAGCCAGCTGTATGGTATCATCAAACCCCTCTCCTCTGTCTTCTGCTTCCCTCATCTCCTTTCCTGCTTCTAACTGACTTGCCTCACCGTTTCCCCACAGGGACACCTTGCTATTATTACATTGAGTCCACCTAGATAATCCAGGGAAATATCTCAGGATATTTAATTTAATCACACCTGCAAAGTCCCTTTTTACCATGTAAAGTAACAAATTCACAGGTTCTAGGAATTAGGGCATGGAGATATTGGGGGTGGTTGGTCATTATTCTTTCTATCACAATCTCCAAATAGATTTATACAATTAGTTCAACTCAATTTTTTTTTAGTTAACAAAATTATTAAAATATAACAAAAAAACTAGAACAAATAAAACTCATAAATTATATCATGACCTCACTTATATGTGGAATCTAATAAACAACATAAACTGATGAACAAATAGGTCTAGAGACATAGATGCATGCAATACTCTCAGATCTCAGAGGGAAAGGGGGTTGTGGGGAGAGATTAACCAAATAACTTATATACATATAAGCATAGTCCATGGACACAGGGCCAGGGGTGGGGCAGTAGCTGGGCACAGGAGGATAAGAGTGGAGGAGGAAAGGTAGATATTTGAAATTGCCTCAACAATAAAAATAAATTTTTTAAAAAAGGAAAAGACTTTCATTGCCAGATATGAAAACATATGGCACCATAATGATTATAGTAGTAGCATAAGAATAGATGTATCTAGGAAGAGAACTTTAAAAAATATATATGCATATTTAATTAGTATTATAATACATGAAGTGGCATTTAAGATCTGAAGGAAAGGGCTGATTATTTAGTGAATTATGCTGGGCAAATAGGTTAATTATTTGGGGGAGGGGGGGATTATGTTGGGATTAAAGTTAGATATGTACTTTCTATCACACATCAAAATAAAGTCTTGATGGATAATAGCATTGAACAACAAAAAACAACATTACTTTTGAAAGTAAAATATCAATTAATAGTTATCCTTTGATGAACAAAGTTAAAAGAACTAAGTATATAAAAAAGGAAAAAATAAAGGGGAAATCAATAGCTTTGGCAACATTAACGCATACACATGGAAACTAGCAAACATCAAAAATACCATAAACAGAAGTAAAATAAACAAAAAACTAATGGGAAAATGTATTTTCAATCATAAGATAAACAACCAAGATAAAGAAAAAATCTTATTAGGAAAAAGGCAAAGAAATTGTTTTAACTTTGTTAAATTAATGTTTGTTAAGATAATGGATGGTGAATCTGCCACAGATCACAAGAAATCAAAATAGAGACATTGATTTCTCACAGGTCCTGGAGGAAACACCTTGAAGGGCCACAGGAGGAGATAAAGGCAGGGTGGAGAGAGGGAGAGGGAGAGAGAGAGAGAGAGAGAGAGAGAGAGAGAGAGAGAGAGAGAGAGAGAGAGAGAGAGATTGATTCCAGGTCACATGTTTTTACTAGGATCTGTGGGTAAATAGTGCTTTGGGGTCCCCAGAAGAATTCTGAATTGATCAAAGGGGTGCACACACACAGGGAAGGCTCCTCGGAGTAGAGGTGGCTGCTAATCACAAGAGCCACTGGGGAAAAGTCAGATCAGGAACTTGCATTTGCCTGTGACTCTGAGGGTTGTTATCTGGAACTTGAGCTTCCATGAGTGTTAGTATGGTTCAAAGTCACTGCTGGCCACTTTGCCAAACAAAATAGATGCCAAGGCATCAATACCATGTAGTACCTTAGCTAAACTCTGGACAGAAATATTAACTGACAAGGGGAAATTGCAAATGATTAATAAATACATTTTTAAAACATTCAAACTGTCCTGCCAATTAAAGAAATACAAATTAAAATACTTATGCAATGCCAATTTCTCTATCAAATGAGCAGTTGTTTTTTCCCCCCTTATAGTATTACCCAGTTTCCAAAAGGGTAGAGAAATAGATAAATAATACCATTCTAGTGTAGACATAAATTGGCAAACAGTTTCTGGAAGATATTTAGTAAATTTTAATAGGCTAATTCCCAGCTGAAGTGGCTCAGTTGGTTGAGCTCCTTCTTGTGCATGGAAGGGTTGCTGGTTCAATTCCCGGTCAGGGCACATACCTGGGTTGCTGGTCTACCCCTAGTTGGTGAGCATGAGCTGAGTAGCATCAATGTTTCTCACATGGGTGTTTCTCTCTCTTTCTCCCTTCCTCTCTAAGCATGTCCTTGTGTGAGAATTAAACAAAAAAAGGCTTACAAATTACAAACACTTTAACTTAGACACATACAGAAGTGCTTTTAAAGAAGAATCCTATATAATAAAAGCCTCGGTGGTGTCATGCCCTTGCACAACATCATCACAAGATGGCTGCCACAAGCTGGCCGCCTTCATGTCATCACAAGATAGCTGGCAGGGGAGGGCAGTTGGGGGCGATCAGGCCAACAGGGGTGCAGTTAGGGGGCGATCAGACTGGCAGGCAGAAGCGGTTAGGGGCAAGCAGGCAGGTAGGCATGCGAGCAGTTAGGAGCGAGGAGTCCCAGATTGTGAGAGGGGTGTCCTACTGCCAGTTTAGGCCCCATCCCTGTGGACAGTCAGACATCCCCCAAGGGGTCCCAGATTGGAGAGGATGCAGGCCAGGCTGAGGGGCTCCCCTCCACTCAGTGCATGAATTTTGTGCACTGGGCCTCTAGTTTATAATAATTAAAGGGTAATATGCTAATTAGACCGGATGGCCAAATGACATTCTGGACGACATTCCAAATAACCTTTCAGACAGAGCCAAGGCTGCGAGGTCTGAGCCCCTGGCACAAATTTCCTGCATTGGGCCTCTAGTATTATTCATAATTGCAAAACAGAAATAACGTAACAACTAAACTTCCATCAATAATGGGTTGGCTAAATAAATTATATGGTCACAAGAGTAAACATATAAAACAATTTTTAAGATCTCATTTTAAAAGTATATTGAAAGATATGTGAAAATATTCATAATATATTAAGCGAAAAGCATATTATGAAACTGCCTGGATAATTTTTAAACTATGAAAATGCATTACATTTAAGATAAGGCTAAACAGAAAATAATACTAACAGTGTTTTTCTCCAACTATTGAAGATTCAAATTAAGTTTTTGTGTGAGTATGGGATTTTCTGTTTTCATTGTTAGGTTATACAATGAACAATGTTTTATGATCACAGCAATTGTTAATATCATCTTAATAATAGAGCAAAAGAATATAGAATAATTAAATTGCCCTTAATCAAGCCTTAATTTTTTAAAAAATATCTTTGGCTCCCCCTAACCCCACATCAGAAGTGATTCTACCTTAATGTTTAAAGTGTTTATATCACTCTGGACTGATAATATCTTATACAGATCAACTTGGACTGACCAACACAGATGTAGTTTTATGCTTCCAATCAATGAGACTATCTTACAGCACATCTCAGGTAGGATTTGAAGTGAACTTCCCCAGATAGAATAAAAGCTTAAGAGTGTGGAAAACCTCCCTAACTCATACCCCCTTCATATTATTACTGAACCCTAAAACAGTGCCATGACCGTGTTTGCTGGATGACAATATAGGTTGAGCTCAGCTCAACTCAGCTCTAAAAAAGAAATTTTTGAAAATAGACAATAAAGTCAGAAAGATTATAGGATTCCAGTGTTTAAATTTGTACTTTAGCCTTAGTCTAGTTTCTGATATTGATACTAGACATAATTTTTCTTTGTGTCGTACTTACATGGCTTCCCACAATTGATCTGATTCTCTGAAATGCTTTCTTTGTTTTTGCAATTTCACATCAATTTACTTTTTGACTATTTTCCCCTTAGTAATCATTTCTATGTCCACTTACACATTGTTATCTAAAGATAGCTGGCTCAGCCCGTCTGGTGTGGCTCAGTGCTTGAGCATTGACCTATGAATCGAGAGGTCACTGGTTCGATTCCCAGTAAGGGCACATGCCCGGGTTGTGGGCTTGATCCCCAGTGGGGGTTGTGCAGGAGTCAGCTGATCAATGATTCTTTCTCATCATTGATATTTCGATCTCTCTCTCCTTCTCCCTTCCTCTATGAAATAAATAAAAGAAATATATATCTGTATATATATATATATATATATATATATATATATATATATACACACACACACTAGGGACCCGGTGCACGAAATTCATGCACTGGGTATGTGGGGGGGTGGAGTGTCCCTCAGCCCAGCCTGCCCCCTCTCACATACTGGGAGCCCTCAGGCATTGACCCCCATCACCCTCCAATCGCAGGATCGGCCCCTTGCCCAGGCCTGACGCCTCTGGCCTAGGCGTTCGGCCCGGGCAGCGGGGAGCTGCAGTGGCAGCGGGGTGTGCCGTGACGCCTTTGCCCTGCCCCCCAGCTCTTAGCTCCCCCCTGGGTTTCCGATCACTGTCAGTGGCAGGGGGCTTCTTCCTGCTTTCCCTTTCGCCTCCCTGCATTGTGCCTACATATGCAAATTAACCGCCATCTTGTTGGCAGTTAACTGCCAATCTTAGTTGGCAGTTAATTTGCATATAGCCCTGATTAGCCAATGAAAAGGGTATCGTCGTACGACAATTACCATTTTTCTCTTTTATTAGTGTTGATATATATATATATATATACACACACATATATATACATATATATATATATATATATATTTTAAAGATAGCTGGCTTAGTATATGTGTTTTAAAGTTAAAATTACGAATCCAGTTTGTTTGCTTTTTTTTTTAATATTGCTCAGTCTACAAGCACCTAAAATTGAACATTTACAGAATGTGGCTGATCTGTATGAGGAAAGTGACCAACAGCCATAATGCGGCATCCATAAGAATAACTTTCTCACAATGGACTTAGAAAGTACTGTGATGGTGGCACACTCAACAGTGAATGCCATACACCTTTGATATATAAGGGCCAGAATAGAAGATTAATATACAAACCAGACTCTTACTTCGGATAATAAATGGTAAGTTCTCCAAGGAACAAAATGGGTATCTTAGGAAAATAACTATTCTTTCATGTGGTGCGTGGTTGAAAGAGGTCATCATTTTTATTCTTAATATCAGTGCCCACATTTTTCTGACTCACATTATCTCTGGAAATATCACCAAATTTTTTTTTCTTTCCTTGTCCTTTCAATTTCAGAGCTAAACTCTCAAACCTTTCGTAAAAAAGGGCATTGATTAAGAAACTTGACTTGGAGAACAATCTCAAACATGGTAACATGTATTGCAGTGTGAGCTATTAAACGATTTAATAGGTCAGAAATAGTTTTAAGCTAGATTTTTTTCTTTCTACCTTTCCATTCATTATCACTCCATCTATTTCTAAACAGAATTTCAGGCTGGGTCTTGTAAACCTAGAGCCTTACACAGAAAGCTATAATTTGTACATGTAAGGAAGAACTTTGAGGTCACGGATAAATTAGAACATGAGCTATTTATTTAGAAAGCTTTCAGGTTTTTTTTTTCCCCTCATATGTTTGTTTATCTGTTCTTTAAATTCTCCTAATATACATCTAAATGATCTGGCCAGTTCATTAAGTTCTATTGAGCAATTAATTCATAGCCAGTCAATTTAACCTGAATAGTGGGTTTGTGTGAATAGACAGGACATAGTCAAATGCAAATTTGGATGCCATTCAGCTAATTTGATCTGGGTACAGAATAAATAATAACCATTAGTGTGGAGTTTGGGATCTGATTCTCGTGGCCAGGCCTTCTAAATTGGTCAGAGTAAGATAATTGCCAAGTTCTAAATGTTGTTCGGTGTGTTGCTCTGCTGTATAGACACAAGGGATTTCACTTAGCTTATGCCTTCTTCTTCTCTCCACTTCTACAACATTATACTCTAAATTACATCCAACATTTTGCACATTTTTTTTCTGAGTTCTTTACATTGTAACAACAATATAGCATATTTGATGTCAAATCTGTACATTCTAATTATGCAAAACCAAAAGCAGATAGGCCCTGTGTGCTTGTGAACTGAATACAGCCAAATGTTTCCATTTGTGGGCCCAAGATTACTGGGGAATTTCAAATATTTCTGTATTTCTCAATAACAAAAGGGGCATGCTTTCAGACTTTAGGTAAAAATAGTCTTTTTAAAATTCATTCAGCTTGAGATAAATAAAAAATGTTTCTTTGTATGTGCTTGTTTAGAGTCTGGTTTTAAGAATTTCTTACAATGTTTTCACTAGAAATGTTGTAGGTTAGTTTCCCCTACCCCCCTGGAATCTAAGAGGTGAAATGGACAAGCAATAAAAATTAAACTGACTAGTCCAATTTCATTGCCCAAACAAAAAGAAATTTGGGGATGTAGAGAAAAGCAGAAAAGAGTGCTGAAAATACATTTGTATTTTAAAAGTCCATTTTAATCTTCTAAATCCTTATTGAAAACAAAACAATAAAATTTACAGGACATAACTATTTATGTGGTTAGGTATTTAGGAATAAAAACAAGCCTGGCACTGATTTATGGAATTCTTTGTGCTTTGACGTGGCTAAGGGTGAAAAGGTTTCTTTTGCTAAAAATAATGACACCCATACCTAAGAAAGCATCTGGATGCCATTCTCAGAACTATAAGACTTTTCTAAAAATCAGGGCCTGTGTGACCCTGGTAATGAACCAGTCAGTCCTTAATAAGATTCTTTTTTTTCCACAGGTATTTTTGAGTATCCTTCTTAGTTGTAGTTTTACTTTTGAATACTGTGTGTTGGTATATGAAAAGACCATTTTACATGTGATATTTTCATTATAAAATTGGATAGGCTTTTTTATATGCATTTTAGATGTGAGTGGGAGTGTTTGCTGGTGGTGTAAAAAAAGAAATATAACATGCATAATAGATTTTCACGTATCTATTTTACAATATTTATAATGCATATAAAGGTTAAGGAAAGTAATATTTAATTTCATATTCAAGGCATAAAATAAATTAGAGAACTGATAAAGAACATAAGGTAGTAGACTTTATTTTTATTATTTTTTTAGATATATTTTATTGATTTTTTACAGAGAGGAAGAGAGAGAGAGAGAGAGAGAGAGAGAGAGAGAGAGAGAGAGAGAGAGAATTAGAAACATCGATGAGAGAGAAACATCGATCAGCTGCCTCCTGCACATCTCCCATTGGGGATGTGCCCACAACCAAGGTACATACCCTTAACCGGAATCGAACCTGGAACCTTTCAGTCCACAGGCTGATGCTCTATTCACTGAGCCAAACCGGTTTTGGCAAGGTAGTAGACTTTAAATATTATAAAGTATTGCCTACCTTTTTTTTCTAGTGTGATTTTGTTCAAGAGAATATGTGGTGCTAAATTTTGTTCTGAACCTATGTGAGTGAATTATTGTCCTAACCATATTTTCACACTCTATATTTATTGTCTAAATAAGTAAGTGAGTATAACAAAAAAAAAGTTGTTCTATCAATTTCATATAACATTTACAGCGTCAGGCTGGCCAGTTTTCCTAATTTATAGAGATCACAGAGGAAAGAAACAATTTGGACACTGCTTTTGGCTTTTTTTGTGTGTTGTTTTTTTTTAATCCTCACCCAAAGACATGTTATCATTCATTTTAGAGAGAGGGGAAGGAAGATGAGAGAGAGAGAGAGAGAGAGAGAGAGAGAGAGAGAGAGAGAGAGAGAGAGAGAAGAGAGAGAGAGATGATGTGAGAGAGAAACATCAATCCATTGCCTCCTATACATGCCCAGACTGGGGAGTGAGTCCAAAAGCTGGGTATATGTCCTGACTGGGAATGGAACTACAACAATCCAGTGCATGGGACGATGCTCCAACCAACTGAGCCACATCAGTTAGGGCTGGAAACTCCTTTTTTGATCTGAATATAAATAGACAAATTAGGGCATTTGGCATTTTTAGCAAATATTTATCAGGGAAAAAGATAAATTATTGATGATAAACTCTAAACTCACTTTTTTCTGATTTTGATTTCACAAATGCAAATTATCCTGTTTTTTACATACACATAGTAAAAAATCATTAATATAATATGGTATTTAAGTAAGTATAATAACTTATGATTATCTTAATGACACATTTTGTCACTAAAACTTGATATTAGGGTTTATGTATATAATTTTATTTACATATTTCTCTCATACATTTGTATATTCTTGCACAATTTTTTGGACAGAAAGATCTTTGGGGTAGGGAGTAGGCAAGAATGCTTCTTTCAGGAGGATATATTATTAAGCAGGGAAGGAGGAACAGGATGCTTACATGGTAAGATAAAACACATCAAAAGTGATCCCAAGTGACTCTCTAACCCATTCATATTTCTATTATTGGTGCATCACCAGCTATAAATACAGTATTGCTTTTAGGAAGTCAGGGTCTGCATGTTGCAGGTCCTCAATGCACTCATTCAGCAAATATTTACCGATCACTCACTACATAGGCAATGATCCAGGTGCTGGGGATACAGCAGTGAATACAACAGGAAAGTTTTACCTGCTGTAATGAGTTGAATTGTGGCCCTCAAAAGATAAGTTCACTGTGGACCTCAGAATTTAACCTTGTTTGGAATAAGGGTCTTTGCAGATGTAATGAAGGTAAGGATCCCAAGATGACATTAGAGTGAGCTCTAAATTCAATCTATTAGATAGAAAAGGAGACAGACCTAACTGAGATAGACCCAGTTAGAAGAAGACCATGTGAAGAAATGGGCCAAGATTGGAGGGTTGCCAACTGGCACCAGAAGCTGTGAGAGAGGTATGAACCCCATTGTTCCTCGGAGCCACCCCTAGGAACCACCCCTGCTGACATCTTGATTTTGTACTCTGGACTCCAAAACTGTGACAATGTAAATTCTGTTGTTAAAGCCAAAGGTTTATGGTGATTTGGTACAGCGTGGCTCCAGGAAACTAATCCAGGAGTGAGGAGATGCACAAAAGCAAAAACAAAAAAGGAAAGAAAGGAGGGAAGGAAGGAAAGAAGGAAGGAAGGAAGGAAGGAAGGAAGGAAGGAAGGAAGGAAGGAAGGAAGGAAGGAGGGAGGGAGGGAGGAAGGGAGGGAGGAAGGGAGGAAGGAGGGAGGGAGGAAGGAAGGAAGGAAGGAAGGAAGGAAGGAAGGAAGGAAGGAAGGAAGGAAGGAAGGAAGGAAGGACATAAGTTATTTTAAATGGTGATAAGTGCTAGGAAGACAGCAGAAAAGAGGTGTAAGGAAAAGTCATGAACCCAGCTCCTCAGGGGCCTCACAGCAGGTTTACTGAGACTACTAGCCTTTTGAGATTGGCTGTATGTGAGAGTCTGCAGAGGGGCTAAGAATATGGTACACAAAGATGCTTGATGTTCTTGAGGAAATGCCTAAAAAAGTAGCATATAGAAAGTATACAAAACAGACTACAAGTGAGAAGCTGGATATATTTAAAGTAAAACCAGATGTTAAAAAGTTAGAAGACCACCTTCAGGGTGGCCAAATAGAAGAGATGATTCTTCAGGCTGAAAATGAACTAAATTTGATGAGAATAATGATACAGTGGAAACCATGGGAGCCTTTCATGGAAGGTCCTCTGCCAACTAATGGAACTGGCCAAGATAATCATCATCAAATGACTTGTGTGTTAAAGGGAAACTTATGTAATTAAATGTTCTGTTACATCCAAATGTTTTCATATTATTGACATCTTATAATAAAAAACAACAACTGATGCAGAACATATTTAGGAGACTTGTTGAAACTGCTGCTTACCCTAATAGGGACTTGTGAATCCGTTTTTGTTAAAACATTGATGAAAATTATTTCAAAGATGATGTTTTTTAAAATAGAGGTTCTTGGAAGATTTAAAAGTTAATTGGAAAAATTCCCACATATTTTAATGCGGAGGCCATATTTGAAAGGTGAAATATTTTTAGTAGTCTCTTCAACACATTTAATTTTTTTTTAAGAAATCAGAAGAGGAACTTAATTATCATTGCTCAAACGAATGTATAGGTCACTGTTTGAAATGAGGTAGTAAGAGTAAAAACCATCAAATTAGAATTCATTGAGGAAATTGATTTTGTATTTGAAAGAAAGATTTTTTATTTACAATGGTAGTTGGAAAAACTTCTTTCTTTTTGTCTCATTTAAGGAAGTTAGCTTTCTGGCCCTTAATCAAACCACATCAGGATACAGCTATAATTTCTGTAAAAGTAGAGCTATTAAGGGTTTCTAAAATTTATGTGGCATATGAATAAGCTTATATTCTTTTTTTAAAAAATATATATTTTATTGATTTTTTTACAGAGAAGAAGGGAGAGGGATAGAGAGCTAGAAACATCAATGAGAGAGAAACATTGATCAGCTGCCTCCTGCATACCCCCTACTGGGGATGTGCCCACAACCAAGGTACATGCCCTTGACCGGAATCGAACCCGGGGCCCTTCAGTCTGCAGGCTGACGCTCTATCCACTGAGCCAAACCGGTTAGGGCTATATTCTTAACATTTTAGTTGTATGGTTGTAACTTCCAAGTGGAAACACTAAGTAGGTTTCACTTAGTTTCCAATATGAGGATAGCCGGGTATCAAACAGAAGATAAAACTGTTCAAAGAAATAGGTGATTGACAAGTTTAAGGTTAAACAAAATTAAAATTACTTTGCCAGTGTTTTCACCTTTTCTTCTTATTTCCCTATCATTTCTAAATACTTAGTTAAATTTGGTGTGTGTTTGTGTGTGTGTTTGTTTGTGTGTGTGTGTGTGTGTGTGTGTGTGTGTGTACATGTTGCTATCTCTGTGGCAAAGCAGAATCTTTCAGAATTTTGAGAATGAGGGAAAAATGTATTTTTTTTGTTTTCACAATATATTTCTCCCTTTATAGAGCTTATATTGAATACTAAATAAATGCTAAATGGAAAAATAGTTGAGTGATGCTTACAGTAAGAGTTGCAGATGAAGAGAGTTTAGGATTGAATAATGAAGAAATGCTTCAGAGGAGAGGAACTGAGAGTTAGGATTTGAAAGATGGGCAACACATAGGTAGATGGGGAAGGGCCATGTGAAAGACTTCTAAACGGTAACACTACAGTATCGACGACTTTAAATATGAGCAAGTGTGTAAAGGCCACTGTGAGAGGAGTCTAATGGAAGAAATTTCCTGTGTCGAATTGAGCCAAAGACTATCTTGATTGAAAATTTATAGTTCATCTGATAAAACTTTAAAATTCTTGAACTACCTGCAGTGACAGGAGCACTTAAGAAGCTCACCATTCCACTGCACTCAGGGGTTACAAGGATAAACAAGAAAGAACCAGGATTTACTTTTCCTGAGCATCTCAGTTTGTAGATGTGTTCCCAAGAGTTCCCTAGTTGTAGATCTAACTTCTCTCTGCTAGTTCTGTTCTCTTGGCCTCACAAAGTACCAATCTTTCATGTGATAGTCCTTCGAGCATTTGAAGATATGTGGGTCTGTTCTGCATCAAGTTTACAATGACCAGTTTCTTTTTTATTTCTATATGTTGCTTCTATGGTTTCCATGCCACAAACCTTCTTGCCCACTCTATCCAGCCATGGTATGTTGGCCAAAGCCTTCAAGTGTCATATTCCAGAACTTTTCATGCTTTCATAAAATAGAACAGGAGTATCATCTCGCATACTCTTAGAGACTGCGCATTATAAGTGCCATACATCTATCAAAACAGACACTGAAAAAAAATTTCCACTTTCTCTCTTTCACAATAAATGACTAGAAAATTTTAAAAAATTTAAAGTGTATATGAACAACTCTCAGACAAAAGACAAGAGGCAGCACAAAATTGGAATTCCTGAAAGTAGGGAAACGAGGTGAGTTTTATGGTTGCCCCAGTTTATTACCTGGAGCCAGGGTTCAGGCCCCAGCACAGGAAACTGAAATAAAGCCTGGAGTGGGGGCAGCGAGCTGAGAGGACAGTTATCAGAGCTCAGGAAGGTCAAGAATGAGAGTTTACAGAGCAGAAGAGTGGATGGAAGAAATAAACAGGAAAGAGCTTGGGAGTCTGCTGGAGGATCTCCTTAAGGCTTTGGCTGATCTGCCCGTTTGTGGGGGGAAACAGGCCCTGAATCTGGGAAAATAATTACTGAAAACTAGTGAGAAAGCAGTTGCCTTAACAATTCCCAGAGTTCAAACATAGGTAGGGATAGTTTTATTCCAACCAACCAAAGTGGAAAGACCTTAAAATACACAAGACGAAGGGTAGAGTTCATAGAAAGGTCACATTCAAGAGTAGAGCTAAGTTAGCTCCATAGAAAAAGCTGCTCTGGACCTGCAGTGACAAAACTTAAAAGGAAGTCTTGCCTCGAAGGGATCATGCTTAGCTAAGAGCACTTGCTTGTGTGCCAGAAGAAAGTCCAGCACTCAACAACGTAAAATCCATCATTTCCAGCATCAAAACCAATCCTACAAGTATGGAAAGGAAAACATGAGGAGAAAAAACAACAATAAACAGAACTCAAAATAACAGACATGATAGAATTACTAGACCATGACCTGAAACAGCTCTTATACATCATATAAATATGCTCAATATGTGAAGCACAACATAAGCAGATACTGAGAAGAGGAATGAAAGATATATGAAACATCTAGGTATAAAAAATTCACCATCTGACGTGAAATATTCACTGGATGGAATTACACACTAGAGGAGAGATGGCTAGTGAACTAGAAAACATATGAAGAGAACTATTCAAAAAGAAGCACAGAAAAAAATGAGAATTAAAAGAAAATAGGGCATCAGTAAGCTTTGTGACAATATAAATTATTATAACAAGAAATAAAATAACACAAAAGATGGGAAGCAGAAATAGAACAACAATATTGTAAGAGTCTTATGCTTTATGTATATTATGAAATTTTATTTGAATGTAGATAGTGATAAGTTAAACTCTAGAGAAGTTAATAAAAATAGTCTAAGTGGAATAGCTAGCAAGCCAATACTAGACATAAGAAAATAAATCATAAAATGTACTCAATTCAAAAGAAGTTAAGAAAGGGGAACAAAGGAATAAAGAACAGATGGGAAAAAGGAAAAACAAATGCTAACTATAAACAAACCATATGAATAATTACATTAACTGTATGTGGTCTAACCACTCAAATTAAAGACAAAAATTGTTAGAATGTATTTTCTTAAAAAAAATCAAGATCCCACTACATATTGTCTAAATGAATAATTAAACTAAACAAAGTTTATAGACTTTGTTCCCCCACCCTGTTGAAATTTCTTCAGGTTTCTGAATGAGTAAATAAACTCTTAAGTTAAAAGAATGGTCAGGGAGAAGGAGGTTCAAACTGTTAAAGACATAAGAGACATAAGATTCAGTCTCTAAATTGTCTATTAAAAAATCATTCTGTATGAATATATGTGCACTCAATGGGGAAATTAGGGAAAAATTGAAAAAAACGCAGTTGGAGGCTTATAAAAATCTGCAAGTAAGTAGAATAATACTATGTTAAAGATAGGTATAGGGATTATCTCTTTTTATTGAAACATAATATACATATAGAAAAGTATTCATTTGAAGTCATTTTATTTTTTAATGTTATTCTTTTTAAAAAATATATATTTTTATTGATTTCAGAAAAGAAAGGAGAGGGAGAGAGAGATAGAAACATTAATGATGAGAGAATCATTGATCAGCTGCCACCTGCACACCCCCTACTGGGGATTGAGCCCGCAACCTGGGCATGTGCCCTTGACGGGATCGAACCAGGGACCTTCCAGTCCACAGGCTGACACTCTATCCACTGAGCCAGACCGGCTAGGGCTTGAAGTCACTTTCAATCATTTACCATGTGAAACTGATCACTTTCATAGGCAAAACCAACTTACACCCCAAAGGAATTAAATAATATATGAACTTTATGAGATGATGGATGGAATATTAGCTGATAAGAAAATACATTGAAAGGAAAAGAAAGTCCAGATACTAATGTCAAAATTTAAGGAAACTTCTCCCTATTTCAGGTTCCACACATAACAAGTTTGGAAGTTGCAACTCTGTGCTAACAAGTACAAAAAATTGAGCAGACTGAAAAAAATCATAATTCTTTTTAAATTCATAAGAGAGTGGAGGGCTTCCCCCAAAATAGGAAGACAGGCAAACACAGGGAATTGTGGCTTACCCGAAAAGAGACTCTGGAGCTGGGGCTGATTTTGCTACTGGAACCAGCTGCGGGGAGGGGGGGGGGGTATGGGAGGGGGAGGTGTAGAAAAATAGGATCCAGAATTAATGAGCTCCTGGAGGCCCAGTATAAACAAGTCTGAGAGTGAAAAACGCCAAGGGATTCCAGTCACAGGAGGGCCCCACCTTTTGTGATTTTTATCTCCAGGAGCTTGACCAGGTAGTTCCATTATAAATTGGAGGAAAAAAACCCTCAGACTTTAAGCAGGGAGAGAAGAAAAGGAACCACTCTGAAATGTGTCTCAACACTCTTCTTAATATCTGCCCTCAGGAGAAATGAGTTAATCTGACCCTAACCTGCTGGGTATTATCAGAGCCTCACCAACCTGATACTGTGTACATACTCTTTGTTGAAAATATTACTGTCCATGGGTTATGCATATATGCATATAAATTTTTTTTCTTTAAAAAATCAGGGACTTCTAGATGACATGGTCACTTCTGCTGGCCACAGTCCGTACTCTGGGTTCCAAAGATTCGTGTCTGTCCCAAATGCCAAATACCTGCTGTGGACTCTGTCACTATTATATTTTCATTCCGAGAGCTTGGGACATTCTTGACACTCAGGAAATTAATAAGTAAGTGAATGATATTTTTAAAATTCTTGCTTTAAGTATTGCCCTTCATAAAACAATCTTCTTTTATCTTCTAAGTTGTGTTGGAAAGATTAACACATTGAGACACTGGTATTTACATGTGAATTAATCAGATGGCCTCTTTTCATATTAGGTGCCCAGACACTGCGGAGCAATAGACAAGAAAGAATGGTCACTACAATGGAAGCTAACATGAAGGAAACGATAGCCTAGCTGAATTTTCCTAGGGCTGCCCAGAAATTAACCAAATTGAATCAATATAGTTTCAATCTGTGGAAACTCTACTGTTTGAGTATAAACTTTAGTCCATCTCCAGGGACATAAAATTCTTCTTTTCTCCCTCAATTCTTTTTTTTTCTTTTTATTCTCAATTACCCAATCTGAAACCAAATCCTGATGATTTTGCTGCAGGAAGTTCACTGAATCGCTCCCCTTTCTATTGCCATTGTCATTCTGCTATCTAGTTGAAGTATTCTCACCTGGCCCAGTAAAACAAACTCATAAATTGCAGCTTTGCCTCAAATCTCCTTGCTTCTAATTTGATCCCCACACTATGACCCAAACTCTGTTTCTAAATTATTGATCTGATTATGTTATTCTCCTGAGGAAAATCATGCAATACTCCTCTAATTCCCTAAGCATGCGTTCAAGGCTTTTCCAACCTTGTTTGAACTCCATTTGGACTTCAGAAGTCTTTAAACATCAACAGAGCTGGTACAAAACTCCAGGCCAACTACTTATTGGCTAGGTGACATCAGGCAGGTCACTGAAGATCTCAAAATGTAACTTTCTTCTATGTACATGATATAGTGCAAGGTTTTACCAAGAGTTTGAGAGATAAGTCAAGATCCTGGCACCTGGAAAATGTTTAATTAAGTCAGTGGTTCTCAACCTGTGGGTCGCGACCCCTTTGGGGGTCGAATGACCCTTTCACAGGGGTCGCCTAAGGCCATCGGAAAACACATATATAATTACATATTGTTTTTGTGATTAATCACTATGCTTTAATTATGTTCAATTTGTAACAATGAAATTGGGGGTCACCACAACATGAGGAACTGTAATAAAGGGTCGCGGCATTAGGAAGGTTGAAAACCACTGAATTAAGTGGTAGTTATCATAGGAACCTTTATCGTTTCACTCCCTTGTACTGCTCACTAACACCCCAGACTCTTGCTGAACTAAACTGACACTTGTCGGACTCAGAAAGCTACACATACTCTTATGCCTCCAAGCTTTGTTCATGCAACTTTTTCATTCTAACCATATTTTAAACCTGGCATAGTTCTGTTCATCCAGTAAGATACAGTAATCTGCCATCTCTCTACAGACATCCTCATCTCTCCTGGTCCATGGGAGCAATCACTTTCACCTCCATGCTTCTATTACACCTCTTTGAAATCCTGGGCATTTGTCACTTGTGTCAAAATTTATCGTGTGAGTGATTTTCATCTCACCACATGGTGATTTTCCTGAGGCCAGGCCTGGTCTCTTACTCATTATGGTTTCATTATTATCACTTTTAGATGCAATGCTGGACTTGGGGGTCAGTGCTCAGCAAATGTTTGTGGAATTGATTGACATAATAGCACCTAAATACAAAGTGTTGATGCTGGTCAGTGACACCTCCCATGGCCAAAAAAAATTATCAAGTCAGTATTCACAGTATTCATTATTACTATTATTACAAATATTATCTAGAATTCTCTTTTTAAAAATACAAATAGGCTATATTTTTCAGCAATTATGACTTTCCTAGAGCTTTTTTCATAAGTGAATTCAATATTTTATTCATACTTTCTTTCCTAAACCAAATGCCCACATTAAAAATGTATATATGTAAGTAAATATGAATAGTGGCATTCTTATGAACAATTCTATGATAAAAGGAAGTTAGATGGCAGAAGAATTTTGGTCAGAAAACACATTTTACAAGTAAGCTTCTAAGGGGTTATTTTAAACAACACTGAGGGGAAAGAATTATTTCAAACAGATGAAAAATACCTCTCTACTGTCCTTCTAATGGATGTACTTTAAAGAAAGCCAAGGGGAATTTTAAACTCCACATACATTTTATGAACATTCAAATGAATATCTATGACTAATCTCTGGTGCATTTGAATAAAAAAATAGAACAATTTTGATGTTCCAAGTTGAATTATTAAGTAAAAATATTCAGTTATCAGATAGTTAATTAAGTGGAACTGACTGTATTCATTATAATATTTGTTCCAAACAAATGTATTTAACATTCTGATATTATGCAGAATAGGTGACAATTGCATATCTCCATGGAGATCAATAATGGGATTCAGATCATTGTGTAAAGAGTCTGCAAGTTTAATGCAGAGAGAATGTCATTATTATTTCTCTCTTAATGATGGTCATTATGCGCAAACACTGATTGAATTCCATTTGTTACCTGCATTTGAGCTGAGAGGAATAATTACAATTTAAGTGACTCCATTAAAATTCATAAAAGAATATGAATGCAAAAATTATACTTGAAACTGACAAAATATACTTTGAGGATATAAATTGTGTTTTCTGATAGGCCTCTTAAAAGAATTAAAAATAGCTTCATTTTAATAAGATGACATATAAAGATCATGTGTTATCCTCACCTTTATGTTAATTTCGATGCTGCAATCCATGACTAATAATAAAAAGCGAAGGAATTAACTTTTAAAAAGTAAAATTAATTAACTAAAGTGCCAGTTATTACACATACTTTTGTGGATTGGGTCATAGTCATTCTTTTTTTAAAAAGGTTTTAATTGTGTATAATATTAAAATGGTGTTTTATCATTCTATATATTGGTGATATCACCTACCATTGTTGGTAGCTAATAAGTCCAAGGTTTAAACTGATGTAAATTAAGTGTGATGTGTTCTTTTTCATTTGTTTGGCATATATTTCTTTTGACCTGCTGTGCACTGCTCAGCATCTATAATTTTGGATGCTAATAGTTATTACTGTATGGGCCACACCAACCCAAAATTTTCAGTGGATTAACCTGCACTTTTTTTCAGAGTGAAGTGGAACATACTAAGATGCCAGACAGGATGCCACTGAGCCTTAAAAGTCCTGCCTTTTAGTGGCTGAAGTGAGTTCTCTAACTCAGATGAGAGGAGGAGAGAAGTTCGGTATTGAATGCTATGGGAAGCCACGGAGAAATGGTGGCATGGAGTTGTGCAGCTCTCAGCCTCTCATCAAGTTTGAGGAAGCCCCTGAAGGGAGAAATGATGCTTTCTTTCTGTGCCAGACACTTTTCTTTAGCTCTTTGTCACAACTTCAAATTGCAGGGTCTTGATTTCACAGTGTTTATCTTACCAAATTATATGTTTGATACTATTAAGCAAGAACAAGGAAATCATAGGATTTTTGCCTGCAAAGATATTTATGTCATATTAAATCCACCTTGATCATTTTACAGATGAGAAAGCCGAGGTCTAGAGAGGCTCATGATTAAAAGTTTTCAAATGTTAGTTAGTGGCAGACTTAGGATTAGAACTCAGATCCCTTGTCATTGGCTACAACATTCTTTATTAGTAGTATTTTTGGTCACAACTGTCAATATATTCATTAATATTCCTTTTATTTTATTTTGTCAACACATGCAGAATTATTTTTGAAAGCCTATTAACTCAGAGTAAAATTTTTTTTGCAGAAATACAAAGAAAAAATTATGTTTTTTACTATGGTTATTATGGTTAAAATAGCTGTACATGTAGCAAAAATGACCTACTCTACAATCAAAATCATAAATTACATTTCCCTAAATATATAAATATTTTAGACTACCTATTTAGGTATACCCATAATTCACTTAAGTACCTATGTTCCCAGTCTTGCCAATTGATCACTTTGAGGTGAAATGCAGAGATTAGAATTATACTGGACAGTGTTAGCACACTGTCTATAGCACTTGGCAGTGCTCCATGAGATTCTGATTCTCTTGAATCAGGAGGAAAGGCAGGGGAATAGTGGTGGCTTATGAAGGAAGGTTGGAAAGATTCCTGCCAAGCATCTGCCCCTGTTGAGATGTCTATAACCATTAAAAACAAAAAAACAAAAAACAAGAAAAAAGGAGGGGAGGGAAAAGAAGAAAAAATAAACATGAAAATAATGAATTTAAGATGAACAACTTCTTGCTGAATGAGCAGATAGTACCAAGATGCTCATTTTACATTCATTTCTATTTGTGCAATTTCTTTTAGAGACTAAATCCTGAGCCAAAGAATCCCTCTCTTTACAAACCAAACAAAACATCAAGATAGAATATTACCCAGCAACTAAACATAAAGACTATTCGGAAGCATTAGAATTTAGTCTAACATGATAAGAAATATTTATGGAACTATCATTTTAATGGGGGGGGACCTGTGTTCCTTTTCAATAAATGAGTGTATTTAATTTAAAGAAGCAGAACAATGTTTAACATGCTAATAGGTGAATGTAACCTAAGCTTTTGATTCTATCACTATCTACTAATAGCAGTTCTGATCAACTGGAATTAAACCATAAGTATAAAAAAATGAGGAAAATAGCTACCAATAGAATTTCTTAACTGGCTATTCGTGATTGACCTCACACTCTGCTGTGTGAACTGCCTTTCCTCAGGTATGTAAATCTGACCAGATGCTTAAGCGCAGTGCTTTCTAGTACTTCCACCAATCATTTTATCAGCATGTGCAAGCTAATCAGACGTTATCCTCTGTCGCGCCTTATTTCTCAGTTCTCTGACATGGCAAGAGAAGTTCAGGGCAACCATAATTTGTTCTTTTAATTCTTTTGGAACTATTCAATGCATGCAACAGGAAGTGGACATTTTCTGGAATACAGAATCAGGCTTAATTGCTTAGAAAGATTGAAACGGTGAAATTAAAATCAAGTCATATACTGCAGCCAGGAAGGGGGAAAGAGGCAAGTGTTCTTGTCTGATGTTATCTTCCCAGGTTTTGCATTGAGGAGCGGGAGCTCCAAACATGAGAAATATGCCTCTTGTTGATTATCACCCAGTGAAGTAAGAGACCATAAATAATCTAAAGTAAAGGGCTTGAACTTCCCCCTCAAAGTCAAAGCTCCTCTAGATGCAAGGTGAACTGTTAAAGGGAAAAATATGTTTTCAGTGGCTGTTCACTTTATGTAAGCACTGATGTGCCTGTGTCAAAATGCAAGTTTCCTGCCCTCAGCAGTTCTTGAGCAATAGATAAAAGGACATATACAGATGGACAGCCTGGTTTCCAAACCATCTTTCCACCTGCTAGATCTTGCGAAAACAGAGGCATGTTGTTGCAGTAGAGCTAGCTTACTATAGTTAGCATTAGACACGATTCACTATTGTTCAAATAATAAAATCATAGTAGACATATTAATTTGCATCTACAAACTCAGTTCATTGTGGTTGAAGGTAGTATAACCCTATAGAATAGCCGAGTTCTTCCCAGCACTGCTGTGCATGGAAAGTCTTTGAGTTTCCATGAGCAATGCCACATTCTAATGCCACTCAGTCAATGACTGATTAATCCATGAGATGAATGACTCAGACACAACTTCTTTCCTTTCCTCATTCTCCTCTTACCGTCTCTTCCATGGAACACCCATTTTTTGCAATAATCCACTAGCTTATGGAATGGAAATAATTTCAGTTTGTGTTATTTTTCCATATCTTCACAAAAGTATTTCACAGTCTCTTTATAATTAGCATTTTCTGTTCCATTCACCTTGTACTTTTCATGGCAGGCAGCATTGTTTCCACTTAAAGTTTGGTCGTGGCATCTGAGATTTGCACTGATAGAAATTGAGGTTTGTTTCCTCTGCTGACATTAAATGACATGAATTCCCCCCAAATACAATAATAATTACTTTTATTCACCTTTGCCCACTTACAAAATGAATCGATTGACTGAAAGTCTTATTTGAAACAACAACAAAATACACCCTTTGCATCTGGTGGGCTCACATACATTATTATATTTCAGCCAGGTGTAATGGGAAATTAACCTCCTAAAATAAATATATAAATACCCTTGCCCTAATTATAGCTACAAGCACTGCTCCAATATTCTCTCTTCTATGTTGTGGAATTCATGTACTTGTTTAATAGCACGCCTAATTTAGACAGGCAGAGTGATTATGAGTGGGTCCGGCATTAAGCCTGATATCTCAATACGTCTATGATTAGAACAGTGGCCTGCTTCCTCCTTGGCTTTTATGTGTGCGCATAAAATAAATGGTGGTGATTGGGACTTTTAACTACAACCCACTCTGCCAGCAGCAAATGAAAACTACACATGATCCCAAATGTCTTTGCGTGTAGAATACCGTTTCTCGGCTAAGATTTGTTGTTCTGTCACCAATTTATCAGCTGGGGCCATTTAACTTATACGCACTTGAGCAGAATTAAAAGTGTTTACTTTCCTCATAAGAGGGCAGTCACATATGTACCAATTTTGTTTTAACTGTGGAAAGCAAGGAGCTGGGAACAGAGTGGAGAGGGGATTCAGCAAGGCCTAATCAATCACTGACAGATTACAGCTAAAGCCACTTCCATACCCATTAAAGCAGGACAAATGCAGAATTGCAACTGAACAACTTCTAGTTTTAAGCCAACAGTGGGACTTCCTAGTTATTTATCAAAGTCATTGCTGGTAAGCAGCATGCCTCGCTGCCCGATTGTACTTCACAGCAGACAGAGCTGACTGAAGCTTCAGCCATGAAAGAAGTGTTTATGCCCTCAGCTGTGGTGCTGTCAGCCCTCTGGAATTTACTGTAAATCACACAGCTTTTATTGCAAGATTTAGTAGCTTATCCTCTGTGGGCTCTATTCACTGCAAGCTTGTTACTATTTGGATGTTAGCCTCAGTCCATAAAGGGACTTGCTACACATCATCAAACAGCGGCAAAAAACCAAAGGTTTCATTTTTCAATTTTCTAAACCCTAAACTCCTCAACAGTCATTGAATTTCATTGCAGAAAGTGGAAGTCTACTTTATTATGGTACTCAATTTCCCCAATGGAGTTATACACTTATAACATTACTTTTATTTCCAATGACAGGATCTGGCCATCTGTCCTGGCTGTAATTTCATAACACACTCACTAGTTTTTATTTTAAGGGAATTTCTCGATATTACATTGAGCTTGTGACAAAATTGTAATGTATATATAAAGGCCACAATAATGATAACTATATTTAGTACCAGCTAACATCTTAACAAAATAGTTTTTCTTACTCCGGCTGTGGAAGAGTCTGCATGAGCTCCTAATACAATTTAACTGACAAATGGGGTGGGGGTGGGGATGGAGGGGGGGAGCAAGTTTTAAAGATACAGAACTATATAGAAAGGAATGGGATGACTCAAGTCAGACCCACACGGAACAATATCATTCCACAGGCAGTGTGGATTTTATCAAAAGTGGTACTGCATGCTACTTTTATTAGAACTGTTTCTTCTAGGATCAAAGAGTGAAAATGCTAAGAAATCCTAGACTCTGTGGTAGGGAAGACTGACTTTATAATGAAGAGGCTTTGCTCCATAAAAGTTTACTAATCTGGCAAGAAGTTAAAGATATTTTGTCACTTGTTACATACTAGAGTGGGGTCCACTTACAGCTTACTCAGGTCCCGCCAAACTGAATAGAAGTGGAATCAGAAAAGAAGTCCTGGGTTGTTTCAATGCATTGTAATGTGCAAATTATAATTCCTGGAAGGGAGAACCTATGCCTACAAAGAAACAATTTTGTGGGAAGAAAGAATGACCTGATGACAGGCACCATTTGGAGGTAATAGGTATCAAATATGAAAACACTTTGCCTGTGGGGCTTTCCTGAGGAATTTGCAGGAGGTGAAGGTGGTTAGAAAGCACTTGAGCCAAAACATATACATATGCACACAAAGGAGCAAGATCGCTTTAAACTGGGAAGCCAAGTGTGATTAACTGGTGATAGATTAACATGGAAGGACGTGCATGGAGAGGAAAAGATCAGAGTCATAAATACATAAATAGTAATGAAAAGTAGTAAGTGAAAAATGCTAAGTCTGGCAAGTTTATATTAAAATTTTTTCCCAAAGCTCTTTCTAAGATAAAAAGCAACTGGAGTTTGGATTTTTTAATGGAAATATACAGCTGTTTATGGCCAGACTTTATATAACCAAAACCCATTCAACAATTTCTCCTTCCTCTATAATGAATACCAGGCACCATATTTGTCCTCCCACCTGAAGAAAAAATTTAAAACCATACAAAAAGTATAAAATATAAAACTACAGTTTTTAGACATTGCGTATTAGGCAGCACTGAAGTGACCACTGAGACAGAGGCAACAAAGGAAGTGAACTCTATGATTGTCCCAGCTTACTGCCTTGACAAAGTGTTCAGGCTGCAACACAGGGAGAGGGAATCCAGGTGAAACCTAGGAGTGTTATAGAATTGAGGTGACAGTTAGGAAACCAAAGTAGCTAGAGTTCACGGGACAGGATACCAGAAAGGAGAGAGTCACAAAGAGAGGAGAATTCCAGACATCTGCAGAGGGTCCCCTGCAGGTCTTTGTGTACTGATCAGCATATACATTGAGGATAATGTACAAGAAACGGGATAAAATTACCCAAAAGGAACAGAGGGAAAATTCCCTGGAACTCACACAGGACCAGAATTAGTTCATATTTAAGTGGAGAATAATGTAAAAACCTCATAATTCATAAGATATTAAGTGGAGTGCACAGAAAGATACTGCTTCAGCGATGGGGAAATTAAGCCCTAGACTAACGGCTGCTCTGGAGCCACCTAACAAAAATTCAAAATTGAAACTTGACAAAATCAAGTTTGTTTCCAGGTAACATAATTGAAGTCCAGGACAAACCTCAAGCTCAAGAAAATGTATAGTAATATAAATATACGAGAGGCCCGGTGCATGAAATTTGTGCACAGGTGTGGTCCGCAGACCTGGCTGGTGATCAAAGTGCGAGTGACTGGTGTGGAAGGGCAGGTCCCAGTTGACCTCTGGGCTCTGGGCAACACCTGACCCCTGGGCCCCCATACACCCCCCCTACCTGAGTCATAGAACCTGAGTCCCCACTCGGAGATGTGGTAAGCAAGGCCAGATGCCATGGGCAGGGGTGCAGCACCCCTCTCACAATCCGGGACCGCTGGCTCCTAACCGCTCACCTGTCTGCCTGTCTGATCTCCCCTAACTGCCCCCCTGCCAGCCTGATCACCCCTAACCTCCTCTGCCTACCGGCCTGATCACCCCTAACTGGCCCCCTGCTGGCCTGGTCACACCTCACTGACCCCTGCTGGCCTGGTCACCCCCAAGTGGCTCCTCGGCTGGCCTGGTTGCCCCTTACTGCCCTCTCTGCCAGCCTGGTTGCCCCCAACTACCCCCCTCCCCCCGCCATCATGGTCATCCCACACAGCCTGCTGTTCAGTCATTTGGTCATCCCTCACTAACACCCCTGCCGGCCTGGTCGCCCCACTCAGCCTGCTTGTTCAGTTGTTTGGTTGTCCCTCACTAACCCCCCTGCCGGCCTTGTCGTCCCACACAGCCTGCTGTTTGGTCATCCGTTCAGTTGTTTCGGTAGTGACAGCCCCTAGCTTTTTATATATTACGATAATTGAAGTTACCAAAAGAGAAGGACAGAAAGAAATATTTAAAGAATAATGACCAAATGTTTCCAAATTTGTTAAAAATTATAGGCATATATATATATATATATATATATATATGTATATATATATATATATATATAATATATTTTATTGAGTTTTTACAGAGAGGAAGGGAGAGGGATAGAGAGTTAGAAACATCGATGAGAGAGAAACATTGATCAGCTGCCTCCTGCACACCCCCCACTGGGGATGTGCACACAACCAAGGTACATGCCTTTGACTGGAATCAAACCTGGGACCCTTGAGTCTGCAGGCCGATGCTCTATCCGCTGAACCAAACTGGCCAGGACATATAGGCTTATATATTTAAAAAAGCTCAGCAAAAGACAGGCACAAAAACATGAATTAAAACTATACTCATATATATCATAATTAAATGGCTTGCAACAAGCAATAAAGAGAAAACTCTTAAAAGCCACCACAGGAAAAAAATTGCACATTATATATAGAGAAACAATGATAAGAATAATAGTACATTTCTTGATTAAAATAAAGCAATCCAGAAAACAGTGGATAATTATTTTTGAAATGCTGAAAGAAAAGGAAATGTGTCAATGTAGAATTCGATACTCAGTGAAAATATATTTTCTTAGACATCCAAAAGCTGGAAAAACAATTATTACTAGCACATATGCATTATCAAGAAATCACGAGGTAGAAATCTGGTTGTACACAAAGGAATAAAGAGCACCAAAATGGTGAATATGGGGTGTATACAAAAGATATGGTTTCTTTATTTTTTAATCTTTTAAAAGATAATTTGCTGCTAAAAGCAAAATCAGCTGCAATGTATTTTTACTTCCATAACATATCTAGAAATAAAATGTATGACAACAATAGCACAAAGTCTGGGAAAAGAGAAAGTAAAATATAATATTATTTCAAAGTAAATTATGATGTTATGGATGCATATTATATGCACCCACATGCCCATGATTAATAAGTGATCAATCAATCTACACTAATAAAAGAGAAAAATGGTAATTGGCGTACGATGATACCCTTTTCATTGGCTAATCAGGGATATATGCAAATTAACTGCCAACTATGATTGGCAGTTAACTGCCAAGATTGGCAGTTAACTGCCAACAAGATGGCGGTTAATTTGCATATGTAGGCACAATGCAGGGAGGCGAAAGGGAAAGCAGGAAGAAGCCCCCTGCTACTGACAGTGATCGGAAACCCAGGGGGGAGCTAAGAGCTGGGGCGCAGGGCAAAGGCGGCCCTGGGGCCGCCTTTGCCCTGCCCCCCAGCCATGATTGGAGAATCAGTCACCTTTGCCGCCCTGGCCAGTGATAGCAGGAAGTAGGGGTGGAGCCAGCGATGGGAGCTGGACACGGTCAAAGCTGGCAGTCCCGGGAGCTAGGGGTCCCTTGCCTGGGCCTAAAGCAGAGCCCATGATCGCGGGGCCGCTGCCACTGCGGGTCCCCGCTGCTTGAGCCGGACGCCTAGGCCAGAGGCGTTAGGCCTGGACAGGGGCGGAGCCTGCAACCGCGGGGAGCTGGGGGTCCCCTGCCCAGGCCTGACACCTCTGCCGGAGACCTCAGGCCTGGTCAAGGGGCCGATCCAGTGATTGGTGATCGGAGGGTGATGAGGGTCAACTCCTCTGGCCGAGGCCTCAGGCCTGGGCGGGGGGCGGAGCCAGTGATCGGGGGGAGATGGGGGTCCCCTGTCCAAGCCTGACAATTCTGGCGCAGGCGTCAGGCCTGGGCAAGGGGCCGATCAGGTGATCAGAGGGTGATGGAGGTCTATGCCTCTGGCCAAGGCATCAGGCCTGGGCAAGGGGCAGAGCCAGCAATCGGAGGGGTCTGGGGGTCCCCTGCCCAGGCCTGACACCTCTGTCAGAGGCGTCAGGCCTGGGCAAGGGGCCGATCCTGTGATTGGAGGGTGATGGGGGTCAACGCCTGAGGGCTCCCAGTATGTGAGAGGGGGCAGGCTGGGCTGAGGGACACTCCCCCCCACACACACCCAGTGCACGAATTTCGTGCACCGGGCCCCTAGTGATTAATAACTATCATGTAAAGAGATTAACATCACCACTACTTCCTGAGTCATTTGTTTTACCTGATTTCCTAAGACTTCTTTCAAATTTATACTCTAATAATAAAATGCAACTCCAGGGTGATATTGAAAATATACAACAATTGAGATAACAAGAAATTCTTCCATAGAGAATGGACACGGGCTATACTGCTAGAATAGGTTTCTAGAGGCCCTTGTTTTCCAGCTTTACCCATTCACTTTCTAGAAAGAGGGATGTCCTGAGTCCCCAAGGAAGGGGATGGTGGTCAGGGAATGTCACAGAAAGAAGTTCAGTATTTAAAAACTAGTTTGGCTGGACTACTGCATATTGGCTGGCTGCCAGTGTTGTGTTCAACACAGCTTAGCACCTAATAATCTTGTGTGGCTTTGTCTTATTTCCTCTTCCATATAGACTATAAATTCTTTGAGAACAAGAATAATATCTAACACTTATTAAATTTGTTTTGTATTACCAATTATACTTAGCACCTGGGGGTTCCATAAATAATCTTCTCCCTAAATGTTAAAATATTCGTTGAAATTAAACCACAATTCTCCAGTCTCATTCATTCATCCTACTCAATTTTACTAATTGTTACTAAGTCCCAGACATAGCACTGGGTGCTTGAGATAGGAAAAAAGACAGAGCCAGCCTCATGAAAACCATAAAGTTTATTTTAAAAGTACTCAGATCCTGTCTACCTAAAATCCTAAAAAATAATTGTGGTGGGCACACAATGCAAAACACAGATTGCATATCATAGAAATGTATACTTACCCAGGTAATACATTTGAAAGTATAAGCATAAGAACATATGGGAAAAAAGCCTTTGGAAAGTACAAATCTTCAATAAAGTAGAGGACTCCTAAATAATTGTTTCCTCTCTTTTCAAACTCATTACATGACTGAAAAGGAAACTTCATTTTCATTGCTTGCTCTTTGCCTTCCTTGTTCTCTCTGTAGTATTTGACACTGGTTACCATCAACTTGGTGTTATTTCTTTCTATTTCTCTGACCATTTCACTGATCTTTTTAGTGGCCCCTCTTCTCACACTTTGAATAATTATAAAGACAGTGTTTATTAAAATACATTTCATTTTCAAAATTGAGCTGTTAAAGTGTGTATACTTTTCTGGGACACCCTGTATAAGCACCCTTATCCTATACTAGGGGCCCGGTGCACGAAATTCGTGCACTGGGTGTGTGTGGGGGGGAGTGTCCCTCAGCCCAGCCTGCCCCCTCTCACATACTGGGAGCCCTCAGGCATTGACCGCCATCACCATCCAATCGCAGGATCGGCCCCTTGCCCAGGCCTGACGCCTCTGGCCTAGGCGTCCGGCCCGGGCAGCGGGGACCTGCAGTGGCAGCAGGGGGTGCCGCGATCGCGCGGGCTCTGCCCCTGCCCCTGCAGGACGCCTCTAGCTGAGGCGTCCGTCCCGGGCAGCGGGGACCCGCAGCTGCAGCGGCCCCACGATCATGGGCTTCGCTTTAGGCCCAGGCAAGGGACCCCTAGCTCCTGGGACTGCCAGCTTCGACCATGCCCAGCTCTCATCGCTGGCTCCACCCCTACTTCCTGCTATCACTGGCCAGGGCGGAAAAGGCACCTGATTCTCCAATCATGGCTGGGGGGCAGGGCAAAGGCGGCCCCAGGGCGGCCTTTGCCCTGCGCCCCAGCTCTTAGCTCCCCCCTGGGTTTCCGATCACTGTCAGTAGCAGGGGGCTTCTTCCTGCTTTCCCTTTTGCCTCCCTGCATTGTGCCTACATATGCAAATTAACAGCCATCTTGTTGGCAGTTAACTGCCAATCTTAGTTGGCAGTTAATTTGCATATAGCCCTGATTAGCCAATGAAAAGGGTAGCTCGTACGCCAATTACCATTTTTCTCTTTTATTAGTGTTGATAATAACAGGGTAATATGCAAATCAAACCAACGGTCACTATGACACATACTTACCACCAGGGGGCAGACCAGACACTCAATGCAGGAGCTGCCCCCTGGTGGTCAGTGCGCTCCCATAGGGGGAGTGCCACTCAGCCAGAAGCCCCAGCGGCAGTGGTGGGAGTCTCTCCTGCCTCCGGGGCAGCACTAAGGATGTCTTACTGCCCGCTTAGGCCCGCTCAAGACATCCCTCAAGAGCTCCCGGACTGCGAGAGGGCACAGGCCAGGCTGAGGGAGCCCCCTGAGCACATGAATTTCATGCACTGGGCCTCTAATTTATACATCATTTCTTTTTAATGATTCAACAACCAATCTAGCATCAATTTTCAGATTTTGCAGTTGGCTCCCAAATGTAGAGACCCTTTCTGAGCCTCAGTATTCCCCCTTGGTTTCAAATCTTTATTGTTATCTTTCTCCCTGACTAGTTTATACATCCATTTACCACCTCCAAGCTTACCCTCTTCCTGGCTAAACCACTGCCATCTTTAAGTCATCCTGCTTTGCAGCCTTGAATCATCTTTGATTCCCCCTCATTCCTTCACCAGCACAGTGAGATAGACAAACCTGAGATCAGGAGTCAGTTGATTTGGGTTCAAACTAGTAAGCAACACTTACTAGCTAGGTGAACTTGGGTCTGTTCATTAATTCTGTTAATTAAATGTTAATAACAATTTTTGTTATTAACTTATAGAAACAATATTTCCAAGCTTTGGAAAATAAATGAACAAACATATAAAATACTTGATGTATAGATGTGTTCCTTTACCCTCAAACTCACCTATAAAATCAATTGTACTATGTAAATGATGCTACTTCATCCTTCAAATCTAAATTAAACTATTGTTTTAATTTTTTCTCAGTTGAGATATTTTGCTTCTCTGAGCCTTAAAGAATTTTCTTTGTACTTATCTCATAACATTAACCCTATTTTGAAATTGTTGGTACTTCCCTCAAAAACTGGGTTTCTGGATTTACTAGCTTTGCTTTGTTTAATATAGCTATCAAATTTAAATGTAAATTAAATATAATTAGGAACTAAATTATTTAATTACCCTAGCCACATTTTAGGTACATGTGGCTAGTGGCTACCAATTGCTGTATACCACTGTATGCTAAAGAATATTTCTATCATCAATTTAAACTCCTTCTTTGATAGCAGAAACTGCTAAATATGAGTGGATGAATGACTTTCCAATGGGTGCTTTTAAAAATCTCTAATATTATGGGCTCTTGATTATAAATCAATAATTAGTTTTTTAACTTCGGCTGAAGGGGATCATGTCAGTTTCTTGTCCACCCTGCCCCCTCAAAGGCAGATCCAGCCTAACCAAACTGGTTGTAGGACTTTTAAGAGAGAACATGGGAGGAAAGAAGTAAATACAGTCCAATACTCTAGAGCATTTTTCAAGGGCAGGAGAGTGGAATTGGCTAAAATATGTGTGAGTAGTAAGTTTAAAAAGAAAAATGGGGATTTTAACAATACTGACAGGTGGCACCTATTTGCCACCTCCCCTGTTTGGAAGAAATATGAAGCTAAGATTTAACATATTAGATCTATCCATTATGGCATAGACTTTCCTTTTCTGACTATAATACTGTTCTAGTCTGAAATTATATGGATCTTAGTTTTATATGCATTATAATTTTACTAGTGGCCTGGTACACAAATTCATGCATATTGAAAGGAAATTAATTAGAAGAAATATTTTAATATTGCTACTTGCCCTTTCTCTATAATAGAAGTGTCAACCAAATTCACAATTGACAATGACAGATCGAAACACACATGTGCGATTGGCACCAGCAAGAGCTTTACTAGTATATGTATCGCACATGCATTAGTTCAACTTAGCTTAATTGAACTTGCTTAATTAGACCTGCTTTCTGATTTAGCTAAATGTTTTCCAGCCCAGTGAAGCACCCCAACTTCTCTTTCAGGTAATTGTCAGCAACGCAGCAGTAAATATCAACATGAAGCAGGTTATTATTGTAGATCATGTAGGGAGAAGAAAGAGTAAAATATTTAACTGCAGCAGTGTTTGACTATCTTCTTCACAATGAGAAAACCTGAAGTCATTTTCAAGGTCCACCATTTCTTATTTCTTTTCAGTTGTTTCTAAGCGTTCTAAATCTCCATTTTCCAGGTAATGAAAAGAAAATAGGATTCCAATGAGTCTCCTATTTACCTACTCCAGGACTTCTGTGAGGATCATATGAGATGAGGCATGGGAAAATGCTTTATAGACATTTGTTTAAAGTGTAAAATGTTTGCACCTGGCTATAGTCGGGTTCCTGGGCTGAAGAAACTGCAAGGAGGCTAGTTGCTAGGGAGAGGAAGCCAGGTGTTGCTATGTGACATCATAACCTGGCGCCCATAGCAACCATTTCCAGACTGGGCTGGGCTGTGGGCCACATTTTGCAACATGGGGTTTTGGCAGCATAGGCTGTGATTTGGTGGGGTGTCGCTCTGGGGTGGTGGCGGGGCCTGTGTCCCACTTGGGGGAAGCTGAGTGTTGCTTGTTGGATCCAGGTCCGCAGTGCCATTTCTCTGTAAATGGCCAGTGTGTGTCACAAAAGCTCCTGCATTGAGTGTCTGCCTCCTGATGGTCAGTGTGCATCATAGCAACTGGTTGGATGGTCAGACACTTAGCACATTAGCCTTTTATATATAGACTAGCGGCCCAGTGCACAAAAATTTGTGCACTCCTGGGGGAGAGGGAGGTCCCTCAGCCTGGTGTGTGCCCTCTTACAGTCTGGGATCCCTCAGGGGATGACCACTGCTGGCTTAGGCCCGCTCCCTGGGGGATTGGGCCTAAGATGGCAATCAGACATCCCTCTGGCAGCCCGGCAGCCCTTGAAGGATGTCCACTTGCCAGCGGGGAGCAGCCCTAAACTGCCGTCGGACATCCTTAGTGCTGCTGAGGAGGCAGGAGAGGCTCCCACCACCACCGCTGTACTGGCAGCCATCAGCCTGGCTTATGGCTGGGCAGAGCTCCTCCCATGTGAGAGCGACCTGACCACCAGAGGGTAGCTCCTGCATTGAGCGTCTGCCCCCTGATGGTCAGTGTGTCATAGTGACCAGTCATTCCCAGTCATTCTGCTGTTAGGGTCAGTTTGCATATTACCCTTTTACTATATAGGATAGAGGCCTGGTGCATGGGTGGGAGCCGGCTGGTTTGCCCTGAAGGGGGTCCTGGATCAGGGTGGAGGTCCTGCTTGGGTGCCTGGCCAGCCTGGATGAAGGGATGATGGCTGTTTGCATCTGGTCACACCCCCTTATTGGTGGGGGTCCCCACTGGTGTGCCTGGCCAGTCTGGGTGAGGGGCTAAGGGCCGTTTTCAGGCTGGCAGGTGACTGAAGCTCCCAACCTCTCCTTTTTTTCTTTTTTTTTCTTTTTTCATTCTGGGATTTATTTACCTTCTATGGCTGTCACTGGAGCTGAGAGCCGGCTTTAGCTTTGAGGTTTGCCTTCAGCTCTGAGACCTCGGCTGCTGAAAGCAGGTATCTGGGTTTGTTTGGCTTCTATAACTGAAACACTGTTGCAGCTCCAGCTCTGAGGCCCGGCTGGCTGAAAGCAGGTACCTGGGGTTTGTTTAGCTTCTATAATTGCAACATTGTTTCTTAGAGTGCAGCTCAGAGGCCGGCAGTGGCAGGTGGGGAATGTTGGAGTCCTCCATCACTGGAGCATGCAAGCCTCCTGTTCGCTTCAGCTGCCTGGTTCCCGGCCGCCATCTTGGTTGGCAGTTAATTTGCATATCATCCTGATTAGCCAATGGGAAGCATGTCGGAGATACGGTTAATTACCATGTTTGTTTATTATTAGATAGGATAGATAATATCACATTACAACATTTTTATTCATATGTATTTCCCATGATATAACTTCTGTTTCACATAATATTACATGTTTATGCTCATGTTCATAAAACAAATCTATAATTATAGAGGTAAAAATGTCTGACTTCCCAATTTTCATGCCACCATTGACCATATAGGCAAATATAAGAACCAATCTAATGTTATATAAACATCATAATTGGTATTCGTAACCATTGGCACTCAGAATTTTCAGGAAAGAAATGAACCCCTCTCACAGCAGGCCGACGCAGGTGCATTCTCTAAGAGGGGGATGAGGAATAGAGCCCCTTGACTCCTTTTGACATTAATGGGCATCCCGCAGTCAGATCTCTGTGCCCTGCCTTGAAAATTTACCCAAGTGTAAAATTACATTCTACATAGTTTCATGTGGGAAGATGACGCATACCACTCCTTGAAAATATCACATGTTCCTTATAAATTACATTGCTAAACTGCTTTTACCAGGGGTAGTCAGTTTTGGCTTTAAGATTTTTTTATTTTCAACTCAACCTCCTAAGAATGGCAAGGAAAAGTATTTTCACTGCTGCAAAATCTATAAAATGAAGGCAAAGCAAACACTAATTACTCTTGCTTTAAGATTTTTTTTGGAATAAGAGAATTGGCATATTATTTGACTTGATACAAAATCAATCATTAGCAAGCACTTTTATAACTTCTAACTGAACAGATTGCTGGGCTGGATACAATAAATGCTCTACATGACAACACAAATGTTCTACATGGCCAACTCCTCTTTATCTGTGCTTTAGGAAGATGCTGATCAATGTTATGATTTTCATAGAATCAATTTTCAATTAATGAAATATGGATTTAATTATAATACATAGTAACAGCAAAACAATGTGTACAGACAGCTCATGCTGCTATGCATGTCTTCTCTATTATAATAAAGTCTATTATTATAGAGCTTGAGATGATTTTTACCTTTTTAAAAATTCTGTTCTATGGTCATTGTGACAGGGGTAGCTCTGTTCTTCCCACCAAACCACCATAGTCATTGACTCATTTAACTTTTCTAATGTTAATTTTCAGATACAATATGAATGTTGGATTAACTACTCTCCAGATTTCTTGTAATATAACAAAATGTAATATTAGAAAAAACTTAACACAAGATCTGATATATAAGAATTGTAGTAGGCACTCATTAAGTTTCAAATCAACATAATTTAAACATATATGAGAACTATTTTCTCTGGAGGTGAGCAAAGGGGTAATGAGGATATCTGTAATAGTGTCAACAATAAAAATAAAGGAATAAAAGAAAAATATTTCAGTCAAACTCATCTTTTTTTCTAATTCCAGATACCTTTCTTTAATTTCATTTCAGTGCATAACAAATGTTTGTAAGCACTCTATTTTGTTGATTCTTTCTTTTGTTCCTTTGATTGTATATTCATTATATTTTTAACACACATAAGATGACATTTCAGAGAAAAACAAACATAAAAGCAACTCAGGTTTGACATCCTATCAGCTTTTGAATAACTGTGAAATCCACTTAACTATTATGATATGACCAACTCCACAATGAATGGACTTAAAGTGAGGACTGGCGAGATGCCAAAGAACTGTCCTCTCAGGAAAATAGTGGAGATATTACTCTCCAAAGCAAGCCCAACAAGAGACCAAGTAGTTCAGATTCATCTTCAGTAAGCCAAATTTATATTTCCTACTATGTATTTATTTGCAATCATTTTCTTCAACTTAAATGTAAATAACAAAATCTGATTTCATCTTATACAGCATCTAAAATTCTGAAATAGCGATATGCAAGATCAGGGTATAGAGGTGGGTAATCACCTATAAAGGACAGTTTTAGGGAAACATCACAAAATACCAATGCCTGGTAGGATACCAGTCTTGACAACATAAAAGTTGCTCAATAAATATGTGTTGAATAATGAATGAGGCAGAACCAAGTGGTACATTCTGTCTTATCTCATAGCACCCAATAAAACACTAAATACAAAAAAAGATACTCAATAAATACTTGGTGAAGTAAGTGTTTTTTTGAGCAAACCATATTCATTCTTTGGGTTACTTCTCTTGAGTCCTTAGGTTGGTCCCTTTGTTCATTCCACTGAGTTAGGATTGAGACCTTCAGTGAAGGTTCATTCCAAGAACCAGGAAAGGCCATATTAATTCATGTATATCAGTTGCTTTCTTAAAACTGAAACCCAATTTCCTAAACACTTTGTTTCCTTGACAAGCTTTCTATCTTTGAAAAGCTGTGTAATAGAACCCTTTAACTCACCTACTCCCACCCAGAATACACACACAACTAGAGGAACCACAAGGGTTTGGCTAAATTAATTCAGTCTTGGGGATTTGTTGAGTCAAACTCTTTGAAACATGATGTTTAGCTTGAATTAAAACATTTAACAATTTGATTTCTCATTCTGATCCCATACGTATTCCCAGTGATGCACTGTAAGTTACTCTCTACTTAAAGAAAGTCATATTTCTCCTTCCTACTCAATATGCATCAGCCATTTATATTTTTGGTGATTCCTTGCCCATGGCCTGATGTAATCTCCTATCTTTATTCTTCTGCTCTAGAGCTTCAAGACTAATCTTCAATATATAATTGCATGGCACATTCTTTAAAGGACACATCTTTTGTGATTTATCCTTGCCAACTTTCTTCCCCTCGTTCATGACACTTCAGAATATTCTGATTAGTGTAAATGCTACTGTGCACAGTTTAAAGACCATAGCTTGAAAGTACTTTGAAGTTAGAGAACATATCAGGCACTTTTTTTGTTTTTGCATAATTCCCATAAAACCTATCAGAGTACCCAGCACCTTGAGAGTTCAATGGATACTTCTGAGTTTGCACAGAATAAAAAAGAATTGCAGCCCTGACCAGTTTGGCTCAGTGGATAGAGCGTCGGCCTGCGGACTCAGGGGTCCCGGGTTTGATTCCGGTCAAGGGCATGTACCTTGGTTGCGGGCACATTCCCAGTGGGGAGTGTGCAGGAGGCAGCTGGTCGATGTTCCTCTCTCATCAATGTTTCTAGCTCTCTATCCCTCTCCTTTCCTCTCTGTAAAAAATAAAAAAAAATATATTTTAAAAAAAGAATTACATGGTAAGATTATTTAAGGACAGACAAGGGAGGAAAAGTTTGTAGGTAGAAAGCTATTCTAAAATTATTTGTAATAACTAAAAAGGATAAATTTAAGGGAAATTAGACCCAATGACTAAGATTATTGTATCTAAATACCATATATTTGACTTATTTTTATTGTCATTTTTTCCTCACCAGAATGTTAGTTTCAAAAGAGCAGAAATTGTAGTATTTTGTTCACTGTTTTATTCCCAGTATTGGATTAGTGCCTGGAGCATAGTAGGTGCTTAATATATATTTATTGGATAAATAAATTAATGGATATATAAATTTTGGAAAGCAATTTACAGATAAATGGCAGTGTTTCCTCTAGGATTATTTAATGGTATAAACATTTCCTTTGTCATCAGAATAAAGTTATTCAAAGAACATCTTACCCAAACCCCTTGCCTTTCTTTTTTGTAAGAATTCTCTGGATGCAAAAGACTAGAAGAAAAACCTATCAAAGAGGAAAGAACATGGATTTTCTGTGAACAAATTTGGAAGGAAATGAGAGAAAGTAGTCATATGATTGTGTTCTGTGTTTCTCAATGCTTTTAGATATCCTTTTTATTAATTTTTTTTACACAGCTCAATTCAAAGCAGTTTAGTAAGACAGTTATAAAGCCTGCATTTTTCCTGCAATGCCATTTTGTGAGTCATTACTGAGGACTAGTGCCACTCTAATGAGAAGTGGGTGGAGGAAATCATAACTCCTTAGCAGCAAATATAACTATACACAAAGCCTGAAGAGAAAATATAGTAGTTTACATCCTTGGGTACTATTGCTGGAAAATGATCAGTTGGTTTCTCAGAAGACGTAAACCAATTCATAGGATCTCTCACCCACCATTAACTACTCTCTTTAGAAAAGACCGCAGATGACACCAGACACCCAGGTACTTTCCTTTGACCTTCAAGCCCTCATTAACAGCAATAAGAGCTAATATTAAAAAATAAAACTGTAGCCCCAGCCAGTCCGTGGTTAGAGTGTGGACCATCAGATGGAAGGATCTCAGGTTCAATTCTGGTCAAGGGCACATACCTGGGTTGCAGGTTCAATCCCTGGCCCTTGTCAGGAGCACATCTTTTCCACTCTCTCTAAAAATATAATAGTAATAATAAAAATCAAAGCGCTAGGCAGTTTGGCTGAGTGGATAGAGCATCGGCCTGTAGACTGAAGGGTCCTAGGTTCGAGTCTGGTCAAGGGCACATGCGTGGGTTGTGGGCTCGATCCCCAGTGTGGGGCGTGCATGAGGCAGTTGAACCATGATCCTTCCACCATTGATGTTTCTATCTCTCTCTCCCTCTCCTTTTCTCCCTGAAATTAATAAAAGTATGTTTAAAATAATAATAATTAAAGAATAAAACTTTATGCCATTTACAAAATTTTTCCTACCTGTAAGTTAGACTCCTTGCAGGGTGGGATGGGCCAGAAAAATCAGATCAAATTGATATTGAGGAGGATCTTATCATTTCTAGTCATTTTAAATTTTCAACTCACTATAAATTGTATACTTATATCTTTGTACTCTCGTATCATTTACTGGAGTAGATTGAACTATAGGAGCAAATGTGTGATTTGAAAGAATTTTGAAAAAGAATATTTGTGGTTATTTTAAAGCATATAAGCCAAATGATAAGAAAGCAAAAATGTTAATATATTTTAAAAGTATTAAAGTATTTCTATTAATTGGAGTTTTATTTTTATTTTATTTTCTTGCTTAAAGCCTGACATGAATATTTGATGAGTCATCTAAACTCATTTTTCTAAAAGTAGGTTATGGTTTTTGTAGGTATGCTTTATACTTACTTGTGTATATAATAATACATAGTTTTATTTTCTTAAAGAAACAGATTCTTTTAAAATATAATAAATTTTAATTTGATATATCGATCACCTACCATATGACAAACTTCCACGTTTGCTATCATATATTTTAAGTGTAAAATTTTCCTTCTTTAATTAGATACTCTGTAACCGCCCAATTAACATGCACTGACATTTAACACTTGAGGTAGAATTTAAGATTAGCTTTATCCTGGGCTCTCCCACAGGGTAGACCCTGACAGGTCATCTCATCCCATATCTCACTCAAAGCTTAAAACACTTACACAACATCACTCAAAGTGAATCCATGGAAACATATCCTATGATGATAAACCCATACCCAAGGCATCCCACTGCCTAACTGAATAATGCTCGTCGTTACAAACTTCTTTTTATATGGATGAAAAATAAAGTCTATTTTGATGTTGTTCTTTTATTTTATTTTTGCTTATATTTTATTTTTTTCTACTTTTATCATTCTAGGAGATAGCTCTACATTACTATGACTTTGGAAAAGGGATATGGCAAAATAAAACTTAGAAATTTTTATGGCTTTGTTTTTCAAAAGCCTGACTTTAGAGAAATTAAGTTAAGGTCTTGAAGAATGTGAAGGAAGAAAGGTTTTCCTATCCTGAGGAGAGAGTTCCTAGAATCTGGGAGAGAAGAGGCAAGAAAAATAACTCTATGGTTCCCAAAAGCATATGAGACCCATACCCCACCTTCCACTAACTACTTGGGAGACATCTGGACAGTTGAGTGGTCTATTAAGAGATAATGGCAGAATCAGCTTCATCTCAGGTCTTCTTGCCTCAAGGTGATAAAGAAGCAGCTGAGTATAGCAGAGCTGAGACACTTGTGAATAATGACTATCTCATGAGATACCTGTGTGACCAATGACTGAGCATGTGTACCCCCCATCATCAATACAAAAGCAATGCCCAAGAACCCAGAATTAAATGGCAACTTGAGGAGGGGAGTATCCTTAATTGGACAGGGATTCTTTCTACGGGCTCAGTAGAACAGAGGCAAAAATTATGTTTATAGAAGATTCAAAAGTATTTTTTTGCACACCTGGATTTTAGATTAAGTTTCATAGCCTAATTAATTATATTAAGCTGATTTCTATGACATTGTTTTCTTCATTGAATGTAGTTCACTTCCCCAAAGTTTCAACTTTGGCAACCAGAACTGATTATCATCACCAGGTTTTGATTTGATGAGTAGAGGTGCCCTACAACCTTCCTTGTTCTAGTCATTACAATTTTCTTTAAGGCAGCCAGAGTTAGTTTTTCTTTGGCAGCCACATTAAAACAATGACCCAAGCTACAGACAACTAAAACCCCAATGTCTTTTCATTCATATCATAAGAATGGCTTTTCAGCTAGATATTTACCCAACATTTTTGACTTAATATTAATTTCTAGTATTTTTTTTATTTTTTTCTCTTTTTTGTATCTCTTTTCTTTGGATTTCAAAAGCAAAAGTTGTAATGTTCATATTCGTTAATTCTTTGCATGTTTTCATTGTTAAATCCTATTATGCCACTCTTTTGTTTTAGTTTGTTTTATTAATATTGGTTTATCCTCGGGTTCTCACTGATATGTCCCCTATAGACACCTATTCAAGTGTGTATGATATAAATTCCTATCTAGGTATGTATCCTGAGCAACTACATAAAGTTAGTTGTATATGAGAATATGCAAGGTGTTTTAATATCCATATATTTTCCTTATATAGTATTCTGTAACCTTATAAGTTCAAAGGTGTTATATTACTAGTAGATCCTCTATTTTGAAGGGTTCCTGATTTAGTGTGAAGTATATTAGCTATCCCACTTTGTTCTTTGGCATCTTAAAATCTGCCAAAATGACCTCATGAAGTAGCATCTCCCCCTTTCAGCTTGAACACCCCATCAGTTACAAATCCACCTCGATGTACTATCATTTGGTCCATGTCATATGGGATACTATTGGCTTTTGGGTATCAATCCTTAGTTATGTCTATGTGAGGAAAATAGGACCTACAAGAAATAAATCAATTTGTACAAAACACTCCTCAGGTTGAAAATGGAGCTTCTTGATTTTAAGTGTCTTTGTTTTAGTGGCAAAACCTACCTGTGTTTCTAAAATACTACATCATGTATTATACCTGAAAGGAAACCCTTGTATTAATCATTTTAAACATTTTTCCTGCCTAAGATACGTCATAGATAACCCAGGGTCCACATAGCATGTGTACATCAGAAAAACAAAAGGAACTTTCCTATATTTTCTTGACTCTCCCAGGAAGCTTGTCTATTAAGGTAACTTGATAATATTAGAAATGCTGCTAATTTAATTAGTTCTATCTTTGTTCTAGGACTCTGTATCTTTGACTAGTCCTTTTCATACACACTCATGAACAGGAATACACAGCAACACCGTAGGGTATGGTAGCTGGGTCTTCATGCTGCTCTGTAGCTCATTTTCCAGCATCATCTTATTAATCACTCAGATATTTACACAGCCCCCCCCCAAAAAAAAATACAATTCCTATTCCTACTCAACATTGTGGGAGAAAAGAGAGAAGCTGTCAGTAGCATTTTGAAATCTCCAAAGCTACATAGAAAGCCGGCAGCACAGCTTATGATGCCTTCCTACCAGGAGGAAAAGAAACTTTGTGCTGTCCTATGTCATCTACATCCTGACTTTTATGGGGAAATGTTGCTTGGAAAAGTAAACTCAACTCAGTGGAAGACAAGGAAGACAAAGATGTTTAAAGGGTAAATGTTGATATTTGTTGATTTTAACTGAGGCGGAGAGAGTCATGGAATCAGTCTATATTGGAAAATAATTGAAAGTGATTACAAAGAGCATTTTCCTAACAGTTAGACATGATAAAAAATATTGCAAAGGGATTCATTCTCTGAGATAACTCACCTCAGAATTCCCAAATGAGTCAATCTAATCAGACCTTGAATCAGGAAATGCCACCCTTACACTTTTGTTCTGCTGCCCATCTTTATATGCTGGACTTGATCATTGGCCCCTCACCTGGCTTTGCCCTTTGAACTCCACCTGCAGGCCCGGGATCCTGCTTCTGGCCACTGTCCCCTGGTGGGACTCTGATGTTGCCCCAGGCCTCCTGGCTTCAAGCCCGAACTCTGCCCCGTACTTGGCCTGCAGGTCCTTTGGCATTCCTGGGCCGACTCTGGAAAGAGTCCAGGCTTTCCATGTACTCTGGGACACTTTACCTAGGCCTTGGTTTTTCTATCCAGCTGCTAAAGTATTTTTTTAGAATTCCAGGAAAAAGTTTCATTTTTCCCCTTCCTAGTTCATTGCTGAGACCTAAAAAAATCATTCATGCAATTATTTACACAATCCAGCAAATATTTAGTGAGCAAAGTAAGTGGCCCAGCACTGTTAGTCACATGTGAACAATACGCACTAACAGAACATAGGGATATTTTTTCCAAATTAGCTTTGTATAAGCTAAAAATTAAGTTGATGTTCCTTTAAAACTAATCTTCAATTACACAGTTCAAAATTTAAAAAGTAAAAATATTTTAGCTAATTTCAACTTTTTGCTACAAGCCTATTCCCCAGTACAAGTTAATGCCATTGGGAAATGTACATAAACCTTGGCTTTCTTTGAAACACATAGACAGAATGTGTTTCCATGAAATTATTTACACAAGAAAGTTCAGGAGTCATGAAGTGACATATCTCAGATGGGGATAAAGAATATAAACACAGTGCTATTTAATTTTTAATTAAAACTACCTCCTTTCTCGCACTTTACTCTGAAACCCAATCAATAGAACCAAAACTATACTTCTGATTGGACAGTGATGATATCAGGAGAAGGTTGAATAGAAAATATTTATTATGTTTAATTTTTTCGGCTATGCTAATATAGGTTTAAAAAAGTTTTGATCTGAGTTTACTTTGTGGATACTTACACATTTTACTTTCCTTCAGTGTTATTAGGTTGAAGAAAAACAACTAATTAAAGCCACAAAAACTTGTATGGATTGTATGATATTTATGTGACAACAGTGGCCCTCTCCCCACCCATGGAACAGCATATGTAAGATCTGTGTACCAGCATCTTTTAGTTCAGAACAACATTGAGTTTTGCTCAAGTGATTTATTTAATAGGAACAAGTTCACTTGTCAATACATGGCTGACTCAGATTAGATTTGTCTCTGCCCTTTCACACTAACAAGCATGGACTATGAAGATTTCTTTTTTCTTATGTTTCCATGACCCTTCATTGAACTCAGTGTGGCATTCTCTGTGAGTAGTATGTGTTGAAACCTACATTTATTTATTAATTTAACAAATATCCATCAACTACTCTGTGCCAGGCACTGTCCCAGGTGCTAGGGAGATCTCAGTGGAAAAAAAGACAAAAATTTCAGTTGTTATGGAGCTTACCATGTACAGGGGGGAAAGGGGAAAAAATAAATGGACAGTATGCTGGATGTATTGAGTACCAGGAAGCAGGAAAAGCGGGTAAGAGGCATGGCAAGCGAGGGGTGAGGATGTGCAATTGTAAATAAGATGATCCATTGTCACTGAAAGAGATGAGGAAGTGAAGCATACAAGTATCTGGGGTAAAGAGTGCGCCAAGAAAAGGGACCAGCTGATGCAAAGGCCACAGGCTATGGTGTGCATCTGGCTTGTTCAAGGGACAGCAAGGAGAGCAGCCTGGTCAGGGAGCAGCCTGGTCAGGAGCAGGTAGAGCAAGGATCTGTGGATTCCTTGAGGTGAGGACTTTGGACTCACCGCTGAGGGAGGTGAGATGCCTTTTTGGGCTTCTGAGCAGGAGGGACAGATTCTTACAAGGTTTAAAAAGATCAATCTGGTTGTAATGTTGAACATAGACCAGGGCTTGAGGGTTACTTCTAAGGTCTTTTCTAGCACTCTGCTATAAAATCCATATGTTTCAGTGATTTAAGCATCTATTCAGTTCAACATGAAATACTAGTAAATATCAAACCATGATACTTTGAGCAGCTTAAGATATTAAAAACACAACATTCTAAATTCAAGTCTAAGTTTAAAGAATTATACGAAAGTCTGAGACTATCTAACTTTGTCAGAGAGAGAGAGGAGGAGGTTAAATGGTAACAAATTGAGTAGCCAGTTGGAGCATTGTCCTCTAAACGGAAATGTTTGATTCCCTGTCATGTCACATACCTAGGTTGTGGGTTTGACTCCGGGTCAGGGAGGCAACCAATAGCTATATCTCTCTCAAATTGATGTTTTCTCCCTCTCTTTTTATTTTTCTCTCCCTTTCTCTCTCTCTAAAAATAGATAAAAACATATCTTTGGGTAAGGATAAAAAAATTAAGCAGAATAAGTAATTGTATATTCAAACCACAAAGTCTCATGACCAAAAAGTCAAGAAAGCATTTGGAAGTGAATACAGTGTGTTATAGCAGCACACACTTAGAAGAATAAAACAGGGACAAACCTGGCTCTGAAAATGCTAGTTAGGATGCCTTGGGTAAGTTTCTTAACCAATCTGCGCCTCAATTCCAAAACTGAGAAAATAATATTTGTATCATAACATGTGAAGATGAAATGAGACATTGTGTGGAAAGGACCGAACATGGGGTAAGGGCTCAATACCCATTGGTTCCCTTCTTCCTCCTTCTTTTGACTGGCCAGCAATATCAAATTTTGACATGAATACTTGACTAGTGTTGGGAAAAAAAGACTAAAAGAGTTTTTTGTTATGTATACTTTCTTAAAACTAAATATTTTGATATACAATTGAATAAAACTAAGCATATACACTGAAAGAAAAAAACATAAATTTGCATCTTCCCCTGATAAATAATAAGATGCATAAATGGTGATGAAAACAAATAGCATTACCATGTAAATACCACCCTACCCCACCATCATGGATGATAATCTTCAAAATATAAATAATTTATCAAATTTAAATTTTATTTAAATGTTTAAGGACTGGAAGTTTAGTCATAAAGAATGAAAAAAATTAAGGTTCACAAATTTCAATTGTTGTAAAAAGGATATATCACAGGATTTCAAAGATTATTGTTTTGGGAACTTGTAAAATAAAATTAAAAGTGAGTGAATCTTATAAAAATATATCTAAGAGAAGCAATATGTACATATTAATGAACTAATATTGTTATTAATATAAGTGCTATCTAGAATACTGTATGGGTGCTTTACTTCTTTTCTTTTTATCTGTTTGTTATTAAAGTTTTCTAAGAAAATAACTAGAATTCAATATATTGAAAGATGACATCTAGAGAAATAAGTTTATTTTCAATTGAATTGGCTTCTGTTTCAAGTCTTGTAACAGCATTGTCAGATGTACCAACAAGTAATTATTTTCAGGAATGACAGCCACAATATGGTGGCACATCGTATCCTCTTGGTTACAAAAAGGGGCTAATACTGATGGAAAGCATAAACAGATCTACCAAAGCCTCCTGGTCAACACTAAATCACAGTGATCTGAGAAACAAAAATGGTAGCAAGAGAAAAACATCTCATCTGTTTCCTAGGCTTCAGAAGACTCATCTATAATAATAAAAGCGTAATATGCTAATTTGACCAGACAGCCAAACGACCTTCAGGACATCCTTCCATATGAAGCCATGGTGGTGGGGGCCAAGGCAGAGGTGGTTAGGGGCAATCAGGCAGGCAGTTGAGTGGTTAGAGGCGATCAGGCAGGTAGGCGAATGGTTATGGGTGATCAGGCTGGCAAGCAGAGTGGCTCAGGGTGATCAGACAGGCAGACAGGGAAGAGGTTAGGAGCCAGCAGTCCCAGATTGTGAGAGGTATGTCCCACTGCCGGGCCTAAACAGGCAGTAGGACATCTTCTGAGGGGTCCCAGATTGCAAGAGGGTTCGGGCCAAGCTGAGGGACCCTTACTGCCCTGTGCACAAATTTCGTGCACCAGGCCTCTAGTAGCTCTATATACTCCTAAATTCTGCTGAAAAGTTTACAAACAGAAATAACACAAAACACCATTAAAAATACTAGAATTCTCTAGTAGAAAAAGATACCAACAATGAACAGGTTTCTGCATGAATGCAACATGAATAGCCCTCTGCAAAAGAGCAGACTGTCAAATGAGAAAGTAACACACCAGAAAACATAATGGACTTAAAATCTTAAATATGATGAATGAATAAACATTCATTTTCTTGTTGCATAGTTCTCTTAGGCAAGAACATTTTCTTCATAAGAGCATACTAAATGATCCATTGGTCACTTGCACATGAGATGGCAAATGTGAGGGAGAACAAACAAAGTTTTGATTACATTAGTATGAGGGGGAAATCTGATTCACCCATAAGATAATAGAAGCTTTATTTGTTCTAGTGATGCACTTAAGATTGCATTTACAGTTGCTTGATTTTAGAGGGTGCTTTTGGAGCTCCTTTCTAGAAAACTTTATAAAATTCTTGAGCTGAAATAATCCTTTTTTTCTAACCTTAATCACGAAATCAAGAAACTTTCTAAACTATAAAAAGAGTAAGGGGTTGAGTGAGGGCGTTGGGGATGGGACAGTGGAGGAAAGGCTCAAAAACAAAAGGTGCCACGTCCAGGGAAAGGGTGACTGTCAGGAAAAGACTGTGCAATTACAGGGTTTGGCACTGAGGCCCTTATGCATGAACATTGAATCATGGCAATCCACACGAAGTTGTGCCGATCTGCTGGTGCACATTACCTAGGTCTGACTCATTTCTCTTACTTGTACATTTATATATTTTGTTGGCCTAGTGTTAGGTGTTGAAGGTTTCCTGATAGATTGTGGTGATATTAAATGTTCTAGTCTGCTATGCTCTTGAACTCTCTTCCTTTTCCCTTGAGGAAACAATGAGCCAAATCACATTTTCAATAGTTTCTGTGAGTTTGCAACAGGATATGAATTTCAGGATATTTGAATTTATTATATGATAAATAAAATAACTTCCCAAGTTACATCTCATTTCTGATATTGAATTTGTGTCTGTATTATTAAAATGGCAACCAGTACATAGGAATGCCATTTCAAGGTAAAATAAATGTCTTTCCTCTATAACATTTTGTAAAAGACTTTTATTGAGTTTTACAGAGAGAGGAAGGAGGAGGGAGAGAGAGAGAGGAACATCAATGAGAGGGTAAACATTGATTAGCTGCCTCCTGCATGCCCCCACTGGGGACCAAGCCTGCAACGCATGCATGTGTGCCACCAGGAATCAAACCAGCAACCTCTTCGTGCATGGGTCGCTGCTTAACCACAGCCACACAGGCCAGGTTCCTCTATACTATTGAATACACAGTGCTCAAAGTAACTGCTCTAACACTATATATTGCATCTCCAACAATTATTGGTATAGATTACATGGAAAAAATAAACTCAAATTTAACATTAGTAGCACCTTATTACAACCACATTGATTTATAATAATTCAGACTAAATGGCTAGTCTAGCATTTGGAAGCCCCTAGTCTTATATAATAAAAGCCTAATATGCTAAGTGTCTAGCCGTTCATTTGACCATTCAACCAGTCAATATGATGCACACTGACCACCAGGGGGAAGATGCTCTGAGTGGTAGGTTAGCTTGCTGCTGGGGTCTGGCTGATCAGGACTGGGCGAGATGGGCTAGTTCAGTGATGGCGCACCTATGACACGTGTTTTTTTGGTTGATTTTTCTTTGTTAAATGGCATTTAAATATATAAAATAAATATCAAAAATATAAGTCTTGCCCTAACCGATTTGGCTCAGTGGATAGAGCATCGGCCTGCGGACTGAGGGGTCCCAAGTTCGATTCTGGTCAAGGGCATGTACCTTGATTGCAGGCACATCCCCAGTAGGGGACGTGCAGGAGGCAGCTGATCGATGTTTCTCTCTCATTGATGTTTCTGACTCTCTATCCCTCCCCCTTCCTCTCTGTAAAAAATCAATAAAAAAAATTAAAAATCCCACCACACTTTAAAAAATATATATATAAGTCTTTGTTTTACTATGGTTGCAAATATCAATAAATTTCTATATGTGACACGGCACGACTTAAGTTAGGGTTTTTCAAAATGCTGACATGCCAAGCTCAAAAGTTTCGCCATCACTAGGCTAGGCACTCCCTGGAGCCCTCCCACAGTCCCTTCCTGACCGGATCACGCACCAGTGGGGGTCCCTCAGGCTGGCCTGCAAGTATTGGGCTAAAACTGGCTCTCTGACATCCTCTGAGGGGGTCCCGGATTGCGAGAGGGTGCAGGGCCTCTAGTACTCTGATAATATATTGGTTACCAGAGAGAAGGGGTTTGGGGCATAGTAAAGGGTAAAAGGGGTCAAATATATGGTGATGGAAGATTTGGCTTTGGGTGATGGGCACACAATGCAATATACAGATGATATATCATAGAATTATACACTTGAGACCTATATAATTTCATTAACCAATGTCACCCGAATAAATTTAATAAAAATAAAACAAAAACAATGTAAGATCAGTAAAAAAATAAATAAAATTTTCTTAATGAGTTTGTTCTGGATATTTAGCTATACTTGATAATTTAATGAGAGAATTAAGTTGACTTTATGATGATTTAATTCACCATTGAACTGGGAAAACTGAAAAGTCCAATTTGATGCTTTTGTGGTTGATGTGGTCAAGGGCAGGACCTAGGAAGAAAGGCATAGTGATAATACACAGATTGTTGAATCACTTCACTCTATAGAGTAAACAAGAAAACAAGTAAACAAATAAACACAATTCATGAAGGAATTTTCATTTCCATGTTTGCAAATGTCAAACCCTCTCTGCGACTCAGTTCTCTCACCTGTAAATGGAGATAATCTTTATTTGATTGTTCTGAGAATTAACTGAGCTAATATCACATAGCCTGGTAGCACAAGCATTTAACAAATGTTTACCCTCTTTTGTATTAAGGAAACAAAGTCCAATTTTTTTCAAAGCCTTGTATCATGTTAAACATCAACTTTTCCTTAATGATTAAATCCTGGCTAATCTATGCCATGACGTTTGTCTTTAATTGAATAGTGACTCAACATGCCTACACACTACAATTAGAGATAACACTATGATCTAATGTAGGCCCTCTCTTCTTTAGGAATGGTTTGTGTTCCAAAAGCCAACTTGTTAATCCACTACTAAGAATTCAAAGCACATATACCAAGGAAACAATGCTTTTATGTAATCTATTATTTACTTGATGTATTATATAAATAATACTGACAAATTTAACAACTCTCAATAATATCTTACGGAAAGTACATTCAAAAATCTATGTTGGGACTTTGGTAATATATGCCAACCACAGGCAGTGAGAATAAAATTTATCTCAGCTGCAAGCTACTGTGAAATTCTCTGTATACTGGGATAGTAAGAGTTTAGTCAAGAGACTCCTTCTTGCCACCTCCATTGCATTGTCTCTTTCAGTCATCATTATTTAGGTTTTCTACTTTAGTCTTATCCTTCCTGGTTACTGCAGAACTTAGTGCAAACCTATGATCCTATATTCAAGTCACCAAAGAAAACACCTAACCCTTGTGATTTGGGGGGAAAGAAGAGCAGATAGTAGGGTTTATAGCCAAGAAACTCATAAAAATCCAATGACCATTAAATCTAGCCTATAAGGTTATTTCTACACTATGCCCTGACCTCATTACTTTTCTCATTTAGGCCTTGAAGAAAAGATGTACAAAAGATTGAGAAAAGATAATCTTAACTAGAATTATAGATGCTGAGATTTGATGATTAGGATGGAAGAGGAAACAGGAAGTACTAATATATACCTAATAAGGATAAGATTTAGGAGGCTGGTACGAAAGGACTCAGGAACTACTTATGGAATAAATGCATGCAGGAATAAACAAGTGAGTGCTATTTTCTTGAGTAAATGTGCTTTGAAAACTGTAAAGCAATATACTATTATAAGGTGTGTCCCTGGTCTAGCTTGGGAAATGAGAAGGGTTGGGGATTGCTGGAGTGTGCGGTTGATGTTACAGCAGGTGGTCTTATGCTCACAGTAGTCATAGAGGTGGTGGGGTATGGAGAATAGAGCCTTTAATTGCAAGTCTTCTGAGTTTAAGGTCATGTTCTGCCATTTCCTAGTCCAGAGGACCTAAGGTAATTTTTTTTTTATTTTTACCATTCTGTGCCTCTGTTCTAGCATATGTGAAATGATAAAACTGGTATACTAAATAAAAAAATATAAATACATTTTTAATTTACAAAATACAGTGGTAGCCCTAGCCAGTTTGGCTCAATGAATAGAGTGTCGGCCTGAAGACTGAAGGGTCCCGGTTTCGATTCCGATCAAGGGCACATGCCCAGGTTGTAGGCTTGATCCCCAGTACATCAATGATTTACTCTCAACATTGATGTTTCTATCTCTCCCTCCCTCTCACTTCCTCTCTGAAATCAATAAAAATATATTTAAAAATAAATAAATAAATAAATAATAAAATGTAGTGCCCTCACTAAAAAAAAAAAAATACAACTGTACCCTACAACTCAGATCATTAGAGAGTTTGACTATGGGTAATTTTTTAATTGTCCCAGAAGCATTGTCTGTACAATGAGAGACACCCCCATGAATCCATGACATCCAATCGGCCATCTGGACCACTCAAGACAGAGGAGTGTGGCATCCTGCCACCAGAGCATATGTATGGCTGATATTTTTCTTTCCTCACTGAATGTTTGGATATCCTGGTGACACAGACTAAGAGGGACCCAATTACCAAATACTGCCTCTCTACTGCTTGCCTTAGCTGAGAGTCTATCCTGAATAAAGGAAATAATAAGAGAATCATTTTGCTGGCACTTCCATTCAAATCAAGTCACTGAAGGCATTCACTTGAACAGAGTGCATCCTTTATTGAAGAATAAGGAAGATGAACACACATTTTTCTAGCATAAAAAACATTGCCGAGGGTCAAGTAGCACATTGCTAGCTGAGTTGGGGCTCAGCATGGCTTATTATGGCTATTTGCTGAGAGATCTTGCTTCAAGTCATTTGGCTCATTTTTATACTTGCTTTTTCTTTCCTCCTTAACAAGTGCCAGACATATGAGGCCATAATGAGTTTAATTAAAGTCAATGGCAGCCAATAATTCAAACTTTGCAAATGTAATTTAGGAGCAAACAAAACTCTTAAGTCAAAATATGAAATATTCTACTTAAGTAGAGGTTTTAACCATATTTATAAAATAAAAATTTCAAGTTTATAATGGGCTGATATCATACAAAGATCTGATTTCTAGTGCTGGATATAACTCTAGATGACTGTGTCATTTTGGGCAAGTAACAATTTTAAGATACCCTTTTTTAAAAATCACTGAGCACATGCTTGTATATAAATTGTACTTAATAAATATTTATTAAGCACATTAGTGTTTAAAAATGTACAGTGCATCCGTCTGGTGTGGCTCAGTGGTTGAGCGTGGACCTATGAACCAGGAGGTCATGGTTAGATTCCCAGTCAGAGCACATGCCCAGGTTGCAGGCTCAATCCTCAGTGGGGGGCGTGCAGGAGGAGGCAGTTGATCAATGATTCTCTCTCATCATTGATCTCTCTCTGTCTCCCTCTCTGTCTCTCTCTGTCTCTCTCTCTGTCTCTCTCTCTCTCTCTCTCTCTCACCTTCTCCCTTCCTCTCTGAAATCACTAAAAATATATTTTAAAAAGAAAATGTACAGCGCTAGAAGCAAACAATAGGGACACTAGGAAAGGAAACAACAAACAGCTGGAGAGGAGAAAGGGAACATAAAGGAGGGGAAGCAGACTTACGTCATCAACTCAGTTTCTATAATTCTATGGATCTAGACTGTCACCCCTTCCTAGAAAGATTTAATGTGACTTATAATGAGTTTAAATATTATGAAGAATTTATCACTCTTGTAGGATGTACTATTAAGTGTCATTCATAATTAAAATAGTAATTTAGAAATGACTCATTTCCAAAACAAATGGACCAAGCCTATGAAAGGATCCAAGGCTCCTAATTGCTTTTTGTAGGTGTCCTCTCAAATGTGCAGCATTTAAACTCATTGAGGTCATGCTTTTTTAAAAAAAGAATAAACATCTTACCACAAAATTAGCAGCTACATAATCGTATTATTGGTATATCATAGTAATAGATAACTTTTTTTGTTTTATTGCTTAAAGTATTACAAAGGGTATTACATATGTCTCCTTTTTTCCCCGCCCTTGACAATCCCTGGCCTCCCCTACCCCCCAGTGTCTTATGTCCATTGGTTATGCTTATATGCATGCATACGAGTCCTTTAGTTGATCTCTTACCCTCCCCTCCTGTCCCCCAACCCTCCCCGGCCTTGCTGCTGTAGTTTGACACTCTGTTCGAGGCTGCTCTGCCTCTGTATCTATTTTTGTTCATCTAAACTAATAAAAGAGAAAAATGGTAATTGGCGTACAACGATACCTTTTCATTGGCTAATCAGGGCTATATGCAAATTAACTGCCAACTATGATTGGCAGTTAACTGCCAACTATGATTGGCAGTTAACTGCCAACTATGATTGGCAGTTAACTGCCAACTAAGATTGGCAGTTAACTGCCAACAAGATGGCGGTTAATTTGCATATGTAGGCACAATGCAGGGAGGCGAAAGGGAAAGCAGGAAGAAGCCCCCTGCCACTGACAGTGATCGGAAACCCAGGGGGGAGCTAAGAGCTGGGGGGCAGGGCAAAGGCGGCCCTGGGGCCGCCTTTGCCCTGCCCCCCAGCCATGATCAGAGAATCAGGCGCCTTTGCCGCCCTGGCCAGTGATAGCAGGAAGTAGGGGTGGAGCCAGCGATGGGAGCTGGACACGGTTGGTCGAAGCTGGCAGTCCCGGGAGCTAGGGGTCCCTTGCCTGGGCCTAAAGCGGAGCCCACGATCGCGGGGCCGCTGCAGCTGCGGGTCCCCGCTGCCCGAGCCGGACACCTCAGGCCTGGTCAAGGGGCCGATCCGGTGATTGGTGATCAGAGGGTGATGAGGGTCAACTCCTCTGGCCGAGGCATCAGGCCTGGGTGGGGGGCGGAGCCGGGGATTGGGGGGATATGATGGTCCCCTTGCCCAGGCCTGAAGCCTGGGTCAGAGGCGTCAGGCTTGGGCGGGGGGTGGAGCAAGCGATCAGAGGGAGATGGGGGTCCCCTGCCCAGGCATGATTCCTGGGCCAGAGGCCTCAGGCCTGGGCGGGGGCCAGAGCTAGTGGTCAGGGGAAGATGGGGGTCCCCTGTCCAAGCCTGACACCTCTGGCGGAGGCGTTAGACCTGGGCAAGGGGCCGATCAGGCGATCGGAGGGTGATGGGGGGCTACGCCTCTGGCTGAGGCATCAGGCCTGGGCAAGGGGCAGAGCCAGCAATCGGAGGGGTCTGGGGGTCCCCTGCCCAGGCCTGATGCCTGGGCCAGAGGCATCAGGCCTGGGCGGGGGCCAGAGCCAGTGATGGGGGGAAATGAGGGTCCCCTGCCCAGGCCTGACACCTCTGTCAGAGGCGTCAGGCCTGGGCAAGGGGCCAATCCTGCAATTGGAGGGTGATGGGGGTCAACGCCTGAGGGCTCCCAGTATGTGAGAGGGGGCAGGCTGGGCTGAGGGACACTCCCCCCCACATACACCCAGTGCACGAATTTCGTGCACCGGGCCCCTAGTAAGTTTATAATGGTCTTTATTGTCCATAATGAGTGAGATCATGTGGTATTTTTCCTTCATTGACTGGCTCTTGTTGGATCCATTCTCATTCTCATCCAAATCATTCGGCTTTCAAATTGTATTGAAATCTACTCTCCTGCTTGAGAGAAGTTTTAAGACTTGAATGACAAATGAGGACAACAGTCCATTGGCTACACTGCTCCTACCATCTTTGTTTGGACAACAGTGGTTTTCATTATTGTCAGACACTGAGAACTGATATTCATAATCACCTTTTATAAGAAACCAAAATATGTTGTTGAGACATGCAAGATGTGAAGCAGAGCCAGCAATCATTTTTTGAATTGAGAAGTTTGCATGGTTAAATTCTGACAAGCCAACCACCTAGGCTTTCTCTACCATTGAAAATAATAGTTTCCCTGCATTAAGAATTAAATGTGTACTTTGTTGAAAAGTACCAGGGCTGAGTCTAACCTGCTTGAAATATATGTGATTAAAAGTCTAGATTTTGAAATATTTAAAATTTGGCTTCATGTCACAGAGCTCCAAATACCTCTTTGATTACACATTGATGTTTTAAAGTAAATTCATTATGTGTTGTTTATATACATGGACATTTTGAATACATTTTTCATATTCCATCATAAAAATATTTTACATAATTTTTGAATAATAAATGATGAACTATGATCCCCTTCATGCATAGTAAATGTTAAATGCTGCATTGTTTGCAGACATTAAGCCATAAGTGTTATTTGAGATGTTGCAAAATCCTGACCCCTTTAAAAGCCAAACAGCACTAAGGCAGGCCTGCCCTAGCAACTGTATTCATAATGGCAATCTCCGACAGTCAGTCAAACTAAATAAACCATCAAGAATTCCAAGCTAGAAATGAGTTGTTGAGGGTTCCCGTTATCATGTCGGGACTGAGGTCATGGAGGAAACCGGAATGTTATTTTCACCAGTGCTGGCCTGCCAGTTAGTGCTAGAATTAGATTTTAGTGAAGGTGAACTTCACCATTGCTGATACTGGCAGAAATGCACTCAAAACCCTTGTCAGGGCATCAGAAAGGTTTGTCGATTACAGAGAGGTGACTCCACCCCCTCTCCTGCTTCTCTGTTCCTTGTCTTGAGTGTCTCCTGTTGATCTAGAAAACCGCTGCTGTATACCGGGGATTATGATCCACAATTTGTCTGCCAACGCTGGGAATCAAAAGATTTCCTGGGTGCAGGGTGTCAGCACACTTGAGAGGCATGAGCCTCAATGCACACTGGTTAAGCGAGACAATCCTCAGCAAGATATTATTTAAAACAAGACGCTCCAAAGATGATGCTCTTTACTTTCGTAGCGTGGCTGTTCTATTTTATTTTAATGGGAACGTTTACAAGGTATTACTGTTAACCACATTTTGGATCAATAAAGTATCGTAGCAGGTAAAAAGCCATGCAGTGCAGGCTCTACTAGTCAAAACCTTCCCAAGCACAGGATCCCTGCATCTCAGACCTTTCTGCAGGCGGCATAAGACTTGGGGATAGAGAAATGGAGAGTGTCAACTACCTCTATGTACACAGACACTGAAAAATAACTCTGCATCCAGACTCTTGCTGTACTTCCTTTCTTTTCCAACAACAACAACAACAAAATAACTGACTCAGTGTTCTTGATTTCATGTGTGCTGTTTTAACCATGGAAACTCAAAGGAAAATATAAGTCTGCCTTTATATAATGTCATTTGTTGCAACAGAAATGTGTGGTACAGGTTGCTATTATATAGCTGAGCTGGTGGGTTTTTGTTATGTATAGAATATTTGGCTATAGAACAATGTAGCACATACAGCCAGTGTTTTGTTTTGCCACGGGAACTAATGCAATGATGGTATTTAAAGTCACTATCAAGTCCGTAGAAACAGTTTTGCATTTCACTTCTGTAAGATCATCTGTGAAGCAGTGAGTCAGATGCAAACAGCCTATATTTCCCTTGTATTCTAGACCAAGCCCAAGACACTATTATTTTTGCAGAAGTAACCCCTCACAAGGGGCCCTATGAATTCAGATTAATGATGGCCTTTCTTGTAGCTATATTAGCTTTAGTCCTGCCTTCATACAAATAGCCTCAATGTATCATCAGAAATGCATTATTTATCACAGTTCCAGATATTGCAAATGCTGTGAGCAAGATGGAGAATCTTTACTGACATATTTATGTAACAGAGAGAATTAGCACAATTAAGATGTATCTGGCACAAAATAAGAGTTCTTGAAAGGATGAGGCTGAAACTCTGAGAAGCAAGGCTTGGTGAGAAGCAGTGATCTCTCCAGGCAGCTGAAACGTCAGACCAGAGAGGCAGGAGTTATACCTGCTGGGTTGGCGATAATAAGCCAACATAGACTGGAAGGCTTGACAAGTTATAATATTTTATATTCTTATTTTAAGACAATATTTCAGAATTATTTATTACTTTCTATTGAGCTTTGTGGGAATAACCTTTGTCCTGGATTTTGAGCACTAACAGGCATTTTCCTATCAGTCTAACATCAACATTTGAAATATACCCCAAACCAAATACTCTCAAAATTAGAAATAGAGCAGCCTGTTGCATTATTTCTCAAAAAAAAAAAAATTATAGCCTGAGAAGCACCGAGTATTTTCTAACTGATCTCTGAAGATTATAGTAAAAAAGAAAAAAAAGAAAGAAAGAAAGAAAAATGGGGGGAAAGGAACCTAAGAAAACAAGTGGTCTCTCTGGCAAACGTCATTGCCTGTCTTGGTCCACAGTGGTCACACGGGGCTGCCCGTGTGAGTGACCTGCGTGCGCACTGGGCCAGGAGAATTAATTGTTTATTCTGTGCCTAATGACGAAGGCTGTGGGCGGGGTTGCCGTCTGAATCCTGCCACTGGTCCCTCTTCACCTCCAACTAATAGTCAATTGAGTTCATACACAAAGAATTGAGCCTTGAGCCACATTAGGCAAGATGCACATCTGTCCAGTGGAGGGAACTGCTGGTAAAGCTGGTCTAGAGAAGAAGGCAGAACTTCCTCTTGACAAGAGCAGCAGCCCTGACCTTCTACAGATCCAACAGAGGAGGAGGAAAGACAGATACCCTGTCTCTTATAGGCTAGTGGTCCAAGGGAGAGGAAGAAAATATAGCCTGTTTCCAGCGATGGGCATAAGAGTAAGCTCACACACGTAACCAGGACATGGCCAAAACAGGAAAGATGCTGATTTTGATGCAGTAAGGGGCCGAAGCTTAGCATTTATTGGAGGGACATTGTTGATAAGTATTTATTCCCTGTATGGAAACTCTATATTGAACACTCATTACCCTTTTTTTTAAAAAATATATTTTATTGATTTTTTACAGAGTGGAAGGGAGAGAGATAGAGAGTTAGAAACATCGATGAGAGAGAAACATCGATCAGCTGCCTCCTGCACATCTCCTACTGGGGATGTGCCCACAACCCAGGTACATGCTCTTGACCGGAATCGAACCTGGGACCCTTCAGTCCGCAGGCCGACGCTCTATCCACTGAGCCAAACCGGTTTCGGCATTCATTACCCTTTTAATACAGAAAACTTACAGGTTATGGCAAAAGTAGGTTTACAGTTGTGAGTATGCAAAACACAGTTTATTCTTGTATTATTCACTAGAGGCCTGATGCACAAAATTTGTGCAAGGGGCTCAGCCCCCATCACTGTAGCGTGGCTGCCTCTGCCTTGGCCCCCACCTCCATGGCTTCATCCAAAAGGTGGTCCAGTCTAATTAGCATGTTATGCTTTTATTATTATTGATTATTATATTATTCTCCATAAGAACAACTGTAGGTTATATTTGGTAGGCCATAGTATGTAGATATTCCTTTAGGAATATTTCAGCTCTAAATTATACCAGAATTGCCAGTCAAGTGCTATTTGGTAAAAAGAAAATTATTGCAATCTCAAGTTAATGGAATATTTTTAAATCCCACATTCAAAGTTTAAAACACTGGTTTTTAATGTTTTTTAGTGTTGTCACTTCTTCGTAAATAAAAACCTGTTTGGATCCTGGAAAAAAAAACCACACAAAAAACAACAACTGTAGCCCTAGCTGGTTTGGCTCGGTGGATAGAGTGTTAGCCTGCAGACTGAAGGGTCCCATGTTTGATTCCAGTCAAGGGCATGTACCTGGTTGCAGGCACATTCCCAGTAGGGGTTGTGCAGGAGGCAGCTGATCGATGTTTCTCTCTCATCGATATTTCTAACTCTCTATTTCTCTCCCTTCCTCTCTGTAAAAAATCAATAAAATATATTTAAAAAAAAATAAATAAAAGAACAACTGTACACCTACTTTGGCACCCAACCCATCCATAAACGCTTTCTGTGTTCAAGAATTAATTCTGCCTTATTCACATGTACAATTGAATATAGAGTTTCATAAGCAGTAATGCCATTACCTTAGTGTTTTGGGTGGCATGTTCCATGGCACAGTGCTTGTGTGATGTAACTATAAGAGGGGGGAGTTCAGCAACTAGCTAAGTGCCATTAGTGTTGAATTAACATACTAAATTAAACCACAAAACTATTTTTTAAATAAAATACCTCTCAGAGCTTTTACTATATGAATGTGTATTGTGATCATTTGAGAGGCGGTATAGTAGGTATTGATTCCCAAAATTATTTGATAACCAGGTCCTGTTTTTTAGGAACATCTCATAGGACCAGTGTCCTTAACAATGTCATTTGGGAAACATTAGAATACCAGTGTCATTTGGGAAACATCCAGAAAACCAAAACCATGGGTAACAGTGAATGATAGCAGGCCTGAGCCATAAGAAACCAAGGTGGAGGTGGAGGTGGGGGAGTGGATAAGAGGTCAACCAAAAAACTTGTGTGCATATAAGCATAACCCATGGACACAGACAATGGTGGGGAGGGGGGTGAAGGCCAGGGCTGTGGGGTGGGCCAGGCTGGGAGAGGACAATGGAGGGAAAAAGGGACATATGTAAGGCTTTCAACAATAAAGAGTTTTTAAAAAAGAAAGAAAGAAACCAAAGTCATATTGGGTCTGGTACTTGGCTCCAAAATTGATTTTTAAAAAATCAGGTGCTTATAATTGTATAGGATTTCTGGTCCCAAAAAGTAACCAATCAGATGCAACCTTTTTATATGATGTGACCAATAAGATGCAATTCTGTTATATGACCTAAATATTTATGGTTCAAGACAGAGCACTGACACTGGATGGCTATTGTTATGTTGACTGTTGTCATTTCTTTATTTGACAATCTAAGGGAAAAGAGGTAAATGCCCCTGACTAAATAGTCTGGTATTGCGTGTTTTAAAAATTCTTGTGGCACACCAGTTGAAAATTGTTCTATGGCCATTCCAATTGTCTCTGCACTGAAATTCTAAACATCTATCTGCCATGCATTTGTATTTCTTAAGTAAAACCTGGCAAAACTGTGCATGGATTGTATCATTGCAGATTATGTTTTGTAATAGTTTGGGTTTTATCATTTAATGTTTTAATGATGTTGGAGCAAACTCTAAAATCTGTTATAAATCTGTCTGCTTTAAAAAATGAGATATTTTGATCAAAATTTAAATGTTTTTTAGTACCTTGGGATCCTTACATTGAATATCAATTATTATATTATTAGGGGCCCAGTGCACAAATTTGTGCACCTTGAAAGTAACAGTGGGCACAGGGGTGGGTCTCGGCCCACCCTTCGCTCCCCCGCCCGGCTCCTCCCGCCATGGTCCCCAGTCTGCTGGCAGCCCTGCTCCCGCTGCAGCCACTTCCACATGCTAATGGTGCCAGCCCCACTCAACTGCTGACAGCACAGAGCAATTGGGGCTGGCTCTATCAGCAGGTGTGAGTGGTGGCTACTGCCCCGATCACCCCTCAGGAGCAGGGGGAGGTGGAGAAGTCCTGAGGGGCAATTGGGGCCAGCGGCCGCCACTTGCACCCACTGATGGTGCCGAGAGATCAGGGCCGGTGCTGGCAGTGGGTGCACGTACCCTGTGGGACTATGGTGCGTGAGAGCAAAGAATTTTCAGTAACCACCAGAGGCTCGCCCCAATGACAGCAACTGGTGCCCCACCTTAGTCTGGCACCCCCACTCATCTGCTCCAGCATCCAGCTGCTGCTGACACTGGCCATGTTCCGCACACGCCCCCTGGTGGTCAGCACACATCATAGCAACTGGTTGTTCAGTTCTTTGGTTGTTCCGCCGTTCAGCCTATTTGCATATTAGAGTTTTAGATAGATAGATAGATAGATAGATAGATAGATAGATAGATAGATAGATAGATAATGTAATTAATAAGTTTCACAAAACCCAGCAATGCCTATGGGATTGTCTCTACACTAAGTTACCACAAAAAGTAACACATTTTTATTTCTCCTATTTTTTTCTTTTATTGCTCTTATTTTGGTTCTTTTTTCTTTTATTGCTCTTATTTTGTTGTTAGGTTTCCAGTTGTTATTCTCACTGCTGTCAATATACCTGACTAATCTGTGATAGACTGGAAAATCAAGCAGATATGATTGCTACAAGTATATGTTTCACAGAGTTAATAGACTATTACTGAACTATTTTCCTAGAAGTAAATAGCATGCATATAGTGTACAGACTTGGAAACCTCGCTTTGGGCTGGCCAGAGTTATTTTTGTTCATTTCTTGATTGTGTTTTACGCTGAAAAAAATATTTCTCTCCTTGCTTCTAAACACATATAATATCCCAAATCCTTCAATTCAACTGTGAATGCCTTGCAAATAAGTAGGCTTTCTGCTACGTAAAGAAGAGTCTACATGGTAGCACACATCAAGTGCTCAATAAATATCTTAGCCAAGTGATCCTTTGTCTCCTCCATATTGTACTATAGGACACTGGCCGATTTAGTTTGAATTTCACTAGAATATCTTCAAAATGTATTTTACTTAGGAAAAGCATTGTAATATTATGGGAGTGTGTCCCTCTAAAAGATGTGTTGAAGTCCAGACCCCAGAACCTCAGAATGTGATCTTCTTTGGGAATAGGGTTGCTGCAGGTGTAGTTCATTAAGCTGGGGTCATACTGGAGTATGGTGGGCCCTTAGTCCAATATGACTAGTGTCCTTACAAAGAGAACAAGGCACACACAGGAGGAAGATGGGCATGTGATGACAAAGGCAGAGGTGGAGTGGTGCATTGATAAGCCAGAGAACACAAGAATTACTGACAAACACCAGGAACTCGAAGAGGAAAGTAAACATTCTCTCTTACAGGTTTCAGAGGAACAGAGGCCCTGCCAGCACCTTGATTTTGGACTTCTAGCTTTCAGAACTTAAATTTCTGGTGTGTGTGTGTGTGTGTGTGTGTGTGTGTGTGTGTGTGTGTGTGTGTTTGTGTCTTTTTAAGTTTTTAAAAAAATCCTCACCCTCTCAGGTTTTGTTTTGTTAATCAATTTTAGAGAGGGGAAGGGAGACACAGAGAGAAAAACATCAATGCTAGAGAGAAACACTGATTTTTTTTTTAATCTAACCTGAAACCTAAGTGTGTGCCCTGATTGGGAATTGAACCCACAACTCTTTTGCTGTACAGAATGATGCTCCAACAAAATTTAGCCACCCAGACATGGCTAAATTTCTGTTGTTTTAAACTACTGAGTTTACTGTATTATGTTGCAGTAGCTCAAGTAAAGTAAAACAGCATGTTTTTATTTTTATTTTTCTTAGGTTTAAGGAGAGGAAAGGTAAGGTGAGACCAGTTGTCCTTGCTTTTTACCTGGGAATGAGCAAAGATCCAGGTGATAGCTTTTTACAAGACAATGATCCACTCCAACTAATATCACAAGAGCAATGAAATCTCTGTTGATACTTATTCAAGTAAAATATCAGAGCAAAATATTGTGCCACAAATAGATTAGGAGAAACATAGATTGCTACTAGGTGAGCGGGGTAAGGAGGGTGATAGAAAAATAAAAATATTTCTAAGACCTTACCTTTAAAATTCCCCATCACCCTAATCAGCAATGGTGCTCAATATTATCAAGGAATGACCATATAAGAACCTTATAGTAATTGAGGCACTTTAAAGTGGTAATTCTTTGGGATACTACTTTCTATATGTGAGTAGGAGAAAAGGAAGAAGGAAGAAATAAGAAAGGAAGGAAATAGCAAGTAAGAAGGAGGGAAGGAGGAACAGAGGGAGGGAGAGGAAGGAAAGAAGTACCATAAGAAATCAATCCCAACCATCATGAATAATAGCTACACAATTATTAGTGGGCAATCATTTTGTGCCTTCACTGCATCAAACTCTTTAAATGATTTACCCAATTTAATTCACACAAAAATACGGTGATGTAGTTATCATTTCCCCATTTTACAGATGAGAAGACCTTGAGAGTCAAAAGTATTTTGTGCTTTGCCCCCATCACACAGCTCTAACAGGAAATGTACTCAAGCTCAAGTCAGTCAGACTCTAAGACCCATGCTATTAAGCCCTGTGTCACTGCGCTGGTAGCTCACTAACTGTAGGCTCCATAAGTGCATAGTCCATTGATTTAAAAAATTATGAAAAAAGAGAGGATTTGTCAAATTAGCGGGGATTTATTAAGCACTTGCAATAGTCCAGGCAATGTGCTGTAACTTATAAAGATTCAGGGAAATATTTGACTATTCTTCTGATGTCAGATATAATAGTCATAAAACACTCTCCCTGATATATGGAAAACTGACCTCATTGTCAAAAACATTGAATACTTATACGTGTGTTTAATGTGTTCCTTGGCAACCCTTCCATCTAAACCTTTTTTTTTTCTTAATTTGACTTCTAGGTTCCCTGTCCAAAGCCAAATTTGTCCAAAAGTTTGATTGTAAGAGCAATAGCGCATATGGCAAATATCTTTTACCTGTTTATTGCTTTCTAATCTTAAATATTTTCCTTAAAATTTTTGTATTGCTTCGTTTTAGGGTATTTTAAAAGTTTATGGGTCTAGAGAGCAATGCTGAGCAGTGTTGCTTAAAAAAAAAAAGCAATGAACTCAAAACTCCTCCACCAAAGGGGACACATTTCGCAGAAGCTACAAATAAACATATTATAGATTGAACTACAAGCACTCACTAGTATTTTGTTGTTGTTATTCAGGAAAACTTTTTTTTCCTAGAACTTGGTTTCTGTGTTTCAGTGTGTTAGAGAAAACAGACAAGTCTGACAAACATCTGGGAAATGGCTGTGTATCGTGCCCAAGGTTTTTACCTCTTCACATATTGCCTGGAATTAACAATGGTGTCTTCTGTCTTTTAATGTGATTGGCTGCAGTGGTTCCAGTAATTTAAAATACAAATAGTGCTGAGAAAGCACGGTGAGGATTGGTGTGTTATAGTTCTGGAAACCCTGAACCTTATGAATGATGTAGCGGTAAAAGGAAGGAAATATTGCCAGAAGATATTGATAGTAGATTGGATCTAAATTCACAGGAGAAGGATTGCCTGGCAGAAATATGTGGCCCCCTACCCTTTTATACTGCGCTTTCCTAACTACTGATTTTCTTTAGGGGAAAAATTGCTTTTAATGCATACCTTCCCTTTTCACTATTTATCAATTTATGTGATTTACAGATGTTGAAGCTTCGGACTTCAGAGCTCAGACGTTGAAGTCAGAGAGACCTGGATGATATTTCAGCCCTTCTGCTTGGCTCTTCTACTGTTATTCTCTCTACCTCAGTCTGCTCATCTGTGAACTGGGTAAATATCAATACTTCCCTTGTGTAGTGGTCATGAAGAGTAAATGAGACATATATTAATATGTCAAAAACTTGGCAGAGTGCCTGGCACTCTGAATGTCCTAAGTGAATGGTAGGCTGCATTTATTTTTCACTTTGCATTTTTTTAGCCCAGATACACTTGTCTAGACATTGGAAAACTTGTGAGATTAAAACTGTGTCTCAAAATATGACTGAAAAAATTACCTTGTGAGGAATAATATACTGGTTACTAAGAATTCTATACATTGTTGCAGCTAGTTCAAAGGCAGTAGGGCCTTGTCAGGATTAATTGACAGGATTAAAATAATTTCTATTTTTATGTGTAACCTGTAGAACATATGAGGAAATTTAATAATGCAAATCATAATAATGATGGTCCTTTGGTCCACAGAAAATCTAAGTAAATTTGTCCACATCAAGGAAAACTCTAAGACACCAAAAACAAGATAAGAATTTTGGATGAATAAAAACTAATCCAGCAATATATGGGCAGGGCATAATCAAATCTGGGGATGCATTCCCTGGGAAGACTTGCAGGGAAGGAGCTAGGAAGAGAATTACCGGGGGAATGAATCCTCTGATTCTCCCACTCTTTTCCCACACTTCTCTTCTCCACCATTCCAGCCAATCCAAAACTGGCTCACAAGTAAAATGAGGACCAAAGATTTAATTTAGAAATTGGATAGAGATTTCAATGACCAGGATATCTCCATGTGAATTTAGTTATTGACATGAAAAATTCCTTAAAACAGAAGACAGGAATTGGACACATTTAAAAAACACAGAATATAATAACCCATGATGGTACCCTTTTCAGTTAAGAATAATCCTACATTATTCAAATCAAAAGTTACAAACGGCTTTTTTTTTTTTAAGGAAAACTGAGATTCCAAAAAGGTTGTGGTTACGTTTAAGCCAATGAAACAAACAGAATGAACATAAGTTGTAGATTTCCTTTGTATATTTCCTTCCTTGGCTATAAATATGTTTAGGATAAGAAATAGAATGTATGTGCATAATGAGGTCATAAATATACCTAATAAATTAATTACAAGAAAAGCATGCTTGGGAGATAGGCTAACAATGACGTTTATAAAGTACTATTCCCTACCACATTAACAGGTTATGCTGTTTAATACGGTTATATAAATCCCATCAACCAAGGTAGCCAGATTTCTGTTTTGTCTTCTATCCTTAACTGTATTCACAATCAAACGTGCAGTGATTCAGCATTTCTCAGGCGGGAAGGCTTGGGCACATTGAGCATGTTCTCCGTGCTCCACAGCCAGGCCCCCAGTGAGGGGGCCCGAGCCTACAGGAGTAGCTCAAGGGAGAAGGAGAGAAAAACAGCACGTCAGAGATGGGGGCAGCACTTCTGCCCTGAAGAGCTCTGAGTCCACAACATTTGGATGCCAGGATTGTCATGGCAGCTGCAGCCTGGGGTCACTTTGATACCCCGTTCTGCCCCTCATGAGCAGGTAAAAGTCAGGGTTTCCTTCTGCAACCTGTGAAAACGGGGAGACTTTTTAAAGCAGTGTGATAACTTAATATTCTTTCTATCCCTCCTTTCTAACTCTCCTCCCATCCTCTCCAGTGTAAATGCACACACACACACACACACACACACACACACACACACACGGTAAGAAGAATACGTCAGAAAAATCCCAATGGTATAAAGAAAAATAGATTAAAAAGCAAGCTACTTCCAGCTTTAAACCATTCCACTGTTTTCATGACCGTAAAAGCATTATTGGCACATAATTTTTGAGAGCAATCATGTTAAATACACTAATAGCTAAGTACTAAGTCCTTCCCAACTTAGATTTTATTTGTCCACATGAAAGTATCACCAATGACACCTTTGTTGGCCAGTTTCAGCAAAACCACCAAGCTCTTAATGAGCATTTATTATTTATTTGACCTTCAGAGGTCTCAGGGTACGTGCACAGTTAAAAAGTCATATGCATAAAACCACCTCTGCAATAAATTAAAATTAAACTAACTGTGGCAGCGGTATTCTAGGAGCATAACGTTACTTACTTGGGTAGGCCAGGTGGAAGCAATGCGTTCCGACCCATGTCCTGAAGGTCAAGAGCATCGGATTCTGTCAAACAAGAAAAGCCAGAAAACTGCAGAGTCCAGCAAGAATCACCCTGTAGCCTGTGGCCTCTCGGTAGCAGAATCTAAGCGAGGGGCACCATCTAGCCTGTGTGGGAAGCATCCAGCTCAAGTCCAAGCATATTAATGTGGGTCTACAGGAGATTGTCAGTGACATGCGTCCATCCCCGCCTGTTTACCTGCTCTGAGATACAGGACAGCCTTCTCCAGGGATCTGCATCCTTACTCCACATACAAGACGTTTTCAGTGGAGCATATCAAAAATGATATTTTCATCATTTGAACATCCTGACAGGGAAGAGCATCAAATACACCTTCCCCCCCTTAATCAGGGCGGCTTCTGTGAAGAAAGGAAAATGCCTTCCGTGATAAAAGGAAAAGAAATTAACCGAATGAGCTTCCTGTCATGTATGCATCACTAAGTATGCAATTTAATACTGAAACCAGAGCCATGTTACATACAGTTGGATGGTCAAGTGGTCAATTGCAAGGTTAGCTTCTCTATTAAAACCAACCCTGAGCATCCTCTTTTGATGCTCACAGGGAATGCAGGAGCTAGGTCACTCTACCTTCCCTTGAGTGCACACTGTCCTCAGTGAACGGTAAAGGGACCAACAGCATAAGCCAGACGTAGCTGGCCGGCTGAAACACGCAGACATGTCCATTAGCGTGACAGGGTCAGTAAAGTTCACCATGTCCTTCCAACTTGATAGAAGAGTAGCACAAACTACCATAAACTGTTTTCCCAGTGTGATGATTTTATTGATCATGCTAGTGCTCAATTAGTCAATTAATGTAAGAAAAGACAAGGGAAGCTTTCCCACTTAAGGTATTATTTTAAACAGTGGTTACAGAGCTATACATTTGGGGTTCCTATCCAGTATAGCAAATGTGCCAACGTTTTTAGAGACTACAAGGCTTTTTGTTTTCATTCTATTTTGTTTTAATGCGAGCCTAGCAGCACGATGTAACATTCATCCCTCCACTACCGTTAATGTTTCCTCTGCTGTAGGGTAGAGTAGGTCAATTAAACAGGAATGAACTTCTAAGATAAAGGGAAAGATGGACCGTAATTATCCTGCACAGTTACTTCCCTTTTCTGCTTTCCCTCCTCCCAAACTGTCTAAACACCACACTTAGCTCTTTTAAAATGTCCTTTCCATGAGCAACTAAAAATCTTCTAGCTCTCAAAATCAAATGCAGAACTACCCAAAGCAGTCGCTGAAGGTAGAGCTGAGGGGAGAGGTCATTTAGCGGACCCTTCATGTCTGTAGTTTGTTATTTTGAGGATGAAAAACTAAAAATGCCGTTATTCACAGTCACATAATGCAATTAGTTCTGAAATAACCCTTCAGAGTGTCTTGCTTCTCTGACTTTGCAAATTAATATATAAGTTTTGAGCAGTTGGAACACCAGGTGAAAAGACACCTGCCTTCATTTCTGAAAGCCAGTGAAGCTGAAGTAGTAGCAGTAACTATAAAAAGCGGTTCCTCATCTTGCGAGTGCTAAAGGTCCTCATTAATACCTGCAGGCTAACCCTCCAACTACACACCTCTCAGTAAGCTAGCTCCCTGCACCTTCGTTCAGTGCCCCTTCTGCAACTTCACTCATGCACCCTCCCTGGAGGGACCAGGGCGACTTCTTTCTGACCAGTCAGGGAATCCATTATCTCTACCTTTACTTTGGCACTTGATTATATTATACTTAGCCCTTCAGTATATACTGACTCTCAATTTTTTTTTTCTTTCATCACAAGCATGCAAGGAAAAGGGCACCACACATGGAAAGCTCTCTGGTTAAGATAATGGGATTCCAAGTCAGATCCTTTCTCTGCCATTGCTTGCAGTGCGATCCATAAAATGGAGATATGGTAGTTCTGACCTTATTGGGCCATTAAATGAGACAATTTGGGCCAGATGGCAAACCTATGACACGCATGTCAGAGGTGACACATGAACTCATTTTTTTTTGTTTTTTGGTTGATTTTTATTTGTTAAATGGCATTTAAATATATAAAATAAATATCAAAAATATAAATCTATGTTTGACTATGGTTGCAAATGTCAAAAAATTTCTATATGTGACATGGCACCAGAGTTAAGTTAGGGTTTTTCAAAATGCTGACATGCCAAGCTCAAAAGGTTCGCCATCACTGATCTAGGCAATGCATCTAACACAGGGCGATGCATTGTAAGGATCAGAGCCATTGCAGTGGTAGTCATAATCCAAGTCAAGGTGCTACTATTAATTGAGACTGGGGCCTGCATCTACTACTAATTTGTGTGACTTAGTTATTCAATCTTTCTGCGTCTCAGATTCTTCATCTATAAAATGTAAGCTCATTGAAGGCAAGACATATTCTTTTGCAATCACCCTAGCACCTGGTACCTCACATAACTTATATAAATAAACTAAAGATGGTACTTTAAATAGGCATACGTGTGTGTTTGACTATCTGGATGTGTGCCTATGTGTGTAAGAAACCTTCACCCGTGGAGCAAGGAGAACTGTGCATATGCAAAATTTTTCCCAAGGTGTGTGGTAAATTAGAGGCTATTTTGGTCAGAGGACAACCAAGATTAATCCTTAGAAATGTAGCATTCCCTTAGATACATGAAAGTGGTTTGTGGTGCACTACGATACCCTAGAGCTCACGGCCTTCAGGAATTAATAAGAAACTACCCTTCGCTTTATGGCTGAGGCTTCAGAACCAGCTTTCTCATTGACAAGAGCTGCAGAGGTAGCTTGGTGTGGACCTCAGCACTCCGCACACCCTGCCGCCATCCTAGTCTAATGGATCTTGCTCCCCTTGGTCTCTTCAGCTGTCCAATGGATTTGATACTCAGAAAGGTAATAGACCTTGGAATGATTCCTGATGATTCTGGAGCCAAGTAGCCTCTTGGAGAATTAGTCTTCTAGGTTGCAAATCCCTGGACATTTTATTGTAATTCATACTTTATACTAATCTCAATGCTTCCTTCCTTTTCAAAATCATTTTTAAAGTATAGGAAGTCTGAGAAGAGTATAGAAGTCATTTATTTACTATATATCCTTTGGTTGTTGCCAAGAACATTGGCCTGATAACAAGCTCTCGGTTGCTTATGAATGGTCAGCTTCTGCTGTTTCTATCTCAGTTGATGTCATTCTCTATGACATCACAACCCTCACAACAGCAAGGGAATGTGCCTCAGATATAGAGGAAGCAGTGAGATTGATAACTCTTAAGAGAGAACATTTTTTTCTCATATTTAGCTATAAGGAAGACAAGTGCAATTACTGTCCCAGAATTATATACCAGTACATTTGTTCATTTGAAATTTAACCAAAGTGAATTTAACATTTTATACTCTTTTCTATTTGTTACACACACATTCTTACAATGTTGATTTTCTCTCTCCCATCCCTAGATGTAATGGCTTCATATGTTTAGATAACGTTCTTTTTTGTTTTTGCTCATTCCATATGACATAGTCTTTTTCATTTTTTTATTTATTTTTTTATGACATAGTTTTTTTTAAAAAAAGCAAGTGCGAGATTTTTACACATTGTGGCTGATTATATGCTAATGATGACTAACTGTGTTACGGAATGTGAAACATCTACAAACAACCAGATTTGTCTATTTGGTAAACTCAATTAGATATTAAAATTGTGGTTCCAATGGTACATAAGAATATTTGTCTAAGAGAACTGGCAAAACATGAAAAATCTAGATATGCAAAAATTAAAACAATTATATGTGAAAGCAGAGAGTTTCTGCATCAATGAATAAACTAAATTAAAGTATCAGCATCATAATTCAGAAGACACTACTACTAATTGGAGTGTAAGTGAAAAAAATTCAGATTTTTAGTTATTCATATTCTCTAGAATAGATGCTTATAATGGGTTCCAATTACTTTCAATCGTTTAATTAAGTGCCATATTGAAACATTTTGTTTTCATTCATTTCAACATTCATTCCAAAAGCCTTTTATAGCATCTACAGAGAATATAAATGAATTGAAAGTTATTTCCCCTGAGAAACTTGAGAGACAAATTTAAATTTGAGGGAAGTCAAACACACAAATATGCAAAGATGAGTGATAAACATAGGTAAGCATATGATTGCACATATTAACAACAATCAATATTGATTGATTGATTGGTTGATTGATTACAATGTGCCAGGCACCATGCTACTAGCATTAGAGTAATATGTTATTTTGCTTCATTTTCACAACTCCTAAGAGTTTCCCCTGTTTACAGGGACTAAGATGTTAAATGTCTTGCCCAAGGCTAATCAAGCAACAGGATTCAAACCCAGGTCATCTGACCCCAAAGCCCTTACGCTTGAGCACTCGGCAGGGAAACTGGTTTAACATTAAGAAAAGCCTGGGATGCAGGGTCAGAAGATGTCAAGCCCACTCAGTGCCACTCACCAAGCTATAAGATCTTAGACAAATCACTTGATTCCCCTGAGTCTCAAGTTCTTCTTCAAAATAGAATAGAGTAGATGAAGAGGCTTGTAAGCCCTAAAACACTCCGAAAACATCAGCTGCTAATATTTTCATTTCAACCTGCATATATGTAGTGAAGAAATACCATGTACTCTATTATACTAATAAAGAGAGACTTCCCCAAAAAAGATGTTTTATTTTTGAATCATAAGAATTTACTAGATAGGGATTGATGGAGAAGGGTCAGAGTTCATTTACTATTGAGAACAGTACAGCCCGAGTCTTATTGTCTACATGGAAATTTACTACTCAGTATTTACAGTGAAATTACAGGACACCATTACTAAATCTACACACTGTTCTAATCACCAGCATTAACCCACCAGTAGAGAATATTGAAATAAAAATAATTTGTTACTGGAGCAGTTAGAAAGATATCCATAATGATTATATCTACATGTAGCTAAATAGGAGGGCCAAAGGCTTCTAGAAAGCAACAAATTTTCCCCTCCACACCCAGGTTTGCAGAGTTTTCTAGTGTTTCATAAGTACTCTGATACATAAAAAAAGCTCATTGCTCATATTGTGCAAACAAGCTGGGCATATCTAAACTCTTTTTTTGTTATTTTTGTTATTGTTGTTATGCTTTCCTGAAGGAACTCTTAGTGGTAAAAGACAATTAATATGTCAAACCAGAAAATAAGTTGACATGTGATGTCAGTTTCATTGAAACTATCCTCTGTTAGTATGGTTGTAATCTCATTTATTTCTATTCCCATCATAATTATACTTCTAAAATATTAATCAGTGCTGTTTTACTTTAAGCATATTTAAAATTTTCCTGGAACTTAAACATTAACATTAATTCAATAATTAATATCATTTTTATTCTCCAATATAATTTGTTCCCTAAAAAGGAGCTGTACTGTTTCAATATGAAATTCAACCTATTACCCCAATGAATGTATTTTTCTAAAAACACTGTTGAAAAAAATTTTAAGGAAGATTATGAATTTGAGAAATAACTTTATCCCACATAATTACCATTAGAAATTCCTGGTCTCGAGTTAGCCAGTGGTACTTTGTCAGCTGAAAATTTGCTACTATTAAATAGAGGTCAACTTAAAATATGGATTTTTCCCCACTCGTGGCTGCCTTAGATATGAGCACTTCCAGCTGAAACAAACCAACATAGATTTAAAATGGTACATAAAGTGAAAACGAGAAAAATCTTAGAAAGGAAAACAATGAGCCATGTAAGATTCACATATGTTATTTTAAGCATGTGCCAATTTCTCAGTGTCCTTGGTCCCATATTGGACTTCACATTGAGAAGAGCTCCACTAATCAGAAGAAATCCCATTTTCCCATTGGGTCATGCACCCAGAGCTTTGTGGGGAGGTCCCTCATTGTGTTTTTCATCCCCATCCACTCTCTCAACAAGCATAAGACTTGTGCACTGGCAGAAGAAAAGGGGAAGAATCCAGTCTATCTTAATCACCACAGCTTTTTCGTGGAAAGAAAAGAAAGTGGGAGCCCAATGTCCTATTGCCTCGCCTTTATCGACTGTAGAGCTTGGTAGAGGCAGTCCTGTATGATTTCTTTTATCTAACATCTGTGATCCAAGTTGGGCAGTGATACCAATCTTATCTACGTCAATATACTGAGTAAATTATACTAAACACAAAAATTTTAAAAATACTCTCCGATTGTTGCTTTTTATTTTTCATGTATTTGTCTTTTTAAAACTTTATTTGAGTACAAGTCAAGTAGAACAATGTCAGAAATCTTCTGGGCACAAAAGGCCAAAACCAATATGAAGCAAAGGGCTGAGCAAATTTATGGTCAACTGGCACTGACCTGCATAGGGAGCTGTGCTGAATAATTTATGCTCAGACTTTCATTTGGGACCCAAGTGGTCTAGATCCGCTGTCTCTAATGCCTAAGATCACCAGGAACTTTCTCAGCAATGCCCTTTCCTTGGGCAACATAAACGTGGTCTACAAATTGCCCTGTTGCTTTTCTGCCCAGAGAAGATATGAGGAGCTAGCCCTTTCCAATCTAGGAAAAATACATTCTGCCTTCATAGAGCTCACTGTTAACTTTCTCATCAGCAACTCAGTAGCAAGATCGCCGATGCCCAAATTTCATGGTGACATGCTCTTCTTCAGAATTGTAATCAGCAACAGGAAAGTTAGCTGGGCTCCTAAACAGGTCAAAGAAAAAAAATAATTCACAACTATCATCTGAATGTACTGCACAATTCACAGAGCACTTTCTTAAGCAGTGTCCCATTTCATTTGCACAATAACTGTGAGGTACTTATACAAATACATAAAACTATATAATTTGTTACCTCAATTCACATCTTATAATTAATACAAAATAGGTTCAGAGAGGCGAAGTAATTTGTTCATGGTCAACAAAGCCCATGATATTTCTCCTATGTTTTGCCACCTGAAACATGACCCTACATGTTTCTTATAATAAATTCTCAGTATTTAAATACAACAGCCTGATTGTGATAAGAAGAGCAAGAGAGAGAGGTACAGGATCTATACCTGCCTTTATCATACGATCCCCACCTTCATTATGTTAGAATACTGTCTATTATCTGACAAGCCTGAGTTGTGCTAATGTTCTCTCCAAGTGTGTTTCAAGCTCAAATGCTGCATTTCAAATGCCATAGATTTCTGGACTCTAATAATCAAAAATGATACACAGCCCAGGTTTCTGGCATTCTTTATGACCATCTGCTAGCATGGCATGGAGCCCATTCACAAGGTAATAAGACAATTTCAGGAGGACACAGATGCCAAGCATATCAAGGCTTGGAGTGATAACCTGCAAAATGAAGCAGGCAGCTCTTCTTTCTCTACCATGAGCAGATCCTCCTAAGTCAGAAGCACCTGATCGTACCTCTGCATCTATTCCAGTAGATGAGATCACATTAGTTGACATTGAGTAGAACACACAGTGAAGACTGCTGATACTAGTTCAAAACCTTGAATCACTTTTGTTTATAGCTTACGAAGAAGAATTAAGGTACAATCATAGAGAATAAAATCCTGCCACCTTCAACTCAGCTCATAGATAAGTGTCTGCTGCCCTGGTTGGTGTGCTCAGTGGATAGAGTGTCAGCCCATGCACCAAAGGGTCTGGTGTTCAATTCCAGGTCACGGGCACATACCTGGGTTCCATACTCGACCCTGGTTGGGGCCTGGGCAGAAGGCAGCCAATCAATGTGTCTTTCTCATCTCTCTCTCTCTCTCTCTCTCTCTCTCTCTCTCTCTCTCTCTCCACACACACACACACACACACACAAACACACACACACACACACACACACACACACACACACGATTTTAACAACAACAAGAAGATAATTGTCTGCCAACGGAGAGAATGAGTGTTGGATGGAAATTCCTAAATTTATATTCCAATGTCAGGAAGCTTTGAGCCTCGTATCCTTGTGGCCAATCAAATCTCCAGCAGTCCATGGCTCAGCCTCACAAGTAGGGATGGTGAGATGGGATTTGATTTTCTGTAGATGTAGATATCATTCCTCTATTGACTCATCTGCCTTGGAATATAATGATCAGAAAGGTATGGTACACACAAGTTCCCTTCTGAGTTCTAGCAAGCATCCTTTGACTAGAGCTATTACATGGTGCCTCAGTGACTCAGTCATTGTTTCTTCTCTATATGCTTGTGTACATATTTAAGGTGAAAAATTGTTTAAAGAGCAAGAGGAGTAGGTGAATGAAAATGAAAAAGACAATAGGGAAAACTTTAGGAAAAGAAAAGGGGAACAATTTTTGACAGTATAAACTTATTATAACTATCCAAACACATGAATTCTTGTGGTCAATTCTATCGTGATTCTAAAGAAAACATCATTTGGATATTACAAAGAAATATGTCAACTTGCTTAAATTACCTGTAGTTCCTGGAAACTACATAGCTCTTTTTATCTCCTATCTCTATTTATACAAAAATGCATATGTATTCTGGAAAACTATATGGAGACATTATATATACACACATATATTCATGACTACATGTATATGTATACAGACAAATATGAACACACAAACATATTATTAAAAACTACATAAACAGCCCTAACTGGTTTGGCTCTGGATAGAGCGTCAGCCTGCAGACTGAAAGGTCCCAGGTTCGATTCCACTCAAGGACATGTACCTTGGTTGCAGGCACATCCCCAGTTGGGGGTGTGCAGGAGGCAGCTGATGGATGTTTCTCTCTCATTGGTGTTTCTAACTCTCTATCCCTCTTCCTTCCTCTCTGTAAAAAATCAATAAAATATATTTTTTAAAAAACTACATAAACATAGGTTGTGTGCATACACACATACATCTGCATACACACTCATTAGAAATCAGATTCCACATGGCAGTGGAATCATCCTGAATGGTTTGTTTTAAAAATATATATATTTTTATTGATTTCAGAGAGGAAGGGTGAGGGAAAGAGATACAGAAACATCAATGATGAGAGAGAATCATAGATTGGCTGCCTCCTGCATGCCTCACACTGAGGATAGAGCCCACAACCCAGGCATGTGCCCAGACCGGGAATCAAACTGTGACATCCTGGTTCATAGGTTGATGCTCAACCACTGAGCCATGTTGACCAGGACATCCTAAATGGTTTTTAGTAACTAGCTATTTACATATGATATTTTCTCTTTTCTCAGTTTTAAAAAGAAGAAAATCAAGAGTAAGATGTTTCATAATAAGGCATTATACGAAAATATAGTCCAGCTGGCATGGCTCAGTGGTTGAACATTGACCTATGAACCAGGAGATCACCATTCAATTCCTGATCAACGCACATGCCTGGGTTGTGGGCTAACCCCACTGGGGGTCATGTAGGAGGAAGCTGATCAATGATTCTCTCTCATCATTGATGACTCTCTCTCTCTCTCTCTCTCTCTCTCTCTCTCTCTCTCCCTCCCTCCCTTACTCTCTGAAATCAATAAAAATATATTTAAAAAAGGAAATATACAAGTGTGAATGTGTGTAAGTATATGTGTTTAATAGCATTTTTTTTGTTTAATAGAATGTGATGACCCTCATGGTAATCTAAAATTAGTTATGTTTTTGAACAATTTATTTATTGGTTTAATATATTTCAACAGATATTCATTGAATACTTTCAATGTTCACAAGTAAATCCCTATCCTCAAGGAATAATAACTATAATTTATCAGTACAAATTTGTTTTTATTTCAAATATTTTTTATCTTTATCATTTATTTCAGAGATTTTAATGAGTATCTACTGTGTGTTAGGAATTATTTTGTGCTTTGATGACTCTATAAAAATAATTTCTATCCTTAAAATGTTTGAGGTAAGATAGAGACTAGGAATGATATCAACAGAGTGTGTTTAATGACTATATCGTGGAGCACAAACATAAAAGGAACAGACAACTCCTTTAGATTCTGTGATTTGGGAATATTTATAGGTTAAATAAGGTCTAAGCTTCCCTAGCCGGTTTAGCTCAGTGGATAGAGCCTCGTCCTGCAGACCTAAGGGTCCTGGGTTTGGTTCAGTTCTGGTCAAGAGCAGGTACCTCAGTTGCAGGTTCCTCTCCCGCCCGGGCCCTGGTCAGGGCACGTGCAGGAGGCAACCAGTCGGTGTGTTTTTCTCACATTGATGTCTCTCTCTCTCTTTCTCTTTCTCTTCCATTGTCTCTAAAACCAATGAAATAATATCCTCAAGTAAAGGTTAAAATAATAATTTTTTAAAAAATCTCTAAAAAGTCCTCCTGGAGGACTACTGATATTTAGCCAAAATTGTGTGTGCACCTGTGCATGTGAGAAAAAACAAGGGTTACCTCTGAGGAGACCGAAGATCATCGCATAGCTGATCTCCATCTTCACCAGCCATGGAACCCATGTCTAGCTCAATAAGAGGCAGATAAAAGGATGTGGATATCAAAACAGATACTCATGAGAAAATGTGTTGAAGCCAGGTATAAAATGCCTTGTCAAAGATGTCATGGTGGCACCTTATGTCTCTTCTTGGCAGACCCATGAATTTTATAGCTCTGTGCACAATATTGATTTTTAGTCAAAGAGGGACAAAGCAATCTTGAGAGGATATTAATGAAAGAGCCACTAGATATGAAAGAACCCCATAAAGAAGCAAAGGCTTAGCTGGGCCTAACCGTGTTGCTGGGTGTAAGGTATGGAGGATACTTCTCCACTCCAAGGAGGGCTAGAGAAATCATCAAGTTCAGGAAGGAGGGACCATATATTTTACCTGCTAGCAGACAATAGGTATTCTTTTTCTCTCTCTTTCTCCATCATCTACATATCTATCAATATATCTTTACAGAAGAAAGGGCAGGAGGAAGGGAGGGGAGGAGTAAGGAGGAAAGAAGTTGAAGGAGGAAGGAGGGAAGGAAGGAAGGAAGGAAGGAAGGAAGGAAGGAAGGAAGGAAGGAAGGAAGGAAGGAAGGAAGGAAGGAAGGAAGGGTGGAAGGGAGGAAAGAAGGAAGGAAGGGAGGGAGGGAGCGAGGGAAGGGGGGAGGGAGGAAGGGAGGAAGGAAGGAAGAAGAAGACTGAGTATGAATGGATTCAAGCTCCTAGGAATTTTATAAATGTGAATCTCACTTGAGTGTGCGGTGGTCTAGATGGATGCCACAGGCGAGAGGTCCTCAAATTTAAATACGCTACGGAATCATCACAGGGTCATGTTGAAAGTCGATACCATGATCCTTCCCGAAAGATGCTGATTCACGTGGTCTGCAATAGGGTTCAATAACCTCCCCTATGTGAATTTGGCATCAGGGGTTTCAAACCACACTAGAGAAATGTTGCCTTAAATAAATTTAACTGTTCCTTCCAGTCTTATATTACCTACAGATAGAGATTTAGTTCTATAGTTCAAAATTTGTTTGGTGGAGAAAAGGTGCCCATTTTTCTAAAGCATATTAAAGTTACCAAAGATCTTAGGAACAGGCTTTGAATTTGTATGTATATTAAAATACATTATACATACATTATAATTCTGTTTCAATGTTAACCTCAGACCTGAATGAATCCCACAGTGCATATCTTTATTTTCTCAAAAGAATGACTGTGATTTAAGAGAAAATGTCAATTATAGGAAGGAAAAAAAAAGAAGAAAAGTAGAAGAGGGAACAGCAAAGCTATCTATGAAAAAGGTTGAAGTTCACCCTCAATAGGTATCATTTTTAGCTTAGCCAAAGAAAAAAATGAAAACTTAATCATTGAAAAACTTACATATTTTGAATCATGACCATTTCTCAAACAAACAAAAGAAATTGAGCATAAAAAATAAAAACACATTTGGTCTGACATATTGTCTCCTCACCCCCGTCAAATTAATAAGGGATTGACATTTCATTTCACAAAACAACAACGTAGCCAGGATCTACCAGTTTAACTGAATAATAAACAAGAAGAACTCAGCTGCAGTTTCCTCTCAGCTTTACAGCATGAGTGAGCAACTTCAAATCTAATTAGATTGAGAAATTTTGCCTGAACAAGCCTGAAAAGTGTTGAGCAATTTCCTAGCAGTCATGACACTGCTTCTGAGTATGTACCTACTAGAGTGAAGTTCAGAAAGGCACAGGGGTGAAAACCACCACTGGAACAGAGAAGGACAAGAGCGAGGTGAAATAAAAAGTGCAAGGACTTTGGAATGAGATAGAACCGGGTTGAAGTCCTAGTTCTGCCATGCGCCAGATCTCTCTCTTTACAAAACAGTTTTTAAAAATCTTTAAAAAATGAAGGAAGAGGAAGATTCCTGTATTAACTGAGTACATCGCTAAAAGAGACTCAATGATACCTAAAATCCTGAGATCAACCTGACCTAGCGAGGTGACTATTTTGACTGCACAGAAATCAAAGCCAAATTTCCATGGGTTCCTTATAGAGTTTCTGTCTATATGGAATTATTCTCCAATACTGCATTCACTGGGACATAAGCCCACACCAATCTTGTGGAATATTTATTACCATAAAATAGATCTAATCATGTTTAATTACGGAAATAGAAAAAGATCGAGATTGTTTAGCTTTAAAATGTATGATGATAGGAACTAAAAGAATGGTTTTTATTTTTAAAACAGTATTTATAGATAGATATTTCTTAAAGATGAAGTCATGTTTCTACACATTTAAAATTTTTTGATGTTTACACTGCTCCATCCCCTCCTCCTGTACATCCCCCTCTGAAAGGTAAACATTGACGATGATCTTATGGAAAATCATTTAAAGCAAAAGCTGCCATTATTTTTCTCACTGTATGTCAATACAATAAAAGGGCAATTTATAAATTTGATGTCACTATTTATACTTGGAGTAATCACAATGAAAAGTTAAGTCTTCCTTCAGAATCCCTGGATTCAATACCTGTACTTGTGAATGGTCCAAAGTTTCACTTCTTTTCTGCCACAACAGTGTCTTATTCCAAACATTTTCTATTGCATTTGTAAATTACTTCTAATTTCCAAATGCTAAGAATGGTTGATTGGACTATCAGAGAGTACCTTAATTTTACCTCTTTTTCTCTCTCTTCTCTAGATACACTTCATTCATTCATTCATTCATTCATTCATTCATTCATTCATTCAGCAAGTGTTTATTGAGTGCCTATCCTATGCCTGAACAAATGTTTTATAACTTTAAATTCTTTAAGAAAGTTGATATTTGAATGCTTTCATTTATTTTTCTATTATCTCTAGCCAATCAGCATCTCTATTATTTGCTTAAGTTGGAAAACATTTATATGTTTTAATTTATGTTCAGAATAATAGTTTCCATATCCCAGGCTCTGGATCACTTCTGAAATGATGGCCTTATGTCTGTGCTATGAGCCTTTGAAATGTAGGAAAAGTAGGTTCTTAAAATAAAGATCTAAATTAGATAATAAATACTGACTCAGATCCATACAGCTAGGCTAGAAAGTATGGCAAGTAAAATAGACTCTATTTTTTGTTCAAACATATTGGTGTTCAATGCAACAATTATTAGGAGCAGCACTCAGAGCAACCGTGGTAAAATGGGATTCGTGGTATTGTACAAACTGATGGTCCCTCACAGCCAGTTCTACAGGCTCTGCCACCACCATCACCTCTGCTCTTTCTTTCTTGATGAGAGAACTTCACATTTATTTGTGTATTCGTCAATAGGTGACCCATTTCTCAGCCCAGGAACTGATTTATGATTATAATTGATTGAAGCCAGTCCTAATGGTCTCACTCCCTGGCTAGTCATGGTTTAATCACAGAAATGTGACCCAATAATATTAAGAGAAAATCCCCTGATGGCATCTGTGAAAGGATTTTCCTGAGAAATGAAAAGGGACATGTAGAACAATACTTTCTTCTTCCACTGGACATACTCTTGTCTCTGGTGATGTCTGAAGCTGTTGAACTCACAGTTTAGAGGAAATAGACTACAATGTTCTAGAGAGAACAGCAGAAATCCAAGATTCATCCTACTATTTATACATTTTTATTGAGAAATAATAAATCCCTTAGTACTTTAAGCTACTGTTAGTTATTTCTCCTCTTATTTACAGCCAAAAGCATGTTTAATGAAAGTAATGAATTTGGATACTCCATCATTATGGGAATGGAGAGATTCTGTAACTTCTTGAGTTAGTGACCAGAATATATTTAGATATCTAGATACACACACACACACTAGAGGTCCAGTGAACAAAATTCATGCATGGGAGCGGGTCCCTTAGCCCGGCCTGCACCTCCTCCAATCAGGGACCCCTCAGGGGATGTCCAACTGCCGGTTTAGGCCCGATCCCAGGTGGGATGGGGTCTAAACCAACAGTCGGACATCCCTCTCGCAATCTGGGACCACTGAATCCTAACCACTCACCTGCCTGATTGCCTCTAATCCCCCCTAACTGCCCTCCCCTGATGGCCTGATCGCCCATAACTGCCCTCCCCTGCCAGCCTGGTCACCCCTAACCACCTCTGCCTTGGCCCCCACCATCATGGCTTTGTCTGGAAGGACGTCCGGATGGATGTCTGGAAGATGTCTGACCTAATTAGCATATTACCCTTTTATTAGTATAGATAATATTATAATATTATAATATTATAATATTATATTATATAATGTTATATATTTCTGATATTCCCACCTGTCTCATTATACTATGGGATAGCAAATAAATGATTATGAATTCACGATGGACATAGTTAACATCCAGTGTTTACCAGTACTTGTGGGATGAAGGAAAGACTGCAGTGAATAAATTAAGTTCATTCCTTTCATTATGTTCATTGGTTGTGATACTTGGGGGACCAGAATAGAGTCTGGTGCTAAACCATTTTGACCTGAGGAATACCCCTACCTGCTCCTGACGAGTCATTCTTTTCACTCTTCCATAATACTGTCCTTGTTATTGGAGGTTTCCTTCACTCTCTATGAATGTGACACCTCATTGGAGAATAATAGGCATTATTTACATTTACTCATGATAAATATTAAACTACAGTCCTTATTTCTCTTATGGGATACACCCAAACTTGTCATTCTTGGAAACTCTAATGATAATAAGGACAATGATGTTGGAAGCAAAGATTTTAGACAGCAGACAGATTATATTTAACGGTGCCTTTTCTGACCTCCTGTATATCTATGCTAAGGAGAAAGAATGATTCCAAGATTACAGTCTTTTTTCTGTTTTACATGGTTTAGGAGTCATTCTTCATATCTGTTGCCCCTTAATAGGAGAGAGTACCAAAAAGGGGGACTTTTGAGTTATAATGCTCTAGTCAACCAGCACATGGGTCACTTGATAATGGCCGGCCTGGCAGGGGTCCAAGGCAGGGAATACTTCATAGATATTCTGCATGTCTTCACTCTGGTGATGACTGTGAAGTGTGGTGGAGCATTTGTGTTGTCAGCAAGAAGGAAAGCAAGAAGAAAAGCATCCAGGGAGGAAAGGTGAGTGAAAATGACTCTTTGGGGAAAACCCCCCACAGTATTTGGCATTCTCGGGAGAAGAATAAAATTCTCCTTCTGAATTTCAAAAAAGCACATGGCCCGTGGCCTTCAGGAGAGAAGCCCAGGAACAGAGCTGCTTTTGTACTCTATTAAGGTTGAGATTAAAGTCCCTACTGATAAACTGAACATTCTTTAAAAGTGACCAGAAGCAAACAGTGTCTGTTTGCTGCTACTTTATTACAAAGACACCACTGAGAATAGCTAAGAACATACTATTTGATCTTTAACAGGTTGACCAAATGATTGCAGTTGGCTCCAGTACAAGATGCTTTCTGCAAATTATTGTTTCTGGTTAGAAACCTTTATAATATCTCAGAATGAATTATGTATGTATTCCATGTTTTCTTTTCTGTTATCAGCCTTGATGTTCTCATTTCAAGTTTCACCCTAGCCTCCTAATAATGCAATATTGAGGCCATTCAGACACTAATTATGCCTCCGTGGCTTTTTTGAAATGACTAAATCAGCATCAGTTCTATAATTATCATTAGCAAGTTTGTATCAGTAGCTCACATCACTTGAAAAGCTCAACTTAAATGATTTGTGAATGTACTCATCTAATACATTGGACGCTTTCTATAGATACACAGGTGCTTACATATTGCTATATGTAAAATAGAAAGTCTGTGCATGTACATTGCATGAAATATATTTCCAATACAATATTAAACATTATTTCCATAGCTTGAAATATTAAAGTACATAGAGATACCCAAGATACCTGAACTTTAAAAGCTCAGTTGGGGTGAGGAGTGTAAGGAAATAGAACACTATTACTCATACTTAAGGCTAGATCTGATGCTTCCTCATTTTCAGAATGTTCAAATAGGAATCTGGCAAAGATGATTGACAGGAAGAAGCATCCAAATGCAATTCCTCTGTATTTCCATTGTTTCTGTTCTTGAATTATTGATATCGCCAGTAGTCATTTGCCATGAAAACAAATCAAGGTAGGTATGGTAAGAATTTCCTTTAAAGCAACACTTTTATATTTTTAAAATTTCTTCACACTGTACCATTTTTATAATTTAACCAAATGGCAAGCCCCTGAGAAAAGTAAGTACAGCAAAATAAAAGCATAGTGCAAATGACAAGCTTAATTTTGTGACTAAATATCTAAATGCTATGTGGAAAATATTAGAGGGGAAAAACAACCGCTCAGCTTCTGAAAGGAGCAGCTATGTAGATTTCTTTGTATCATTAAACAGGGAAGCCTCGCCTCAAACCAGGAAAACCTGATAGGAATGTCTGAATTTAGGCCTCTTCAGGAATAGTGGGGTGCACAGCAAAAGCTTAGCTGTTGTACTTCCCAGCGGCAATCTTTGTTTTAAATTTTCACACCACCTAATAGTATATCCGTGTTTTGTTAAAAAAAAAAAAAGAAAGAAAGAAAGAAATAAAAGAAAGAAAGATAAAAAGAAAAACTTGTGCCAGGCTGTAGTATTTTATGACCTACATTATTACCCTCTGGGTTGTGAAATGATGGTGCCAAACTAATTATTGCTTTGTCTAATTTTAAATCCAGGTCTATGGAGATTAACAGCTTGCACATTAATTCAAAGCACCAACAGCCTACCTCACCTAATGCTGTTTTAAATGAATTAAAAATCCTGTTTAGGAAACTTTAATATACTGGAAACGAAGGAAATGTCTGCCCGTATTTTTATTCAGTATATAAAAACTAAAAACAAAAGTCACTCTGCTTATTTTGTGTGCTCACACATACGCCAGGGAGGAACTTTTCTGATCTGCAGGTGTCTCTTCTCTTGGGAATGAAATGCCTGCTAAGCCAAAAGCGCAGCCTGAGTGGAACTAATTGTAAAGTGGTGGTGGTAGTGGTAGGGAGAGGGAGGCAAAGGAATGAAAAGAAAGACTGTGCTCAGCTTGAGGGGAAATACACATTCAATTTTAAGGTATTGTCCCCCTTTATATCTTTGACATGAAATGAAGGCCTTTAAACACACTGACATTCTGTAATATTACAAAATGAACATGCAGGGTTGAACAATCAATATGAATAGACCACCTATAAAAACTCAAGGAAGCATGTCACCCAACCCTACAAGAAGGATTGACAGTTTGAAGGAACAGAAAATGATAGGCCCGTGCAATGATAGATCCTTCCCAGCTAGGCCCTGCTTCCAGTTCTATTAGCTGCCTCTTCTTAAAGTAGGGCTCAGACCACATAAATCTCCTGCTTAAAAACCTTCCAGAGCGTCCTGTTGCCCATCTACTGAAACACAGACCTTTCAGCTAAGGCCTTGAGAAAGTTCCTGTCCAACGCACCCCCGATTCTCATTTCCATCCTTATTTCCCCTCCCGTGCCTGTGGAAAGCAAAAGCTCAACCGGACTAGATTATATGCTGTTTCTTGCAAAGGCTCCCATAGTTCCCTTTATTGCTGCCTTCACCCAAGCCTATTTCATCTACACATGGACTCATTAATTTCCTCAGTAAACATGGAAGCTGCAAGAATTGACTGCCCTCTGGAAGCTCACAATCTAATCGGAGTCACCCACTTGTAAAGGTGCTTTTAAAATGATGTGAAGGCGCAGGAGAAAGATACTGAAGCGGCCCTAGAGAACCTGGAAGTCTCCTTGAAAGAGGCAAGTACCTATGGGAGTTGTGCCACAGAAGCAGAGGGGAAACCAGAGGGCACAATGAAAAGCAGGGCAGTCGGGGGACAGACAGCATGGAGTATGCAAACTACAAGTGGTTTGTTGTACTGAAGCATAAAGATGAAGACTACTAAGGCCAGGAAATCTGCTCTCTTCTTCATAAAAGAATCCATATCTTCTTCTGGCCAGAACCTCTTTATGAGTCACTTATAACATTCACTTTGAACTATATTTATCTCGTCTCATTCCAAAGTGGTTAATGTTTATTTTCTTTAAATCCTCTGCAATTTTTTTTTGGGGGGGGGATAGTTTTAACTATAGTAAGTTCAGTATGAAATTGAGAATCATGCAAAATCAGGCAGAGGTTGCAGCAAATATATGAACACTACCACCATTTAAAGAATGAATGAAAAAAACATAGTCCTCACATTATCAGAAGAAAACACTTCTGCACAACCAAGAAAATATCTCCAGTGAACCTAGCACAGGCTTTTGCACTTGCCTCTCCACTGTAGGGTTAGATCTTGAAGGAGATATATGGACCACCCTAATACCATTTGACAGTATCTGTATTCAAGTGTAATTCTAACAAATTGAGTCATTTTACTAAAATGAGGTCAAGATATCAGCTGTTTTTTTGTTTGTTTGTTTGGATGGGGGGGAGGGGAAGACATAAAGACTTCTTAGTAGTCTTATTTGAAGTGCAAATGAAAAGTCCTAAATTGCAATTGTATGCAAACATTTTAAAATATATATTGCGTCAGTAATTTGCACTATATAAGACCCACTTTAGATTTTGTGAGCAATATGACAAAAATATCTAGGCCTAATAAATAGCTACTAAATCCTAGAAGATTTTTTTGAAAGTGTTGTTAGGAAGAAGATATTAACAGTTTAATCCTCATCAAAATAGTTAATATTTGAGGTTGAAACTATAGAGCGGTATTTAAAAAGAAAACTATCTTGTGTTTAGCATTTCATTAAAAACCAAGCATCAACGCTCCCTACAATGTGATTTTTTTTCTTAAAGCATCTTGTCATCCTCATCTCTGTTCTATGCTCCGTCTACCTGAATGTTTTGCTTGCTTTCCTTTTCTTCTCCCTTGACATAGGCAAAGCACATCTCCTTGTCTAACCTGGGTCACATTATCCTTAGTTCAATGCAGACAAGCATATGGTCATCTGCAAAATCACATTCAGTATCACCTTGCTCATTTCCTTACCCTTCACTTTGGTTGTTGTTGCTGCTATGTGTAGAATAAGAACAGGAAAAAGTAGAATTCTTCCTCTTTAAATTAGCTTGAGAGAAACACACACACACACACACACACACACACACACTCCTCCTGAAGGAAAATAAGAATAGTTATACTTATTTTTCTTTTGATTTTCTTTAAAAAAAAGTCAGAAATAATGTACATTAGAAATTCATTACATTTGTTCTCTCTACACTAAAAATATTCAAACATGTGAATAATGCAGTAGGAACAAAATTAGTCCATTTTCCCACTGAATTAACTCTTTCCTTGACTAATCAATTAACTTCCTTTAAAGACTAAATTTCTTATTCTCATATCACCACAAGTTTCATAAAATATACTGAGGGATAGATTATTAGTTACAACCAAAAACGTTTTTAAGTAAAAGTTTAAAAATTAAGTGTAGATAAGATATGGTGACTGTTAAAATGATATGTAATCATACTACTTTACTAAAGACTAGAAGCCCGATGCACAAAATTTGTGCAAGAGTAGACCTTCCTTCCCCTGGCTGCTGGCACTGGCTTCCCTCTGGCACCTGGGACCTGGGCTTCCCTCGCAGTTCGTCTTCGTCCCGTTAGGTCATCTGGTCTAATTAGCATATTATGCTTTTATTATTATAGATAGTTTTATTAAGACAAAAAAAAACCCCTTTAAAATGTGCTAATTTTTCAATAGAAAATGAAGCTTTTCAAAAAACAAAATTAAGTTTCATCTTCTTTTGGGAAAAAGTAAATGGATAAAAGCAAACTTCATACATACCTAAAAAATAAAAGCTAGAAATAGTGGGATGACAAACTTCTCTTTGAATCTTATTAGTCATACAAAGCTCATAAAGTATATTCTATTATGTAAGCCTTATTTCCCAGGGGTACATGCAATTTTGGACAATTTTAAACTCTGCATAAATACATGCAGTACTCTTTTTTAAAAAATATATTTATTTGTATTGATTTGAGAGAGGAAGGGACATGGAAAGAGATATAGAAACACCAATGACAAGGGAGAATCATTGATTGGCTGCCTCTTGCACGCCCCCTACTGGGGATGGAGTCTGAAACCTGGGCATGTGCCCTGACTGGGAATGGAACAGTGACCTCCTGGTTCATTGGTCAATGCTCAACCACTGAGTCACATTCCTCCAGGGCCATACGGTGCTCTTTTAAATAGTCTCCCTTTCTTTGATTGCAAAGTTAATTATATTCATTTGTATGTTGAATGATAGATTTTATAATCTGTTCTTCAAATGAACGTATGAGAATTGAAAAAGGTACTACTTTACTAATAAACTCCTGCTAACCACACTTCTTCCTGGCCCCTTTTAAAAGTAGGACTTACTTTGTTTTAGATATTGAAAATGAATTGCTTTAAATCAACCATCAGAATATATTGTTTTCTATTCAGTGGATATTCCATTATATATATTTTATTCAGTATTTTGGTTTACATGAAGAACTGTAAATTCAATACTAGAATGTAGTGTTAAGCAGCCGTGGGCAAACTACGGCCCGCGGGCCGGATCCGGCCCGTTTGAAATGAATAAAACTAAAAAAAAAAGACCATAAGCTTTTATGTAATGATGTTTACTTTGAATTTATATTAGTTCACACAAACTCTCCATCCATGCCTTTGTTCCGGCCCTCCGGTCCAGTTTAAGAACCCATTGTGGCCCTCGAGTCAAAAAGTTTGCCCACCCCTGTTTAAAGGTTGATGTGCTTTGAACATTTTTTTTAACGAACAAGGACAGCACAGTTTTGCTTGGATTGCACAGAGCATCTGCTGTGTCCAGAGGACCTCTTGTCGTCATTCTCCAAATGGGCAATAATTGAAATTATAAGCTCTTCACGGTTGTTGTTTCTTTTTAATTCATCTGTCCTCAATCCAACAGTGACCCATAGACATTTTTCTACACTTATTTCTTTGTGGTGAAACCCAATGCATAGCTATTCCTAATATCATTTTCAAAGCTATCTTGTAAAATATAACTAAAGGGGCTTCAGTGTTCTCTGTTACATCAGAATAAAGTTCTTCTGTTTTATTTTGAAGCCTGGTTTTAAAAAAAAATGCACAGAAAGGTCAAATCCATTCCAAAGAGAAATCTCATTCCCTAGAAATATTTGGTAAGATCTCGAATCACTTTTCTTTTGTCTTTTAAATTCTGTCATCTGTCTAGAGTTAACTAAAATGATTTTTCTTTCTCATCTTGATAGCTAAATGCATCCATTCAGCGGCTAAAAAATCACAAAAGGAGAAGGAAATTTCCAAGTACATATCTGGATTTTTAAAACACTTCATTTTGTCACGGAGAGACACAATTTAGTCTATTAAATCTATAGCAGAAAAGCAGGGGAAATGTGAGGAGAGTCAGTCCTAAACAAGTATATTTTCTATCCCAGCCTTCAAAGGTAATATTTTCAGCTTGATGAGCCTCTGGTCGAATATATAATTTGCCTCTTTCATTCTTAGCTTCGTTAAAATACAGAGGACTGGAGGTCCACTGGGCCAAAGTATAAACTGACCATTTGTCTACTAAAGTCATATTTAATGAAAAGAGAAATTATTATCCCACTCACTCTCTTTCTCATTACAATTCCTAAAGAACTTTGCCGGGCACATTATCTCATAGACATCATGATCAAATGTTATTGTTTGCTTTATTATCTCAGTTGGATGGTTGGCTAGTCTAGAATGAAATCGGTTGAAGGCAACACTGGAAGCCTAGAAGTCTGAATGAGGTTCCCATTCAAATGATCCTGGTTGTTTGGGGGTGGGGCGGGGTGATTAGGAAGCCAACTGAGCTTGCACTACACAGTGAGCATCTGGATGCAGCACATTTACATCTAACAAGAGAGCCCAGGAAACGTGTGTGTTTCTTAAACCTTATGTTCCGAACAAAAGGCTATCTCAGCAACACACAATCAGCACTGCACTGCTCCCTGGGATGCGAGCAACACACTCAACTGCACATTTCATTCTTCCTCAGCTCCCAGCACTACAAAGCCCCTACTCTCTTTCCACTCCTGGGTCCCCCGCTTGCTCCCCAGAAGGGGGCTGGGCAAGCCGAAGCCTCCCGTCCATGCCTGCGCACTAGCAGCCTGCACCGGGCCCCCAGGCGCTGTGTTCCCCCGCTCGAGCCGCCTGGGGGAGGTAGGGAGGGGAGCCAGGGAGCTGGAGAATGGACCGCACACCTAGACACTTAGGATTTTATTTATTCGCAGGGAGGCGGAGGAGGACAACAGGGTTCATTCGGTTTCCCCCTCAAAGTTGCCTCTCCTTGGCAGAGAGTCATGTCCTGGCTGGTGCTGGGGCCCAGGAGAGAGTGCGGGTGAGGTCCCGGCTCGCGGGGCCAGATCTTGTCCAGTGCGCGGAGCCCAGGGGGGTGGGGAAGGGCGGACGGGCCGCCGCTGTGCTGAGAGGGGCCGGGAGCGGACAGGGAGGGACCCGCGGGCCGCAGAGCCGCGCAGCCCGGTCCTGGGCCCTCCAAGGCTGGCGGCGAGCGCGGGGGCCGGCTGGTCACGCGTGGGAAGGAGAGGCCCCTTCCCCATAGGCGCTGCTCCCCTTTCCCCGGGCTGGGCCGCCAGAGAGCGCGGGCCGCGGGCGCTCCGGTCCCCGCGCGCGTCATCATGACCTCGGGGCCCCCTCCGGGCCGCGTGAGCGCGTCGGCGGCGAGGCTGGGCGGCCGCCGGGGCCCGGGCCGTGTAACATGACCCGAGCGGCCGGCCGGCCGGCGCGGCGCGGCCATTGCGCCCTCCCTGCCCATGAATCTCTGGCGCGTCTCTGGTCGCCCGCCCGCCCGCCTCCCGCTTCCCTCTCTCCCCCGCCAGCTCCGCGGGCTCCGGGCGCCTCTCCCGCTCCCTCCGGTCCTCCCGCTGCCCGCCTCTCGCCACTGCCTCCCGTCTCCTCTCCCTCTCCGCCGCCGCCGCGTCTTCCTCCCTCTCGCCTTTGAAAACTGATCTTTGGCTCTTAGTGTGAAAGTGATTTGAATTTGGCTCGGCGGCGCTCTGCGCCTGCGCCCAGCCTCTGGCATGCTGGCTCCTCGCAAGCAGCTGTTTTGGGTTTGAAATTCCAACATGGCAGAGGCTGCAGTCCGTCTTCCCTTCAAAAACTTGGAATGATTTCAAATCATAGGCACCTTCACTTAACCCTCGCTCCCATTCATCAGCAAACACAGCGGATCGATGCGACGCTAACCTATCGGCTTTTCGCTCCGCGCGTTCAGGTAAGAGGAGCTTCGTAGTTTTCTACCAGCTGTTTAAATTTGTGTGTTGTGTGTTTTTGTTTTTTTTGTTTGTTTTATTTTAAAAGAATATAAATAAATCCAAGACCTGGAATAGAAGGAGACCTTCGAGTTGTGTCGTAAACATTTAATTGCATGTGCACTCGCTTCTATTCGGCACGCCAACCTGCTGTCTAATTTCTCTGTACAAAGTAGCCCTGAAACGTTAGGATGCATGTTTTTGCTGCTTAATCATTGTAACAATAGTGGGGGATTAAGAGTTCGCGATGGCAAGAATCTCGTTTTCCGCTATCTTGGGCTTACTTATTACTATCTTTTTACTTCAAAAATAAATACAAAAAAAAAAAAAATAAGAAGGAGAAAGCGGAGCCATAGGGTGGGGCTAGACTTTCTTCGGGAACTAACTTCTAAGTAAATAAGAAGTGTAAATAAGAATGTTGCACACGCAGAAAGTTGAGGTTAAATTACCATCTCGTGGCTGGGGGAACGTGATAATGTCAGAAGATCGGTTGCAGAAAAATGTAAGCACATCATCTTGGAGGGGGTACAGCGTGGTGGGCGTATTGTTGGCCGGGGACGGGAGAGAAAGATGTATAATTTAATGGTATATACAATCCACTGATCCTATTACCGTCCTCCCGGAGCTCTTGTTAGTTTCAATGGGGAGTGAGTGAAATTGACATGGACTTGCATTCCTGGTCATGTGCTTTTTTTCCCTTTCTTCTCCTGTGATCTGAGATCCCCTTTTTGTTGATGTTGCTTTCCCCCTTAATTATATGCATGTAGGTTAAATGAATACCTGACGAAAGGGCCCACGTTTCAAGGCAGTGACATTTGATAGCTGAGAGGAAAAGTGGCTTTAATGAAAAGCAACCTTTGGAATTCCTGCTTGTGAGAAATCCAATTCAGCTTTTTGTGCTGCCAGCAAGAAATGATCAGTAGCACCAGTGTTTATGGTATGTCAGTTTTGGAATTTACTTCCTTTGCATCTAAATAGGAAAGACAAATTAAATGGCATGATCCAACCATGGAAGACCATGTTTGGGAAGCAGATGCTCATGATATATAATTCCTTTTTTTAAAAAAAAAATGTGTGTTTTAATCTGTCAAAATGCTTGTTTATTTTTGCTATCACATGTTTATATATTTCAGTTTTGAGTAATAGATTACTGGAATGCACTTTTATGGGTTTAGCGGTAATCCCAAAGTTGCATGTTACTAGTAATGCACTGTATAACCACTGAAGTCAAATGGTATGTAAATTAGTTAAACTCGGTGTGGGGTTTTTGGGGAGGGGGCTGGGTGAAAAGGGGAGAGGGAGGGAGTGTAGGGAAAGACTGCTTACTAATGAAAGTATATATCTCTCTCTATATATATGTACACACACAGAACTGGGTGAATTTTTTTCTCTCAATCTATTAATGCAATTGGACTATGGGCTCTCTCAATGATTGCACTTTGTGGAGTAATCAGTTCTTCTGCGTGTGTGTGTGTCTGTGTGTGTGTGTGTGTGTGTTTTGGGGAGTGAGCTATGAAGGGATATCTTTTACATGAACATAAAAATATATTTTGATTGCTTAAAGTCCTTAATGCCTTTTAAGGAACAGTGGTAGTTTTTTTTTCTTTTTTTCTTTGCTTGCCATTCACTTGTCTGCCTGTCAGCGCTTTTTACTTTTAACCTGTGACAGAATTAAATAATCAGGCACTGAAATTGACTTTGTTTGAAATCGCTCTTTCCTCTTTCTTTACAAAAAATAAAAAAGGTCAGATAAATGGAGTGAGAGGGGGTTTTCAATAGCTCTTGTGACCATGCCGTGTGTACACTTTGTGATATTCAATTAAGACTAAGAGGGAGCAGCAACAACAAAAAGATGTTAAAAGTATTTTGCATAACCAAAGGATATGTCCACTCTACACTGTTTCTTTTTTGGTACATTTACCCAACCACCATGCATTCACCCTGAAAAGAGAGAAAGAAGGAAAAGGGAGAATATGAAAGAAACAAATAGCAGTAGGGCAATAGCCAGGGGTCTGTAATGTGGCAGTGGTTGCTGCTCTCTCATAACACAAATGTGAATACAAGGAAAGGGGCTACAAGAGCCGTTGCGCGACATACACTTCTGGTTGGACTCTGGTGACTATCGAGCTAAACACACACCACTCTTCCCCGATAGGAAGGATTTGATTGAATTTTGCATTTGGAACTTGTTGACTTTGAAGCGATCAATAAGAAGACTGTTTATTTTAGATGCACATAATTTGCCCTGAGAAATGTTTTAAGGAGGAGAGAGCACAGCTTTTTTTCCCCCGGAGCTGTTGGAGCGAATGGGATTGCCAGATGGGCGATTTCCCTCTGTGATGTTAAAGCTGTAATATATATTCAGAGCAGATTGGGCTGCTGCCTGTGATGAGGAGGATATTACATTTATAAATTTTAAATCGGAGCTCAGACAATGTGCTGAGAGCAGAAATTGGATGGTTTGACTGTTTACCTTATTGATACTTAAGTGTGATTTCTGGGTAGTAGTAATGATAACCATTGCAATAATATGTAAAAAACACATTGGGTTAGGCAATCATATAATTCATGACATTTAACACCAGATTTAAGTGTGTAAATTGCCCCCCACCCAGGCTCTGCTTACTATTAACTAATAGTCACATAATTTATTTCCCTGAGAGTTTAAATGCCTGTTGTGCAAATGATGTTCACTCAGGACCCTTGTTATCCTACACTAGAATTCGGGGAGAAAAAGTTTATATCTGTATCTATAAAGTAGACACTTGTGTATATGTATAAAGTGGCATTAGTGGCTCCTGTTTTGTAATTCTATTACTCGGATTATTTTCAGATTTTGTCTCAGATGTTTGGCCTAAAGGACCCAGGGCTACAAACCTAAAAGGCTGGAAAGTGGGCAAGTGCTCACACTCTGGCAGCTCCGCTGTTGCAAATTAAAAGTGTGTTGTGGTCAGGAAATGAAAGCTACAATGTCTCTTTTGAACAAGTCGTTTATCAAGAGAAACATCTATCAGGGACTGACTGCCTTGTCACATTGATCCTCTAAAAGTTAGGTCCGAGGTGGAAGCTGCTTTGATGTTTTTGATCCTAAATTTAATACAACAGAAAAAAAAGCAAGGATATTTTGACCAGAATAGATTTTTTAAAACGTTTCCTGGAACCAAGATCTATTTATTAGCATTGTACTATGGGTAAAGTTTTTTGGACACAACAGTTGAAAAGTTGAAGGGGAAACCCGAGTCTTTATAAATGGTTGGTTGTTAAATATATATTTATAGCACATTCAGCTATGGCTGGCTTCTTGGTTCACATGGACAGTTTGGAAATTGATTGCACTAAAGGGAAAATTATCTTGAAAGAGTGTTTTGGAGCAATATGCAGAGATCAGAGTTTACATTCATTCACATTTTAGAGTTGCCCTCTTCTTTTTGTCTTTTATTTTAATCCTTTATTTCTATTTCCTATCTCCATTGCATGTGTGACATATTAGCTTTTATTTGGAAAATAAACTTTTTTTTCTATTAAAAACCATTCCCCCAAACATGCTTGCTCACATTTTCTCTATTGTTTCTTAATTGTGCATGTGGATGGTTATCAATATAAACTACATGGACTCACAAGGCTTTCAGAACTTCAGCTTAAAAATACAGGTAGGGAACAGGTTAAATGTGCCATATATTCGAAAATACTGAATATGTTGCATGCCTTATTCAGATGTTAAAAGGTATTGTTAGGAAAATGACTACGTTTTAAAAAATGTGATTTCTTTATGAGAGAGAGAGAGAGAGAGAGAGAGAGAGAGAGAGAGAGAGAGAGAGAGAGGTGTTAAACGCAGCCTGCTTCATTTTGGGAGGCAAAGATGTGAGAGAGAAGAGTTTTTTGGATACTTGTCTTATACCGCTAGTGGTTACTTGCTCTTTCATAGGGGTCTATCAACAACTAGGATGATAGACCACAGAGTGTGGTGGGAGTTTTGGGAAGTGTAATACTTGCTAATTAATCATGTCTGAAACGAAAGAATCATAGCAGGGCAATAAAGTCTCATTGTTGTTTTCCTGGAAGAGGGTAAGACTTCTGTTTGGAAGCTGTATATGTGAGTTGACTTGCTTTTCTCTTCTTTTAAAAAGACAGTTCGTAGGGCCTCTTTGGGATTATTTCAGGAAACATTTTTTTATTTTTTTTTTAAATAGAGAATAGTTTTTATTTCTCCTGGCTGTACCAGATCAGTGAGATTCTTAAAATTGTCTCTGGTATCTTCTGAGTGAAAACATAGTGTGTTTTTCTTTAGTTATATTAAAGACTTCAGTGGCTAAGTTTCCAGTACCATTTTTCCCCCCATAAATAGAAAATCTTTTTTGTGTTTTTATTCATGTTGGGCAGGGACTTTGAAAATCTTTTTGTAGGCAGGTACTCATGACAGAAATACAAGAGCGCAGAGATTTCATTAATTACTTTTAGATAGCACAAGAGTATGGCCAGAGGGGAGAAAAGAAGTAGTACTTCCAAGAATCTGTAGAGAAAAATCTGTATAAAACTTGAGATTTCTAAGATAGTTGAAAATATTACCTGAGAAGATAAATGAATAATATAATTATAGATACATTATTTTTCCCCCTGAATTTTTGGCTGTCACTTTTTAGATTTCCCCCCCTTTAGTTTAAGCATTGGGTCAGATTCCAAAAGTTTAAGTGTCTGCAACATTTTTCAAAATTTTTTATCTCAAGGTGAAGACGGCTATGCTAATGATTCCCTATTTTTGTCTGTTTGGATGCCTTGAATGATTGCCTCATTAAGTAATCAGTTTCACTGGTCCCAAATCAGCAGAATTGCTAGGTGTACTTGAAACAATTGCAGGCTGTGATGTTTAGTACTTTCTAGTCTGGTCCTAGACTCTGGTTTAATAGAAATGTTTGCTGTTTTTGCCTTTGATCAATATATTCTTGAGTACAGATTTCACATACTGCTTTTATATAAAGTACCACATTTGCTGTTATAAAGCTAATAAATTTAATTACCAGGAATTTAAATTGATTTATAAATTTGTGATTGGGAAAAAGTGTTCTGCAGACATTTGTGTGAAATAATGATCAATAAGACTTGATTAATCAGCATATCTGCTTTTCTATCTTGAGTCATTGATAAACTAGAATAAGTAAATGGCACAGGAAACAATGGAAATTGTGTTTTCAATGAAAAAAATTAATATAACTGTCACTTTCTTTTGGGATATACAAGAGCTGATGTTTTATTAAAATCAGTTAAACTTGGAAAATATTTTAGGTACTACTTAGAAGAGTTCAAGTCCAAAAATTGTTCCATTTTTCAATTCTCTCTTTCTCTCTCTCTCTCTCTCTCTCTCTCACACACACACACACACACACACACACACACTCCACCTAAAGTTTATGTCTATTAAAACAGTCTTTTTTTTTTTTTCAAAGAGTGAAAACAAATTTCTGTGTAGCAGGTACTTTTCATGATTGGATTTTATTTTATTACTTTCTTTCTCCACTTGCACTTTTATTATTAACTTTTCATTCAATTTATGGTAGAAATTTCAAGCATAGGTGCTCTGACATGGTTGTCGATGAGTGATCCTTTTGCTATTTTCGATGTCAGTATTTAAATGACAATTGTACTTGAGGGATGCTCACTACAAGAAATGCAGAGAGTGGGAACAAGGGGTCGGCAGGAGTAGGGTAAGAATACATTGTGCTGATAAGTTTGAAGCAAAGCAGAAGCAGGTGGGTGAGCTGCTTCCCCAGGGCAGCCGCACAGACGGCTCTGCCTCCGCACGGCACATGCGTGCGGTACCTGTTGACGAAATCTCAGCTGAGAGACTGAGGCAGCGGAACAGATAGGTGATCAGCAGCCATCCACACATGAGATATCATATGGCACGTTCTGTTAATAATATTTACATCGTTTATGCAACAAATCTGCTTGTTGTCTTGTTACTTGAATACTGACACTTCGCTTAACGTTGCATATGGTGGGCTGTCGTTGCGGGGTATATTAGAAGCAGCAAATCCAAGGAAGAATTTCAATTCAGATATATTTATGTTAAATATAGGTATAAGGGATATGTTTGCTTATATTTGAGCTACTATGATTTTCACAAAACAATGATAGTATCACTGCCTCCAATCATTTTTGAAACTGATATATCTTGAAAGTAGAACTATTATTTATTATATGAAAGCTCAAGGTTAAACTTTTTTTTTTACCTTGCAACCCAACTTAAGCATGCATGTTTTTATGGGAGGAAATCTGTTTTAGAACATATTTTTAAATATAATCTTGGAAAATTTGTTGCTGTTAGGATTTTGTTCTCGTTTTCATATCATGACAAGCTTCTATTATAAGTTGTTGATGATATATAACTCACAAAGAATTTTTTTTACGACAGAATACATCATGCAGAATACCTATAAAATGTTTTCTTTTCCCCTGGGATCTTAATGTTGAAAGTAGCTTTACTCATTTCCTTTCCTGTGAGTTTTTATTTCTGCTGGTAATTAGTATAGTTCTTCTGTTCCACTTGTGGATATAGTTCAAACAAGAGAAAAGAAACTGCATTTTACTTCACTCACCAAAAAAAGTCTTTTTCCCCGACTCAACTGTTTGTCTTATGTCAATTGGATGCATTTTAAGCAACCGACAATTGATTAAATGCCATGTACATGTGACAGTAAGCTCATCTGAGGATGAGTGGCCTCTACTTACATGCTCCGGTTCAGGAGGAATTATTAGTCAGGGAAACAGCAAAATTCAAAATAAAAATTTCAAAGTAGTGTAATGTGGAGCCATGAGTTTCTGGATGTTGCTGTCAACTTTTTGCTGTTCCTTTGATTTATTGTCTTTACCATAACACACGTTGTCACTTTCACCAAGGATTGGCTATGCAATGCTGGCACTTGGTGTGAAATTGAAATGTGGGGCACCTTGTTCAAAAATTATTAAGAACTCGAGACAGTATCAGCAGAGCATGGGAACAAGCGCAGGGCCCTTCCGTGGGGGACCCTGTGGCCTGCAGGGGACTCGCTAGCCCTGCCGTCACCACCCCCACACTTCCCCCCGGGGCCTGCTGTGTGGAAGTCACAGGTTTTCCACTTGGAGACAGACGATCCCACAGCGATTCCATGCGCCTCTTCCTAAAGAGATACTAGAGCTGGTGGAGCAAGAGTGTCGATGGGAAAATGGACCTTCAGGTATCTTCTACTCTTTCTGTACATGAAGTGGTGGCTGAAATACTTTCCTTTATCTCATGTTGCTTTTTGTCTGACATGTGCTCCCATATATCACATGAATTTTGCAAATATTCTTAAGAGAAACACTGTGTTTTGGAATTGTTTGCTCACAGGTACATGCTTAGGTAGGTATTCCCCAGACACAGGATGGTTGGAAAGGGGTTTGGGGAGGATTTTAATAAGATTTGTAATAAGAACCCGGCAGTTTCTCTGTTGGCATGCACCAGCACTAACACACCTGTTTTCAAGCACAAGTAAAATAAGTATTATTAATGTGGAATCCTGAATTATCTATAGACAGAAAATCCTGACTATTACAAAATAAGAGCACTACTCATTGAGTGCTAGTCGGGGAAGAGGGGCAAACACAAATAATTATCTCGTTATCATAGTAACAGTATTGATATTTTGACATGAGGAAGTGGCATTGTAGTTACATAAACAGGTGGTGACAGCTGTGATACAGATGGAATGTAACTCTTTCCTTAACGTCGCAGTATGCTATATTCACTGTGTGAACTTGGTTTCTGAACTTGAATTAGAGTAACCTCCTTCCCCCTGAACCATGTAGTCATCCTCTCTGACTCCTTTCCCTTTTGGTGTGAACATTGTGTTGATGGGCGGACAAAACTTTTACATTGTTGCTTCCCAAGGTACTTCTCAATGAGATCAAGCTTGCATTGCGATACCTAAAACTGAAAGTTGAAGTCAAGCAGCTTTTTCAAATCAAAACTGAGATACGATGGAATGTCCAGCAAGTGATGGATCTAAGGGCACTTGAAGTTGTACCATTTATTTTCAAAAGATATTTCTCACATCAGATGACTCTGCCAGGAAGAGAAATATCAAAGACCTCAGAAAAGTAACTGTCCATTTATGTAACCCAAGATGGGGTGAGAGTGGGGGGGGGGGCTTTAAAGATATTTCTGAGAAGAAAACATATTGAACTTATTTTGAATGCCTTGTTAGGCATCGTGGAGAGAAATACTATCTATGAGCCCTTCTAAGAAGAAAAATCTTTGCCCTGTGTAATAACAAGGCATTACTTTCTCAGGTGATACATCCTTTAAGGAAAGGAGGATTGGAAATAACTATTACAGGTGTCCCATTTAATTATAAATTCACCCCACAGTTTAGGAGTCTTTTGCATTAAAGACATTGTAAAGTCGAAATATTTTAATAGGCAGTTTAGCCACAATAGACATTTTTAAAATATTCTATGTTGTATAAGCTATCTACAAATTCTATAGCATAATTTAAATTGCAACCCTTCTTTTCCCACCTGACTTCTATCCTTTAGTATGTTATATTTTCACATTATGCGTTTGGCTTGAAAAAAATTAAACCAGAAACCTGGGTAAATATGTGGCAATAGAGTGCATTGGTATGCCCCAAATAGCTGTTTTATTTCTCTTCACTTCTTCTCACTTTCCATTTCAAATTGAAGATCGTAAACTCTTTTTCTTAGATCATATACCGAATGATGTTAAATTATAAATCTTAATTAGGTATGATTCACTGATTTTAATCTTACAAGATAATTATTCTGAGTAGGATAAAAGGTTCCCTTTAAGAGATTGCATTTTCATTACAATCCCCATTTAAGATCACACAAAGACAACTAAATAAACAGAGTACTATTATTCTTTTAAGCTTAAGTCAATATTTTGATGTTAAGTATATGGATGAAGAAATCATAATATGGGTAGGGCAGTCTTACTATTTGCAAACTTTCTGTTCCTTTGATAAATTTTACTGCTAGAAATTACATGTACCAGAAGGAATCTTTTAAATAAAAATTACAGTTTTGATGATCTACTTGGATGGAATAAGCTCTTGTGCGTGTGCACAGTTACATTTCTTTGTGAGGCATCGATGTCAGAGACGCCTTTGGTATTTCTTTATGAGTAATTAGGTTAACGGGGTTAGTTAGAAAATGTATCCTTTCCTGGCAAATGAAAAATTACATTCAAGCAGAGGTAAAGGAGTAGAACATATTCATGACTTTAAGTACTTAAAAAGATATTTTATGAGTCATTTTTAAAGAATAATACCGAGTATGTAACTTGTTAAGAATAATGGCCATTTTTTTTCTTTTTAAAGCACATCTATATTAAAACTGACTTTTTGTTCATGAGTCACAAATCTGGAGTCAATTTTAGGCCCAATTTACAAAAGATGTAGGCCTAATCCCCTGCTCCCCTCTTCCGTGGTATCCTAGCCAGTAGTGTTGGTGCAAAGTTCTCCTTTAAAGAGGCATTTCCATTTGCATTATTCAGGAGATTAAGCAACATTTTTGAATGGAATGTTGATATGACCCAAATATAGCCCTGAATGGCCGGTATCCTTGTCTGACAAACTAGAAGGATAAAATAACACCAGCTTTGGGATTTTATATCTCTACATGAACAGTGCTTGTTTTTTCTCTGGAGAGATTTTAAATGTACTCAGAATGTACATTTAAATGATGTGTTTCCTAATTGGAGAAATATGTTTTATGTAATTTTAAGAGTAGTAATCAACTAGCTGTCAATATGAATTTACTTATGGATGGCAAGATAGTATAGCACTAAGGAATCTTATTCAGAAATAGATACTTAGATTGAGCTAGTGCATACAGTAAATATGCAAAATTCCTTTGGGGATTTTTATTTTTTTTTGGATATAGGTATAAATTCTCTGTCAATAACATTTAAGCAGTTAAAATATCAGGAAAAATATAATATTGAACATTTTTTTTATCCTGTGGTGTTTCAATAAGTCCTTAATGCGTGCATACAAGACATTAATGCTTGTTTTATTTTTATCTTGTTTTATTTTGTTTCAGCATTAAAGTAAAGGGAACCTAAGGAGAAACTGTTTTGTACTGTTTATTTTGAGAAATATGGAGTGAGAACGGTATAACATGTGGTATAGGATTTTTATAGTGATGGGCAAAATTCCCCAATTTTACCCCAGTATAATTATATTTTCTTGAAATCTATTCTTCTGTGCCAGAATGCCACTGTTGTTGAGCTATCATCCGGGAGGTGTTACTGGTGTATAATTGTGATGTGCATAAGTACCTAAATGCATATCCTTTTTATGTTTACCCATCATTTCTATCAGCCATCTCTGCAGGTGTGCTTGTGCTTCAGGCCAGGGAGGGAAAGGTTTTCTTCTTATTTTGTTATTTGCAAACTCATCAGGAACCTTGCTCTCTCATCCATCCTCCTGCTGCTGGGATCCATTCTTACCCATGCCTATTTGAAGGGGTTGGTTTTTGTTTTTTAGTATTCATTTGTAGGGCTGGTTATTACTTGACCATCTGGAAAATCAGATTTCACTTGAGCAATTGGAATGTGATATTTAGATCAGGAGGAGGTAGCTTGCATTAATTAAGAGGATATTGAGTTGTGCAGTTGGAAGGAAGTATAGCAGCAGTTTTGGGCATGGACAAAAGGTGAAAGACAACTTGTGGGAATGGGGAAATGGCTGAAGGGAAAACTAATTAGGGAAGTTGGTGAGGAAAGCTAAGGGTAAGGACTGTTTACATGTGACTTGCTAAAGATGCTATTGGCAATTTAATAATTAAATCTTAATAAAGTTATATGAGGAACTGATCATTTATTAGGAATTAGTAACTAATACATATTAAATAGCACATAGCACTATAATCTAAACCAATGTTATTCTCAATTTTTTAAATGTCAGGTTCTAGATCAAACCTTGAATACATGCAATTTGTGATCATCCCAATTAAAACAATTATTTCCCCTTCCCTTTCCCCCATAATTTGAAAAAGTATAAGAAAATACATATCTTTAAAGTTGACTCATATTTTTCAGACTCTTTTTATTCTACCTCAGCATACTCAATTTGATTAGGCCACAAATGAAGTTATAGAAAAAAAGTCCTTTGAGGATTGGGATATAACTTTTTTAAAGCTTCTTTTGGAAAATTATAAGGACTTCAAGTCATTACAGTATACACATGTATAAGTTGATTTGATTTGAGCAAAGATTGATAAGTTTTGTATCTACTTTGTAAATGATAGCTGTAGCTTAACAACCAAACCAAAACAAACAAGAAAATCTTGCCAAAGCCCTACCTCAGACCAGTCAAATGGAAATTTGAAGGATGAACAATTTCTCTCAGGCTCCCCCAGTGATTCTGCTGTAAAGTTGGAATTGAAAACCACTTCTCTGATACTTTCACATTTCTATAAAAATCAATACATTGCATGAGATTTTAAACATTTTGGCTTATTAAAAGATCATGCTTCCTGGTTTAAAATAATAAAAATAGAGATATCTATTCAGAATTGAGGGTACTAATGATATGTACTAGAGCTAGTTCATTATCTGGCTAAAGTTCAACAACAATTTATGAAGAACCTTGAGAACATTGCCACCATGCTGGAAGAGTAACTCAGGGAAGTGCAGGTGGGGAAGAAAAGTGTCAGCAGAAGTCAACAATCTATCATATTTGTGACTTTTGATAAATCACTCAACCTCTCTGAGATTCAGTTTACTTTTTATAAAAGGCAAGTTGATCAAATGACTATTGAGATTTTCTCCTGTTCCATACAGTTCATGACTGCTTGGTCATGACTAGTGACCTTGAGTAACTTGGAACGTTACTAGTGACCAGTGCCTGATGGAAAAGACTTTTTGTTTTTCTTTAAGAAATTCCAGAAATTGTCTTGAAAACAATGAAGGAAGCTCAAGGACCATTTGAGACTTTGTTAAGCCCTTCAGAAGGGGTGGTAACCATTCATTAAATATGCTTACCAATTGGTTGCAAGCCATGTGTCAGAAATTCTTACATCTCCAGAGATAAGTAGGTTAGCCAATGCTTTCTCCTTGTAAGAGATAGAAATCGACTGACAAGCAGATCACCTTAAGCAGTGGTGGAGTTAGGGACATCACATCCTTTATACGTATGAAAGATCTGTATGAGAGTTAGATCTTTATCAAACCAAAAGCAATTCTATGTGTTCTCTCTTGTATCCCTCACTAGTCTTTGTTCATAGTTTCACTCCCTAGAATATTCTTCTTCACCTATTGAAATTCTACCAGAACTTTGACAGCTCAGATGTTACATCATCTATGAAAACTTCCCTGAACCCTCCGAATCAGGATCTATTTCTTTTTTATTATTATTTAAAGTATTACAAATAGTTGTACATATGTCTACTTTTTCCCCCATTGACCTCCCCCCGAATTCCCCCAACCACCGGTACATGCCCTCATCCCCCCAGTGTCTGTGTCCATTGGTTATGCTTATATGCATGCATACAAGTCCTTTGGTTGATCTCTTACCCTGCCCCCCACCCTCCCCTGCCATTATACTCAATGGGCAAAAACTGAAACCATTTCCCCTGAGAACAGGAACAAGGCAGGGATGCCCACTTTCACCACTCCTGTTCGACATAGTACTGGAAGTACTAGCCATGGTGATCAGACAAGAATAAGAAACAAAAGGCATCCAAATTGGAAAGGAAGAAGTAAAATTGTCATTATTCGCAGCTGACATGATATTGTGCATAGAAAACCCTAAGGACTCTATCAAAAACTACTAGACTTAAAAATGAATTCAGCATTGTAGCAGGATACAAAATTAACACCCAGAAGTCTATGGCTCTTTTATACAATGATGAACTCACAGAAAGAGAAACTAAAAAATCTCATTTACCATTGTAACAAAAAAATTCTGATACCTAGGAATAAATTTAACCAAGGAGGTATAATTTTCTGTACTCAGAAAATTACAGGATGCTGGGGAAAAAGATAGAGGAAAACATAAACAAACAAAGAGGCCCGATGCATGAAATTTGTGCAAGAGTAGGCCTTCCTTCCCCCAGCTGCCGGCACCGGCTTCCCTCCCGTGCCCAGGACCTAGGCTTCCCTCACATAGGGAGGCCCCGCCCACCCACCGCAGCCCACTGGTCGGTGGTCTGGGCCTCCCGCTGCAGGGTGATCATGGGTGATGGCCAGGCCCCCAACCAATCACGTTGTACTTGCCTTGGCTGCCCTGGCACCAGTGGGTGTCATAGTGTGGTCCTGGATGGTCGTCCGGATGGTCGTTCCACTGTTTGGCTGTTCGGTCGATTTGCATATTACGCTTTTATCAAGTAGGATGGAAGAATATACCCAGTTCATGGATTGGTAGAATCAACATCATTAAAATGGCCATACTACCCAAAGCAATCTATAAATTCAATGCAATCCCCATTAAAATACCAATGGCATACTTCAAAGACCTACAACAAACTCTCCAAAAATTCACCTGGAATAAAAAAAGACCCTGAATAGCTGCAGTGATCTTGAGAAAGAAGAACAAAGTTGGAGGGATCAGAATACCAGATATCAAGCTATACTACACAGCCACGGTTCTGAAAACTGCCTGGTACAGGCACAAGAACAGACATATAGACCAGAGGATCCATTTCTTGATATGCCCTAAGCACTCTTTAAAAATCTCCTTTCAAGTATTTGCTATAATCATTTTTTCTACTATAGATTGCTTTGCATTTTCATTTCTCATTTATGAAATTATAAACTCCTTGAGAGCAGACCGCATTTAATTCCTTTTTTTATTTTTAATCTCCTCCTTGCCTATACAGTACAAGACCTATAATAGATGTTTGATAAATGGTGAATTGAATTGATAAAAGGGTAGGAAACTATTACTTGGTTAATCTTTTATTAATCTTGCTTTTTTAAAAGTTGGGAGATCCTTTTAGAAATATTTAAGGAACAGAAGTGTTAAAATTGTGTGTTATGTTTAAAATGAAATTTCTATATTCTTCATGTAATTTAATTACCAAAGAAAGACCTCATAACACTGAAAAACAGTTTTATAATTATGCACCTAAAAAAAAAGTTCTTACAGTCATTTGTTCTATTTTTATATTTCTGGGTTGGAGGGCATTTACACTATTTTATAAAGACAGAAAGTTATAATGATATCTTTAAAAACTTACAAAACAAAAATCTATAGCCTACTTGATTGTATGCAGTAACAAATGGCTTCAAATCACTGAGTTCTACATACTTCACTTTTTTCCTTGTGTGTTTGCTGTCAGAAACATTTGAAAGTATAGAATCATAAAATATTAGATGAGGAGACTTCCAAATCAAACTTCTTGCCAACATAAGGTTGATTGACAGTTGGTTATTTAGCTTTTGATTGAACATAGGAAATCAGCACCTCATAAGGCATGTCTTCCTATTTTGTTCTTTGTTCAAAAATAGGTAGAGTGCAAAGATGTGCCCAGCAGTACTCAAAACAGATTTCCCTGGGAACATGATGGTACTTATGGTGATAAGATGTGAGATGCCAACTAGCTGGTCTACAGTTGATATGTTAACTTTTGTTGACTCTGTAGTTTGTGAATATCTTTGGTTACATTTTTTTTTTAAATCCTCACCAGAGGATATGTTTAGATATTTTAGGGAGAGAGGAGAGAGAGAGAGAGAGAGAGAGAGAGAGAGAGAGAGAGAGAGAGAGATCAATTGGTTGTCTCTCACACATGCCCTGATCAGGGATCGAACCCATAACCTTTTAGTGTATGGGATGATGCTCCAACCAACTAAGCCACTGGCCAGGGCTCTTTGGTTACATTTTAATCAGCATATTTTTGTTCTATATTCAGTGTCTGACACTATTAATTTATTTTGTACTAAATACTGGGCAGTAAACCGTTTAGCTGGGGTTATACCCAATGACCCTGTCTTCTAATGGCTCAGTTGCATTACCAGTTTGGTTTGTATGCTGTAGAAGGGTCAGTTTCCCTCTGAAACCTGTCACCAGTGTTACAACAAATAGCATCACAGCATTTTCTAAGGGAAATTCAAGTTGATCAAATGTTGAAATGTAATGAGTTAGTCAACAGTACCTTACAAGGTTTCTGTGTTATATTTGTGTATTTGGGCTTAAAGGTAGATGTACCAGAGAGCAGCACTTGTTTATAAGGCTTCATGAAAGAATTCAGAAAAAAACAAAGGCTCTGTTGTCATTCTTTAAAAAACACACACAGTTTTAATAAGGAAATCTATAACCTTGCTCAGTAGTTTTCTGCCAATTTGGGCTCTTCAGATTTGAAAAGTTCTAGATGCTATCTTTCCACTTCATATTGAAATCTAGATTGATCTCATACACTCTACATGGAAGAAAATATCTGTGGGCTGATTGTTGAACCTGGATTATTACAAAGATATGCCATTCACTAAGCTCCTGTGGACAAATGTTGAGTAGTTAATTGCATGCAAACACATCTTCATCCAACAGCTACAGTAGTAAAGGATAGTACATCATAGGTACAGTAATAAAGATTGTGAAACTCTATGTTAAAAGTAGCAAAAGCATTTTTGCAGTTTGACCACAACAATCTATTTAGTTCTTTTGTTAAATATACTCCTATGGTTTCCTGGAAACCATTCTGTAAACTTCAAGCAAGTTAAAATTGCTCAAATATAAGTTAAAATCCATGAGATTGCGAGTAATGTCTATGAATTGGTTGTTGGTGACTTGCCAACAACCAAACTAAAGCAAAGAAAAATTTTAAGAGACAGGGGCTTAAAATTTTCCCTGATTGATGGTCAGAAATTTGGAGTTTTAAAGTAAAATAAAAGTAGGCATCCAGATTCTTTACACCTACCATGTCAGCCATTTTTCCTTTAGTCCACTCATAAAGGGAAATTGGGTGATTCCCTAGAGGGAATAGTAATATCAGTTGGTGGCCACAAAATATGAGGCATAGTTAAAAGTCAGTGGTCAATCGTTTATTTTCTTGTCCCTTCTTCTCCCCCCACGCCCCCTCCTTGCCCTCATAGGTGGTAGCTTTTAGTAATTGAAATTTTTGCTAGGTCTAGGCATGGCAGTTCTTAAAAAATACGAAGTTATATTTGTCCTCTTGGCTTAAAATCTGAAATGAAACTTAAAATTATTTCAAATGAATACAGCTGTGTGATATGTGTTGTACGTGTGTGTGTGTGTGTGTGTGTGTGTGTGTGTAATAAACCAACCCATGAGAAAGGTGACTGCATTCTGAATGGGCCAGTTGGTAGCTCTAAACAGACTAAGTGAGCCAATTTAAATCTTGCTCCAGATTCTTAACTAAGCATTCCCAGGGGCAGCCTGGGAGGTGGCACTTATCTGTTTCTTAGTGATAGGTTTGGCATGGCATTCAGTCAGTTCAAGATCAGTAAACATCACTTACAAGAAGTTAGTTAAAACTGAAATTTAAAATGGATATTGAGGTAACATGGCTTGAATATATTTGTTGTTTGTGCACAAAGAGAATGTTTTCAATGGGTTCTTTTGATCAGAGTAAAAAGTAATCACAAATAAACCATTAAAATGTGCCTTTCTGACGAGGATGTTTTCTGGGAGTGACTGACCGTGCCTTCTTTCAGTGCGCCGTCTTTGTCCAAGGTTTAGTTTAGTCACGCATGTGTCCTTGAAGAAAGGGAGCATCTCTCACAACATTTTGTACAACTGAAATCAGATACCGGTTTTTATTGCAGAACCAAGCCTACAAATGTTTCTCTTTAAAGACATTTTTAATAGAAGCTGTAAGGTATAAATCATTTAAGCAATTACCTGGACATTGTGGAAATGGGGCTTGGCTTGTTCTGTAGCCCCAGATGTTTCCAGATTCCAGTAATAACCTGGTCCAGATATTTACAGCTTAATTTTCTGTGCATGTGTACTTGTCCACAAATGGCTCCTATTTCCCAGTTTCTGTTGGACAACTGGGCCACTTAGAGGTAAAGAAAGTGATTTCAGCTTGGGTGATGACAAACATTAATGGTTATAATAAGTTGCTTCTAGAAACTTTGATCACTTAAAATATATATAGTGGCTAAGCCTTAGAGGATCTTATACTAAGAAATAAAATAAATTATTCAAATGGCAGTTTTTCTTTATGGATGGGGATGGCAGGGTTGGTAGCAGCCTCCCCCATCCCTCAACATTTTATTTAGCCTTGATATACTATGTGATAAAAGTGTGGTGTGGTTTTTTTTTTACATGTATCTTCTGGCACTGGTTGGGTTATCATGCAGGCTGCTAGTTTTCTTTGCATCACTACGCCACAGTTTTCCTTGTTATTACTAGAAACTAAACAAATGGAAAAATAACGATTGGTAACCATCTGCTGTGCAGAAATTTCACATATAGCAGTTAAGTCTATTTTATAAAACAAGACCGAATGAGTGAATTATACTGTTGCCAGTAAACAGCAACATGCAGTAGAGCTGCCTTTGGACAAAGCAGGAGCAGAGGGAGCCAGCATTTCATTATGGGAAGGAAGTCAGTGTTTCGGGCTGTGGGGCTGTGTATGTACGTATATGTGTCCGTGTGTCTACTGCCTATGTGAAGAGAATAGCTGTTTCCTCTCTACCTGATCCTTGGGTCTCTGTTCTTGCCCCCATAATTCCAATCAAGTAAATTAGAGTGATGCGGAGGCAAATAAATCATCAATTTAACCACATCATCTTATATCTATTGCTTTGCTTACAAACCACAGTCTAAACCCATAAAGTCACACAGAAGGAAGATTTGTACAAGTATGTAGGCTCCAGATCAGAATCGTGATTTCCTAAGTTGTACATATTATGACTGCTGGCTAGCCAGGGCAGCGTTAAGTCATTCTCTTGTCTTATCCTCTGCCTAAAGAATACCTTGACTAGAAATCAGATTGAGTACATGTCTACAAGATATTGACAGGCAATGATTATTCATATAGCTGCTATTGAAGTATGGATGCTGTATTGAGGGAAGACATAATGGAATAGACAGAAGTAAGTGGTTACAAAGAATTTATTCCAACAGACCAGGTAAGGCCTGATTTTATAGTTGTCCATATAATCAATCTCTCTCTCTTTCTCAAATCTGTTTACTATACCAGTATTCTTAGGCACTCAGAACATACATATTCTCTCTAACTTGCACTTATTTGATACCGGGATTTTGCCATACAGCAAGAAAAGTTGTTTAAAATGGGCAGTATATTGAGTTCAAAGGACCCATACAGTTCATAAATTCTCTGGTGTCTACTGGATTTTTCATCAGGGAGACTTCCAATAAAAATGATCTATTTTAGAAATAATATTGTTTAGTAGGTTGAAATGTGGTGTAATAAAATTAGACCTTCAGTCTTCTAAAGTTACTACTTAGATGGCACCCTTGGGATGGTAAAATGGCTGTATAAGCAGATGAATCAGACAGTTCCGCTGATGGGTACATTTGTCAGTCTCTGTTACAGATATAATATATTCTTATATCTGTAATCCTGACACTGTTACATCCAAATGAAATCAACATGAGGTTGTCATCTTTAAGCAAATATGTTAAGTGTTGTCTTTTGTGCTTTAGATTTGAAAGAAAGGGGCCCAGGGGAGGCAGCATCATGCAAATGGAACAAATCCCATTTCTTCTGAGCTGGGCTGTTTTTCCCCTCCATGGCAGCTGGCTGTGTTATCTTTGTGTGTTTCTCTGAGTGCTGACAATTCTTTCAGTGATCTAAGTTAGGGCACATTAGAAAGTGGAAGCAGCTGTCTGTCGCTATACTGAGAGACGTGTTTGCTCTACTGCAAAGATGAAGGACCATGAATCCTTGACACACTCTCCCCCCTCCCCCCTGTACTTTCCAACATGATCAACATTCAGACGCACAGATTGTCTGCTTGGACAGTTTTTTGTTCTGACTGACAGCATCTGGCATAGACAAATTTAAAAATACATAGCATGCCATGCTTGGAATTGGAACATCCCTTCTTTATTAATCTTCTCATTTAAACCATTCATTTACATTTCAAGAAAGGTTACAGCTTGATATGGTTGAAACGTTGATTTTTAAATGAATAACCTTCTAATGAAACGTCTTGAATGAGTACCAAGCAGCTAGTGTTCATTAAAAATTACACCCGATTAACTCGGCCTTGAAAGCCGGAGAGGAAAGGGATTTCTTATTGTTTTAATCCACAATGCAATCCAGTGTTTACCTTTCTGCCACAAAGCGAATAGAAATGATGCCTGTACTGGCAACACTTCTGATATTGAACACAACTATGATATCACCCCCAAGCCGACAAAACACTTGGCCTTGTTTAATCAGCTTGCTTTCCCTTGGAAAACCCCCAGAGGTGTTAAAAAAATTAAACATCACCAAAATGTGCCTCTTTCAAATACTCTCTTTCTCCATGCCCCACCCCTCCCCCACCCCAAAATACTGTGTCTCTAAGCCCAGGGAGGAGGGGGGAAAGCTTATGTTTTCAGATGGAAAAGTGGTAGAAAACGCTTTTAGATTAAACATTCCCTCTGACCCCAGGATGGTGGATATACATTTATTTGTCTGCATTACTTTAGTAATAAAACATAACAGTGCAAAAATTGCTCGCTCTCTCTGCCACACGTCACCCCGCACACATTCACATTTCTTATCCGTTTTTGATTCCACAGCCAACCTTAGCAACATGCTTGTCTAGCATTTATGTAAAAATAATATGAAAATGGGCCATATCAGCCTGTGTGCGGACTTTGAGCCCAGGGCTGGGGGTGGGGTGGGGGAAGGAGAAGCCTCCTTTTATCATGCATTTTTAGACTTTTCATATCACTGCAGATTTCAGCTGTAACTACTCAACTGCCAGTGTTCTAAAGGGTGTGTGGAGGGAGGGGTGTTGCAGAATTATAATTTAAAAATAAAAAACAACAACAAACTGTTCATGTGCTAGGTGGTAAGTATGTAAAGCCAGCTTGCTGGTTAACTTGGAAAAACAGGCTTCAGAGAGAAGTTCAATTAACAGTTGTAGGCAGAAGAGGTGATGTCTTTCTTCAGCACGTGCAAGAGGTCATTTGCTTTAGGATAAATTTTGACGAATTTCACAGAGAAATAGATGCTAAAATAAAAATGAAAACAGAGTACAGCTTCCTATCAAAGGCACTTTTACATTCTTGAATAGGAGAGGGGAAAATGACATATTTTTATTCCAGGGTTATTTTAAATTTTGCTAATGTGTATGTTGTGAACTTCTTTCATTTAAACTGTTCATTTAAAAAAATAAATCCTGAAAGCTAACGTTGTCTTTGACTCTGGAATCAGCACCCCTCCACCCAGATCTGGGCTCTAGAAATTTAGGGTAGACAGTCTACTGTTTGGTTATTGTTTTCATTTCTTTTCTGTTTCTTTTTCTTTTTCCAAGAAGCTAGTGGCAAGGAATCAAATCAAAATAGATCTAGTTCCAGTGTTTTGATTGCCAGTAAATGTTTTATACTCCACATTTTAAATATAAATTACTTCATTTGTCATTTTCCACTTTGATTTTTTTTTTTTTAATGACCAGGTTTTAAAGGTAGTGCCAATGTGCATCTGTAAGCAAACTGGGAATGGGTTAGAGCACACTATTCCCTCGGGTAAAAAGCCAGGTTTAGCAGTAATGCTTTTAATCTGGACTTGTAGAGGATTCTGGAGCATCCATAGATCTGCTCCAGTAATTACCATACCCCAAGTGGCACTAGGAAAGACATTTGCCTAAAAACTTGATGTCTTCATTACGCTGTTTACATTTTAATTAGAAACATGAAAATTACTGATTCATTCAGACAACTATAGTTTAAGTGGTTTCGTTCACCATCCAATAAATCATAAAAAAACCCACACCAACCCACAGTTGGCATAAATAGTTTACTAGGAATCAGTCATGGGAATAATGTGTTGGCACTATAAGCTGCTTAAAATATGTTTTTATTTTACCAGAGGTAGAATTTGCATATAAATTAGAGAATGGCATTTTAAGTTGACAGTCATTTATGCAGAATACCACCCACATGCAAATACATATATGGTTGTCTATGTATACTGTCTGAGTTTGTGGGCTTTGGCAGTATTGTGAATGTGGATATTTACCAGGCCTCCTCTATCAGTTTTTAAAATGCAGGTCCTCTTTTTTAAAGTCCATTCATAAATCTTGTGGGTGTTCTAAATATGCATATCCCCAAACATATCTCTTTTTTTTCTGTTGGGCAATATCAACCTGCAATAGGAAAAATGCTTATTGCTTGTATGTATATGTCTGGAGAAGGAGTGGCTGCTGCATTTGTCCATTCATTCCCTCCTCCCTCTCTCTGCCATCCTCCCCTAACTTTTGCATGTACCTGTCAGTGCTGCTGTGGCGAACCGCTCCCACTCCCACTCCCAGCAGCGGGACTGAAGTGGGGTTGCTGTCAGAGTCCATTCGTGAGTCAGCAGCATGTCCATTGCCTGAATCTTACGACAGTCACTCATCCAGTTGTCCCCTGCCCAGGGGACAAGCGTCCTCCTCATCAGCTAGGGGGAATGACCCTTCTGTCTGGCACGCGCAAAACCTCGAATTGCCCCACTGGGGTGTGTGAGCTCAAATCTCCCCTCCTGGAGGCAGGGCTGGGACTCCAGCTAATGACTCTGAGATGCGGAGGGTGAGCTGGAGTACTGAGGCATTGTGCAAGTTGAATTGTACATTCCCCCCCATACCTGTAGACACCTCTTCTTCTTCCCTCCCCTCCCAACCTTTTATTATAGTTAAATATTATGCAGAAAATAGCTAGGAGTAGCCACAGCCATTAAAAGCCTTTTTTTCCCCCTTTATGTCATCTTTTGTTAGCAAGTTATTGGCCATGGCTGAAGGAGGCTCTGTTATTATTTTGGGGGGTTTTGGTTTGAATGGAGCATCCAGTGAGTGAACATTTACGTTATCTCACTGTCAAGTTCATATTTTAGGCCCAGGTTTCGTTTGCATTTTAGGCCCATAGGCTATAGGGAAAAGTGAATTTCAAAAATATTACCTAGGAGGAAGGGTTACACAGGTGTTGTACTTGAAATGCTATAGCAGTCATTGCTTTAAACTTTTGAATTGTGAATGTATTACTTTGGCACTCTTGCTAACCGCATTATGTGATTTCTGGGAACTAAAGGGAGTAAGATTAATTCTCATGAGGTTGCTTTAGATGATAAATTTGGTGCTTCAATTCTGCATCTCTGGGTTTGTCTTTTTTTTTAAGTTCTAGGGAATTGCCAACGTTTTAAGATACTAATCAGTGATTTTGTGTTACCCACAAAATTTAAGGTTTTGATGAAAAGTCACTAAGCATCATTTTCATGCTAATCGAGGTAATTGGTCCAGGTCATCAGACCAGGACTTTAAAAGACAGTTATTAGTGCTTTGCATTTACCAGGCAGAGTTGCTGAGCACAGTAGTGAGGGTGACAGTGAATTCCGGGGCATTTGCTCATTGGTTTGCTATGCATTGCCTCCGTTTTACGGGGGTGGGGCAGGCAGGGGGCTTATTAGGTCTCTGTACTTGCTAGATGTGATTAGGCACAATAGTCGACATCTGTAAGGACAGAAACATGCTGCTTCCCTGTCCACACGGCAAAATTCTAATAGTTGTGTGCTGTCTGGCAAATCCTGTCTGCTTTATGCAGTGTGGCCCGAAACAGTTGTGTGGTGAGGGAATGCTGGCTGCTGGCCAGCCATTGACTATGAAATCCTGGGTACCTGAGAGCTTATCAGTTCTTTTGCTTTGTAAAAGAAAAAAAAAGTGATGAAAATGTTGGTAAACTGCCATGAAGGTTTAAGGCTGCTGGAACAAGGAGCCGTGTAATCAGATTGGAAAATGGAGCTTGAGATTCTCTGCATGGAGAGCAGCCGTCTGTGGACCCGGTGAGCCGCCCTGTGAGTGCCCAGGCTGACCACTTTGTTAGCAAATCAGCTTGTTTGCTGCAGCAGCAGGGCGGAAAAGACCAGAGCCTGTGATGGTATGTAACGGAGGGAGAGCTTTTGCATGGCACAATCTAATCAGCTTGCAATTAGCTCAGGCTCTACAGTCACCTTCTTAATTTTCTTCTTCCCCCCTCTTTGTGTTAATACTGTGCACTTTAAACAATTAAGTAAAGGAAGTAATCCTTCAAGCAAATCAAAGCCATCCTTTAATTTTATCACCCTGCTGAAAAAGTATCAGGTGGTCCACTGGTCTTCATCAGAGGCTGGAAATTCTCCGGCTCACTGTAGCATAGAGAGGGGCTTTAACCAACTGCTTTTTAAAGATAATCTTTCAAATATCTTGGCAAAGTGCAGGAGGGGGGCGGGGGGAGAAAATGGTACATCATTTAAAGGAGCATTGGCGTTGAAATTAATGTGAAAGGAGATTACCAATGCCATTTAGTTTCCATACAGTAGTGGATCTGTTTTATATTTTTAAGAACCAGAGTCAGGCTGTGTGTGTGTGTGTGTGTGTGTGTGTGTGTGTGTGTGTGTGCGGTGTAGAGATCTGTGTGTATCTCATCTATAAAATCCTTTTATGCTGCTGTTTATTTAGGTATTTCTATAGAGCACCTTTCTGAAGGCTGTGATGACATAGCCACTTGTACTGATAATTCCAGTACTTCACCTTTAGCGAACTTGACTCACCAGGGTTTAAAAGAACAAGGATATCATTGCCGATCAAATGTGTTGTTACTTGTTAATCCTTTAAAATAAAATTCAGATCGTGTGGGAGAGGTGAGAAGAGCAAAGCATAGGTTTGCAAAATCGGCGTGATAGTTTTACATTTTACTTAATTCAAGGACAGTGACTTCTGAAATACTACTTTACACCTATTTATCTACATAAAATAAATATTTTAATAATATTGTTTAAGCTACCTTATTTCGAGTTTCCTCTTCCAGAAACAGGCTATTTGCTAAAATTTTATCTATCTGCGTGAATCTTTGGCTAGATGTTTTATTAGATATTGGTCGTGAGGTGGAAAATGGACATTATTTCATGAATCTGTTTACTTTAGAAAGCAGCACAGAGAAGTAGTTTGTTTTTAATGATTATTAAAAATTAGAGTAGTTTAAGTAATTTTTCTCTAAAATAGTCAATTTCTTTCTGGGGGGTTGTGTTAATAAAAATGAACATAGTCTAATGTTATTGATATTTTTTCTATATTAGTATCATATTTAAATTCTCTCCACTTTGTCAATATAAGAATTCATTTGCCTTTATTAATTGACACAATACTACTAATAAACTCTTATTTTTGCTTTCAGCAAAAGCATCTCACAATTTATAACCAATCATTTAGAGACAGGTTTTTGAATTTAATTTAGTTAATGATTCAAGAACTTTAACTGTTCATATATTAATGCTGTGTGAAGGGTATAGCATGACTTCTGTTTTGCCATACTTACTGATTATACGTCCTTTGTATTTGGAGAAATGAACTTAAGGTTGATACAAAATGAGAATACTTAATATAAAGTGCATTTAAAATTAAGTAAGCGTCTAAGTTTGCCTCGGGGTTTTGCTGGTGTTGCATCAATGTGTCCTTTTTGTGTGTTTTGAACTTTTTTGTTTTCAATTTTACAAAAAGATGAAACAAAACGTGTATCCCCTACACACATGTTATGCTGTGAAGATTCACTTCATATTCTTTTAGAGGACAAACTCCATTAGATATGCACTTACTGCACATTGGATTGTAAATCTTACAATTTAATGGTAATTCAGTGTGCAGTTATTGCTTCAGTGGCCTTTTTTCTTCCTTTTTTGTCCCTTCTCACTTGTGAAATAGGGTTACCCTTTACAACTGCCACAACCATAGATTCATCTTTTGTACTTTGCAGTTGTTCCTGGAGCATCATTCTTAAGTGAAAGAAAGCAAAGCAAAGCGACAGAGGAACCATGTGGTGGGTGGGGAGTGTGTGTGTGTGTGTGTGTGTGTGTGTGTGTGTGTGTGTGCGCGCGCGCGCGCGCGCAGGGGATGGGGTCTGTCGAATGGATGAGGGGTTTCATTCTTATGCCAGAAAGAAAAAGAGACCCAGGAAGATACAGGAACTCTAGCAACTGCATAAGCAGGATCTTTAGCATCAGTCTAACAGATTAATCTCTTTTTTCTAAATATGCATTTCCCCCAACCTCCTTCTCAATCTAATGTTCAGTTTTCCATAACAGATTACATTCTGCACATGAATTCCTGGAACTAGAAGTCGTATCTGATTGGTACAAGTCTCATTGCCTTGCTTACACTGTTAATATTCTTATCCTTTTTGGACATTGAAATACTTTTTTTTTTGGTAGAAACAATATACACATTCATAAAGAAATTAAAAAGGGATTCTCCTTCTGAAGATAATGAGTTCTTTTCAGGAGCTGCAGGTTACATGGCACACAAATGAGCTCTAAGTGGGGGGATTTAAAGTCCTGCTACAGCATTTAATTTCTTGAGGAAAGGAGTTCAGTTCAAGGTTAGCCTGTTATTGTGGCACTGGCAACTACTTCTCGCGTCCCCGTTCTTCAGCCAGCAGTACTGCACAAAAGGCAGTCATTTTTATTTAATACGTAGGGAGGTATTAATCACTGCAGTATTTTCCTGCAAAAATTTATCTTATCATATTCATTGTTTCACTGCCCACGACAATAATAGGTGTTTAATTACTCAATAAGAGCCGTTTATAGATTCCATTTTTCCTGTGTGCTGGACAAATGGTATTGATTTTGTACTTTGATGCAACATGAAACTGTATTAAACACAATTAGAATTCCAAGTCTGGTGAAATGTACATTTGTTATGGTATCTGGACTTACTTTGAGGCTTCTAATCCAGGTGATGCCTTTGGTGTGAAAAGGATATTTGATTTTATTGCAGCTCTGTGGTTAGAAATGAATGCTGTTTTTTCCCCTCATGGTGTGTGTGTGTTGGGGGGGGGGGGGAGTGTGCGTGCGCGCATGTGCACAATATGTGCATTTTAGTTTTAGTGAAGCAATAAAGAGTTTGTATGAAATGAAAAGATTTCAAACGGGTAGTTCTTTGTAGTCAGACAAGCCATTGTGTACAGATGAACACTGTGCAATCTTGTAATTGTGTCTCTTTAGCTAATGCTCTAGGTCTTTATTTTTACCAATAAATAAGGTATTCCCTAGGGTGAGGGTAGGAGCTGTTCAAGATGAAATAGCACCTTCATCTCATGCTGTATTCTGGTTTACTTCCTTTTAGGGTGTTGAGGAAGAACTCCAAATCCCTATCGTGGCATAAGGTAAACATTGGATTTTGTTAAAATTGGCGCTAAATAAAACCTTTCATTTAGCTGACACCTATGCCACAGCCAGGCAGCATGAAATCTTGCCCAGAACTAAACTCACTTCTGCTTCCCAGGGGCAGTGCGAGTCTGTCTGTGCTTCCCCTCACCTCGCTTTTCACAAGCACATTTCCACCTGCACTGGGCACATTGGAGAGGACACTCTTGTTGGTCAGGCCACTAATTGCTTATGATTTTCAGTCCCGTACAGAGGTATTGCCCGTGGAGGAAGGCCATGTAGCCTTACCAAAATAAAGAGCAAAATAAACCAGGGACAGACCAGAAGTTACGTAATCTCCATGTTTTTCACTAGTGAGTAGTTTGTATCCTTGGAAAACCTCACTTTCTAGATCTTTCTAAGGCCCATAGACCCCCAGGTTGAAAGTGCACAGTTTGGGAGAGGCGTATGGATGACTTCTACCCTGATCCCTAAGAAACAGTGGTTGTCCATTGACACAGTTGCTTTCTGCATCAGGAGCGTATTTTATGTGCCAGAACTCTGGTGATTACCACTGGAACGTTAATGGATAATGACTGCTTTGGCACAGTGTTTAAAATTTGTGTAGCAGGCACACAACTTCAGGGAGTAGTTTACAGATACGTTCCGCTTGCTTCCTGGTACAGAAGCAGTCACAGCCGATTGTTTATTAGTTGCCATTGGACATTTCTAATTCAGTTAATATTTGTATTGTTGTTTTCCTCATGGGCTGATAGATGACAGCATATGTTAACACTTGTAAAGCAGTAAGAAATGAAATATAAGTAACAACTTACATCTGGCTCGTATATTTCTTTTTTTCCCCCCACTGGAGCTTCTGAGAGTGAGAGAAAAAAATAAATTGATCAGTCTGCCCCTTTTAAAACACCATTCTATTTTTTGTTCATAGATATGAGAAGAAAAGCCAGCTTTCGTTCCAAAAGCATGTGCTATCTGTTTATTTTGCTTTACGGGGACTGGGCCGGGGCTGGCAAGAGGAGACTTCTCGGGTAACGGAATCTGAGGTCTGCAAAGTCCTTCTAACAGCTGGGTGGGGAATGCTGTCTGTCGTTGGTAAAGTAGGACCATGCTTTGAGGGAAACAGAAAAAAATTATAGACGTTTCCAAACTTTTGTCCTTTTCTCCTGCAAACTGAATCTAAGGTCCCCTTGATTTTCTGACCTGGTCCTAGGTCCCTGGTGATTCCTTTGTGCTTTATATTTCTGTCTTGATAAGCCCTTTCTTCATTGAACAATGTGAGGGGAGGTTCAATTAAGAGAAAGATGATCACATGTGATGAGCTGGCTGTAAAGTAGATGCCATGCAGAATGGGGCGGGCTGCTTTAAGGCTATTCCTCTTTGGGAAGCCTTGCACTGCAGAGAGGAGCGTGTTGGCTGCCAGAGCCTGTGGATTTGGATTTGGGCCGCGCAGCTCATTCACTGCAAGGCGGGCGTCTTCCTTCTGTGTGTTCGCCAAGGGCCAGGTTCTGTGGTGCAGGTGGGCACTGGGCTTTAAGAGAAGCTGAGTCCCCAGGATGACACTCAGTTTGTATGGAGACTTGCACTCTAACGTACATATGAAGAGCGCCCAGCTCCATTTTCACAGTCCTTTTCCTCAAACACTGTGCATGACTGCTGAGAGCCCTCTCACTCTGATGTCAGGCCAGGTAGGATCCTGGGTCTGATGACCTTTGATTATTTCTAGCCATAGAGCCGTGGTTCCATAATGTCTCATTGAGTCACTCACACATACACATAGGTAATCTGCTTTATTTTCAGTATGAGAACAGCAAAAACAATACCAATAGCAGCTATAACCGGTTTTATTCTGTTTGTAGTGAGCTCAAGCTCTCTAGTGGGGGAAAGCCAGGCACAAAAGCAAATGCATTTTCTTAAAGCTTTGTTTATATTTTCACCTAATGTGTTAGTCACATCCTTCCTGAATAAGTTGACCAAGTATTTGACTTGACAAATGAGTCATTTCAACTAGGGGCTCAACCAGAGAGCCTTGCACAGAAAATATCTTAGACTCTTCAAGAGAAAATCTATTTCCAGAACTTTACTTTTGTCATCTTCCCTCGCAGAAACGTCCCCTATCCTTGTGGACAATAAGTATGGTCTACATGCAGCCGTTGTTTTTAAAGCATTCATATCGTATGTATCCTTTTTTTACGGAATCCCTTTAACTCTTTCACTCTGGGGCATATAGTACTGTGTTTGTGGCTGCATTCATGGATCCCAGTGTGTGCTTTTACAGATTTTGCCCGACCTCCCTCCAAACCTCTACCCCACCCACTCCATCCCCGCAGTCCTCCCAGTCACCTCCTCCTCACCTCACTTTAGCTGTTTGAATAAAGCATCAGTAAGACTATTAAAGCCATTTGGAACTTTTTAAAAGAGAGAACTAATATTTTAATTACTACTGACATGCCAGTTTGAAGCTCATATCCTCCTTCATGACAGTTCGGTTTAGAAACGACATTGCTTCGTTTCAGTAACTTTATTACCATTGGCTCAGAGATTGCTATTTCGCCTTGGCTACAGATTTCATCAGTTGCCCGGCTCACCTTTGTCCACACTATACTTGTGAAATGACCTCGTCCGTTAGTGCTTGTCAATAGTAAATTGCTATATTCTGTGCCTAGAAACACACCAAACACCTACAACTCTTTATTGAATGACTGAGTCTGTCCTAAATTTTTTTAAATTAAAACTTAATTGGAATAGTCTTAATTATCACTTAATACCAGTTAATTAAGGCACTGGTTAGGGTCAGCTGTCACATACATCATTCTTATTGGTAGTAGGAACACTGGACATGAGGTGGCATGTGGGTGTCTGTATGTCAAGTGTGTTTTCTCCCCCTTTAATTCTCAAACAATTCTATCAAGATAACAGTGCAAAATGGTCAGGGTTCAGTTATTCTGATGACATCATATTAATTTCTTTTTAAGAATTTCCAATGACTAAGTCATCTCTTTATAGAGAGCTCCTTTTAAATGGTGAGAAATGTGTGCTATTATAAAATGTAAACACATAGAATTCAATATCAAAATTGGGCTTTTTTTCTTGAAATAATTGTTAAAATAATTTTAAATATAATTTCCTTTTAATCAAATATCTAAAACAGTATATTTGAGATAACTTAAAATTTATGATTATATCAAGACTAGATACATCTGATAAATACGCATTTTTCATAACTACAAATAAATACATTTTTCACTGTAAAATATATATTAAAAGAAAAAAGAAATTCACTGCTCACCTCTTTTCACAAATAATTTGGCTCTTTTATCTTCTTAACAAAGCTTTTACCATAAATAGGTCACTGTTAAGTTGCCTGAAAATTAAGGTAACATAAAAGGGCAGTATCCTTGGAAGTTTCATTTTTATGGATTTTACAATGATGACAAAAGATCACTGTTATTTTCCAAATGTTGCTTGACATGCACTTAGTTGTGACTGGATCATTCTGCAAAAATTATTTTAATCTACTAAAAACACATTCCAAATTCTACCTTTTCTGGGTTTTTAATCTTCTTTGCTTTTGTTTTGTCTCTGTATCTTTGAAATAACCTGATATCACGGCAAGTTTTCCTACTAAAATAAAATGAGGCTTAAATTGTTGAAGAGAGAACTTCTGACAGATACACATGGTAAGCCTGGTTGTTTTTGTAATATTCTGAATGTCCTGAAATAAAAATGATTGAAATTTTATTCCTAAACAGAAATTAAGAATAATTGTATAGTAATTGTATAGTGACAATCGCTGTTAGGCAATGAGGATAGGACAGAAATGTTAAGATTTCTCCTACCAGGTGCAATTGATGCTACCATTGCTGTGACAGGAACGTGAAGGTTTCATCAGTTTGTGTATACCTTTCGGCATATTTGCTATACATATTTTTTGTTTTAAATGAGATTATTGTTCTAGAAAAAAACTTAATAAAAACTTTCTTAAAAAGGAAATTTTGTCAGAACTTCAGCCAATAAAAATTTTCTCACCTGGGGTGTAAACTCACAGTGATATATTATAGCATTGTATACTTGAAGCCTATATAATTATACTAACCAATGTCACCTCAATCAATTAAACAAAATAAAAATATTTCTCTGTGATGTACAATGGCTGATATTTCAACATTGCTCTTCACAGACTATGTTTTTTGTATGTAGCTCAGAACACAATTCCATCGATCAAAAACATGCATTCTAAATTTAATGTTTTGGCACTTACGCAGAGAGTAGTATTGTGAATTTTGTATTTTAAACAATGTACTTTAGGTCACTTAGCAAAAAGAAAACCTGAAATAAATACAAACACTTCTACCTGTTTGAATCATCATGTTTAGGTTTGTTTTACTAGATGGTACTTAAATTTTTCAATAAATACAATAGTCACATTTAATACACAATATTTGAATGGATTGTTCATGCCTATTAATAATGTCACAGTTTAAATAAAACTATTAAGCCACTACCTTTACATCCTTGATTTTACCATGTTGAATATCTGGGGCAAAGGTTCTAGGCATTTCTTTTCATGACCATAATCCGTAACTGCTATTAATGAGAATCAAGTTCTTTAAAAAAAATACCCTCATTTAGAAATAATAATAGATGGAATTCATCAACATGGACAAGCAGATGAATTGTGGGTTCAAATTTACTGATAGATAAGTTAAACATTAGAGCCACTAAGTGTAAAGTTTGTGTAGCATTTAACATGCCTTGGAAGAGCATTAAAAGTAACTTGTGTGTAACATGCAATACTAGTAGAGCTTCACAGAGCCCCCAAGAAAGCTGCAGCTGTCATTCAGGATGCTTCAGGCTGGCCAGATTATGTTCCACAAACACCAAAATAAGGTCTCAACAAGCTTTTTTGCAACCATGTAAATTCCTCAGATGAGGAGAAATGAAAATATTTTTTAAATTCCAGCAGTTTGAAAGTGCACACATTTATAAGTGTGATAAAAATAGATTTAAAATTTGTATTTTCTTTGTGGTGGTTGGCGTATTTTCACTGGGTTTTATGTTAAAAACTAGACATGCACATAGTGCCTCTATCTTGTCACAGTGTTAATAGAAAAAAAAAGTTGAAGAGATAAAGAAGAGAGAAATAAAATTATTATAATGAAAGATTTGAAGTGCTGCTTGAGAGTTGGGGGAAAATTTTGCATCACATCTGTTGGGAATGGGGAAAAAAACCCGAAAAGTTCATACACACACACACACTGTGACACAGTAGGCTGTAATTAAAGCATTAAGGATTGAGTATGCCATTACATGGTAGCCAGAAAGGTAAAAACACTGGATCAGTGTTTTTTATCTTAAAATGGATGACTTGCATCGGGAGATTTCTGTTATTTTCCAGCTCTAAAACACTGACAGAAACATTCTACAGAGTTCCATTTGAAAAAGTTTAAGAATGTAGAAATTGATTAGGTCACTCAATGTTTTTGGTGGATATCAGCTGTGCAACACAGAATGTTGAACAGTATGTTATTTCCTAGCCTTCAGGACTCTGTTGGCTGCAGACCTGTGAGAAAGCTTAGACTTACTGCAAAGGTTTCTCAAATTCACACGTGCATCAAAGATATACGCCATACATGCTCTGCAGTGGGTTTGTTTTTTTTTTTGGGGGGGGGTATGTTATGTCTCTTGTGATTAGAATAAAAACATATATTTAGAAGTGTCACACAAGTGTCACAAAATTCACTGTGGTTCTTAGTCATTTTCTCCATCAGTGGATGTTACAAGCAAAATCAATATCTTGAATCTATGAGGTTGTGTTTTTTTTAACATTTAAAAGGGTGGAAACCAGTAATTTGAAATGAATGTGTACTCACTGGAAGTACATTAATTCCATATAATCTAAACTATTTAAGCATTGCCTTCAAAGTTCTACCATCAATATTTTTCCAAGGGTTATGGAATATTTTATTCCATTTGAACCTCTAGTTGGGGTTATGGCTGCATTTTCTATCAGAGTACTTGAAATAACTCATTAGCTTACTATTAGTAGTTGTCTTATAAACTTCTTCTATTGGGAATAATAACTGCCATTTGTTAAGAGTTTACTAGGCACTGTGTGTGTGTGTGTGTGTGTGTGTGTGTGTGAGAGAGAGAGAGAGAGAGAGAGAGAGAGAGAGAGAGAGAATATGTAAATATTTTTTTTCATTTTATAGATTAAGATGCCAAGACAAAAATATTTTAGGTATCTTGTCCAACTCATAGCCAGTGAGAGAGATGGGATAAAAAATTAGCCTATGTAACGTCATCAAAACCCACATAGTGCCTATGGCAGTAATTAAGTTCAGATTAAGCTTATTGGCACATACAGATCCCACAAGAAAACTTCTGACAATACAGTCCAGGTTCTGAAATCCACATGTCATCATCATGACAGAATGGCCGTTTTGTGCCTCAGTTTACCCAACTTTGAAGTAGAGAAACATTTCATCGTGTCATTTTACTTTTCTTGCTAGGATAATGTGTGAATTAGTTAATGCTCATAAAGAAGTGATTTGATGAGGGGAAAGCTCTATCTAAATGCTAAGTATTATTTATTATTCATGTAAGCATATTACTGTACCCTTCAATCACCTTTTTTTGGATGTTTCAAATGGGCAATTACTGTCTCTTTGTGTAAGGCTTTTAAAATTTTTAATTTAAATTAAAAGTTAATCTAATTTAGGAAAACTGCCAGCTGGAAAGGAACACTGATTTTTTTTCTCCCTTTCCAAACAAAACAGCAATTCAGAATCGACTGTCTTTTAATATAGTAATGTGGGTAGGTTTTCCTGGGCTAGTGGTATTAGGAAGCAGGGCTAATTGGTAATGGCTGCTTTGTAATGCTGGTAATCTATGTGTTAGGATTAGTGTTGATAACAGATCTGATTAGCTGGAGTTAACTGATATTTAGAAGGATGGAGATTCCTTTGTTTATGAAATCTCCTGTTCAGACACAATATATAGCTGAAGTGGCTGAATCTTTGAAATCTAGTGAATATGGCTTTTCCACAATACGGTGCCTAAATATGACTAGGGTTAGGAAGCAATGAGGGTCCTTTGAGCTTCAGAAAACCTTTACCCCTTCAAACCTTACTAAGGAGCCCTACAAAGACTGGAAATCAGAGGTCAAAGGTCAGACATGTCAAGTATGCTTTAAAAGGTGAAGACATATTTACCTGAGCTCTTCAGTTAATATGTAGTAATGTTTGACAGGAAAAACTTTCTATGTGTCTGTCTTTCACAAGCCTGTTGAACTCAAAAGTAGCTGGGGTTTTTTTGTTGTTAAATATTTCTATTAATTTCAAAGAGGAAGGGAGAGGGAGAGAGAGATGAAAACATCAGTGATGAGAAATTATCATTAATTGGCTGCCTCCTACATGCCACACACTGAGGGTCGAGCCTGAAAACTGGGCATGTGCCCTGACCGAGAATGGAAGAGTGACTTCCTGGTTTTTAGGTCAACACTCAACCACTGAGCCACACCAGCTGGGCTGGTTTTCATTTTGAGATAGAAAATAAAAAACTTATCATTAAAAAAAAAAATCAGTTTCCTTCATTCTACCCCATCATGGGAATTTGCATATTCAACTTTCCTTTTAAAATAACCCATTGTAAATATTCCCTAGCACTATTAAATGTAAGGAACTCTGCTTAGAAATCACATTATTCAGTTGCAAGTTGCAGTTACCCAGCGGTATCATTAAATCCTTTCGAGTGGTTCCAGTCCCATAAAAATGAGGGACCCCTTTACATTGTTTCCATATTCAAATGGAAATCTTTTTGCAAGTTAGTAATTACAGTATTTAACCTCTCTCTCCCTCCATTTATTAGGAAACTCTTTTTCCTTTATTTTTTCAATTACGAAAAACTGCTAAAGCCAATCAAGCATTTATTTTGATAAACCGCTTGTAACAGTCTCAGCTAAATTCTGCAAATAACCAAAAAAAAAGCTAAATAATCACCCTGAGCAGATTTTGCGGAGACCTTGCTCAACCTGTTCAGGGATAATTATGCCAAGCTTTTAGTATGGGGCAAAGGAAAACATAAAATTAAGGCATGAAAGAAAGTCTACCTATTTTGAGAAAATACTGGGATAATTGGTACTCTTTTTATTGCCATTTTATTATAGAAAGATATTGTCTTGCCATGAAATATAGGTTTACAGCAATGGAATAGTACTGTGTGGTGAGGTTGAGAGAATTTCTGTGTTAGATAGATTGATTTAAAATGTAATAAAAATAACAAATTGCTAAATAGTGAATTGCTAAAGAGTCAAATTAGAGTTCACTATTTAAATGACTTTTTTTCCTTTTTAATCATATGTTGTTCATAATTGCTTTGTTTATGAAAAGTACATTATGGGGGCCTCTTTATTTTCTTATTTCTTTCAGAGTAGCCTTTGGTTTGGGGCCACAGCCATAAACTTTCTCTGAGAAATGGAAACTTCAGGAATGGTGCCATCACATACAAGGGCCTAGAAGGAGAAGGCAATAGAAAGATCACATGTTCTAAATGGTGGGAATATGAAATGTGGTCCTGACAGTGGTTCTGTGGTGGTCTGGAAATTTACCCCCGTTACAGACTTTGTCCTTTTGTCTGGGAAGGTGACTCGGAAGAGTGTCTGAACAGAACAAGGTGTGATCTGTTCCTCTTTATGTGTTGATTATTAGGAGTATGTCCCAGTTTAGTAAGGCCTGAAGCTTATACAACATGGGGCCCTGTTTTAAGAATAATAGTACACACTAAAACTACAAAAGCAGGTAGGAGTGTTGGAAGGGGCCATTGCTAGTGAGGGTCCCTGAGCCTCATGGTAGATCTGCCTGTGCTAGTCTCATGTTTTAACTGAGAATGGGCTTTCGAAGGCTTTGTTTTGATCAGTTTGGTTAGATTTGTATTGGGAGATCCTTATGGCTGAGAGGAGAGGATTGGTTCTATTTGTAGAAGTGTTAATGAGTACTACTGTCTATTTCTGGCACTAATGTTAAATATCACAGGGACCAGGGCTGAGGTTACAAAATTTGAATGACCCAGTCCCAACAGTTGAAATATTTATGTCTCTTTTGACTATGTTTATACCTGAAGGTGCTAAACTCTTTGAGCACATACTGAATTATGTGCAACGCATCGTAGTGTTTTTTTGTTGTTGTTTTGTTTTTTTAATCCATACTCGAACATATGTTTTCCATTGATTCTAGAGAGAGGAAGTGAGAGAGAGAGAGCGAGAGAGAGAGAAACATCAATGTGAGAGAGAAACATCGATCAGTTGCTTTCCCTATGCACCCCAACCAGGGATAGAACCCAAAATCTGGGTATGGGCCCTGATGGGCAATCAAAACCTCACCCCTTGGTGCTTGGGGCAACACTCCAACCAACTGAGCCACACCGGCCAGGGCAGAACTCATCTTAAAGAAGTCATACAGGGAGGAGAAAACAGAATTGGCTAAAGTTGTTAGAAACATTAATAAAAAATATGTGCATTAGTAGTGATACTTAAGGCAGGGAATGTTGGTTAGTGTTGATATTCTAGCGGGAGTTGAAAGGTGTCAGTGCAGGAGGTATCCCTCACCTGGCTGCCTTCCCTCCTCGGTGTCAAGCAGACCTCCCACAGGCCATGTTTCAGTCTGCTGGGACCCCGTGGCCCAGTGCTCCTGATATGTAGAACAGCCTCTCCTCTCGTGTGGTGCTCTGGCCTCCAGGGAATCAGGGCCCAGTGCTGTGTGTGCGGGTGTTTTCACACTCAGCACCCAGGTGTCCGAGCCCTTCATCGTGGGCAGTTGTACTCTGCGTCTGTGCTCTCTTTGTCCCTTGAATGAGCAGGTGTTTTTGGAGTTGCTGTAGGGTATACAGATATGTCAGATGATAATAATACCAGCTCACTTTGGGGTAGCTGCTTGTAATGTATAAAGTACTCTGTACTCATTAACTTTTCACAGTTCTGAGAGGGAAACAGGGCAAATGCTGTAACTCACATTTTACAGAAGAAAAACTGAGGTCAGGGGACTTGCTGCAGGTCCTACAATAAAGAAGTGGCAGGATGAGGACCTGAGCTCTGAGACACTGACTCAGTCGAGATGTTTTTAACCATCACACAAAGCTTGCAATTTATTGGAGATATCAGAAATGTAAAAAAAAAAAAAAAATACTTTCTTAAATGCACATGCATCTACCTATAGCTGTATATTTCCCTATTAACTGTGCTATAAGGAAATGCTAAGAAAGTCTGTGAATAAAGCATCCAAGAGTTGTGTACCTCATCAGTGTTTCACAAATGAAATTGGTCAATTGGTTCCACTACAAAATGTAGTGAGCACCGAGAGAGTACAAGTACGGATTTAGAACGCTATATTAATTGATGGTAATGACGGTATGTTCTTTGGGCCCTACTTCACTGAGAAGACAGAACTATCAGAGGAAAAGCCATCAGCAGTTTTAGATTCTCTATTTCTCTGCTTTCGCAAAATGCGATCGCAGACTCAGAAGCATTTCTTATCCTCAAATGGAACATCCTCACACACCACGCTGTTCCATTTCCCTCTTCCAATTGCCTTCATTGCTTGTAACCTCGAATGAACTCTTCCCTTTCTGCGCTTTCTATAAATCTGCTGGTCACCACTCCCACAATATAGCCCATTTATGACATTGCTGTAACCCGGGCTCTCAATTCTGGATTTTATCCTCTCTCATCCGGGCTGGTAAGTTCTGAAACTGGAGCTTCCAGACTCTTCTGAGTTCTCACCATGGCCATTCTGCCGTAAACTCTGCTTCTTGTTATCCAATTAAACTAAATTCCTGAACCCTGCCCCAGTGTCCCCCATTCTCCTTTCTCTTCTTCAAGTGAAACTGCTCAAAGACCTCATTATTCACACGCTCCAAATCCACAGTTTAACAGCATTCCGCGTGATTCGAACAGCTTCCCTTTTTTTTTGTCACTTAGATAGGAAAGTCTGCCTCCTTGATGTGAATGTGGTAGAATAATTTCCTGTATTTCATTTCAAAAAGGACAAAAAGGGGCCCCCTAACTTTACAATTAAAACATTATCAACAGCTTCCTAGGTACATGTCTATTACAAAATGAGAATATAAGGAATGATGGTTTCCCTCTACTTTAGAATCAGTTACAAGGTCTGGTTTTTAAGTTCATATTACCTACATTGAGTTCAGTGCCTTGGTTTATTTTTTTTTTCTTCTACAGCTCCTGTTTTTTCTCTTTCCCTACCCTTTGTTTGATTTCATATAGTCAAAGAGGGTAATACCTAAAAATAGCATGTTCCTAAGAGTAGGTGAATTTACTGTACACACAGTGTATATAAACCAACTATTAAGTAGATGACAAAGTGTAGTTACATTGTAAATGAATCCTTCATTTTGTAATTTATCATACAGTCTCCTGAATGTCAGGTCTCTCTAGTATCCTAAAGTTATCAGATTTACTGAAAAATGTTTATGCACAGCTATTTGGCAATAGCGACGCTGTAGAAAAATACAGCATGGACTCTATTAAGTTTCCTTTCTTAAACTAATGCAAAAACTTTAATTGAATCTTAATTTTCTCCCTGAATGGAATTTTCATAAACCACTATTCCCAGGGAGGATAGACCATTAGAAAAAAAAGTGAATTTTGCTTCTCTCTCTTTTTTTTTTTTTAACATTCTAAGTGTAAAACAATGTAAGCACCTACATTCATGTGAACATGTACTGATTCCAATAAACTCAGAATGCCCTGTCTTTGAAAAGACACTAAGCTAAAAATTCTAATATTTTTTTTGCTTGGCAATTTTTGATGCTTAGATCAGATACTTCTAAAGGAGAACTAGGTAGCTATGTGGTTCTGAATGTGTACATGGTTGGCATGTCAGGGTTTTTTGTTTTGCTTTGTTTGTTGTTTTTTAGAAAAATCAGTACAAAATGGCATTTTGGTTTTTAAAAGCTGCCCTGGTTTTTAACAATTCATTTTAATTGTATAAAACTGAAAATGTCTGTCAAAACCATTTCTTCCTTCTTGCCCCGTTCTGTCCTATTTTTGTCTTCTTTCTTGATTTGCGCCTTGTGAAACTTTGTGTTCACAAAGCCCTTTAATTTAAAATTTTCCCATTGCAGAGCTATTGTTAAATTCTGAATGGATGGTGCTTTAGCACACTTGTCCCTGAAGGGTTCTTTGTGGCCAGTTTAGGTACATTCCTCCTGGAGGCAGGGGCTGGGCTGCCTGACCTCCAGAGCACGTTCTCCTCCCTGGGGCTGGAGCGAAACTCTCCATTACTTTGTCAACATCAGATTGCCTCCACTGCAGAGACAGAAGCAAACCAAATTTCCTTCCCTGTATTTTGTTTCTTCTCTGATAAAACAAGAAACCTTTATTTTCAAGTCCCCTTAAAAAGCATCCTTCATGTTGACAGGAACTTCAAAATATCTAACACTGTTTTAACTCCACAGAACTACTCCCAGGCTCTGGTGTGAAATTTCAACACGTTCCAAAGGTTTACTTACGAGTGATTCAGAGGTAAAATGCAGGACCCCACAGACATCATCGTTTTTATTGTGGCTAGGGGTCCTGTTCAGTCTGCGAAAGTTTCGTGTGTTTGTTTACCTGATTGATGGTAATAAGAGACTTTGCCCATCTATCATAAATTTTGTGTATTCTGAGTTTCAAATTAACAAGTAGCAAGCAGGGAACCTGGCCCCCTTCTACTCTATGGCTCCATGACAGGAGGGAAGACTAATTTGCTCCCTGGTGGGGGAGCCCTGGCAAGAAGACCTGCATTGTCTGAGCTTCAAGGCCTCCCTATCCTGGGCGGGGGTTCTGAGAGAGCAGTGTGGGGAGTGGGAGGGACAACAGAGTTGGGCATTTGGATAAACAGGGATGGAGGGAGGGGTAGGCAACGAGAACAGGCTGTGCATGCCTTCTCTCTTTCTTCTTCCCCCAGTCTGTCATCTTCTCACAACCCCATTCTCTCTCAATTTATGGAAAAGGTTTGGGAAGAGGTGTTAGAAGACCTCCCAGGGAAGACCAGGAGAGGGCAAGAATAATATTAATCCTAACCCAAGCCCCTGTATGTTGGGGGCATGAATAGATCTCTTTTATTACAGATAAAGGGGTGAAGCAGGATTCAAAAGCGTGACTTTCTCATTCCAAAGCTATGCTTTCTCAGGCATGCTCCATGGCTTTACACAGTGAGCAGAGGGAGTGCCCTTTCCTTCTATCTCCTTGTGTTTTTGTTAATCTCTCTGAATGAAGATGCTAGGGAAATGGAAGTAACAATGAAGATAGAGAAAGTGTGGGTGAGGGAGGAGGAAAAATACCAATACTACTCCTACTACTACTACTACTACTACTACTACTACTACTACTACTCCTACTACTACCACCACTACACTATGTATTATTTGGTTAACACAATTTTAAGTGTTTTAGCCTATGCTATTTTAGTAAAATTTATCCCAATTCTGTGAGGTTCAGAGTACTGTCTCCATTTTATACATGGGAACCCTAAGACTTGGGAAAAGTGACTGGCCTGGGGAGTTTACTTAATCCTCTGTATCTAGTTCTTTATTTCTAAAGTGGGGATAATAATAGCTTTTCGCTAGTTATTATATGACTTAAATGACACAGTGTATATGAATACTCCTGCCATGTTGTAGATACTCAATAAATTGTTGGATCTCAGCAAAGTGTTCTGGGAGTATGGAAGAGGAGGTGATTAACTACTCAGATAACTTGAGCAATATTTCATCAAGAAAGTGACATTAAAGATAGGTCTTAAAATGATAAGTAAGAAATTTCCTGGTGAGAAAAAAAAGTAGAAAAAGGGAGCTAAGTTTTCCTTGTTTTCTAGTCTATTTCAAGGGTAACCAGGCAATACTCTGATGTTCAGAAACACCTCACCAGATTTCATGCTGATTTTGTTGAAAGAATAAGACATACCTCTTCACATCTGTTCCTATTAAGAATTTGTTGCTGCTAAGGGAACTACTGTCATCTTCCTTTCAGAACACTTTTTCTTACGGTATCTTCATTCCGGTTCTTCATTCAGGATACATTTATTAAGGACCCAAGATGCGCTAATAAGCATTATGCTGGGTGGGAAAGGTTTCTGACCTTGAGAAACTTGTAGTCTCTTAGATATACAGCAGACATGTGAATGAGTAAATTACAATATGAACTGGTAAGTGCTACCATTATGGAGAATAGCCATCCTAGTTTGCTAGGATGGTACAGTTTATACTTCTTGTCTTGGAATGGCTACTAAGAGTCTCCTATCATTCTCAAATGTGTCCTAGTTGAACACAAATTTTATGTTCACATGAGTTAAAATATGTGTGTATAAGATATTTTGCATGTACACTGAAGGAAGTGTGGCAAATCCTGAGGACTCAAAGGACAGTTTTCTTAAGGCAGGTGAATTTTGAGCTGAGTGGTTTTGCTAGCCAGCAAAGGGAGGCACCAGGGTGGCGGGGGGCACATCTTACTTTAACAGAGATGTAGAAGGGCATTAGGTATTCTGGAGCACTGCAGGGTGTGGGATTAGGTACTGGGGGTGGGGGTGGGATTTAGTACAGTAGGGAGAATGAAACCAGATTTTGATAATTAAGAAGTCAAAGAAAGTTGATGAAGTTGAAATGTTAAATATAGATATATTTTAAGGATTTTGACAGTGAAGGGAAAGAGTGACTAAGGAGGTAGTTAGAGAGAAAGATAGATAGAACTTGGGCATTCTTAAAATTGGTGGTGAAGGGGAGACAAAGCACAGAAGAAAGAGGGTGAGGGCTTGAGATTCCAAAGGAGGTGGAACAGATGCAGTTTGGTAGCAGAAGCAAGGGCTGGCCTACGGCATAGAAGAGCGAGGAGATGATGAAGAAGGAGAAGGAGAAGTTACGGGGGGTGGGTCGTGGGCACATCTAGCCTGATGTGTTATTGATTTGAGGTAGTGAAATGATCAAGCACGGCAGCTGAAGGCATGGCGAATGCTTTCTCGCTCGGTGTGGACACTGGCTGTGTAATCTTGGCCAAATGATCGTCCTGTCCTTGACCTCATTTTTTTTCAAGTCTAAAGTGAGGGGTTGGGTTGAGACTTTGTAAGTTTCCAACCAGTTATGGTTCTGCATTTTATCAAAACGTTATGAGAGGCTAAGTCAGTCCCCTGCACTCCTCTGCACCTGCCCAACCCTTCTAAAGTGATGATGCCATGGTCAAATAAGTTTGGGTTACAGTGAAACAGGTTTCTTTACCTTAGGACCTGTTAGAGCCTCTAGAATGCTATGTGTATTAAAAATCTTGAAGATAGGGTTATAATCCACAACATTCCCCAACTGATTCAAATAGGATTTAGCGTTCCATGGAGCATACTATGGAAAGCATTAAGCACTTACTCTCTCAAGTTGTTTATGAAAAACGTTTATTCCAAGTTAAGAGGGGCTAACTGCATCATGGCTGCCGTCTGTAGTGAGCAGGATGCTATTCCTCCCCATAGCAGCGGCGGGAGAAAATAGCCAGGGCATGCAGGATATTGGCAGAAATAAAACATGCAGCCCTGTCGAGGCAACGCGGCTTTGCAATGGTGGCGGATTGTGCCGCACCTTCTAGCTCTTCCCTCGGGTAAGCCGTATTCGCTTATAAAGCTCTTCTGAGGAAGGCCACCATGACAAGTCCCCCGTTACCATATAACTTCGAAAGTCCCGAAACAGCTGAGGAAAGGGAATACGCAGGAGTGTGCCTCAGTTTGTTGATATGGGATTTAGTTTATATGGTCATGTTGTTCACAATACCGTCTAACATTTTCATTTCTTATCACTTCAGATATATTATAATATACTTAGTATATTGTTTGAAAAAGAAAAGTACTTCACTGGCAATAATGGGTCTCTCCCAGAAATAAAATATTAAATTTTATTTTTGGTGGTATTTCTTATATAGTTTTTCATTCTCTTTTCTAACTTGAATGGTTATTTCAAGTTTGTTTTTTGTACCCGTAGGCTTATTTATTAATTTAATAAATTAATTTTGGATGCTTTAGATTGTGATTATCATGAGCAAGGGAACTCTCTTCCCTGATAACTAGCATTGTGAAGTGAATATGCAGTTTGGAAAATACACTTTTTTGATTGATTCATTCACCAGTGTTTTTGTTGAGCACCTAGGCACTGTGCTGGGTGCTGGAGAAAGAGAGAAGTGGGCACAGTCTATGTCCTTCCTTTTCTTTCTTCTTGTGGTTGTGGTTCTTCCTCCGGATTCAACCCTTTCCTCCTCTTCTGATCTCCTTTTCTAGCCCTCACTCCACTGAACACATACACAGACAGGCAGGCACACACACACTGACACTCTCGGTTAGATAAAGAGTCTGTGCGGGTTGTGGCATCTGCATAGAGACGGAGACAAAGTTGGTGGGATTCGCTTTCACTTGGAAACTAGAGGCATGGTTTCAGGTGCTTCGTGGCGAGTTCATGTAGCTCCGGTTGGTTTGAGTTGCCTTCAGTTTATTTGGAAAATGAAAATGGATCATGGCAAGAGGCTGAAGCTGTGGTTAAGGGAAGTGCGAAGGGGCTTGGATTTTCAGAGCTGGAGTTGTTTCAGGGACCACCTATTGTGCAGAGTCAGCGGAATGCTGTGCACATACGTTGACTTCTTTTAAATTTTCTTCACAGATTCGCACATTGTGTTTGCCTTCTTGTCTCCCTCACTGTCTCTGGTACAAAGGTTGTAGGTTTCATTTCATTACATTTTGGTTCTCTGTTAAACCAGGCCGGGTCACCTTGTTCCAAATAGCTATTTAGAATTTGCTCATTTGTATTTTTTTTTTTCCTTTGTAACATGTCCACTACTAACAGTTAATGCTTTCTTCTTTTATTTTCATAGACTAAACTAGATGTCAAAGGACACAACATTAATAGAAGTCGGTCTTCTCTATTACCTTTCAGGAATAGACTTTCAAACCCTTTCAGTAGAAAAACATGAATAGTAGATTGACATTTTTTTCTTTTTCTAATTTTTTTTTATTGCTTTGAATTTGGGCCATTTCATTTAATTGAATAGGCATTATCAGCCTCCTTGCCATGCATAACAGATTATATTTTGAGCATATGAGGTGCATCTAGCTCCTTAGAAGAAAATACAATTGATGTCATATTGCTGTATATTGTTGAGTTGTTTCTAACATCATACTAAAGAGCACAGCTATAAGTCATTTTACTTTATGAAAGGCACCAACATCTCCTACTGGTACTTCCAATTAGTCTCCTGGATGTACGTAGAGAGACCAGCTCTGTGCCTGCTTTTGCTCCTATTGAATCATGTTCTCATGGGATAGTTGTGTGTGTGTTTTTTTATCTGAACAAGTAACTGACAATATAAAATTATCCTATTTAAACATGATTAAAAACTACATGCAAAAAAATTCAATTTATATTTCTAATTTGAAAATTTTATTTTTCATAATTTTCAGTAAGGATGTAAAGTAGAACATTTTATTTTTGTGAAACGTGGCCTTGTTTGTTAAGACAGTTTCAAACTGTCGTAACAGTGATGTTAGAAGGATAGTCTTTTTCCTAGGTATAACAAAACAAATGCTTGAGATGCTTAAGATGAATTTGATTCACTGTTTAAAATTTTTAATGAAGTGCTTACTTCTGGATTTTTACTCACATCTTGGAGAGAATCCTTGGAAACAAATTTAAAAGTCCTTTGATTTGTATTTTCCTTGGACAGAACATTTTGTTCTTTATTGTAATTGCAGATTCCTCTGGCCTTGGGTATAGTACATATTTCCCTCTTTCTTATTCCACAGCCCCCCGCCCCCCCTCCCCCCCCAAACACAAACTGGTTTTCTTTATTTTTAATTCTTAAAGGGGTTAATTTTGTCCTCACCTCTCGAAAAGAGGGGGAGACTTGATTGTCACTAACCTATTTTAGTGTGGGTAAAATGAAACATTTAGCAACGAAATGAAATCTGGCCCAATTGAAAAACTGCTTAACCACTCATTAAAGGCTGCCGCTCCCTGACTTCCTGCTGTTACGTTACTCTTGGATTAATGAATGTGCTGTACTATATGCTGGGCATACTGACGTCACTGTTTAAAATAGGTCACACCATGTAACGAGGTAAGACAATGTTCACACTTGTAAACCAAGCACAACAAACTCAGACGTGTCCTAGACCGGACTGGTTAGAAATGATGAAGGAGGACAGATACCGAGATCATTATTTCTTCTTCATCGCCACTGAGCACTAGCAGGTTACTGACTTGTGAAAATAAAGGCACGGGCTTGCCAGGTGTTCTCTTCCCTTTCCCTTTCTTGATATACCAGACACCCCACTGTTATGTAGATTGTACATCAATGTTTTAAATTATTAGGTAACTAGTAAAAGACTTTATGAACACTAAACAGTCTGCATTTTGTACATGGACTGTCAGTTGGTGACCTCTGGAAACCCCGTCAATTTGAAAGATAAATTTAGTGTTAGATTGAAAACACTGTGCATAGTATTCTTAATTTTGTGGTCAATGGTGAGTCGTGCATTTCCTTTGGGGAAAAGTTTATTTTTGAGTCCCATGGTCTAAGCGAAAGACTGAAAGGCAATTTGGGCATGCTGGAAAATGGGAGGTTGGAAGTCAGTTCCTAATATTGTCTAGTGAAACCTTCAGTGTGAGTCTGGACTGCGTCTACCTTTTGTCACTATTTCAAAACTTTAAATGTATAAAATAAAATTTTTGTTATAAATCTGTTTTGGCCACATGAACTGTATTCTTTTTGTTCTCCTTTAGAATGTAAAGCAACCAAATATGTACAAAAAATCTTTTTTATGTTCAAAACTCTTGAACCACCTTCAATTTTAACTTCTCTAGATTAAATAATTCAGATTACTTAAATATTTCCACAAATCCTATTTTACAGACAAATTATTTTTGTATTTTTTCCTAGACATATCTAGTATTATTAACAAGCATACTTAATAACAGAATTACATAACAGTTTTATTATATTTTACATATTGTGTATATTATCTAAATTATATTTAATTTTTGACCTTGGTTTTATTACAAATCAGGATTCGTTTTAGCTTTCTGTCAAGCTCTACAGCTGTTTTATGTGTTTTGTTTCTGCTGCTAGATATTGCAGTATCATTGTCTTTTTTCTTCCATAAATGTGTAATATTATCTCTGGCCTTTAGTTCTCAGGATATGTCCATGATAGAACCTTTTGTTTTGAATTCCAATTATGTCTATTCCTGAGTTAACCACACCAGCTCTTATCCCCGGTGTGATGTCACCTTTGAAATTAAGTATCATGTGTCCCTTCTTTATTGAAGGCAGTTAGCTGGAGTGTTTAAGAAATACTGGCCTCATCCTTGGGGAGCACTGCAGTAGGCTTCCTTGACATTGAATCATTGGTAACTGTTCTTTCATAGGCCCAATTTGGCCATCTGATTTATGTGCTATGTATCTCAACAACTGAGGGGGACTAACACGCTGGAGAAAAAGTGCATGTATTTTAATGTCTGGGTCACCCAAACTGAAGACATCTTTAGCTGCCAAATTGAAATTATTTGTAATTTAGGACTTTTTTCATGGAACCAAGTACAAGTATTTTAGTTACACTTGTGGTTTTAGAAAGTATTTCCTGCTCATTTGGATTTTTCGATGCAAAATGTAACCCTGTAGCATACTATGTGGGTTTGTGACACTCCCGTGGGGACCTTGGGCTCATAAACCAGCGAATGGATTATATAATGCTGCATAAATGCTATATTTTTCATCTGACAGACATAATCTTGATCCTATATTTTTATGTTACCTAACTGCTTCAGAATACCACTTTTGAAGCAAGCCATCAAAATGGAAATTGCTTCTAAAACATGTAGTAATAAATATTGGTCAAGGCTCTGTGTAATTCAGAGTGACTCAATACTTGAACACTAGTCGATTGAAATTCTCTGTTGTTTTTAATAAAGGTTCATCGTTTCCATTTTATGGCATTATTTGATACCTCTCTATATTGGTTAACCATACATTTCCTTTTATCTTAGTTAAAATGATATTTTCTGATCTGTCTAAGGCATGTCTGAGAGTGACTCAAGCATAAAAACCAGGCATAGAGTGGGTGAAAATCCAAAATAAGAGAATTTATATGGTATGGAAATTTAAACTTTTTGTGAGACCAAGACAGATATGTAGGACCCATGAAACGAGTCCTAGAGGGATGTGTGCCTTCCAAGACTGAGCTTTGTCTCTGACATGCTCATTGAGAGACTTGATGCCAGAGCTATGCTTGCTTTCCAATATCTCATAATCCCACTGTTGGATTCATCATTTGATAGGCTGCTTGCTTCCTCTGCTTCTCTCCCCAAAATTAGTTGTTAGACCCTGCTTTCCCTTTCTAAAAACATGAACCGGAATCCCCCAACATTTGCTGTGCTACTCTGTGCTACTCTGTTAAATGAAAGAGGACCCTAAAGTCGTCATCTCTGGCTTGAGGTTCCCTTTCCTCCCACCTACTTTTTATTATCCTGGCTGGTAGTCAGGTGAACACTACCTTCACCGTGTCTACCTCTTTGTTACGATAGCCTTCTGGAGCCTACAACATTCACCACACTAAGTCAGAATTTCCGTTACTTCTAAGGCCACAATAATAGTATTTTTCTTCCGTGCTAAGCAGGATTGTTTTTTACCTTCCCATAGACATAATATACACACATTCTCCAGTTTCACCTTTGTTCTTATGTTCCAAAGCCTCTTTACTCTCTATAACCAAGAACGAGGGTCATCTTATATAAAACTGTTTTAGGTTGTGATCTCCTTTCGTGCTAATCTTTTTTTTTTAATTGGCAACATTCAATTTAGTTATAAATTAGTCTAGGTGTTATTTTTGTTTGCTCTTTTACAACTGGAATGCTAGACTTAAGACGATGTCTTCCATTGCAAGGTTCACACATGTTAAGCACATAGGAGGTACCATTGGATACACATTCCATTGGTGATTGATCTCCTGGCTCTTTCACATAAAGTATCTTGTATAAGCAGGCATGGGCATAAAGGCTTTGGTTTTAGAATGTTTTGCTTCAATGAAAGTGAACGTCGTATAAATATCTTCTCTGTAAAGTGGAGTCCTATGCCCAAATATATTATGACAAATTTCATCCTTGGATACTAGTAAATAGGATAAATCTAATCCTTAGGGATTTATTGAACATTTATCTTATAAAATATAATTGGAACATTATGCAATTTTCACCAAGGGGGTTAGTACCTGACGGTCAAAGGCATTTGTGCCCTTACTCCTGACTTACTGTTCTGAAATGATGTCTTCTTGTGGTCTTTTAGTTAGGCATGGTGGTCCTCCTGACTGAATCTTTGTAAGGACGCCTGAGCCTTGATTTACCTCTGCATATTATTATTCATTTTTTATTTCTGCTTTGAAAACCAGGCTACTACCAAGACTATGAAAAACTAGTATTAGAATAAAGAATTAATATACTGCTAAGTTTTAAGTTTGCATCGTTAGTCACAATGCAAAATATTTTGTTCCCTAGAAAGACAGACACTTAATCAAATGATAAGTGGGCAAAAATGTAAACTAATTGCTGGTGTGACTAGATTGTCTATTCTTGACTCTCTTCCTCCAAGAGCAGTTCTTTGATGTGAAGTCCGTTGACCACTCTCAGTTTCCTCATTTTGGAGTGAAGTCGAGCACTCTGAGAAGGGAAAGATAAATTACCCTTCGGGGAGCAATGCAGTTTACTCAGCGGTGTCTGAGGCTGGGGGGTCAGGTGACCTGCCTGTGTTCAAATTGTAAAAGGCAAGTGTCAATGGACAGTGTGTTCTCTCTAAACCAGCACTCAAAGACTAGTGGTTTAGCTTGCTGCTGCCATCCCTCCATAGCATGCTGGAGTAGGGTTTCTGTTTGTCTCACTAGCTAAGCCTGACACTGGTTGAAAATATGTAACTACTACCCCTTCAATGTGATGGTTAAAAAATCTAGGGTGGGCTTGGAGGACAAGGGTGAAGGGAACTCCTCACATGGTTTGACTCTTCTGAATAACATTCTGTTTCTTTTCTCTTCTAAACTTTGCAGATTTCTCTGAGAATCATAGCTTAGACCTTATCATTTTGGTTTATTATTATCATTTTGCTAAGAGCCTTATTCTTAACCCAAAGAGATCTCGCTGGCAGTATCTAAATGTGTGTGTGCAGGCATGTGTGTGTACACAATCTCCCACACACATCATGATATGAAATGTGCAATGATTAAGTAATGACTGATGATTTTAAAATACAACAAATTAATTCTCCAAACCTTATTCAACAAATACAAATACGTATTCTACTTTCCAAGCACATTTGTTCCTCTTGCTTAGAAAGTACTTTCCTCCTATGTCCCTCTCTTCTGATTATCTTTAATGTTGGCAACACTGTCCCTTAAGAATATATATATGATTTGGGAAAATAGCTAAATGTCACTTGGAGCCAAGCCTAGGAAATGAGGTATGATGAGAATTGATAAATTGAAATTGATATTTGGCCTCAAAAGAGTTATAACTATAAAACAAACCTGGGTTGTTGGTTTTTCTTTTTTGCATGGTTCATAACTAGAAATATATGTGTACTGTTACAGTATATGTAAGACAGTCTCACCCATATTTCCCACTGCTTTACAGTTCCAACCTCTGCTTTGCATAGCAATGAAACTTCAGGTATGTTGTTGTATTGCTCATCAAAGTACCACTTTTAGAAGATTGTACTTGAAGGGTATCTTAATGGCACTAGAAAGACTGCTCTGCCATGCCACAGAATAGCATTCCCTGCGTTAAGTGTACATTTAATCAACATTATGGCAATTACAGCTCTTCTAGAAGTCCTTCACCCTCTGTTTTGTGGAAGGAACTTTGTCTGGGATGAAACTGTCATGAGTATAGGTCATTTGAAATCCATCCTCCTTTTTATCTATGTCAGGATAAGTTAGGATGGGGAGGATGGTTACTTATCTTTTTCTAATTGAAGGAATTACAGTTGAAATCTATCTGGAATTTTACATATAACTTGTTAGAATTCCATCCCTTAAAAATGTTGTGGCACCATTTCTGCCATTGCCTTTATACTGTTTTAATCATCTCCTTGGACTTAATGATCGAAAAGTTGAGGGTTAAGGCCAAATTGAAGAAGCACAACTTGACTTGCTCAGGTAGTTTAGTGCCCTTGATAGATTTGACATGTGATTTTTGATTTAAAATAAAGCTGCTTTGAAAGGAATATTGTTGTCTTCATATATTTCCATGATGATGTTCACTTGCTAGTTTATGCCTGTATCTTTGATGCCGTTTATACACCCATTGTTCAGAGTCCAGTTCTCTTTCAGTCACCACAGTGAAAACCGGGACTGTCCAGGAGCATACACTAGTTTTCCATCAATTACCACTGTATTTCATGTCTCAGGGAAACCCTTTGATATACAAACTAAAGTATTCTTGCACTTACTTCAGATAATGATACTGTTAGGTTACTAATATTAACCTGGGAGGAAAGTTGGCTCAGCCCTCCAGGTGATGTTATGATGTGAAATCTAATATAACCTCAATCTAAAAATCACTGGTCCTTACCAAGGGAGGAAGTAGTTCCTCTGGACTGAACAAGACTCATGTCACTTTAGTCCTGGGGTCCCTGTGCCACACATTAATTTTATCCAGAGGAATTTTCTAAGACGGTAATGATCTGAAAGACTTTTGCTAGTTTAGATTATTAAAGAAACTATGTAATTTTGGCTTGACAAAAGGAAAAAAAAACTTCAGGGAGGATATGGTGATATTTGTTTCCTAATTGAAGAGCTGTTCACCATATAGGATGGTAGATGGGTTCTGTATGCATCACATGAGGGTAACACAGGAGTACACATGAATTTGGAAAATAGTATTTCTGATTCTGAACTCAAAGTCTAAAAAATCAGATTGAAATAGAACATAGAAATGAGAGAGTACATTCCCATACCTGGTTAAGTACATGAACGTGTGGTATGTGGTTTGGGGATAGGTATGTGGGTCATTTATGGACCCAACTTTCAAGAAGCTTATAGTTCAGTAATGAAAATAAGCATTTTCATAGTTCTAATAAAAGTAGTAAATAACATTTTTATAGACTGTACTGATAAAGCCCCGTGGGACATAGAGCCTACATTGAGGGCATGCACCTGATAACTAGAATGTTTGCTTAGAAGAAACTATAGAGAAAAGGCAAGGAAACACATAAGTTTTAATAAGTTAAATTCTACCACTGGGACTGGGGCATGTGACCAACCTCTGGGCCTACCTTTTTTCATCTAGAAAAAGAAAATTATAGTACCTGTCATGATTCAATAATAGAAGTGTTGTTAAGATCCATTTGGACAATGTTTGTAAAAGGGTTTAAAAACTCAAAAAGTCTATGCAAATATTAAAGATTGTTGTGACTTAAATTTTTATTTACCTTGCCCTTTACTACGTTTAGGCAAAGTAAAGGCTGAACTTCTTTTGACTTTAACTAATAACCTTACGGAGACTAAGTAGTATTTTAAGATAAGAATGCCTGAATAATAGGTTGTTTGTAAGTCTCTGAACTGTGTGTATGTCAAGAAAAGATATTTTTTTCATAAGCATCATTATGATCTTGTAATAACCATCAGTTGTAAAGGAAAACTCTTAAAGTGATAGTCTTTACACACGTGTTTAAACACAGACACACATGTACATATTTCATTAGTAGAGACTTTGAAAATAATTTATTTTAAAACATTGGAGAAAAACAGAGACTACCATAGAGATACTATTAAAAAATGCTATTACATATAACTCTGTAGTTACATGGTTATTATTTAATATCAGGCAAAGATGTTGAAAAACAATCAACTTTGATAAAAAATATTAGCTGGATCATAAAAACAGCAGAGGTAGCTCATTAAAGTATAATCTTCAGGCCTGCCTTAACTTCCTGTCCTTCTAATCCAGTGGTTCTCAACCTTGGCTGAATAGTAGAATTACCTGGGGAGTTTTTACATACCCATGTCCAGGCTGTACCCCTCACCATTTAATTCAGAACCTCAGGGGGTGAGAACAAGTTATCAGTGTTTTTAAAGCTCCCCTGGCAATTGGAATGTACACTAGTTTGAGATGCACTTCCCCATGTCTATCTGCAGTACCCTATTGGATTTATAAGTAGAGTGCTATTTTTGACTCCTTCTTTGTCTCCTTCCTCCCTTTTTAATCTTACCAAGTTCTGCAGATTCTCCCTTAGCTGTATTGGTTTGACCCTTACTGTCCCCAGTAATGCTAGCCTAGCCGAGGCCTTTATAGCTTAATATCTTGTTTTCTTCTTCCTGTCCCTTCTAAATGCCATTACCAGAGACACTCAAAGAACAGTCTTTCAAACAATGTTGTCATTTCACTTAAGAACTTACACTACTTTGGCATCCTGGAATCCAGGGTCCTTTTTAATCAAACTATTTAAAAAACGGACCCTCTGGTTGCTTATATTTTCTTTTGCAACATTTTGCAATTTGTAGGGAATTGGATCTCAGGAGATGAGTTGTTTGAAAGTGATTTCCCTTGTACTCCTGGGGTTCTGTGAAGGAGCCTTGGGGCAGGTACTAGGGTGGAGGAAGGAGAGGAAGATGCAGAACACGAGGCATAGCTGGGCTCTCTTTTTCTCCATCCCCTTCTTCTTTCTTAAGCCAGAGCAGGAAGGTCCATGCATTCTGGTTCCTTGATATATTTTGGTTGTGCTTAGTTAAGATCTTATTAGAACTGTAAACAATTTCACTGCTAAAAGGAAAAAACAACAACAAAAACTGGTAACTAATCCTCTCATTTCACGAGGCAGGAAACTAAGGCTCAGGATGAGGTTAAGTGACTCATCCAAAGTCATATAGCTGAAAGTTGTCCCTGCTAGTGTGATCTCTTTGCGCTCTCTGAAAAATAAGAAATGTCATGCTAGCTCTTGACACAGGGCCTTAAACGAACAGGTGTTCGGCAAATAATTTGTTGAATGAACACTTGAATGAATGCTATTTTGTACTTTCCTGTTTCTGTTCACATTGTTACCTTTTCTTTTTTTAAAAAAATTCTCCTTTCACCTATAAAAGCAATCCTTCAAGGTACATCTCATCCTACTTGTACCTCAAAGTCTTTCCCTATCCCCCTGACTGTAAAGGCAATTTATTGGATCATATTTCAGCCCTTTCTTATACTGTCTTGTTCTTTAATTATTTTCTGCATGTGTCTCTTCTCCATAACAAGATTGTATGTATGTGCCTTGAAGGACAGGATCCTTGCCACATATACCGTTCATAACTCTTTTAGCATAGACAAAGCTTAATACATACTTGTTGAGTTGGGTTCCTGGAATACCCTGAAGCTATAACCTAGTTTCTGTGCTCCTGCTAATATTAATTAAAGCACAGTAGAAGGGAATACCTGAGAATATGGAGTTTGAAATTTTGCTAAGTATAAGAAATGCCCTTTTGTTAATGAATTATACAAATGGACTTTTTATACCCACAAAATGCCTTTCCCATTAAAATAAACTCACATTCTTTTCATTTTGACTTCTTCTTTTTTTAAAAGCAAAGATTGCAACAGGAAAAGAAAGTAGATTTAATAATTTCTTGTTTGCCAGAATTTTTTCTTAGGTCTCTGAGTACTCGCAGTCTCGGTCACTTAGCATACTAGCCCCTAAAAGCACGGCCAAACTGCAGCTTCATGGGAAAAACACTTGGGAAATGTCCAATCCAGTGTGAGCCAACTCACAGTTGCCTTCCTTGTTCAAAGCCACATTTCCTGGCTGAATCGGCTGGAATTTCTTTTGAAGAAAAGAGTGTTCCTGGATTGGTTTCAGGCCCTTTTCTTCACAGCAGTCATTCTAGCACTCTCCACAGAGTTGTTCATAAACCAGTAGGAAAAGCGATTCTATCGTTTTCCCTGGAAAAGTATTCAAATGCATGTTGTGTCCCTTAGAAACTTACTCTTCGATTACCTTCCCTCTAAATGTCCCTCTTTTTCCTTAGAAAATCATTCCAGGCTACACATTAAGGCTCCACGGCAAGCAGTTCAAGCATTTAGAATTGTTGGTATCATTTGCTTTAATCAAGTAGTATTTTCATTCATTCACTGACATCCATGTACTAGTTCATTCAACAACTATTTATTGATCCCTCAGAGAAGCAAGAAAATACTTCAGAAAATGGACTTAGAGTTAGAGGCAAGTTACTTAATGTCTTCAGATCTCAATTTCATAATCTGTAAAGTGATCATAATAACAGCACTATTGCTTAAGACCATTGTGAAGAGTATATAATTCTTACAAATACTTTAGCACGGTGCCTGGCATGTGGTATGTACTCAAATATTGAATTACTCTTATGGCCTGTTCTGTGTTAGATAGCCTGCTAGGAAGCTCAAAGTCCAGCGGGGGAGAAATCTAGGTAGATGTAGTTTTACTATACAACATAACAAGTATCATGATAGAGTTTATATACGGGACTGTGGGAGGCTAAAGAGGGTGGTGAATCTAACCCTGGAGAGGGGGAAGTTAAAACCACAGAAATGTGAATTTTGAAGAACCTGTAGGGAGTGGCTAAGTGATAAGGTGTAAGGTGAAATAAGGATGAGCAGCATGTGCAAAGGCATGGAAGCAGGAAGGAAAAAAATGCCATAATATAGGAAGAACAAGTCAGTGTACACACTTGTATTGTGAGGGAGCAATGGAAGGTGACATCTGGCCTGTGGTAGAGTGCCTGCTCCCTTGATTGTTCTCTCAGAACTTGCTACCATTTAAGAGCATTGGAACGAGCCCAGAAGGGTAGTCCAGAGGTATTTGGCTGCTGCGAGGAAGTGAGTGAGGCCTTGTGGTGTGTGGCACCATTACCACCAGAAGAAATGTAGAGAGCAGGAACCTCAAGAGAGGTTGGACTTTGTAAAAAATGGTCTGGAAAGACTGGGTAGAGGGACGAAAGGAGTTAGATGGCATGTGGAAGGAGACTCTTATACTTAATTTTGGAGATAAACTACATATTTTCATAGTTACACTCACCATTGCCTTATTTTTTATGCCCACAGAGACCTGCTGGGTCTCAAAGATTGGGCCCTTTTAGAATATGTTCGTGGAACTTGAAGAACAGATCCCTTTTGGGTAAACTTGCTTTCGATGAAATGCAGAAGCCATGCAGTGTAGTGTCATTCCTCCATTTATACCTTAGACGTAGGACATCTAGGATCTAGGATGGACTCTTCGACTGGCTAACTTTGTGACCTTCCAGGAGTATCGGGCCTCAGATCTCTCTTGTGTCAAATGAAGTGCATGTAACAGATAATGTGGAAGTTGAATCCAGTTCTTAAGTTCTATAACTCAAAGTTGCTAAAATATAAGTTGCTAAAAACAAAACAAAACAATGGCATGTTGAAACTTTCAGTGAATGTAGAAATTGAGACAGATTATACAGGTCAAATATCATCCTCTGTTAGGGACAAGGTTTGAGAAACTGAAGCAAAGAGGCATTTTAAGAGGGGTGGGGAAATAACCTTAAACTATGTGCAATGAAAGCAAGGAACCAAGGGAAATTGACTCTTTAAACCTCCTCATAGGTACATTCAATGACATGGAAACGTTGGTTTAAAAAGACAAAACTAAACTATTATAAAAAGAGGGTGCAAAGTGAAACCACTTTGAGGAAGGGAGTAGGTTAGACTTCAGCTGGTGCATTTCAAAAAGTAGAGCCCACAAGTTAGCTCAGATATTCTGTCGTTTAAGGGTCTTCGTTGGCTTCCTCTCTTTATCTAGGAGCCAATAACTGCCTTGGTATATAACAGAGGGATTGCAGGATGGGTGATACTGCCTGTAAAAATGTGAAAGCTATTTGTCCCTCCTTCCATTAAAATATGCTCTTCTATATACGGTATAACATACTGTATTTATAAATATTTTGGTTGTAATTTTTTGTAGTATAACCTATGGAATTTCAATTTATGAATATCCTCTAATTGGGATAGGTGTGCATATCTAGGATAATTCAAGCTAAGCCCTCTCTAAAGGGTGACCTCAAGTATTGATCAAATGCATTTCAAGATAATATATGAATTTGATTGTATAAATAAGATTGGATGTTTATTTTTAAAAAACAAGTTTAAACTTTGAGCTATTTGTCTTCAAAATGTGAACTGAAATAATTTTCAAATTTCATAATAACTCACACAAAGTAACATTTATTGCTTTAAAATATTATTGGTGCACATTTTATTTTTACTTTAGATGTGTATATGGCTGAGAGGGATGGCACTGGTTAGTATAAAGCTGTGTTTCTCAGACTGGGGTGCACACCCTCTAGTCCAACATGTATCTTCTTGAAATCCATGAGAATTCTTAATTATATAGTTTCATTTTAATGATAAAACAAAAAATGTTTGCCCTAACTGGTTTGGCTCAGTGGATAGAGCCTTGGCCTGCAGACTCAAGGGTCCCAGGTTCGATTCCGGTCAAGGGCATGTACCTTGGTTGCGGGCACATCCCCAGTAGGGGGCGTGCAGGAGGCAGCTGATCGATGTTTCTCTCTCATCGATGTTTCTTACTCTCTATCCCTCTCCCTTCCTCTCTGTAAAAAATCAATAAAATATATTTTAAAAATGTTTTATAGGAATATACATAAATTTTTGATAGTGAAAATTTTCAATTAAAATATTTTTTTTTAAAGAAGAAACTTTTAATTTTGTAAGTCAATGTTTCCCCAAAGGGCATTGGGTCTGTAACCCCTGATAGTTTCAAAATAATTTTCTTTTGAAAATGAGTTTGTTACTCAAGTTTAGAAACCTTATATAGTGAATTTAAACAAACAAACAAGAAAAGACAAATGCATATACATTCTCTCCAGCATGGTTTATCTATAGATTCAGACTTATGTCTTCTATTATCTTGCATGGAAATTTGATTTCAATCTGGTACAAATTTCTGGTATTCATTTCTGTACATTTGAGACAGATATTGAAGCCACTGTGATCTTGTGGACCATGTCCCTTGATACCTTTTCATTTTACACATAACACTCCACTCCATTCAACTCCCCCTGGGTATACACTTTTCAGGACAAGACTCTGCTGCCACTGAGGCATTTTGGCAAAAGGAAACTTGAGTGAATATTTTAAAATATATTTTATATATCATAGTTCTGAGACTGTGAAAGTGAAGGCAGAACTTAGGTGTCCTTTTGAATCAAGACTCAAATAAACAAACATGGAGATGTTTTTTAATACAGTAAAAAACAAGATGAAAAAATATGTCAATTTTCTTTGAAAGCTGAGGTGGAACTTTAAAATGTCATATGGTGTGTTGGATTACAAAGTGCTCTGCGTCATTTAAAATATTGGTCGACAGTATTGCTTTGGTGATTTGTATTCATACTCCCTTTAGAAAATAAGGGATGGAACTATTCTTTTAAGTAGATAATTGGTTCTGCAAGACCATAATATTAAACAACTATTCAATGAAACTTAGAAATTTTAACAGGATTCATGAGGAAAAGGGCAGGGTCCTTGAAGGAGACATGAGTTATACTGTAAACTAAAGTTACATTTTGCGGTTATAATTGTGAATAGTTTAATCTCTTTAGGCAAATTTTCCAACATCATTGAATATTCTCACCTTAAACATTTTATACTCATGTTTGTACTTGCTATTTGATACTGACCCTAAAAGCATTAATTTGTACATACATACAAGAATACTTAAATATGAATATCACCTATGCATCTTGCCTCCTACCACATACAAATGGCAGTCTTTCCATGCAATTGAGAAGAACAGGCTGACATTGGAGAGTATAAAAATAAAACATTCAAGCATAGATCTTAGAAAGCAGAAAGAGTGATGCTGGAAACAGGTGCTGGTCATGCAAATATGCAACTATCTGTATCAAGGAGCTCTAAGTCTGGGTCAGTGGTTCTCAAGCTTTGGTGTTATCAGCCGTGCTCAGAAGCTGGTTAAAATACAGATTGCTGGGTCCCACCTAGAATTTCTGACTTAGTAGATCTTGGGTAAGGCTCTATACAAGTTGCATTTCTAACAAGTTCCCCTGTGATGCTGCTGCTTCTGGTCCAGGGGCTACACTTTGAGAATCCCTGGTCTACTGTAAGAATTTTTGGATTTATAGGTAGTTAGGTTCTCATGTTTGATGTCCTACTCTTCCTACTACTTGAATACTGTGGCTCAAATCTAACAAACAAATATATTCTCTCAGTTTAGTCAGAGCAGTTGAAAGCAAGGTACACTGAAGAACTGAGAACAGGAAATTAGGGTTTACCCAGGCCCTATTATATCAATTTCTATTACTATTACCCTGTTTTTTGGGGCCAATAAGAGAGACTATATTAACCCAAATATAGCATGAAAAAGAATTCATTGCCTTGATTTTATATAATTTTCTAAGAATGAATCTAAGAACATGTGTAAATAAAGACTTTAAGGTGAAAATGTGTTATAGGTATCCTTAAGGGTCATGTTTGAAAGCTACTATAGATCCATGAGGGGTAGTGGATTTCAACCAAAGATTCAAGTTACTCATCTTTCTTCAGTAGCTAACTGTACAATCTCAGAAAGCCATTTAAATACTCAGTGCCTCAAGTTTTTATCTATCCATAATCTTCTTAAGTTTTGTCATGAATGTTGTATAGAACAACCATACATGTGGCCATCACTATGGAAAAAGAAGGCACTTAAGAAATCTAAAGAACTGCATTATAATTTTCCGAGACTTAGTATCCTATAGAATTCATTGGCCCCACCAAGGCTTGTCCATATTAAAATATTAAATGTTCTTCAACTTTAGTGTAGCCTTCAAAATATTTTTGCTATACTCCCCAAATCATTTCAGCTTGCAAAATTAAACAATTACTCTAATTTTAAGTTAAAGTTGCCATTTTCATTTCAGTTTCTCTTTAATCAAACAACAAACCTGTGTTTATTCACTTGCCAGGCAAGGATACGCGTAAAGAATTGCACTGAGTAATAATGAGGAAGAAAATCTGGTTTCCTAATACTGGGAAGAGCAGACCTGTGAATCAAAATTATTCTAGTTATTAACTGAAAACTAATATTTTGGATGGTAGATCTGTATATGACCCTTTAAAGTAGGCCCCGTGGTAGTGACCCACCACTTTGTTTTGGTATCTCCCAGGCATATGCTGCTGTACATGAAAAACTTTCCTTTTGTAAGAGTTTCTGGTTCCTTTCCCAAAGCTGATTAAGTCCCTATGATATGAAGGTCCTGGACAGAAGCAGCCCTCTCTAGGGTCTATTGGTGTGTTCTAAAGCTGGGTGGGACCTGGGGTTGGCAGGGAACAGGTCCCTCGCTAGACATTCTCAATCTCTTCTTAAAACAGTTAGTAGTGCAGGACTGAAAACAGCTTTGGAACAGAATTCCTTTTATCCAGATTTCTCTCCATATAAGAACTCTGCAGGAATATCAGCAATAGCATTCCTTGAATGCTAGAAATAATGGAGAAGTCATGAAATAGGGCGTTGCCACTGTAGTAAATCTCAACATTAAGAAACTCAGTTTATTTGGGGGGGGGGGGGGATGAAAATAGTAATACCCTCCGCTGGTACAAAGTGTTCTTGTGAAAAGCTCCTCCTTCCCACATGCCTGCATGAGAGATTGAATTAGAGTTAGTAAAACTAAGTTCATCAATCATTGTAGGCCACTTACACGTGTGTGTGTGTGTGTGGGGGGGCAGATTTAAGGGAGGCATGAGCTGAGGGGGAAGTGAGAAAATCACTGTTCCAGTTTGGTGTATAATAGCTGCTTTCATCCATTTTTCCATCTAATATCAAATACCCCCTATGTGCTAAACAATAATAGTGGGGATGCTATTAATACTACTGGTATATTAATATATTAAATGATAGCTATGTAGCAGACACTATTTGAGTATATGTAATACTTCATTTAATTATCCAACACTTTATAAGATGGATACCATTTTTTCTCTATTTTAACAGGTGAAGAAACTAAGGAAACAACTTTTTCATGGTCACTATGAAATTGCTAGAGTTGAGAGCTTGCACTCCACGCTTGGTCTATCTGACTCCAGACTCTAAGTTCTTAACTGCTGTGCTGTGCTGTACTGCCAGGACCCCACACTGTGCAGGGCCAGGAAAATACATGAAGAATAAAACAGACACTGGTCCTGCCCCAGAGAGCATATAGTTTTAACCCATCTGAGCTCTAGTTCTCTCTGCATGCTGGGATAAGCTATGGCACAGAGTGGCTTTGTCACAGGATTGTTCATAAATCCCAGGCAATTAAATGAAGGCTTTAATGAAACTACTACATGGAATTGGCAGATTAAATTTTGAACCTCTCCCTGGGAAATGCATAGTAATCTTGGAGAGTTCACTGAACTTGAGTTCGTGCCCTGAAATCTTGGGGTAAGGCACCATCTAGGATAAGATGAAGACAGAAAAATGAACTATGTTTATATTCTTGGCTTAAAAATTCTCCTTGTCCAGAGGAGAATCAGCTGACAGATTCAACTTACTGCTGGAAACAGTAGAAATGAAGTCTGCTTCTACAGCCCTGTCTCCTCGGGGACCCGGTGTCTCACAACAAGTGCGTTTCCATTTGAAGTCCTTAAGCGAATCCCACATCCCAAGGTAGATGTGTATTTACACTGTGCAGATTCCGGTCCATGGCTCTGCGTTTAGGGAAATTAATTCTAGTAGTACCCACTTGCGTCTCCTCTAAGGGACTGCATTTTATTTTGAATAATCTTTCCCTATCATAAGCTGCTCCATTCTGTTCCTGTTCTCACACACATTTATATTTTCTAGCCAGGAATTCCAACCTGTTATGCACTGGATCTAAAAAGGCAGCGATGATGTAAAATGTAACTTCGTGGTCCCCTATTGTATTTCACTATATCTCCTTTTTCTTTGGTAAGCTATAGTGATGGTGATTTAAAGAAATTAAGGTAGAAAAAGTCCCATATCCAAGGAAATGTTCAAAGTAAGCGAGGCTAAACCAGCTTATACAACAAGTTATGCAGCACTTTGCTTTTCATGCTGAATTTCCATGGGATTGTATGTGGATGCTTCTTCCATAAGTCAGTCTTCAAATATTTGTGAAGCACCTGTTGTGTCAGACGGTGTTCTAAACCCCTTTAGGAGCTTCTAATTGGAGGAGACACAGCATATAGACTTGAAAGTGTAACTAAGGCATAAAGCCTGTCTCATAGATTTTGAAGAGGGGCAGTTCATCCTATAAACATGTGCCCAAGCCTATTCTGTAGTGTCTTAACTTTCTGAAGGTTATCATAGAACCTTAAGATATGCAAAATTTCTATAATCAATCTTGGCAAGCAGATCAAGGATTTTCCTCTTTAACAAATCCAATTAAGTAGCATTAAAAAACACACACAACTTGCTGCATTAAAACCATTAGAATAACTTCAGTTATCTCATTGTCAAATAACTTTCATGCTACATTATGATTGAAGAGTGAAGAGAAAAAGGAGAGAGGGAGATAGCTCTGACCTGGGAACTAACACAATCGATCTTTCGAAACTTCAAAGTATAACAATTATCTCAGCAACCGGGATGATGAGGCATCCCTCTGTGAGCCATTTATGACACGTGTGTAATGCTTTGACATTAATTTAGAAACTAGCTTTTCTAGAGTCTTGCCATAGTGCCAGGATATTTCTGTCTCAATAATATATTGATTATATTGTAATGAGTTGGCCAATGACTCACAGAGTTAGGAAGAAATTATACTAAATTTATCGGAGAGAAGTGATGATGAAAACTTCAGAATTACTGTATGCCTGTTTCATAACCTTGTCGTGCTAACACTCACCTATTTTGTGGCTTGATCTCAGCTCGTGCTTTTTAATGTGAATCAGAAGCTGTGAGTAATTCTTGGATGTCCCACACTACTTATCACACTGAGTGATTCCTAAAATGCAGTAAAATGTTTAGATAAGTGAAATTTTGATTCTTTGTTACTTTCCTGAAAAATGCTTGTGGAGTGCATGACCAGTTTTGGCAGTTACCCTTCATTTGCTGATATGTTGATTCATCATAGACAGGGGAGAGGTAGTTGTGGAAATGACTGTGAATCGACAAATCTGTTCTGAAATCATGAGGCAAACAATAGGCAGTTTGTCAGCAAGTATCACCTTGTACAACTCTGAATTCAGAGTATGCATACCTCCCATACTAAATGCTTATTTGGGGAATCTATGTTCATGGTCCTGAGTGTCTTTTCTTCATGTTTTGTCTGCGGTTGTCTGTAGCATGTAACACATCTGATAGCATTGCCTATGTCTTACATGGAGCCTCCCACATGCATGGTGTTTAGTGTGCTGTGAAGCTTGAGTCCCTTGTGTCTGCTTTTTTATGGGCAGTTTCCCATTCATAAACCCCCTACCTGTGCTACATGTGGAATGGGTTGCCAATTGCTGGGTGCAGAAAAATGGATGATGGCAATTAACAGAGTTTACACCCCACAACTTCAGCGCGATAGTGGGCACATTGCATCTCCAGGTGATCCCAAGCTGGTGCAATATCTTGTAAAATACTGTTTGCCACGTCAGGCCAGCTGGATAGAAAATGTGAATCCTCGTGTTATATACTACTTGCTGTTCCAAACTGATCTTGATGTTATGCTGGTTAAATATTATTGATGAGATAATCACGTTCCTAAAATAAACCAATAGCATTCTATATAATAAAAGGGTAATATGCAAATTGACCCTAACAGCAGAAAGACTGGGAATGACTGGTCACTATGACACACACTGACCACCAGGGGCAGATGCTCAATGCAGGAGCTGCCCCCAGGTGGTCAGTGCGCTCCCACAGGGGGAGCTCTGCTCAGCCACAAGCCAGGCTGATGGCTACCAGCACAGCAGTGATGGCGGGAGCCTCTCCTGCCTCCTCAGCAGCGCTAAGGATGTCCGACTGCAGCTTAGGCCTGCTCCCTGCTGGCAAGTGGACAACCCCTGAGAGCTCTCAGGCTGCCAGAGGGATGTCTGACTGTCAGCTTAGGCCTGATCCCCCGAGGAACAGGCCTAAGCCATCAGGTGGACATCCCCCGAGGGGTCCCAGACTGTGAGAGGGCACAGGCCAGGTTGAGGGACTCCCCCCCCCAGTGCACAAATTTTTGTGCACCAGGCCTCTAGTTTGTTATAAAAAGACTCTCCATCAATGAATAGAACCACAAACGACAGTCTTGTCATAAAGGCCAAAAGCCTTTCTCTTAGCTAAATTTGTTTTACTGAATTGTGTATATATAATAGGTGACCTTTTGGTCTAATTTGAGAAAGGTATTAAGATGCTGAAAATGCTCCATTCATAAAAGATAAATATACATGGTGGTATCATGACACTATGTGTCTACCAGTTACTCCAATTAAGTAGTTACTTTGTCCATTAAAACACTTATTATTTTGATAGGTATTGTTTTGCCTGCTTCTAAACAATCAAGATCCATTTTGAAAGCCATCTTATTGGCCCAATAAGATGTGTGCCATGGTATTAACACTGCATCATTTTAATATTTGACATAATGCTTTGTGGCAGCTAAAATTTAAAAGGGATCCCATTTATTTTAAGATAATTATAAATGTATTGTGGTGTGCCCAAGCAAATCACCCCTGTTTTTCTAAAGCCAAGCTTTTCTGTCCATCAGAATTACTTTTGTGCACATCTTTTTACTATGTAACAAAAGAATATAACCCTTATGATAGTCATTCCCGTTTTTACTTAGAAAATGCACAAAATATTTGCACATCTTTTGCTTCATGTAATAGTACAGTGTTAATACTTCGATAAACATGAGTAAGTCATTAGTGGGAATTTATTCATTTCTGTTAAACCATACATGTCTGTGATGTAAGAATAACCATTTTTAATCATAGAAGTCCTCAGTAATTAGCAGAGAATAAATAACTTTTTTGTCACTAGAGAAGTAGAGGATAATACCTTGATGTACATTAGCTTTGGTTCTTTGGGAGTTTGCACAGCAAAGTATGACTTGTGGAAACTTTGTCATCTCTCTGGAAGAAAGCAAGAAGAATAACTCAAGATAAAGAATTTGTAAGAAAAAATAGTTTTATTTCCTTCAGTTTTGCTATGATTGACAGCTTAATTGTAGACTGTGCCAATTTCATTTTATCTTCAATCTACACATTTTAAAATAAATTTTCTTTCTAACACATAAGTATATTGCAACCATTAAGTCATACAATATAGTGTATGAAATTAATGCATTGCCCTTATTTTTTTATTTTTAAGAGGTGAAGTGTATGTTTAGTTGTTATTAGGTATACAGATTTATAAGAGAATGTACCACAAATGTGAGAAAAATGGCAATCATATTTTGATGATTTTTGACCATTTTTTCAGTTTTGAAAATGTAAGTACAAGGAATGATTAAATTGATTAGTACAACAGGATAGCAGTCTTTCCTTCCTTTTAATTATGTGATAAGAGTTATAGTATGTATTGTTTTTCTGTTAACGGTGCTGCTAGGAAATTCTTCCTGAAATTAATTCTAAGTCTCATGGAAGTTTTACTCATTTCAAGCTTTGTTTCTTCATTACTGTGTAATATCTTTTCATGATTTCTTACGAAGAGCTGGGTTTCTACTTGAATAAGACTTCATTCCTGCCCGGCTGGCATGGCTCAGTGATTGAGCATTGACCTATGAACCAGGAGGTCACTGTTCGATTCCCAGTCAGGGCATATGCCCGGGTTGTGAGCTTGATTCCTCAGTGCAGGAGGCAGCCAATCAATGATGTTCTCTCATCATTGATGTTTCTATCTCTCTTTTCCTCTCCCTTCTTCTCTGAAATCAATAAAAAAATTACTTTTTAAAAAGAAACTTCATTCCTGTATCTACTCTTAGAGTCTTCATCTAGCGAACCACTGTCCTTGGATGTTGGTAATTAAACGTTTTATCTTACTCGATCTTTCAGCGAAGTTCAGCAAAGTTGACTACTGCCTCCTTTATATACTTTCTTCTCGTGGTTGACTATGATCTGCTAGTTTTCCTCCTGGCTTAGTAGTATATTCTTCTCATTCTCCTTAATTGGTTTTTCTGTTTGAACTGTAATCATTAGAGTGTCTCCCAGGGCTGGCCCTTTTTAATCTCCACACTTGACTAAGTGATGTCATCCAGCCCCACAGTGTTTTTAAATAACATTTTGTGGGGAGCTGATAGCTCTCAAGTCTTTTTCTCTGGTCACAATGCCCTCTAAAACACCTGATTCCGATATCTTACTGCCTACTTGACATTTCTACTTAGATGTCTAGTAGGCATCTACAAATTGAAGAGGCCAAATGGATAACTTTTAATTTTGTCCCTCAAACTTGCACCTCTCCTCGTCTTCCCCATCAGAGTATATCGCACTCCTAATTACTTGGCTGCTAAAATCCAAACTCTCTGAGCTATGCTTGATTACTCTCTTTCCCTCGTTTTGAGCTGCTGCTAATCCGTCAGGACAATAGCTGTGCTTTCGGCAAAGCATGTGGGACAGTGCTTGTCATTCACGGTTGTGGAGAAGCCTCTCCTGACCCTGTGAACCAATGCTAACAGCCGGTCCTTTTCCATGCTGTCATCCCAGTTTAATTCTCTCAATAGCTCTTATCTCTACCAGATTTTTCTCTCGTTGGTTATTAATAGAATATTTTTATCTCTTTGAACTCTGTGAGACAATTAATAAAATAGTTGTTGAGTGAATGTTTGCTTGCTTGCTTGCTCATAATTTACAGTTGCAAACACATATTGAGGACTTTCCGCGGTCTAGGTTCTGTGCTAAAACACTGTGCCTTCAAGATTTTCACAGTTTAGTGATGGAGGGAGCCATACACATAAACAATTACAGTGCAGTGTGAAGAATGCAACAGTGAAAGTCTGTCCAAAGTACAGAATCCGCTTAGAACAGGATGTGGTTAATTATAAAGGGAAGTGTACAGCTGGAGGGATCCCAGTGGAGGAATGATTTACTTGGTTTTTAAAAGATGAATGGGATTTTTCAAGTAAACAATGGAAAAGAATAGGGATTTCCAGACCGAGATACTAGCATATGCCAAGTCACAGTGGTATGCAGTGCCTGGGGAATATCTGTGAGCATTCGTTCTTGCTGAAGCATGCAGTGTGCAAGGAGAATGGAGGGGGTTGAGCTGGAAAGACAGGCCATGGGCAAAGGGGCCTGGGTCTTTCTACTAGGAAGCTTAGGTTTCATCCTGTGGGTAAACTAATGAATTTTGTCCATTTTTAAACAGGTAAGAGATATGTTTACATTATAATTTTGCAAGATTATTTTAATCCTATGTATAGAAGAGGGATGTAGAGGCAAGGAGACCAGTGAGGCAGGAAGAGGCAAGAAAACAGATGAAGGCCTGAATGATGCAAACATGTTGGGGATGAAGAAGAGTGCATAGGAATGAATTCACAGGTAAAGTCAGTTGTATTTGGTGGGAATGAAGGAAACAGGGTGATGTCATTGTTCTGTCTTTGGACATTAGGCCTGTGGGGTGATACTCACTAAGAACAGAGGGTACAGAAAGGAGAACAGGTTTATATGGGAATAGTATTCAATTGCTAAATATAATACATACTAGAGGCCCAGTGCACAAAAATTTGTGCACTGGGGGTGGGGGGAGGTCCCTCAGCCCAGCCTGTGCCCTCTTGCAGTCTGGGAGCCCTCGGGGGATGATCACCTCCTGGCTTAGGCCTGCTCCCTGGGGGATTGGGCCTAAGCTGGCAATCAGACATCCCTCTGGCAGCCCAAGAGCCCTCGAGGGATGTCCACTTGCCAGCAGGGAGCAGGCCTAAGCTGCAGTTGGACATCCTTAGTGCTGCTGAGGAGGCAGGAGAGGCTCCCACCACCACCGCTGTACTGGCAGCCGTCAGCCTGGCTTGTGGCTGAGCAGAGCTCCCCCTGTGGGAGCGCACTGACCACCAGAGGACAGCTCCTGCATTGAGCGTCTGCCCCCTGGTGGTCAGTGTGTGTCATAGTGACCAGTCATTCCCAGTCGTTCCGCTGTTAGGGTCAATTTGCATATTACCCTTTTACTATATAGGATAGAGACCTGGTGAATGTGTGGGGGCTGGCTGGTTTGCCCTGAAGAGTGTCCTGGATCAGGGTGGGAGTCCTGCTGGGGTGCCTGGCCAGCCTGGGTGAGGGGCTGCTGGCTGTTTTCAGGCTGGTCACACCCCCTTCAGGGTGGGGTTCCCGACTGGGGTGCCTGGCCAGCCTGGGTGAAGGGCTGATGGCTGTTTGCAGGCTTGGCAAGCCCCCCACCACCCAGTGGGGACCCCTCACCCCATGGAGGTTTGGCCAGCCTGGGTGAGGGGCTGATGGCTGTTTTCAGGCTGGCCACACCCCCTTTAGGGTGGGGGGTCCCCACTGGGGTGCCTGGCCAGTCTGGGTCAGGGGCTGAGGGCCGTTTTCAGGCTGGCCAAGCCTCCTGGCGACAGAAGCACCCAGCCTCTCCTTTTTTCTTTTCTTTTTTTTTATTCTGGGATTTATTTAGCTTCTATAATTGAAACTTTGTTGCCTTCAGTGGAGCTCAGAGCCAGCCGGGAAGCTTGGCTTCCTCCATCACTGGGACAACCAAGCCTCCTTCTCGCTCCAGCTCCATGGCTGCCAGCCACCATCTTGGTTGGGTTAATTTGCATATAGTCTCTCTGATTGGCTGGTGAGCATGGCTTAAGGCATAGTGAAGGTACAGTCAATTTGCATGTTTGTCTTTTATTAGATTAGATTGTTCAGGTGAACAAACCAGGTTTGAACTTTCCAGGTCCACTTAGACACTGATTTCCCCCCCAAAAAAACTATGTACAGTACAGTAAATGTATTTTTCCTTCCTTATGATTTTTTTAATAACATACTCTTTTCTCTAGCTAACTATATTGTAAGAATATAGTATATAATACATATAACATATAAAATATGTGTTACTCCAATGATTTATATTATCAGTAATGCTTTCTTTCGGTTTACAGTAGCTATTAGTTAATTTATTGTAGAGTCAAAAGTTATATGTAATAGTATGCTAAGCGGAATAAGCCAGTTAGAGAAAGACAAGTATCACATGATCTCACTCATATGTGGGATCTAATAAACAAATTAAACTGATGAACAAAATAGATCCAGAAACATAGAAGCATGGAACAAACTGTGGAATCTCAGAGGGAAAGTGGGTGTGGGTGGATGGGTAGGAAGATATCAGCCAAATAACAAGTATGTATATATTCATAACCAATGGACACTGACAATAGGGTGGTGAGGGTCTGGAGGAGGGGGTGGGGGAAGGCTATAAGGACTCAATGGGAAAAAAGGGGAACATATGTAATACTTTCAACAATGAAGATTTTTTAAGTTATATTTAGATTTTGACTTTGAAGGGAATCAATTCCCCAAACCCCCCCACATTGTTCAAGGGTCACTTTTACACACACACACACACATATTTCAGGGATGGCCAAAAGTAGGTCTACAGTTGTTTATATGGAGAATAATACCATAATTAATAAATAATAATACAAGAATAAACTGTGATTTCCATACTCATGACTATAAATTCTGTGAATTCCCTAAAGAATGAGAGATAGATAGATGATGATAGATAGATAGATAGATAGATAGATAGATAGATAGATAGATAGATGGAATGTGTATCTATGTTCTTGGGACTCTCTCTTTTTAAAATACATTTAGATTTAGATTTCTCAAGTTGGGTAATTTATAGGAAATATACTGCAGTATAAAAAATATCAGAAAATGTGTTCCAATCCCAAAGTCTAGTTCCTAATTTACTACTAACTAACTGTGATTATGGCGTTTCTCTGTCTTTGTCTTCTCATTTCTATCATCCTGATACCAGTATGATACTATTTCCAGGGAACGTTACCTTGATACTTTTAACTTTTCCTACTCGATTATATATTCCAAGTCTAAAGTCATTATTCATCCACTAGAATTCTAGGTCTTGGAAGGAGATCATTTAAACCAATTTCCCACCTTTCTCACCCTCAGTGTCAGTTGAGAAAACAGAGGGCCACAAAGTTTGGCTTGTTGAAGGTCATGTCAGATGTTTATGTTGAAATAAGCATTGGAACCTAGAACTCCTAACATCTAGAACACTATCTTCACTGATCTCTCAAAGTGATGATCCACATTATCCCCAATTCTCACTCTCCTGTGGTCCTAAAACCCATGTGACTTTGGGCAGGTTTGGGAATCAGCCTCTACTTGTTTTTTTTGTCTTCTCTGTGCATAACTCTGTTGGAAATAATGTATGCTGAGGATGGGGGGAGAGAGATGGCCATTGCCCTCTATCTCTGGTCCCTTGGGGAATTCAGCATGAAGTAGTGGAGTTCTTGGTGCCACCTCTAGTGACTTAGGGTTTGCTTAAGAAAGACCGTGCTCCTTATTCCTCCCTTCACTCATATTCTTTACTCTAAACTCCAGTTTCAAAACCAGACCCAGATATAGTGATGTGTGATTATAAAGGAAGAGGATCAACTTCAGTTCTGACATGTATTTGCACCTCCTGGGGTTTTAAACAAACAAAACGAGTGTTCATTGCTGATTCATGTTTTGCTTTTGGTCCCTAGATCTTTTTCTGCTGCAGTCACATGACATGCACCATGGTGGCTTTCATCATATAATGCATTCCGGGTTCCCCTAAATCCTAAAGCACTTTGTAAAAATAAAACCATAGGTCTCATTTTTTCTGATGAAGAGAGCAAGGCATAGAAAGATTTTACAAAGTGATACAACAAATAAAGGAGGAAAGAGAATCCAGGATCATTTTTTTTTCACTCTCCATTAAATGATACTCTCTCTTATGCTTTTCTGTTGTCAGAAGCCCTCTCTACATTCTGTATTGTTGGGTCATCATCTCCTATAGTTTGCACAATACGGTGTATTATGGATGGCTCACAAAGCAGCAGAGATGAATTCTTTATAATGGATTTATTCTTTTCCATTTTTTGTCATCTTTGGGCTTAATAGAAATAGTTCAGCATGTTATATTGTGTGATCTCTTCCTATATAGATAAAAGATTTCTGTGTTTTGAAGGAAACATTTATGTTGGTTAATTTGCTGCATTGCCTGCAGGAACATTGGTCTGCAGGAGGAAAACAACTGTTTCCTGACAAGCCTCTCTTTAACTCTGCCAGAAACTCTTACTTTAGCAGTAAAATGAGGAGAAGTAATCCATCAACAATTACAGAATGGCATCTTCTGGAATGTTTCCCATCCCTCAGACACACCTGAGACTGTGAGACACGGAGGTGTCTCTCCTTCGATGAAGAAAGGCTCTTACTTCATTCCCTTCCCAGCTCCTAGGCCACAGCACTGCATTTATAGTGAGCACGCAAATGTGAGCACAGACATTTTCTCCCTGGATATCAAGGTCCCGCCTGCTCTTTGCAGAGCCATGGGTCTAACTATAATAGAAAGAGAATGTGCGCTTTCCTGTAAGAAATTAAAGCCACTGTCCACCATGTGCAAAAGACTGTGAAATTGAAAGTGTGTCCCTGGAGTGGATAAAAATAATAATAAGTGGCAACTCAAAAACAGACTGCTGGCAAATAATCGATTATCTCCTGAATTACGATACAAAACTACAGTTCATTTTGCCAGCCTGTAGGGGAAAGAGTGCCCACACAGGAGGCCGTCAGCTTAGACTGGGAGTTGTTTTCAATTACTTTCGGGGTCCCTCCATGTAAACATCAAGGGGCCGTCGAGCTCGTGTGACGCAGTGTTGGAGCTCACGTAAGTGGTTTGCTGAACTCGCTATGAAATAGCAAACCCATTCAAAAAAGAAATCTATTGCCTGATTCATCTTGGTGGTGATAGTGTTGACTCACATAGCTTAATTTTTAAACCTGGGCTAACAGTTAAACTTCCCTAAAGATTAAAGACAGGTTGAGTAGAGTTTTGCTGGGGCAGCACTATTTTATGAACTCAAGTTGAATCTGTTTGGCCTCCAGATAGATTTAGAGCTGGTTTAAGAAGAGGAAAACAGGAAAAGCAATGATGTTTTACTACTGGCTGCTCATATAGATAAAACGAATGGAAATTTAGATTGTTTTGGAAGGATACCTGTGATTAATAATAAGGGGGGAAGTGCTCATGGCTGGCTGGCTGAGGTTTTTATGTCAGAAAAAATTTTAAGTGAACCATAAAATGTATATGTGGGAATTTAATAAACAATAAACAATTTGGATAACTTTTCAGAAATGTAGGCCCATGGAAATATAATATACAAAAGTATTCAGCATCTCTGTGACTGAAGAAAAGTATCGTAGATGAAGTGGTTTTGGAGCCCAGCTGAAGGAAAGACTAAAGGGAGGAAGTATTACAGCAGAATGATCGTCAGTTCTCATTGCCCTTGATTACTTTTTAAAATGGGGAGAAAACTTGCCATCTTCAAAATCATACCAGGCTTTAAGTCCCCTTAGTATAGAGTGCAGGAGATGAGTCCCTTTGGTTAATGAGGGTCATTCTCCTCCTCCATGCAGTCAGTCCTGATTACACCCAGCCTGTCCCCTACCATCACGAATACACATGCACATGCAGGTCATTACACCCATTTACTGAGAAGGACATAGATGCTAACTTTTTACAAGGACAGACAACTAATAACTGGCAGTACTGGGGTTTCTCAAGGCATGTTTAGTCATTAAAATACCTTTGTTACAACTCATAAGTCACTTTGTGTATAGGACAAAGAGAATACTCTTTTTTTTTTAACTGACATTTTAAATCATAATAGTTCTTCAACAACTTGTGACCTTACTCTTCTATCATGTACTTTTTAAAAATTTTTAAACCTTTGTTGTTAAAAATAGTACATATGTCCCTGTTTCCCCCATTGATCCCTTCTAGCCCCTCACAACGCCCCCCCCCCCAGGCCTTCACCACCCTATTATCTGTGTCCATGGGTTATGCCCATATATGCATACAAGTTCTTTGGTTGATCTCTTCTCCCCCTCTCCCCACCCCCACCTTCCCTCTGAGATTCCGCAGTCTGTTCCATGCTTCTATGTCTTTGGGTCTATTTTGTTCAACAGTTTATTTTGTTCATTAGATTCCACATATGAGTGAGATCATGTGATACTTGTCTTTCTCTGACTGGCTTATTTTATTCTTCATTTGTTCTTCAACCATTATTTAAAAAATATTTTAAGTAGTTAAAACATACTTATGTTTTAAGAAGAAGGAGGAGAAGGGGAAGAAGAAATTCAAAAAACACCAAGGAATATATGGTGAAATATGTCTACATCTTTCCCTGCTCCATGGTATCCTGCCTTGGTGGTACTCATTTTTCCAATATCTTCGGTTTTCTTCCTACGTTAAATATTTCTTGTATACACAAATGTTTTTTCTAATACCCACCTAAGGAGATGTTTATTGATTTTAGTGAAAGAAGAAGTGAGAGAGAGAGAAACACAGATGTGAGAGAGAAACATGGATCTGTTGCCTCTGGTATGTGCCCGACTGGGAATCGAACTTGTAGCCATTTGGTGTAGGGGACAATGCTCCAACCAATTGAGCCACCCTGCCAGGGCTACACAAATATTTCTGTGTGTATTCGCCTACACTTTCCTGGTTTACATAGATGGTAACACACAATATGTACAGTTTTTCTTTTTAATATATTTTTATTGATTTCAGAGAGGAAGGGAGAAGGAGAGAGATAGAGAAACATCAGTGATGAGAGAATCATTGATTGGCTGCCTCCTACATGACCCCTACTGGTTATTGAACCCACAACCGGGCATGTGCCCTGACTAGAATCGAACATTGACCCCTGGTTGGTAGGTCGACCTTCAACCATTGAGCTACACTGGCCAGACAACCCACAGTTTTTCTTATTGCTCTTTTCACTCCAGCTATTAGCAGACTCTCAGTGGGGTCTCACTAGTCCACCAGAGGTGAAATTATTTGCTGTGTTGCAGTATGAGAGGCTGCATGAAATTAAGTCTGGACTTGGCTCTTTCCCAACTTGTAAAGGATAGAATATTTTCTCTTTGTATCTCACAGGCATTATTAATTGATATGTTGTCAGCACTTCCATAAATATTTCTATGCTGTAGTGATTTTTCTCATTGAAATGTATGCTGTGACAATTCAGCACATTTCTCAACCGATTAGATCAGATACCCTCAGTGAAAAGAGAGGGAAGCAACTCTTACTAGGTACATCAGTTCTTTGGTGTCTAAATTGCATTTATGCTGCATTGAATACTATTATGAAAGTTTGGAATAATATAGCATTACAGAACTATTTAGGCCACCCAGAGGCCTTGAGAAACTGGAAAATCTCTGAAGAGGGAGTCGATTCTTTTTCTACGATAACATCAAAACTGTGGCTAGCTATTTTTCGCTTAATCCTTTTTAAAAGACGTATTACAATATCCTCCCTTCTTTATTGGTAATTTTCTTGTTCATTAGTACATCGACAATTACATTTATGGGTTTTGAAGTTTATTTTCCATCTTGGTGTTTTGATAACATGACTGAAATTGGGATTTAGTGCTATGCAGAGTTGTTAGACATACTAGGAGTTTCAGTGACAATCTGCTATTTTAAGAAAATGAAAAATTTCATCTGACTTTTGTTACCCAACAACTGATAACAATCGAATTACCATTGTAAGAAATACTTTTAAAAAGATGGTCTAGTCTCTTTTTTAAGTGTATGCTTACTTTTATTTTAAAAACTTCCAAACTATTTTTCCAGAATGGCTCTACCATTCTGCACTCCCACCAGCAACCTATGAGAGATTGTGTTTCTCCTCATCCTTGCCAGGATTTGATATTTTCATGGTTTTCTATTTGCCATTCTAATATGTGTATGGTGGGTTCTCCTCGTGGTTTTAGTTGGCACCTCCCTAATGGCTATCCTCATTAGGGAAGTACTTGTTCAAGTCCTTTAGCCACTTTTTCTCTTTGCCCATTTATTGTATTTTTCCCCTTTTTATTCAGTTCTGCATATTCTTTATCTGTTACAAATACACGTCCTTTGTCTGGTATGTGGCTTGGAAATAGTTTATCAGTCTGTAGATTGTCTTTTCATTTTCTTTTTTAATTTAAATTCTTTATTGTTTGAAGTATTACATATGGAATACTTTTGCCCCTTGGTTGTTCCCACACCTGCTCCACCCCCCCCCCCGGCACATGCCCTCACCTTCCTACTGTCTGTGTCCATTGGTTATCTCACCTTCCTACTGTCTGTGTCCATTGGTTATGCTTATATGCATGCATACAAGTCCTTTGGTTGATCTCTCCTCCTTACTCCCACCCTCCCCTATCTTCCCTCTGTGGTTTGATGGTCTGTTCAATGCTTCTCTGTCTCTGGATCTGTTTTTGTTCATCAGTTTATGTTGTTCATCATATTCCACAAATGAGTGAGATCATGTGTATTTATCTTTCTCTGACTGGCTTATTTCACTTAGCATAATGCTTTCCAGTTCCATCCATGCTGTTGCAAGTGGTAAGAATTCCTTCTTTTTCACAGCAGTGTAGTGTTCCATTGTGTGGATGTACCACAGTTTTTTAATCCACTCATCTGCTGATGGGCACTTAAGCTATCTCCAAAACTTAGCTATTGTAAATTGCGCTCCTATGAACAGAGGGGTGCATATATCCTTTCTGATTGGTGTTTCTGATTTCTTTGGATATAGTCCTAAAAGTGAGATTACTGGGTCAAATTGTCTGTTCTTTATACTTTTCTATAAACCAGTGATTTCTCTCCCTCGTAAAGTGACCAAAGCATTTCAGGCCACTTAAGATGATGTTCTAGTACTGATTCAAGGGACGTGTTTTTATTATAATTCACTTGGGTTTTATTTCAACATCTGGGCATAGCCCAGATGCATTCCTATGCTCCTCGGAGGCTCTCCTTGCCCATGACTTTCTGGATCACATCTTCCAATTCAAAAGAGTATCTTGTTCTACCTCACACATGGAAATGCTTTTGGTAATGCATTTACAAAATGCTTTGAATATTTCTGACAGGATTTCCTAGAAATTTAGGTTGGCAATTGATGTTAACACATTAGTTCATCTCAAATATTGAACACGTGATAGCTATGACAGTAGGCCAGTGTACATTCCGAATTCTTTCAGGGGCTCTACCGCAAAATATTTCTTTTTCATTGGTTCTGTTCGGTTCTGTTTCATCTTGTCTCTCAATTTGTTTCCAAAAAGCTAACTTGGGTTTTTGAACAAAACTGTTAAACTTATTTATCATTCCTTTTCTAGATTTTTTTTTTTTTTTGCAGAATTGCCATAGAATGTCTAGGCACTTAATAAGAAAAAGAAAAGTATGAACTTAGAGAAGGATGCATTTTGTGGGAATAGGTGATGTGGTTGTTTTGACTCCTTTCTGGGCTGTGAAGCCATATGTTGCACACAGGGAATTGTTGAGTGAATGTTCAAGAACACTCACAGCATAATGTATGTTCGGCCTGGAAGAATCGATGCACCTCTAAGAGTTGGTTCACTCTCCTCTCACTGGTGGCATATGAGGACAAGTGAGAGAGAAAGGGGCGGTGTTTTCCAAGAAGGGCTGTTGATATGCTCAGTGTGCCCATGTGCCCTGAGGCTAGATCCTAGGATTGTCACAGCCTGGGTCCTAGTGTTTAGTCCTCCTGTATAGAGGCAGAAATCCCCCAAATGGCCCTGTGAGATGGCTGGGCAGTTCCTCTACTTTTTAAGAAATAAGTTACCTGCCACCAGTAATGGGCTCCCTAAGACTACCTTATGAATATCTCTTCCCCTGAGGACAAATTATTCTTCCTGAGAAAGAGAGTACCAGGATCTCTTACTTAAAGAAAAAAAAAATGTCTGATGGTGATTTTCTAGTCCTTTAGTAGCTCCTAGAGTTTGTTTCCTCTCAGGCAGCCCCTGGAATAAGCTAATAGTGTTGTTACTCCCAGCTTGAAAGTTTATATTAAACCTAGAAAATGATCTCAGTTTTCATTTCATTTTTTAGCTTCCAAAATTACCATATATATCTAAAATTTTCAGAATCTCAAGTTGAATACATGTACACTGTAACTTCTATTACATATTTGTGAAATCTTTTTATTGAAGTATGAATAATTCTCTTACTTTATACGTTATTTGGCATGACCCCCTAAAAATGTGTAGTAAGAGATTCTGCCTCCCTGTTACCATCATAGTCCAGCTAAGGGAAAGAACTCACTGCTGGTTCCATAGAGACTTCATAAGCTTCTCTTAGTTACACTCGTCTTCTCCTTTGTCTATGTGACTGTGTAGTGTTCCTCATGAAGTTTCAGTTTTACTCAACAACCATACATGCGTACGCGCATGCACACACATACACACACACACACTCCATCTGCCTGACATCCTGATCCCTGACATACTCCAATATTATGCAAGGATGTACCGCTTCTGGCATCGTCTATGCATTTTATGCCAAAATATTGCATTGGAATGTATCAGTGGTTATGTTTCCAGGCTGGCCATTGACATTTGCAAAACTATTGTATCATCCCTCATATGTGTTGAGAGTGAGGAAGACCCATAAAACAGAATTCTATGATGGCTTCAAATTGAGCTGAATAAAAACCAATGGGATTAGGGGAAAGGTGGTTTTGACATCAAAATAGCAGTACATTAACATCCTTATTGGTGATATTATTTTTTTTTGAGTTTTCTCTCTCTTCACCATTATAGGGAATGCGATATGTCTAGGCACTCATTTATATTTTGGGGTGTTTTTTTTTCTCCCTGAGTGAGGTCTAGTAAAGCCAGATTCTTTGGGTGGATAGAAGAAAAAAAAACAGGTTTCTTATTGTTTGCTTTCAGTCAATTGGACTTTTAAACATGGCCTTCTTTCTGTTTTCCATTTACAATATATACCTGCTTGCCCATATACCTTTAGATCAATGAAAGAGAGGATATTTAAAAGTATCTGTAGTAGCTAACAGCTGGAGTCATGCCAGGCTTCTTTACATTTTAAATTCTTCCTGAGCTCTAAAGGTAGATGAGACCAACTTTCCTTTGGACTCAGCAGGTGAGTTTTACTATGATAAGAATATTGCTATTTTAAAAAGCAGCTCTTGACAATCTAACTCCAGAAAGCATTCCCACCCTGTGAATTAGTACAGAGGCGCCTGCTTCCTTATTGATGAAACAGTGACAAATAATACCCGTTAGAAGCAATTGTAATTTTGGTGGCTTAACTTCTGACTCCTCAGTAGATTTCTAACCCAACCTCATGTCAGATCTAGGGTCCCATTGTCCCTGATTGATTGGCCATGGAGGCAATCTAATCTCAAGGTTAGCACACAACAGAAATTTGGCTTGATGAACCCCTCTAGGAGTGGGGTGTAACTTGGTTGGCAACAAGGGCTGGATTAGCTCTAAGCACAAATTTAGTCTTTCATTTTATGCTTTTATGGGGTACCTTACTATTTTTCTCACTCTTTAATTATAGCCATAAAAATTCACTTTTAATCAGTTCTGTTTGTTTTATGGTGACATGTCACAGTGCTTGCTGTACAGCTTCTGGGTATTTAGAACTCTTGATATTCAACAGTGTGACGTGATCATTCATCACCATAAAAAAAATTGTTATGGAGCTCAAAAATGATCTTTGGATATCTCTAAGGGTGAGTCAGCAACCAGGGGTTAATACTAATTAATTAATCAACTATCTATATTAACTAACTAATACTCTTATAGATTTACTTATTTTGGAGGTGAATGATCTTGATATCCCCTTTTGTAACTAACAATAGTTATGTATCTAATTATTTGCAGAAGGAAAACTACAATTATGTATTCTTAATCTGAATCAGGTGATTCAAAACAGTGTTCTTAGCCCTGATCTAATTTGGTATTGTTGAAAGAGCTGTAACAAAAGATGCTGAAGAAGCAGTGAAAGTCTCCTTAGTTCAGGTCACTCATTCTGTAAGTACCTCCAGAATATTAGTAGGTCCTGAAACGTCTTTGCTGCCTGCAGTGTTTAGGCATTATCTTTGCAAATGTAGTTCTCTCTCTCTCTCTCTCTCTCTCTCTCTCTCTCTCTCTCTCTCTCTCTCCCTGTTATGTTTCATTGTAGGAGTCAGTATAAACATTAGAGTTTAAACCACCTATTTCTCTCTAAGAAACCAAGTTATATGTGGGAGTGAAATAGTATCGGCCTCAAGAGCCTGGATATATAAATATATACTGGTTTCCAATACAACATATCAAAATGGATTCATCAGTCATGAATTATAAAAATGTGATTACCTTTTTCAGTAAGGAGGATGTGATTAGTTATGAAACTGGTGGTAGAATTTGATGGGGGAGGCTAAGAACATGGAGGGAATGTGGTGTATCTGTTGTTTCCAAAAAGTGTATATCATATTTCTAATGTCAAATGAAAACCTATCATGCTATTAGTCATCAGTTTCTGTTATACCGCTTACCACAGTATCTAATAATTTGTTGTGTACTTGTCTCCAACATTGGACTATGGGGTTTTTAAAGTTATCTCTGTACCTACAGAACCTGGCAAACATTGGTGCTTAATACATATATGAGTTTGTTAAATAAATAGTTAGGAGCCATTAGGGCTACCAGCTCTATCCAATTATGGTTTGTCAAGTGTTGGCTACTTCAGCTTGAGGGAAGATAATGGCCTGAGATACCATACTTTCTAGTTGTAAACCGGTTCTTAGAATAAAAAGTCTCTCGAGTATGTACTATGTATGTGTGTGAGTGTGTGTAAATATTTACATATATTTTAACACAAGGCATGTTTTAGCATGAAGTCCTATGGTAACCGAGCTGATGAACTCACATTAGAGGCCCCTGGTTCAACCTCTCATCCCAGACTGGAACGCCATCTATAATTTATCAGTCTCCTGCTGGAACTCGCCTCCTTTGTGAATTAATAAAATATCCCACTTCTCTCTTTTCTCACATTTTAAGTAAAATGATTAAATGTGAGGGCTTGTGAAAAATAGGCATAAAGACCAGCACATAATGGAAGTTTCTTCTCTTGTCTTTCCACTTCCTTTTTACCAAGCAATCCTAATCGATTTCATGCTGATCTGCTTGGTACTTAGACATTAAATACAACACTGAGTTACACTTTAATTCATATTACTAAGATTAAAAGTGGATCCCAACTACCCTACAAAAATAGTTATCTATAATTGAGCATTAGTTCTCTTGAGTATCTGAATCCCTGATTATTAAGTGTCACTAGATTCGGCAATAACACATCTTTTCAGAGCACAACTAGTGCTAACTACTGTGCCAAAATTAATACCAAGTAACGGGATTCTTGCAGATCAACAATTACAATTTAACAAGTACTTTTGATCATTCGCATGTACTCCCCCTTTACATACAACTTATTATACAGTATATTAAGTATTGCACAGTATCCTGTTCAGGATTCAGTAATGCCATCTCTGTAGTAATTCTAGAAATGGAATGAAATCAATGATAGGAAGTGGGGATAAAAATAACAAAGAAATTATATGGGAAAGCCCCTATTTTCCACTTTAATCCTGACCCTCAAGATTATTCACAGGTCAAAACGAGACCTGTGGACACTATGGCTTTCAGATTCTTCTTATACTCAGATTAGCTCTTGGTTCCAATTTAGAAGACATCTGTATAACTTAAGCCCACAGCCATAGGTTGTTTAGATAACATTAGACATAGACCTTAAAAGCATCCTGGTGCCTATATAGTATTTTCAAAGAAAAGAAAGTGTCTGTAAAAACATGGTCCTAAAATAAATAGTAAAAAAAAAAAAAAAGAAGAAGAAGAAGAAACTCCTGAAAAGTAAATTTCTGCCGTACGCAATCTATTTTGCCTTTTGCACTGACTTCCATCTTACAGATAGAGATTCATTGGTGAGGGGCAGGAGTTACTTTGAATGGACTAAAATAACATAAATATTTTAAAATAGTATACTTAAAATAGATAACTTCGATATATAACATTAGCAATGATATTTTAAAATATTAATACTAATGTCTTAAGGTAATCAATAAATCATAAACTGAAACCATAATTTGGTTCTGGGAAAATTGATAATGTTATTGTCATACAATTTTATCCATCACAGAAGCAGCAATATAGGAAACCTTGAATAAAACCAAATATTCCCTTCAATTTTATATCCAAAACTTAGGTCTAAGGCCAACTCATGAATATTTCTCGCGCCATAGCAAGTAATCAGTTCCTACATGCACTACCAAGTGTGTGTTTTGCTAAAGTCACTCTTTCCTCCAACTTCTCATTTTTAAACCTATAAAACAGGAATGATAATTACAATTGAGTTTGTCTGGGAACCAGTGAAAATTACTCATCAAATACAGATTTTTTTTTAAAATTGTAGATTACAGGGTATGGAGGTTCAAAGGGTATTTGTGAGGCCCAGAGATGGGAGTGGGAATAATTCATTCTTTTCTTTAACAAGGAAAAGTACATGAACTTCTCTAGCAGAACATATGCTAACTAACCAAAGCAAGAATTTTAACTGTATCCATTTAAATTGAGATATGATGTTACTGCCTAAATTTGGGTAAATATATTTGCTCATGGTAATTTGAGAGCAGTCAATTTATCAATGTATATAATTTTTTTTTGGTAAAATATGTTAAAATATTAAAGAAAAAAATCTATCCCTAATCACAGATTTTCTAGGTTTATTCTTAACATTTTCATTTGGTGAAGTGTGTGTGTGCGTGTGTGTTAGTTAATGGATCTTTTCCTGTCACCTTTGTCTCTTTTGTGGAATCCTCTTCTCTAAATTGCCTGACACTAAGTGGTATAAAATTTTAAATATAGGCAGAAAAGCTGTTATTTTTTATTTAGCTTTTACTGGGTAATGGAATTTGTGACAAGATTATTTGCTACAATGTTATTTTGTGTCTTGATTAGTATTCTTTGTAAAGGACCCCAAGATATGTGTATAAAAGGTGCTATGTGAGATGTGAATGGAGGGGCAAATGACCTTCATTCAAACAATAGCCAAGTAGTTATTTACCAAGTTTTAAGCAATTTGAACTGCCTCACTGGAGGTATGACAATAGTAATTGTGTATGTCCTTAAAGGATAGCTGTACACATTTTGATCAGTGAATACCCCAAGTTTTGCTTGAATTAATTTCTTTAAAATTGGCATTTTAGAAACTTTTTTGAGCAACCCTAATCTACTGGGTGTCTTAATGCTAACAACAACATGGTCTAGTGTTGTACTTCCTAAGTGTTTGCCTAGGGTGATGTAATACCTTGCTATCGAAGGTCTCTTAAATCTCCTGAATAGAATGAATTGAGCTTAGAGGTGCTGCCAATTATTGTAGCTGTTGAGTCACACAGTGGCCACCATCTGTTTTAACATGTAAACTTTCTTAGTAAAGGTGTGCTCTCATTTTTGCAAGCGTTACATTTTTCTTACATAAAGAACAGAAAAATTGACAAAATATTTAAGTTCCCCTTACCAGGCAACCCCATAGCTCTGTCATCACCCTTCTTCAACCACAGTGCATCTCCCCAAATCACTTACTTTCAAAAGTAGTTAAAAGCTAGAACTTTTTCTGTTTTCAAACTAAGTCAAACTCAGAACCCCAAACTATAAAATGAGGAAAAGCAATGATAGGAGAGTTTTAAGTCTTTAGCATTTGCCAGAAAATACTTAACTGAAGTATCCATGGAACATCTTCTGTTGGGTTTGTGCTGACCCTTGGGTTCCCAGTTGAGCCCAGTTTGAAAATCACCAGGCTGTCCACAGGGCTTATAGCTCTTTAGGGTAGAAATTATTCCTTTAGTTCCTGTCACAATGTTACAAGGAAATCAGTAGCTAACTGAAAACTTCCTCATCTAGAATTTACTACTCTAGCTACCCCAAACATTAAACTTTGTTAGAAGACACAAACCTTGTTCACAGGAATGCCTGCAAGGTCTCACTGAGAAGCCGTCTTCTCTTTCCACACCGATCATATAAGCTTTATTTATTATGTTTTCTGTGCCTACTAGAGACAAGAGACAGCCTAATTGCACACGACAGAAACAGAAAATAAGTAAAAATCAGAAGGAGGAAATAAATACACAGGGAAGAACAAAGGTAGGTTTACAGGTGTTTGTATGGAAAATATCAATAATTAATAAGTAATAATACAAGAATAAACTCTTTTTCCTGCACTCACAATTGTAAACCTACTTCTTCCCAACTCTATATATGTATGAAATTTGGGGGTCATTTTAATACAGAATCAAGTAATCCTACATGTCTCCAACTGCATATTCTATTACAGCACATTGCACTTCAATGTAGGTATCAGTAAGAATGATGGATAATAATTAAAACAGGCTAATAATGGTGCATATTCTATTTTAAAACCATGGATGTGTTTCAAAATGGTTTTTGTCACAAATAATTAATTGTCAAGCTTCTCTGTGTGTCAGTCTTCCTCTCTTCTTCCCTCCCTCACTCTTCACAGGCTACATGGGATGAGTACATTGAGGCCATAAAATCAAATACGTATTCAATGTCTGGCTTTTCCACCTTGTAGTTTCATGACCTTGGGCAGCAATGTTACTCACACTCTCTTTGTGAGTGTAGTGATTAGGTTTCATGAATAAGTGATGTGCAAATTAGTTAGTACTTAATAGATGTTATTTTTCCATTCCCAACAGTGATAAGCTGGAATTATACTTTATCATCCTCTAAATTTCCTCCTCTAAACCCACTATTCATGCCATATTACCCTTAGCTTCAGTTTTGGTTATGTATTGCTACTTAACAAATCACCCCAAAACTTAGTAGCTTTAAATAATAACGATTTACTGTTTATATGATAATCTGGGCTGACTGGGCACAACTGAGCAGTTCTTCAAGGTGATATTGGCGGAAGCTGCAGTCATGCTAGAATGTCACTCATATGCCCGGTACCTGCAAGGATGCAGGGAGGCGGAGCTCACCTGGGACACTGCTCAGGCCTCTTCCTCTCACTGTCTTCTCCACCTGGCCTCTCTCTTCAGCTGGCCTCTCTCTTACATTAAAGATTAGCCCCCCCACACACACCCCCAAGTATAAAAGCTCACGACTGGAACTGGCTTCCTCTGCTCATTCTCTTGGGGAAAGGGAATGAGGATCTGACTCAGATCACTGTGGGAGAGGACTGCAGAAGGCTGGGATGTGTGGCTCCTTAGAGGACATTTTGGAAACTAGCTACCACAGTATTGTTTTTCCAACTCTTTGTCCGTGACGTGTTGCCATGATTTAGGTAGCAGTCTAGGAGAGTCCTCTTTATAATTGTGCTTTAATCTGAAAGCAAAGAATGCTGGTAATTGTATGGGTATGGACATGTGAGATGACTGGCATGGCTCTAGCTTTAAAACAGTTTGTTCCAATGTTGAGGAATAGAGCATCCATTTAAGAATATACTTGAATTAAGTGCTGTATTATGTATATAGGATTTGTTTTAAAAAATTTAATAAAGAAGCCTACCAATTGGATGTTAGAGTCCCACAAGTAAGAGTCCCACAAAATGTGGCTGGAGCAAAAAGAATGGGAAAGTATTTTGCAGTTAAACCCCAAACAAGAAAGTTTAGGATGTGGGAGCACTAAAGATCGATTACCATTGCTTTCTAAATTATTCAGGTGGTTAATTTTTGATGTACAAAAGAAAAGTGCATAAGTCTTCAGTGCTTCCACGAACTTATAAAGCAGCGGCTCGACATTTTTGAGTGAGGAACCTCTGCAAATCAGATGGACCCTCTTTCTAGAAAATGCACGTAAGCTCTACATTTTGCCCACAGTGTAAAGGTTTACAGATACACTCAGATGCTTCCATGAACCCCAGGCTAAGAACCCTGTATTGTAGAGGTCATGAAACCCCTAATGACAGGGAAAAATATATTTCTCTTGATATTTTATTTCCCAAGACAAGACTTAAACCCCTCTCGCCTAGACAATAGCCATTGCCTTGATTCTATTAGGAAGATTCCATCCATTCCACTTGAGGGCCAAAAGCAAAGGAACAACCAAAAATAAAATTCCTTAGTTGCATTTGGATTCACTTTTGCTTTTGATGGTGCCTTCCTTGTGGAAAAAAGCAGGAAATTTGTATTTCAAAACTGGGTTGAGGTACAGCTCTTTGAGGGCAAATCATAGTCTCTTCTTTTCTGCCTGCCTGTGCCTGAGTGTGTGTGTGTGCGCGCGTACTCTCTGCCACTTTTTCTTTGGCTTTTGCACTCACCTATCATACTTTCTTGTCTCTTAGGCACCCACATTCTCTCAGTCTCTTTGCATGGCTCTCTTCCACTTTGTCTCCCTTTTCACATGTCTACTAGTACGCACATAAGCACATGTATTTCTGACATAAACATATTTCTATGTACCTCACAGGGTGCTGGTGACAGTCAAATAAGATGATTAAGTACTTTCAAATTATAGTAACTTTCACAGTGCACATTTATAGAAATAGTTCTTATTTTATTGGATTTGTTACTGAAAAGCAATTCAGTTGCAGTGGGAAAACATAGAACTGGGTGTCGGGAGAGTTAGGCTCCAGCCCTGCTCTTGCTCCACTTGCTGTGGTTGTGGAGGCCAGACTGTGCTGGAGTCTGCTTCTTCAGGAATGGCAGGCAACGCTTACATTAGGTGAGCTCTGGGGCCCTTTTCAAACTCTGTTTTTCCTTCCATTTGTATCTCTAATCTCATGAACTGGGGAGAGGTGAGGTTTTCCCCTATTTTTGTCACATTAAGAAACAATTCTTGGGTGCTTTGATGCCAGTGGATTATATGTACCTAATTAATTGCACACATGAACCCTTCCTGCCTCTACAGCTGGTCTCAGGGGAGTGTGACCTCAGAGAACTAGATACCTCACATTATTTATTTTTCACAACCAACAAAATAACAGCTTTAAAAAGCATTTACAGATTACATTCCTCTGGGGGCAAACTTTCCGGATGGTTGTACTTAGTTTTAATTGTGGAAGGTTGGGCTTCTATGTTTGACTAATCTATTTGATATACTGAATTCATCCAAAAAAGAGAGGGCCCTTTGTTCAAGCACTTTGGCGGACAGGCTTACGCCATTTGGTAACCTTTAGTGCTTTGTGCTGTAAATTGGAGAGCTCTCTGTGTTATTGCTAGGTTGGCTGGGATGCCTGCATCTATACCAAAGGGAACTGGGCTCCCACAACTGCGGCAATGTTTACTTCTTCCCATCAGTGTATCTGCTCTCTTTTCTACAGTAATCACTATAATTACACTTCTGCAATGAGTTGTGTTTTATTGTGTCACCAAGCCTATCTGCTAAGCATCATTGTGTTTTTCTTATCTGAGCGCTCTCAATGGGGAAAGTGAGATGTGTTGGCAAGCCACCTTCAATCAAATTAATGTGAGATCAATGTATTGTCACCAGAGTTGGCAGCAACCCCTTTTTATCCTGTCCCAACAGATTGTAACATAACTGACCTAAAGTTTATAATGAAATACTTATGTTGTCGACTACATATATATACTAATCCTTAAAAACAACACAAAAGTTTATTTTCTTACTACTTTCTACTTTCACTTTATTATCATTTCATTGAAACACACTACAGCTGTATTTTTGTAAAAAATATGAAATGACATAAAGTGCTCAGATTTATCATTGTAAATTTTTTTATATACTAGGACTCCTGTGGCTTGAAAGTAAAAATGTAAGTTATGAGCTCCTGATAACTTTTTAGCCTATTACTTTAGTATATGTTTTCAATGACGTGCAGAAATTTCCAAGACATTTTATACTTTAGAGTCTCTGTTTTAAGACTTAATAACATGGCAGCAATGACTTGTGACTTTAAAATACACATCACAATACTCGGGTCAAGTTAGGTTTTGTAAACAAAAGGGGGATGTAGTAGAACAAAAGCATATTTTATATGGTGGTCCTATATTAAGTTAATCCTATAATATAGTTGAAAGCTTTTAATCAAATTCATTTATTCAATTTATATTGCTTTTGACTTGACAGTAAAGTAAAATTTCAACAATCTGAAAAGGAAGCTTTACATTTATTTAACAAAAGCTACACATTACAAATTATAGATTTATTTTAATACAGTTATGAACAGAATTGATAAAAGTCATAATTCCCAGGTTGAAACGGCCCCAGTGAGGTTGAAACGGCCCCAGTGAGGTTGAATCGGCCCCGGTGAGGTTGAAACGGCCCCTGTGAGACTGAGATGGCCCCTGGGAAGCTGAGAAAAATACCACATGAACTCACTCATTATGGATAATAAGGACCATTATAGACTGATGAACAAAAATGGATACAGAGGCAGAGCAGCCTTGAGCAGACTGTCAAACTACAGTGGGAACCCTGGGAAGGGTTGGGGGGGGGGTTGGAGATCAACCAAAGGACTTGTATGCATGCATATGAGAATAACCAATGGACACAAGACACTGGGGGGTGGGGGAGGCCAGGGGAATGTCAAGGTGGGGGAAAAGGAGACATGTGTAATACTCTTTGTAATACTTTAAGGAATAAAAAAAGTCATAATTCCCATCTTTAATTTGAAGTGGAAATTGGTACATGACAGTGATCAATTTAAATATGCAAATGCAGGCCATGTTCTGGATTTACTAATTATTTATTCTTACAGTTAAAATTTTTTGAAGGGTCAACTCACATATACAAGGAAATTTTGTCCCCCAGGTTACAGAAATTAGAGAATGACTGACCTGGACATACACCTTTTTTATGTAGCTGTTGAGCACTGGACCCCATCACAGGTGTCTTTTAGGCATAATTGTAACTCAGACCTCCCATTCCATACAATAGTGCTATCGTGTGAGTAAGCTTAGCCAGAGTAACCCTTAACCCTCTAGGTAAGCGACTTATATCATTCTGTGGACTCATCAGCAAATATAATTATTGCATTTAGAACAACACTTCTGTGAGAAGACCTACCTAAGGAACTCTTGGAAGATAAACCATTCTTAACTTGTATGAAAGACTAATGACATCACAGTAGTATAATATTTTCATTTAATTTCTGAAACAGTACCTAACATTAACCATAAAGTGCGGAAATGTCTCATTAAATTCCTCAGTGAAATATGCACATCACATTTGGATGAAGACAAAAAACTGCATAAAGCTTCCCTTTTTAGTAAAGGCCAAATTTTCCCTATAAATGAATGTGGAGTCATTAAAAACACAGCAAATGGAGAAAAAATTTATTATAAAATAATTTCTCCCTCCAAAGCTAAGACTATATAAATACATTTTGTATCTCATTTTCCCAAAGTTGTGGATTATCAGAGATAAAGTAGTAAGTAATCAGGGAGGATAACTAATGATTTCTGCTTATCACTACACTGATAAATTTAGTGTTGCTTACTGTTTACATTCAATTTCAAAGTTTGTTATACCATATGTAGTGATTAGTATTGTAATAATAAGGGGTGGATGGTTCTATCGGCCCACTCATTTACTTCCTTGTATAATTACAATTATTTTCACCAAGTCTGAGTTATTCTCAGATGTTTATTTCCTTTTAGAACCTTTACCTAAGTTCATTATTTAAAGTAGACTCATCAGAAGAGACTGGTTAAGAAAAAACATAGTTAGAGGCTCTGCTTTCTTGTAACTACAGCCAGCTTTACCTGAAGAGCCATTATATCTGCAGCATGGCCATGTGTCATTTCCCAGGGAAAGGAAATGTCTTAGACAACAGGGACCTGCCTCCATACCCGCTAGGATGTGAGGAAGTGAGAATAAGGTAGCGGGTGCAGCAGCTCATAGTCAAGGAGACAAAGGATTCCTCTGTTCAGCATGGCTAAGCTCAGTATAACCTTGGGAGTGAGGATGTGGTAGGAGAGGTACAGAATCCTGTCCAGGAAGCATAACACCCGATTGCCTTCTCCTAGTCTAATTTGCTATGCTACTTCCATCAACTGCACTTCATTTGACATATCTTGGCACTGTGGGTGTATGCTCTATACCAGCGGTTCTCAACCTGTGGGTCGCGACCCCTTTAGGGGTGGAACGGCCCTTTCACAAGGGTCGCCTAAGACCATCGGAAAACACATATATAATTACGTATTGTTTTGTGATTAATCACTATGTTTTAATTATGTTCAATTTGTAACAATGGAAATACATCCTGCATATCAGATATTTACATTATGATCCATAATAGTAGCAAAATTACAGTTATGGAGTAGCAACGAAAATAATTTTATGGTTGGGGGTCACCACAACATGAGGAACTGTATTAAAGGGTAGTGGCATTAGGAAGGTTGAGAACCACTGCTCTATACTATTAGCATACTTTCATCTGCATGCTATTGCCTAGTATTCAAAATGGGGAGTGTTTCCCCCATTCTGCTCAGATGTAAAGTGTTCTGGTCACAAATGCTAGGGCCCTGTTTGAATGGGAAACCAATCGCATTTCCTACCACAATTCCACAGTCCTTGTGATCAAGGCATACTTCTTTCTTTCCCTGAACATACCATATCCTTTCAAACTGGAAAGCCTTTACATGTAGTATTCCATCTCTCTAGAATGCTACTTTTTGATACTATAAGATTTTGATTACTTATTCATCCGATATACAATTAATGAGGACCTGTTATGTGCCAATAAGTGTGCTAGCTCCTGGTGTTATAAAGATAAACTATATTCAGTATCTGCCTTTGAGAACTAAGAGATCTGCTGGTGGAATCTACAACCAACTCTACTCTGCATTAGTAGGTGTTCTTTCCTTTGAGTACCCACACTGTTTTATACTTTCTAGGTGATCTTAGATAAGCAGACAAACACTCTCCTACTTTCCCATTTCTCTAATTCCTAGAGTTAGTTTCTTAGCATAACATTTAGGGGTAGCATAAGCTAACTCTATTTGTAGATGAGAAAACAAATGATCAGGGCTAAATGACTACAACTAACTAGTAGAGTTGAGACTAATTACCCAGACTTATTTACTCCTAAATCTGGCATTGCTGTCACTGTCCCACGGGGTTTACAAGTATTTCCACAAGCTTTTGGAAGCAGTCATGATTTCTGTTGGATCACGAGGGTGCTAGTCATTAACATAAGCCTAGCCTAACAGTGTGTGAAACTAAACCATAATGGCTGGAGAATAAAGGTACTTTCAGAAAATAAACTTTCAATGGGTATTTCACATGCTGGGAGTCATGATTCAGCCAATCCCAAGTGATCTAAGCCAGAATATTCTATAGTGACAGAGAAAGAATATTTCATTCACCCCAAATGACACCTAAATGATTCTTATCAAATTAGGTTGGTTTTTGATTATACCATCACAGAGTGTTCTTACTGCTGAAACACATCATAATTGATGAATTATGTTACAAATATTCGTGGCCTGCATGGTCAAGAAAACATGGGTTCTAGAAACACATGGACTTAAGACTTTACTAGATTTTAAGTGAAACATGAATGATAAGCTCATCCCTACTTGTAACACAGCCCATAGTATAATTCTGAGGAAAATACTTTGTAATAACTGAATCTGATTTATTTTAAGGGCACCACCCATGGGATTTACTGCCATTATAATCCTATCGCAATCCTATTTTTGTTTTGCTCATCAGATTTCCAGCTCCTTTGCTCCTGGGGGACTATATTTGAAATTATGATTATGTTCCAGGGTGTGGATTTTTAATTTTCTGAAAAGGTGTAAAGCACCCAGGATTGGATAGATAGAGGAAGGCTCTTTGGGCTGATGCAGGAGGTCTTGGTTCTCTAATCCTGGTTTGGCTGCTGCTGAGATGTAAGAACCCTGGACCTCGGCCTCCCCAAGTGAGAGATGAAGGGGCTGAACTAACGGCCTCCAAAGTCCCTTCAAGTTATGCGATTCAGTGATAGGAAACTGGGGCTTTTGCTATTAATTTTTCCATTGATTTCTGAGATTCTCCTTTAAGAATCCCTGACTGTGCTTCAACGTGTAAAAATCAGGATGGACCCTAGCTGGTTTGGCTCAGTGGACAGAACATCGGCTTGCAGACTGAAGGGACCTGGATTTGATTCTGGTCAAGGGCACATGCCTGGGTTGTGGGCTTGATTCCCAGTGGGAGGCATGCAAAAGGCAGCTGATCAATGATTCTCTCTCATCACTGATGTTTCTATCTCTCTCTCCCTCTCCCTTCCTCTTTGAAAAAAAATTAGATAGATAGATAGATAGATAGATAGATAGATAGATAGATAGATAGATATAGATCTAGATCTAGATCTAGATCTATATATATATATATATATATATATATATATATATATAGAGAGAGAGAGAGAGAGAGAGAGAGAGAGAGAGAGAGAGAGACATTAAAATAAAAATCAGGACAGTTAAGTTACTACGGAGTTAATAAAGCCTACTCTCCAGCATTATTAACATGTAGGATAGTAGGTGAACTTCACTGGCAACTCCCAGTTTCGGGAAGCTCTCTGGGTAAAGCACTGCTTAGCAGGTTTAACGTGAAGAGCTGGTGTCACCTAATCAGCCGCCTCTGACAGAGTAAACATGGTTCCGTCTGTGCCGTCCCTCCCTGGCTGGCTGTGGGTTTCTGGCCCACTGAGCACTTGATGCCCAACAGTCTGTTAAGGGACAAGGAAGAGACTCTTTGGGGAGCCCCACTATTTATCACTATTTGGGAGACTTGAGCGTCAAAGGACCAGAACTCATATATATTAGTTTCATTCTAAATATTTGACCAAGTACATCTTGAGGGATTTTCTTTTGGTTCTTTTGTCTTTAGCATAAGACTGTTATTCTGCTTAGGTATTTTTATTAACCCTATCTTCCGTGTAACTACATATAACTCAAAGAGCTAGCATTAGGTTCAAAACAATTAGATTGTTTTTTCCCAGTAAATAGGCCGTGATTTATAATGGAACTCCAAGCCAGAAGGGAGCTGTTTCTCCTAGAAGAACTTCATTTCCAGAGAAATGAACCAAATTGCTTTCTAAGTACAGACTCTTTAAAGTGTAAAAGAGATTTAAAGTCAGTGGTTACAAATGATTATTTGTTTCCTGTGCAGAAATGTATAAAATAAAAACAATTGAAACCTAAATGTAGAAATACATGTGCGCGTGTGTGTGTGTGTGCATGCACACACACACACAGTTATGAGTTATGGTGGCAGAGTGAGAGGGCTTGCTGGTGAAAGAAAATAATGAAATGAATAACTGGTGGATTTTCACAAAAATTATTTTAAAAAGACTGAGTCTGCATGCATACAAGTCCTTTGGTTGATCTCTTATGCATACATATAAGCATAACCAATGGACATAAGACACTGGGGGGTAGGGGAGGCCAGGGGATTGTCAAGGGTGGGGGAGAAAAAAGGAGAAATATGTAATACTCTTTGTAATATTTTAAGCAATAAAAAAGAAGAAGAAATAAACAATTTAAATTCCTGAAAAAAAAAGACTGAATCTTCTAATTCTCGAATTATTGTTCCTTACTTCAATGTTGTGAAATTTTCCCGTTCAATATTTTCTGTATCTGTTAATCTGATTAAACATGTTACTGTTTTCATAATTAAGTTACTATTTTATAAATATGTGCTAATCCTCAAGCAGAGAGAAGTTTTCTCCAAAAGCTTTTTTATGTTACAAGTGACTGTAAAGGCAATATAAAAGTTCTTGCAGGAGTCACTTCCTGTGCACACGTATAAGTGTGTGTGTGCTCTCAGTAGTTTTCACATAAAGTAGTTTTTCAGCATGGTAGTAATAATTGTAGCACTAAGGACAGCACTTGGATGGTAATAATAATAATAACAATAATAATAACTTTCTGTAAGAAGCACATCAACCTCAGTTATATTATGTATGACATATTAATGTCTATTCTCTGTTTACAAAAATTTAAAATATTAGAATGTCACTTTAACAGTAAAAAGAAATACTTAGGTAAAGTACAAAAGGAATCCTAGTGATTTTTGTTTTCCCTGAGAAATTAAGAAAAGACGACTTTTATAGCTTGAAAAATAATTGATTTTGTACATGAAAAGAATGCATTTTAGATTCTTGTTGTTGTTGTTGTTGATGGTGTCACTGTTTCCTATTCGGTTTTATATATCTGTGCTCACTTCCCACCAAAGATAATAACGCAATTTTCATGGTTGTCTTGAAAGTACATTGCAACATGTTGTATTGTAGAAAATGTGTGAGCTATAGCTAAGGTTTGAGTGGACTGTGGGCGTCTGAGTACTGTAGGAAGTGAAAACTGGCAACTGAGTCAGATTTTTTGTTCCTTATAAATATCTGAGGGAACATGTATATATGTATATGTTTGCCATGTGTAATCTACACTATGTATAGAAGATTTATTGCCTTTAAAGTAATCTGCATAGCAGAACCTGTAATAATAGATTGTAACATATGCATCACGGAAGTGGTCTTGCTAGAAAACTTGTAAACTTTTCTCTGGCACTTTGATATAATCATTCAAGTATGAAAATTTTAAGTGTAGGGAAAAAAATTGAGAACCAAATCAGTCATAAGAAATAATGCACAATCATATTTTTGGTATATAAAGCAATTCCTAGTTAAGCCCTATAGTAATTTTCTTCAGGTCAAGAGCATTGAAAAACAAAATAAAAATATTTTATCTTTTACCTTGAGTATGATTATCATTTCTTCTGTGACATAAATTCTATTTTGCTATTTTCAGGAAAAAACAAAAACATTAATTTAAAATAAGGATCCATAAAAATTCTATAGTGATTGGGCTCTGTAAACCATCAGTTTTGCTTACTGGAGGGGTATAATGCTGTTTAATATACTTTTCTTTATGCAATTAAATTAGATGTTTTTTTAGGGGAGAAAAACTCATAAAGGAAACAGCCTTGGAGATGTAATATGCTCTAGCATATTTAAATAATTAGACTTCTGTCTCATTGAAATGTATGTGCTCTAGATTTGATAGTGATAAAAGCAGGAATATTAGTATGATTAGGAAATTATATCATGTCACAGCATAATTGATTGATTGATAGCTGAATGAAAACTAACCAGAAAGCATGTGAAAATAAATGCATGTTCTGCAGTTACTCAGGCAGAATTTTTGCATCTACCCCACTGCAAGAGGATTCGCTGAAATGCTCGTCTCCCAACAAAATGGAATGACATTTCTTCCTTTTGCTTGTTTCTGTGTGCGTGCCTTCTTTAGAAGACTGGCAGGGAAAACAGGAGGATTCACAGTGCTTGCTTCAGTATTTCATTGTCTTTCAAGAACTGTGAGATGGATGCCACATTACTAATTGACTCTATGAGCAATTAATGTTTTGGAATTTACCTTTCAGAGCCTCAAATTTTAAATGTAAAGCTCAGCTAACACAAGAGTTAATACTATCATACTTGTCTCTCGAGAACTGAATTTCCCAAACATTTAAATAATCATTAATTTTTAAAACGCATTTTGTCTTTTTTTTTTTTCTGCTTGTGTTTCCACTTTCTCATTCTCTGTCTTGATCTTTTAAAGATTCTTGCTCACACGAGTCTTTGGCTACAATCACACTAGTGGCGAAGGGCTTGGAGATGCGAGACCACTGCAGGATTCCCTGTTTCAAAGCTGAACCAACAGTCACCATTGACATATCCATTCATCTGTGCAGGGTCATTGGAAATCCTCTCTCTCTAGTTTTTCCTTCCCTTCAGGGAGCAATGCTTAAAAGAGCAAACCCCTGGTGGGAAGAGATAGGAGAATTCTCAGCACGGCCAATGGTGCCAGGAATCGAATTAAAGTTGTCTATTTGCAGATGACTGTCTGACGGAGCTCCCAGCACACCGAGGCACTGTGCTTGCTGTGGGTGCTTTATTTACTTGAAATTCTACCAGTGGCACTTCAGTTTCATTTTTTAATGGCTAAAGTCAAATCATGCTAAAAACTTGCAATAAGATATGTCTTTCTCTGTGTAGTTATAGCATTTTATTGGTTTCCCAGGACTTTCTCAAGAAAAATAAAAAATTTAAAGCTTTGTGAGAAAGGATCGTGGTCCATGTTATGGTAGAAAAAAAAATGTTCAATAATTCCTGAATTCACTCCTCTTTTCAGGAGTTTAAAACTTGTCATTTATTCTGCAGCTGTTGACATTCCCAGATCTATTTTGACATAAATCATAGTTTTATATGATTGAACCTACAATTTTGTCTATCTTCACATGCATTATCTCTTTTAGGTGAGAGGCACTAAGAAGACATGAGTTGCCATTAAATCTTAGATGCCAGAAGTCAGCACCAGAGATGTTTTGTCTGATTTGATTTCATTTGTTCTCATAGGAGATGTTACTTTAGTTTGTTGGGCAAAGTTAAAATCTGGCAGAGCTAGCCCCAGTGGGTGTGGCTCAGTGGATAGAGCGCCAGCCCACACTGAAGGGTCCCGGTTTGATTCTGGTCAAGGGCATGTAATTCGGTTGTAGGTTTCCGGCCCTGGTTGGGGTGCATGCAGGAGTCACCCAATCGATGTGTCTCTCTCACATCGATGTTTCTCTCTGTCTCTCCCTCTCTTTCCACTCTCTCTAAAAATCAATGGAAAAATATCCTCGGGTGAGGGTTAACAAAAGAACAACAACAAAAAAATCTGTCAGAGTTAGATTTGTGAATGAAGATTTGAAAACCCAAGGAAGAACATAACCTACTTAGGGGATGGAAGTTGAGAATACATGGTCTCTTTCCAAGTCCCAGAGAACCAGAGCATGGTTCAACGACTGTCAGTTTTGAATTTGTGATTGCTACTGGTTGAGGTTGTTTCTTCTCTCACTTTAATTTCTCTGTTTTATTTAAAGAGTGCTTGGCACAAAGTAGGCCCTCAATAATCTTTAATAGGACAAATAAGCGATGCTTAGTGTTTTTCTTTTATTTATAAGAATTCTTTATCTTGCTTTATTTTTCTTTGTACCTGAGATTTGTTTAATGTGTTTTGTGTTTTACTTGGCAAATTCTATTTAATGTTGTTGTTATTTTCCCCCAGACACAAGTTTTACATACATCCCTAGGATTGCATTTGGGGAAAAATGCGGGGAAATACATTTACCCTAAACCTCTGTACCTATTCAGAAGTCTACGGGAAGCAAGTCGCTATGCAGTGGCATATTCACACCAGCTTCATTCACACCACTTTGGAAAGCAAGCATGCATAGTTTGAAAAGTGTTATGGCAAACAGGTTAATCTAAGTGGCCTTACACAGAAGAGAAAATGTACAACAACAGTGACACTTGTAAAAAAAAGCCAAGCAACTTTCTAAAGCAACCCAGAACTTACCCACAATGAAGGGGTTATGTCATCATTTTAAGAGCAAGTTAAGGACTGATTTTAGAAGTACCTACTACTCTCTTTAGATTTACTGGAAAACAGAAGTGGGACCCTTATAAAAAAAATGGCAACTTTCTCTCACTCCCTCTCTCTTTCTTCATTTATCTCTCTCTCTCCAAATAGATCTATATATATTTGCTAAGGAGCAGTTCCCATTCATGCAATTAGGCCATTCCTTCACTTTAGTGATCTGGATCTTTTTTAGAAATGTCATAACTGGTTATCCTCAATAAAAAATAAACCATCCAAGTTACCATAGTGCAGCCTTGTATCATAAATATCAGTCTGTGCCTTCTAACCATTAGTTATCAAATATTGTTTAGACCAGTCATGGCATAAATTTTGTTCATTGAGATTTACAAATAGGATGCAAATGATGTGACTTCAACTAAAAGAACTTTAAAATCATATTTATAATGCTTGTTTCTGATATTTGGTTACTCATACAAAGTTTTTAAACATAATAGTTAAATATATAGGTTAAGTATTTGTGGTGATCTTATCATATTATGTTCTTATTCAGTAGCACCCATAACATATTTTAATGAAGACTTACTTTATTTTTTATATTTTGTGAGGGAATTAAGGAATATTATAATTATCAAATGCATTTGATACACATTAAGCATACACATCAGAGATACTAATAGAAAATATCTATTATTCTGATTTTATTTTAAAAAATGACAGGTACAATTTAGCTAAATAGTGACAGCTTGGTGTTTAATAAGAATTTAGTAGGGCTGGTATTATTAGTAGTTTTCCATGTTGCTTATTTTATTCTTTTTCTTATTTTTTGATTCCAAAACTTGTGCTCTTCAACACCACCACCCTCCCCAAGCTTTTTTTCTTATTTATTGATCACATGCTCTGTGCAAAGTATAGTGGGATGTGCTGGAAACGTAAGTTGAATAAGACACATCTTAGCCTTAGTGAAAGAGACTAACTCATAAAGAATTTTGTACAAGAAAGTGCCACAATAGACTGAATGATTCTTACAAGGAATTTACCATGTAGAGTTATACATCTTCCTTTTAATTTCCCAAAACATTTTTTTTGTGCACGACTATGTGTAATTAGTAATCAGACATCATTCTAATCACTAAACACTGTGCAATATAGCAGTCATACTTATTTATCATAAATATGTTTTTGGAGAAAAGTACCCTGTCTAGTACAGTTCCTTCCTAACTCAAGCTCTGGTTCATACGTAGTTACTCTCCTGGAGCAACTCTCCTACTATAAAGAGCAGAATGGTGAACTCAAAAGAAAAAGAGGAAGGACCCAAAGCTACAAAAGAAGCAGAATTTTCTAGCACTTAATAATTACCTGCTTTATGAAATGAAGAGGGAGATGATGAAAAAAGCGATGTATTTGTGTTTGGCACAGAGTGGCCTATGAAGAAGACTAGATACCTGCTAAATATTATAAATACATTTTCCAATTTATAATAAATTTTAAATAGAATGAGTTGTGTGTTTTTTTTTCTTGATGGCAAAGACAATAAGGATTCCTCAGGCAGTAATCATTTATTTTCAAGTAGGTTCATACATTTCTTCAAAAGCTATGTCTCCCTTAAAGTTGAAAGTCTTAATTAATATTTCAGTAATGACGACCAGTAATTACCCTTCTTAGAACACAAATCTTTGCTACAACTGGTATGCAATCTCCAATTAGGCCTGTTGTTCTTTCTTGTCATATACAATAGCACTCTTGCCCACTATGGTTTGCCTGTGGTAATTTTCTAATGGCGATAATGCATTTGCCTTAATCCTCCCACACTCTTTCATCCTGTCTCTCCTTATGACCAGCGTTTGTACCTGACTGGGATCAGAGGTACAGTTGATGGACCATGGGACAAGACATGAAACATGGGTCTACTGACTGGCTTATAGGAAGTAAAAGGGATAACTGACTTCTACAGGTTGTCTTCAAGGAAATAAAAGGGCACCCAGAGATCAAATATATTCCACCTGTTCTTAAACTTCTCACCAATCTCAAATGAAGACATGACCCTCTATTTTTCTCCAATATAGGTCTGAAACATGCGTGCCCTTGATTCTATCTATTTCCATCTTCATGAATTCTCACTCCTATCCTGTCGATACAGTGTTTTATTTTTTATTTTTCACTATCTTCCCCCACTCAACCTAGAGCAGGGGTTGGCAAGAATTTTCTGTAAAGGGCTATATGGTAAAGATTTCAGCTGTGAGCCATATGGTAACTGCCCCAATTTCTTCATTCTGCATGTAGCTAGAAATAAATCATAGATGACATAACTAAGTGGGTGTGGCTGTGTTCCAATACTATTTTATTTACCAAAGAAAATGTCACACTGGATTTTGCCTACCGGTCATGGTTTTGTCTAGGGTAATGAGCAGGTTTTCTCCATATTCCTTAAAAGAAGATAGCTTGCCTCAATTCTTCTTTGCCCTATAAACTGCCTTTTATCTTCATTAAGGTGTTTATAAATGAGGAAAATTCTTCCATGCTTGTCATGTCTCTTTCTCACAACTCATTTCCTCCATAGCCCACTCATCATGGCTTCTGACCCCACCACTCTACTAATATTGCTCTCTCACAGATCATCTCTAGCCTCCTAATTACCTATTTTCTCTCCTAATTCTATTTGACTTCTCTGATGCATATGCTATGATTAAATACTCTGTCCTTGAAAACCATTCCTCACTTATCTTTTGCAACAGCATTTTCTGTCCCTTTCTCTGCTTTTTCTATTCTGCAAATTCCCTCCCACTACCCATTGCCTACTTCTTAAATGTTGGTTTAACTCAAGAGATTCCTTCTCATTTCATTGTACACAGTTTCTGCTGTCTTTTATTACATAATTTCAGCAAATTCTCATATGTGCACTATTTCCAAATATCCTTGAAGAGCTTTGACTACTTTCACATAAAAAGATTGGAACTTCCAGCAGCCAACTCATTGGTTGTACAAGCTAAAAGCCTTGGAGAAGTTCACCAAGAGGAGACAAAAATATTTCAATTTTGTGTCAAATGATCCAGGTTGCCATTCTGGCTCTGGGTGGCCTTTGGAAAATTCCTTAGATTTGTGGAACTTGTTTCATCTCTAACAGTGGTTCTCAACCTTCCTAACGCCGCGACCCTTTAATACAGTTCCTCATGTTGTGGTGACCCCCAATTTCAATGTTACAAATTGAACATAATTAAAGCATAGTGATTAATCACAAAAACAATATGTAATTATATATGTGTTTTCCGATGGTCTTAGGCGACCCCTGTGAAACGTTCGAGCCCCAAAGGGGTCGCGACCCACAGGTTGAGAACCGCTGATCTATAATATAAAAGCCTAAGTGACCAAACAACCAAACGACCGGTGGACCGGTTGCTATTATGCACACTGACCACCAGGGGGTTCAATGCAGGAGCTGACCCCTGGTGGTCAGTGCGCTCCCACAGCGGGAGCACCACTCAGCTGACTGACAGGAGCCATATGCTGCTGGGCTAACAGCTGGCAAGCGCAGCTGCGGTGGCACATGCCTCTCCCACCTCTGCGGCAGCACTACCTGGCTGCGGCGGTGGCAGGTGCAGGGGCTGGAATGAGCAGGAGTGGCGCGGCACCCAGCCCGGTTTGGGCTCGGGCTCCTGCCCGGCCACCTGCCACTTCACCCACTACTACATCCCCCGAGGGGTCCCAGATTGCAAGAGGGTGCAGGCCAGGCTGAGGGATCTCCCCGTTGTACGAATCCATGCACCAGGCATCTAGTCATATATAAAAACGGAAGAATGATCCCTCACTAGGCTTTTCGAGGATTAAATGTAATACCCACCAAAATCTCTTTATTATTTGACTACTATCTTACCAATATTTCTTTTTTTATGATGTCCTTTGAATGTTCCCTTTCCTTTTCTTCATTCCTCCAAACCTAATTGGTCAGCCTATCCTTTTTATTCTATATATAAAATCTGTTTAAGATGTTTCTCTTTTTTTGGCCAAGTTCAGGCCCTGCTTTCCCATCTATTCTGTCTCATATATTGTTATTATCGATATGTTTCTGAAGAATCAATGAGGATAGCACTTTATGCTGGCAGTAGAATAAAGCCCAAGCATTCAAGTCCTTCTCAATATGAATTCAAGCTTCATCTACTTCCATCCTACCTTAAGCATAAGTCATATACCGCCCTCCTATCTTCTAACCATATCAAGCTACCTTGTTTCCCAAGTGTTCCAGGTACCCTTTGCTTTATCTGTGTTTTTGACTAAGTTCTGTCTCAGTCAAGAAAACTCAGCTTTGTCTGTTCTAACTGGTGAAATCCTACTCAATTTTTAACTCCTCAATATAGCCCCCTCTCCCTACCAGCTTTTGAACTAAATCATTTCTTTGGTAAATCGCTACTAGAGACAGACTGTAAGTTCCATTGGGGTAGGTGTCTATATTCATTCCCTAGCACTTAAGGCAGAAGTTCTCAAGTCAGCACTCAGATGTTTTGTAAGCTCATCCAGTAGGGACTCAGATATCCTTAGAGCAGGGGTGGGGAATGTCAGGCCAATGGACCTTATAAGGCTTTAGAAATCATTTGGCCTGGCCCTGCCAAGGCATTGGGGGTGAGTTAATTAAATGTTTGACCAAATATAGCAGGCTGATGTTTAAGTTGATAATTTTGCTTGTTTGTTACATGGAAGAATATTTACTTTAAGCCTTTTTAGCTCAGGAATATGGCCAATGATAAAACAGACTAGGGGTCTAATAATGGTAAAGCTGTTACTAGGTGTTGTAAATTTGAAAATTTTAAGTGTTAATGAGCCCTAATTATTTTCCAAAATCATTTTCAAGCTTAAGTATATGACTTCTCTACATCTTTAGACAAATGTCTAAATGGTACAGCAAAAAGCTAAAGCTTAAAACCCAGGATCTCCCAAAAGTCTTACATGGTAAATACTACTACCACTACCCATTACCACTGCCATTTATATTTATGCTAGAGGCCCGATGCATGACATTTGAGCAGGAGTAGGCCTTCCTTCCCCCGGCTGCCGGCACCGGCTTCCCTCTGGCATCTGGGACCCAGGCTTCCCTCGCAGCCCTGGCTTCGTCCGGAAGGACATCTGGTCTAATTTGCATATTATACTTTTATTATTATAGATAATAAGTATTTATGTGTCAATTGTCTGCACTAGAATTTTATCTATGCATATTACCATGTTCCCTTGTTTGTGTTTCCTCAAATTGATAGATATTTTACATAGATTTAACCCTCAGTTATAGAAGGCTGGCAGAATTTGTCTTGGCCTTAATTTTTTTCAACTCAATTCCTAATTAAAACTGATAAGTAAAATCATAGCTTTATCATATGGGAAGCTATTTTAAAAACTCACCAAGAATGATTTTTATTATCTTTATTATTATTGCCTTATTACTATTATTTGAAATCTTGGAGCCTCTTAGTTATAATAAATTCAACTGCACAAAACATTCATTCTTTTTTATAAAATGTTGATCAATTATATGATTCATAAGTGAAGTTATTCAATGTATGATATGAAATTCCAAAGGCATTGAAAGGGGCCCTCTCTTAGTATTTGTTTTTTACCTGTGACTCATTTAAAGATGTAGGATTTAGGTTTCAGGTAGTTTTATACACTGATTTTTTCTTTGTGGTTCTGAGTACAAATTCAGTGAAGACTTAAAGAAAAAGGAAGATATTTTGATATGAAAGCTATATGAAGTCACAGGGGATGAGTTTTATATTCTTCTCTACCTTGTAATGCAAAATGCATTTCACAAAATCAGATGAAATAAGCCACCAATTTGACAGTCTCAGTTCTCCTAGCCCTATTGATTCAAAAGCTGAAAACAGTTATGGAGCCTTAGTGGCTCCAATAGGAATCGTGAAGCTTGAGGTTAGAAGAAATAAAAGTGTATTGGGAGAGGAATCATTAAGTAACAGAATCTTTCTAAACATTTTATCATGAATGAGTATAAACGCTTGTTCTCATGTTATTTTTGTACTTTTTCATTTCTTGATTTTCTTTCTGTTTCAGAATGTCTAGAATCTCATTACAAAGCTGATTGTGTCATCTTTTGGGTTGCTTTTAGCAAACGAAAGGTATTTATCTTCTTTTGTGAGACATTTCATGACTACAAGTTCAAGACCTTCCTATAAGCTTTATTTAGAAGTTCCCAAAAAATATTTTCAATTCCTTCTATATAATAATATATGTAGAGAGAAATGCCTCAGGCTATCTTCTGATCAATATAGACGCTATAGATATGCACTTATTTTAGCACATGCATCATCTTGTGTGGAAATACCCCTTGTCCTTAAAGGTGTGTAACATTTTCCCTTATCAATAAAGAATCCTCGATAACTCTCATGACCACCCTTAGTGACTATAAATAATATATACTGGTAATACTGTCCTTTAATGTTAAGATCTTAGTAAATAGTACTACAAAAAAGAAGGTTTAGGGAGGAAAACGGTATTCATGTTTTTCAGAACAATCTATAATAATAAAAGTGCAATATGCTAATTAGACTGGACAGACGAACGACCTTCTGAACATCATTCCAGATGTCCTTCTGGACGAAGCTGCTGTGGCGGGGGCTGAGGCAGAGGTTGTTAGGGGTGATCAGGCAGGCAGGCAAACAGTTAGGGGCAATCAGGCAGGCAGGCAGAGTGGTTAGGGGCAATCAGGCAGGCAGGTAGAGGTGGTTAGGGGCAACCAGGCAGGCAGGTGAGCAGTTAGGGGTGATCAGGCAGGCAGGCAGAAGGGTTAGGAGATATCAGGCAGGCAGGCAGAGTGGTTAGGGGCAATGAGGCAGGCAGGTAAGCGGTTAGGGGCGATCAGGCAGGCAGAATGGTTAGGGGTGATGAAGTAGGCAGGCAGGAGAGTGGCTAGGAGCCAGCAGTCCCAGATTTCGAGAGAGAGGGGGATCAGGCCTAAACTGGCAGTCGGACATCCCCCTAAGGTTCCTGGATTGTAAGAGGGTGAAGGCCGGGCTGAGGGACTCCCCCGCCCCGCCCCATGCACGATTTCGTGCACCAGGCCTTTAGTATCTAATAAAGCAATATAATGTTATTTATAGGCGCTATTATGAAAGGCCATCATTTCCTCAAACATTCCTTTCAGAATGTCCATTTTTTTCCATGTTTTAACTTAGTGATAGAAATCTAATTTTTATTTTTAATGATAACAATATATTTATATCTTGGGTAAGTTTTCATATATAATTAAATGATAGGAAGATTTTTTTCTGAGATGTGGGATGTTGATCTGGCATTATCAGTTTTTAAATCTTTGCTTATCATTTGTTAATAAATGCTCCATTGGAAAGGCTGTTGACCACTTTGGCAGTAGCCTAAAATTTGCTGTGCAGTGAATATAATCCAACTCTAATAGAAGATGATTGTATTTCCAAATATATTTAAAATAGAAAAAAAAGATTATTGCAATAAATCTAACATCATAGAACCAATTCATGGAGCTTAATTATGACACTACTAAATGTGAAAATCTATTCAGCACGAGGAACACTTTTCACATTACATTCATACTAAAGATTGGCTGTTAAGAGCTCATTACTGGTATTTTTCTAAAGAGTGGTTTATTAAACACAGTTACCTAATAAGCATCTTTGGTGGTGCAAATTGCTGAAAACAGTAATGAGTCTGATTAGACTTCATTTCAATTACGACAGCTTGTCTAGCAAAAAAAAAAAAAAAAAAAATGTTTTCTTCTTGATGCTTTGGAATCTGCTCCAAGACACTGCACATTTTTAAAAAAAATAAAAAGCCACCTCTATATTTCCTTTCCACAGTTCACTAATGGGGAGAGAATTGTTCAAGTCATCATCCAATTTTCACACTGGAAAACTAGATGGACAAAGTGGAGTCACAATCATGTTTGCTTAAAAACAGCAAAGGCTGTCTTGACTAATACGTCTAAATAAGGTCACCTTTAGATTCTATTTGTTTTTTTTTCCCCTCTTAGAAATATAAAGCTACAAATGAATGATTAAAAAATTATTCCTTCCTATTTGGTTTGTGGAGGTTATTCTCTAGATTAAAAGGCTCACCTTTCAATTATGTTTTATCCATGGATCTTCTACTTAAAATTATAACAATACAGGAAGCTGTTGGACTCTGCATGCTAATAACCAGACCTATTTTTTTTTAATCACATATTGGGAGAGGAAAAAAGAAGTCAAACTTTATGAACGTGCACTAATAAATATTTCAGAAAATGTGAAGGAATTTTCGTTGGAAACTAAACTTGATTTTGATATTTTACAAAGTATGTTATTTAGCCTCAGTGAATAGCTAACCTCCTATTAAATGATGCCTGAATATTACTGCTCATATTGAAAGAAAAAGATGGTTAATGTAAAAAGCCTTCAAGTGATTAAGCTGTCATTGCTGTCATGTGGGTGCTCAAGTAACATTTTCATGCCTCTGGGAGCTGTGGCCAGGGATGCAATCCACTATTTTATACTAATTTTCCGAGTAGATTCTTTTAAAAGTATAATATCATTTAACACTGGACTGGATAAAGTAATTTCTAAGGTAATATATGAAAACAATGGCTGGATGTGGAGGCATTAACAAACAAGGGAGGGCACAATAAAACATCCTTGCCGCTTACTTCACAAGTTAGCTAAGATCATGTAATGGCTATAAGGCTGAAACTCGAATACAAACTAACGCTCTCGTAGATTTCAAAAGGCTTGCTTAAAAACAGAGACTAGCTGCACGTATGTCAGTTCAGTGAGTAGGAACGTACTTTTAGGTCTGTGATTCATCATTCAATCTATGAATTCTGTATTCTGCTTTAACAAAAAGGACAAAAGTATTTGTATAGAAAAACACAAAAACAATTCTAAATTAACAATTGGGGCACTTGCCTACATATTATTATATAATCTCATTGTTTGCTTTTCAATGACTTTTCTTAAAGATGCCATCTCAAATTATTTTAGTGCACGTTTTTCTTTTTGTGTGCAATTGAAAAATATGTTTCAGTACTTAATAAAATTGTTATTAGGTTTCCTTTTGGAAGAAAACTTTACACATGTAAAGATCCCCTTAAAAATAAGTACTCAATTAAGGAAATGAGTGTGCATGGTATATTTTGAGGCCATAATTAAGACTTTGTGTCAGTATGGAAAGTTTTTGAGTTATATAACTTGGTTCAAGTCACAAATCTTTAAAATATACTGAAAAGAAACCTTAAGTAATGCTTACTTTTGATTTTAAAAATATCATGTGTAGTTAAATAATTTAGAATTTTCTATGAGTTTTGAGATTATTACTAATAAAGCTAGTAAAGCAGATTATATTTAGGATAAAAGCATTTTTTTAATCTGTCATTTCACCCCCTTCCCCATTTTTTTTTTATTAAAGTTGAAGAAATATCCTTTCTCCAACTTCAGACATAACACTTACACATATACAGGCACTTAGATTTAGAGCCCATGTATTACCCGCAGGGTTCTGGTTTTCCTGTTGTCCAGGGACTTTGTAAATAGGATGAGCACAATTTGAAGAAGTAGCAGGAAGATTTGACTTATTTACTCTTTTAACATAAGCAACTGAAACTGGAAACTTTAGAAATGAATCTCTTTCAAGTTACCTGCTAATTTGAAAAATGTGACTAGAAGAATCTCCCTTTTCCTTAAGAGTATGAAGAAATATCAGAGTTTACCAATAACTAAGGAGACCAATAAAACAGTTCATGATCATCAGTAAGTATACAATTGTAGAATAATTTAGACCATATCAAAGTAACATCCGTATAGAGTTAATTCTTTTGACAGTATTGAGAACAACTTTATTTCTAACTGCTTACATTAGAGACAAAGTAGGCCATGTTTATTCGCAACAGAAGACAGTTGGATTGAAATTAATTGCAGAATTACAAGAAGGGGGAATCTGTATTTCATGTGATTAATACAACTTGGGTTAACTAACTAGTTGATTCAAATCAGCCAAAGCTTATACTTTTATTTTTTAATGTAAAGACATTGTCTACTATAACAGTAGATGAAACTGTGCAGTTACATCTTGTCATGGAGAAGGCAATCAAAATGGAATTTGAAGAAACAATATCTTGTGGTTCCTCCTATTGTTAGCATTTCCCCAAGAATTAGGTTGTCGGGCACCCCCTCCAGGATAGGAAACGCCACCTCCTTTGAGGATGCTGATATCTTCAGCTTCTGATTCTGTCTCATTATGCAGCACGCTTTGTTTTTACAAATGGAAGAGCCAACACGCTAATAACGGGACTGTCATTCACATTGCACTTTAACAATGTTCTGTTTATCTGGAAATTAGAGCATCCCAATTATAGGAGCTGCTGGGGTTTATTTCACCAGACCACGGAATGGGGCCAGATGGGGAGAGAATGGAGAGGTGAGGAAACTACTGCTGACACAGAGAGCTCTTCACTTTCCTTCCTGGACCATGTTGATTGGATTCTAAAGCAGTTTATCTTCATATGTCGTCTTGCATGGAAGAAACAACGCAAAACCTACCAACGCGAAACTCATTTCATATGTAGCTTTTTCCATTGCCTTCAGATCAAAGTTATTTTCTTCAGGCTGGACTACATTATACACAGTTCTCAGGAGTGAAGGACACTGAATTAATGCACTATGTCACCCAGCCCTGACTATAGAATATTTTTTATCAAAGTCCAAGACACTATTTTGCTATTGCATTAAAGATTAATGCACAGATTGCCAAAAAGAAAAATGCATAAGTAATCTAAACAAATTTTGCCTGGGCTTTGCACACTTTAGAGTCACCTTAAGCAAAGACGTTTTAAGGGAAATTGTTGAAGAGTTATATACTTATATGTAAATAGTATTCTTATTCCTTTGTCTAGTTATATGAGGTAGTCCTCAATCTTAAATCAGCATCCCCAGTTACCTATTTTGTTTTATATAAACTGACTTTTTTGAATCAGGTTCTAGAGAAGCACAGAAAGAAAGAAAGAAAAAAGAATGAATGCAAATTCCATCTTACACAAGGTCATGGGGCTTGGCATGACCTTGTTTATTGACCCATGTCAGCATGGTGTGTTGGGCAACGATGAATATAGTTCAGTTTAAATATAACTAGATTGAGCTTTGTATTTATATACTTGGAGGAGAATACACACTCTCACAAATAACTATTTACAAATAGCAATATGTGCTCATAATGATTAACATAATATTTTAAGATTGTGAATGAGGAAATTAACCAGCCATCTCATAATTCAAGATTGGTACTATGCCTGGGTTATGTTAATTAAAAGTGCAAATATATTTTATATGGCACAACTGTATCTCGAGATTCAACTGGAATAACCTCAAAATTTAAGACGACGGTAATGTTATCTCAGCAGAGTCCTTTTTAAAAATAAAGATTCAAAACACATGGAAAATGCACAATACTTTTGACATTTTGGATTTCTCTTTCTGGATCAATCATACAGGCCAGATACAGTGGGGCCTTGACTTACGGAGTGTCCCGACTAACGAGTTTTTTGAGATACCAGCTGTCTCTCGGCCATTTTTTTTTGCATTGAGTGGACAGAGTAATTTGAGTTAACGAGCTCCTTAACGAGCTCAGTCTCGGGGTGAATTAAACTCGTAAGTAAAGGCCCCACTGTACTATGAATGTAGCTTATGGCTTTCAGGTTGAGTTAACCCCATTTATCCCCACATGCTACAGCTCACCTGTTATTTACACACATAAGAGGGTTGATACTGCAGAACAAGGGGAGTGCTCTGTTGTGACACAGAACATACATATTTATTAGTAATGGCAATCCCTATGGACACATGTGGCATGTCCTGATGATCTTTGTGTGACAAAAGTAACTGGGGGAAAGGGTAGATGGCCTTAATGGATTGGAAACATATATGGGCAAAGGGAAGACAGGCATGAGAAATGAAAGGCCATAAAGTAACAACTTTAAAGGTTAACTACCAAGCACTATTTAAGCTTATTATAAATTGTTTAAAATAATTCTCATAGGTACCTTAAACAAAGTAACATTTGACTTAACATGGGACAATCCGTCCTCTTACCTATAAACTCTCAAATCTTCTCCCTTGTTATAGTTGATGACATCTGACACTAAATACTAAGATTCTGGGTATGAATCACTTGTATATTTTAAGTTGCATGTATATGCATAGTTGTGTACTATTTTGAATTGATTATGTTAGGATATACACAGACTTTTGGACACTGTTTTTACTTGATTTAGATTATTATTAAATATTTACACATAAACTTTTGTAAAACCTACTTTCTGTCAAAAACAACAACATCAATTTAAATAATAATTTTAAAATGTAGAGATTTTTATATGAGCATAATTATATGTTCACTTGAATAGTTTAAGCATTGGAAATTTTAAGACTGCCTACAGAAAAAAAAAGTTATTTGAATTAGGATTTTGATTTCCTGGGTTGCTTTAAGTGATAGACAATCTATCCTGATTATATATTGAATATAAGTTCAGGTGGATGAAAAGTGTTATTTCCTTCATCAGTGTAATTTGCTTTGCATAAGTGCTTATGCATTCAGCCTCACAAATGCAAACCATCTTCTTTATGTCTTATATGTAGTCACTGATCATCAGAGAGATGCAAATTAAAATGACAGTGAGGTATTAGTAATGGTACCTGTCAGAATGGCTATCATCAACAAATCAACAAAGGACAAGTGTTGGCTAGAATGTGGAGAAAAGGGAACCCTAGTACGCTGCTGGTGGAAATGCAGACTGGTGCAGCCTGCATTTATGGAAAACAGTATGGAGTTTCCTCAAAATATTAAATATGGAACTGCCATTTGGCCCAGTGATCCCACTTTTAGGAATATATCCTAAGAAACCCAAAACACCAATCAGAAAGAATGTATGCACCCCCATGTTCTTAGCAGCACAATTTACAATAGCTATGGTCTGGAAATAGCCCAAGTGCCCAGCAGTAGATGAGTGGATCAAAAAGCTGTGGTACATTTATATCATGGAATACTATGCAGCAGTAAAAAAGAAGAATCTCTTACCCTTTGAGATAGCATGAAGGGACTTGGAGAGGAATATGCTAAGCAAAATAAGCCAGTCCGAGAAGGACAAGTATCATATGATCTCACTCATACATGGGATCTAATGAACAAAATAAATTAATGAACAAAATAGATCCAGAGGCACAGAAGCATGGAACAGACAGTTGAAACTTAGAGGGAAGACAGGGGTGGGTGAGTGGATGGGAAGAGATCAATCAAAGAACTTGTTGGTTCTTTGCATAATCCATGGACACAGATAATAAGGTGGTGAAGATGGGGGGCGGGGTGGAGGGCAGGGTGGGCTAGAAGGGGTCAATGGAGGACATAAGTAATACTTTCAAAAATAAAATTTTAAATAAAAAAATAAAAATGATTTTAATATTTAAAATGCATACCAAGTTACATCCTCATATGATGAAATGTTGGCAAAATAATCATTTTTATATTTGGTCACGTTTTGGTGAGTAAATATTTTGTTGCTGTGAATAAAATTTAATGACTTTTAGGGAAACTAATTCAGATCATAAGCTACTCACAAAGTTAGTTTGAAGGACAGGGTATATACCATTCTTGTCAAAGTCATGGTGCCTGTAACACTGAATACAGGCTCTGCCTAAGCCCAAAGATCAGTTGATCATCCAGATACCATCCACCCAACAGCTTTCTATAAGAAATAAGAAGTATAACTTTGAAGTCATTTAAGCAGTCCCTCAAAAGTTATACCAAAGCTCATGACTGGGTGTTCAATGAAGCTTTGGTTTTGGTATCAGAACCTATGGCAGATTCAAAGGAACATTAGGGATGGCATGGACTGACACAGGAAAATAGCTCGGAGAAGTATCTGACGAATCACAACCAAGGGGAACAGACTGAAATAACAGCAATCTGGAGACCAGTGTTTTGTTTTTAATCATTATTCATCATACTATTGTATCAATGAGACTCAGTCAACAAGAAAAGTCTCAATTATTTTATCAGTGCCCTGATTAAGAGGGCAGGAATACATATAATGAATAGTATTTGGAAACATTTTGTTCTAAAGGGACTATTTTAAAAAAAAGATTAAGAGCACTAGTACTTTTTAAGAAAATATAATTAAGTTATAAGCCAGAGCTTTAAGCTTCATAGTGAAATCATAAATTCAATTGCTTTTGTGACCAGTAAATATGGTAAAAAAAACCCTTGATGTTGTAATAGGGAAGAGGGGGCACCATGACAAACTGGATTGCATGCCATGTCCAAAGTGGGCAGGTGGTCATCAGATCCAGCCAACTGTTGCCTGGCAAGAATGAGGTCTAGTATTATAAGATCATTCAACTTGAAAAAAAGGGAAGTATAAGAATTCTTTTAATATAAAGTTGGCTGATTCCAAACCCTGTGCTGGCCAAACAAAACATGGCGCCAGGCTGCAGGCTGCCCACAGACTGTCAGGCGGCAATTTTTCTGTTAGAGGGTGAGGTATTTGAACTATATTTACTAAGGACCATTTAGCCAGAAATGCCTTCATGATTGTTAAAAGGGATTGTTTTATGCAAATAAGATGGAATGGGGGGGAGAAAGTAATTTGCTGCAAAATGTATTATAATTTGAAGTCTTGAGGTGTGAAAGTATGATTTAAAGAGAAAAATCATTTGACAGCCTTGCTATATAATTAGAACATCTTATTTTGAGACTGTGAGTTTTGAGATCATTCTTAACTGGTTTTAAACCTCTAAGTATTTTGTTCCTTAGTTGTGGTCTCTACAACATTGAGTCAAAAATCACATTAAAAATAAAATGCTATGAAAAATTTTTGACACCTTTTTGATTAAGGAGATCATGCTCTGTGTTTTGCTGAGTATTAAAGAATTTTTATACCATTTTTATAACCAAGATTCCCACTGGAAAATTTCCTTTTCAGTAGATGTCCTGACGTTAAAGAAAAAAGTGATTTATAAATTCTAAGAGTGATTTTACTTTTTTCTGTCTAGTCAGTTTTGTTTTTAATGCACCTCTTGCTTTTTTTCAAAATGAAAGAATAACAAAAGTATTTCTACACAGTTGCAAAATATTTTCCCAAATATTACTTAAGGTAATCTTAACAGTCCAGTAGCATATTATACCACTGCCATCCACATTTCATAGCTGAGTGTGATATGCTTGACTTCACCAAGATTAGAACAAATACATGATGGGATGAGCAAAGCCAGTGGTCTGGTTCTCAAGCTTCTGATATTCACTCTTCAAACACAACTCTAGAACCTTCTTTATGTTTTCTCCAGTTTCTTTCTATCCTAACAATCTAGCAACAGCCTCCAAATAAAACTGTCAGACAAAATAGTATTCAACCCCAAAGAACACCATAGTAAGTGACGTTACCACATGGTAACCGGGGCTGTTTGGATTGGGGACTAGATCACTTTAAAGACTCTAATTTTAGAGAATTTAGAATGTAAATTGTTATTGAATGTATTGGGGTGACACTAGTTAGAAAAATTATACAGATTTCAGGTGTACATTTCCAAAACCCATCATCTGTATTGTGTGTTCACCTCCCTAAGTCAAATCTACTTCCTTCACCCTTTATTCCCCCCTACCCTCCTCTGCTTCCCACCTCCACCTCTCAGAAATCACCATTCTGTTGTCCTTGTCCATGAGTTTTTTTTCCCTTTATTTTTCTTTTTGGCTCGATCCCAACACCCTCTCACCCAGCTCCCCTACCCCTCTGACAGACTACAGCCTGCTCTCTATCTAGGAGTTTGTCTCTGTTTTGCTTGTTACTTACTTTATTGGATTCCATATAGGAGTGAATGTAAAATTACAAAGACGATAGAAAGCTGGAAAAGTTTCATTGCCTGGTAAACTGATTCCCCCTGATTTAAATTCTTAGAATTGAATCACAAAGGTTTACACATAGTGGGCCCTCAGTTTGTTGACCTTCACACGTAGTGCGACCTCAGTTTGTTGACTAAGTGAACAGTTCCTACATCAAATTCATTTTATAAAGGACTTCTAATTTTAGTGTTCTGAAGATGGAACCAAATTAAATGTATTAAAGCGAATATGTAATTCATGTGTTTCTTACTTTTGCCTTACTATTACTTTCTGATAAGACATCACATTTTCAGGCTAGGAATGATCAGGAAATGGACTGGGGAAGTTTTCCGTTCAAATGGGTTAGTTCAGATCAAGTGTGTTGGCCTCTTGGTTTATGAAGGCCAGTACACAAAAGAAGACTGATGCAGCCCAGCCAGTGTGACTCAATGGTTGAGCATCGACCTATGAACCAGGAGGTCATGGTTTTATTCCTGTCAGGACACATGCCTGGGTTGCAGGCTCAATCCCCAGTGCGGGGCGTGCAGAAGGCAGCCAATCAATAATTCTCTCGCATCATCAATGTTTCTATCTCTTTCTTCCTCTCCCTTACTCTCTGAAATAAATAAAAAAATATATATTTTTTTTAAAAAGTAGACTGCTGCAGAGTCTGCTCAGACATTTCATTTGGTCATCACTCCCCTTGAAGAATAATGGTCAGCAGGTATTGCAAGGCACCAGTTTTCAGTACCAGGAAGTTTGTAAGCCCTCTCAGAAGGCTCATCACTGCATGAACCTATATTTCTAGCCAATGAATTTGCTCCCCTCTAATTGAAATGTTAAAGCTGTGTGTGTTCTGCCATGTCCCACCTATGAGATGATGAATCTGCTGCTCTGGTAGGCTGAGGGGGCTGGAAACTGTAATTACTTGTTATAGTCACCCTCGTAGTAATTGTTTTCTAGAGAGAAACCGTGGTAGATATGGTACTATATATTTTGAAATATATTATAAAAAATAATAATGCAAGCTTGAGAGGTGCAGTAACCCAAAGGAGTGAGTGTGATGAGTGCAGTGACGTTGCAGGCCTGTGAGAGTGCTGTGCAGCCATCCTCGAGCAGCCAGCCCTGTGCCTGCAGGTGTTTGCCTCGGGTCCCTGCCCTTAGGAAGTCTGAGAACACCGACAAATGAAGGCAGAGTCCCTAGCAGGCAGAATTACCCCATGGGAACCTGCTAGAGGAGAACAGCTTTTTTAGACCTGATGAACTGCTGAATAGCTTGTGTGTGTTACGGGTGGGGGTGGAGTAGTGAGTGCCTTAGATTAATATTTCCAGGAATGTGTGCTAAAAATAGATTCTAGCAGGCTTAGTCTTTTATTTCAGTTTCCTCCCATTCAGAAAGTTGTTTTTATATCCTTCATTTTCCTATACAAGAGCTTCTTGATCATTTGGAAGCTGAGACAGAACTGTGAAGGATGCCACAATTGTTTCCAGTTGTTTCATTTCAAAATTGTGAAAATGTAGGAAGTAAAGCGATGAGGCAGCAACTGTTTAGTAATTAAAGATAAGTTATGAAATGGTCGTAAGGATAACAATGGAAAATGTTATGCAAACTGCCCAGTTTTATGGGAAATATAGACTTGTTCATTTGTACACACATAAATTAATCCTATAACAATAAAATGACAAAATGCTCCGGCTTTTTACTGTAGAACCTGCTGTTCTTGTGTAACATGGTAAAGTATCTTAAAAGCAATTTTCTATTAAATTACACATCTTTTAAAACAAACACATTGCATTGTAAAATTTGCCAGCTGTATTAGTAATTGTCTGATCCTATCAAACATAAAAAATTGATGTTTTGGAGCAATTCTTCCATTACCTTTAAGAACTATTTTTTCTTAATTTTCGCTGTTTTCTGAGTTTTTATTGTACTTATGTAAGCTATTACTAAACAGCAGTGGGAGTTAGTTGTTTTTTTTTTTTTTTGAATCGCGTCTCTAATAATGTTTAAGATGGCATTGTTTCTGAGGTTTTTCTCTTCGTGTTTCAAAAAGAAACCATATAAAAGCTGTTTTTAAAACCCATCTTATTATTTGGGTGCCAAGTTAAGTGACAGGCATCTGCTGCTTCTCACTCACAGATAACAGCAATACAGTAAAAGGGAGCGTGCTTTTTTGTTCAAAGAACATTTAACAGTATGTTTTTCATCCATTTCACATCAGACATATCACCACCAATAAACGGAGCAATAATAACAACAACACAAATAAGGTTGGTTCTACTTCCAATTGGCATTAGAATTCAGGACACCGATGAGAAAGCTCTTTGTGCTCGCAAGGCCAGGACAGGGTCCTGAACACTAGCTTCCTCGGCGCCTACTGAGAGTGAGAGCTAGACGGTAAACTATTAACTTCCATGTTTAAACAATTCTAATGACTGTAAAGCACTAGGTAAGTCCTTGTGTTTCAGGGATGTGAGTAATTCCGTTCCTTTAAGTTTATTTAATCAAAGCTCAATCTTGCCTTTTGCAGCCCGCTAAGGTTATTGTTATTTAGTATGAGTCAATCAATAAACTTCCAATAATCTTGGTAATCACATCCAAAAATAGCCTGAGAATCAAAAAGCAATCCTGTTTCCCATAATTGTGCCAAATAGATAATGTTGATAGGATCTTTGCTTAATTTCTGATGAAACAGAAATCTTATGAAATTTAATTCGTTTTGCCAGAGCCTAAGCAAAAAGGCCCAGTGAAAATAGCCAACCTACTTGATTTAAGCTTTATATTCCTGTCTCATATAGGGATTATACCTTACCAAGATTACTTTATGCGTATTGGTATAAATGGTTAATTTACAAGGAAAAAAATTTAAGCCAGTACAGGCGGAAGGCTGCCCATCGTTTTTGTTTTGTTTTGTTTTTAATAATTATTCTAAATCTAAAGCTAAATAAGTGTTATTTTGTTTTTTACAATGAGCATTTTAAATATCAATTTTGTTATGTATGTGTGTTAACTCATGATAACAATGGCTTACCTCAGCTCACTGAAAGGAAACCAGGCCCTTTAACATGCGTGTTGTGTTGTGTGGTGTTGTGTTGTGTTGTGGTGCACTTGTAGTAAATCCCATTGCCCGTGACTCCTAAATTATTTTCTGAAACCTTGTTTCAAGACATTTATTTACATGTTTATTCTGTATCAGTCTAATCAAATTCTTACTCATAGCATATGTGTATTCTTATGTTCTCAACACTGTATTTTGATAGTCTTAACGAAAAAAAAAAAATCCTAATAGAAATTCCCTGGAAATAATTTACAGGACTAATGAATTTGTAGGTCTTTTAGACAGCTCTCCATTACAGTCGCATTAATATTCTCTCCTTCTTATAAGGCTTGAAGTAAATCCCATGACACTAGAAGAATTTAGATACTGATTACTTGCGATTGGTTCCTGGTGATTTGCTCTTAATAATTTCCAGTTGAATTTAATGAAAGTATGATTCCTGAAATGCCGCTTCATTAAAATTGCATCTTTTCCCCTTTAAGTATGGTTTCGATCATTTCACCCATTTTGTGGTATGTTTTCCTCCCCCTTAAAAAATAACGATTGAGAAAACAGAAACAATTAAGAATATCACTTTAGTTCTTCCTAGAACTCACACCGAGTTTCTCAGAGTGAAATGATACAAGCTGCATTTCACCCAGATTTACAATTTATTTATTTATTAATTTACTTTATTATTTTGCAATTTGATGAGATTGTTTCTAAAAGACAGACTTTGAAAAGCAGGAAAGTGAAGAAGGAATCTGTTGCATGTACAAGAGATCTTTAGTAGCAAGGCCTTTAGTATTTTTACTAAAAAAAATGGTAAAGCTTGATTAAGTTATGCTGTGCAGCTTTCGGACTTAATTTAACTGAGATGGTGATTTGCAAATGAATGTCTACATGGATCCTTTTAAAAAATCCAAATGCAAATGAGTACAACTGTAGTAAAATATATTTGCAAATGAATCCTGTTGCTTTATTCATTTATTGTGTAATTACTGCAATCCTTCCTACCTTGTTTTCAGTATTTTTTAATCATTAAGTTGGAAGCATGACAGCAGTGCCAGCCCTGGCATGATTCTCTTTGACTAAAACCTTGTAAATTAACACAATTAGCACAGCATCATCCCGCTAATTAACTTCCAGTGTCTGGTGCAATGGTTTTGCAAACAAGGAAGAGGGAGTCAGAAGGGAATCAACATGCCATTCTGTTACCAAACTCTGTGCTATGTTCAGATTTGCTCAGTAAGTCAAAGCTGGCTGTGTCAGGAGCCAGTCAGGCAATGAAGAGCTAAAGGGTTTGTAGGAAGAAAGCAGAGGCGGGCAGGAGCTGTCAAAATAGACTGGGAAATTCAGAGGAGAGCTGATGCCACAGAAGCTTCATTTAGACCAGGCCTCCTTCTTATCAAGGAATCTCTGCCAGAGGGCACAAGACAGTTTGCAAAAATCACTTTGGGTCATACAGAGGAGATTAAGGAGGCCTGCTTAATACAGCTGAACCAGACTAGCAAGGGTTCCAAGGAAGCGGAGATTAGGATGGGATGAGCCGGCCCTGGGAAATAGAACAGGGTTCCAGCGCTCTTCTGTCACGAACTGCATGTGGGGCCTCGAGGGTGCATTCTGAATCCCTTTGGGTGTGAGAAGGTCATTTCTAAGGTCTCTTTTAAACTGTAAAATTCAAATGATTCTGATTCTAACTGCTTAGCATTTCCATTTCACTGGGAAAATACTCTTGTTTTATACTTGAATACATAGTCACCTTGCTTCAGTTAGTAATCTAACAGATGCTACAATTACCTACAGCAATCCATTACAGAGTTGTACTATTCCAGTGTCTGCCACACACTGCTTCCCATGGAAATATAGAGTGAGACTCCAGATTCTCTTATTCTCTCTCTAACCTTATCTTCCTATTCACCTCTCTCTCTAGAGAGAGAGACAGAGAATCTTCTCTCCTCTTAGTAGCTTGGAGGCTCTAAGGCAGAGAGAAGGATTATAAGGGAAGGAGGGAGGATGCTAGCTAGAAGGCCGGCAGACAAGTGATGCCTGTATCTTTTTTTCAGGGGCTCAACAACAGGACTGAGAGGCAGAAAGGAGCCAGTTGTAATTCATACCGAGTTGTGGGCTTTGTGCGATGAAAGCGATGGAGCGCTGCCTGGGAGATTGCTTTGCTGCACTCCACGAAACAGATTTGAAACTGTCGTGGGCCACTTTAGATGAGAGCTGGATTATGGAATGACCTGCTCTGTCTGTGTCATATTGTTCTGTGCAGGGAGCATTATACTGTGCTAACTAGGTGTTCAGTACCAAATAAGAGGGGTATCCTAGATGTGATCTGTCAGCTGTGTCTCATTTTTATATTGGCTAAAATATAAGACAGAAACTGTGATGTGGAAGAGACAGAATAGCTAGATACCGCACATTAATACAATCACTTGCTAGATATTTAAAATGTATGCATATTTTATTGTAAGAACCTAGGGTTGAATTCTAACTTGGCAGGAATGTGTGTGTACATATATATGTGTTTCTGTGTAGCGAGTGACTTAGTAGGCTTAACAGAAATACATTTGCTTATGAGTTAAAAATGGGGAAAAAATTTAGGTCTTCTATAGAGTTTTCGTTTGAATTCAGTTTATTTTTTATACAGGGCTGAAATTCAATCCAATTTAAAGTATGCATGTTATAGAGATCATGACAGATATTATAAACTGGGGGAATATTTTATAATGTTGATATTATTGGTAGAAAATAATAGGTAACAAAAGAAGTTCTGATGAGTATCTAAGTAACAACTTTCCCCCCACCCCCATCCTTAGGCTTGAAGATGCAGTGGACGCCGGAGCATGCCCAGTGGCCAGAACAGCACTTTGACATCACCTCGACCACTCGGTCTCCTGCCCACAAAGTCGAAGCCTACAGAGGTCATTTGCAGCGCACCTATCAGTATGCCTGGGCGAATGATGACATCTCTGCTCTGACTGCATCCAACCTACTAAAAAAATATGCAGAGAAGTATTCTGGCATTTTGGAGGGCCCTGTGGACCGACCTGTGCTCAGCAACTACTCAGACACACCGTCAGGACTCGTGAATGGCCGGAAAAATGAAAACGAGCCCTGGCAGCCGTCCTTGAATTCAGAAGCCGTTTATCCCATGAACTGTGTCCCGGATGTCATCACTGCCAGCAAAGCTGGAGTCAGTTCAGCCCTCCCTCCAGCAGATGTCTCTGCAAGTATAGGGAGCTCTCCTGGGGTGGCCAGCAACCTGACAGAACCCAGTTACTCCAGTAGTACCTGTGGAAGCCACACTGTACCTAGTCTTCATGCAGGGCTCCCATCTCAGGAATATGCCCCAGGATACAACGGATCTTATCTGCATTCTACGTACAGTGGCCAACCAGCACCTGCACTTCCCTCGCCTCATCCATCTCCTTTGCATAGTTCTGGGCTCCTGCAGCCACCACCACCACCTCCTCCGCCACCAGCCCTGGTCCCAGGCTACAATGGGACTTCTAACCTCTCCAGTTATAGCTATCCCTCTGCTAGCTATCCCCCTCAGACTGCGGTGGGGTCTGGTTATAGCCCTGGGGGGGCACCCCCTCCTCCTTCAGCATACCTGCCTTCAGGAATTCCTGCTCCCACCCCTCTGCCCCCTACCACTGCTCCTGGCTACACCTACCAGGGTCACGGTCTGACACCTATCGCACCCTCGGCCCTGACAAACAGTTCGGCGAGTTCTCTCAAAAGAAAAGCTTTCTATATGGCAGGGCAGGGCGATATGGACTCCAGTTATGGAAATTACAGCTATGGCCAACAGAGATCGACACAGAGTCCTATGTACAGAATGCCCGACAACAGCATTTCAAACTCAAATCGGGGGAATGGCTTTGACAGAAGTGCTGAAGCATCATCCTTGGCATTTAAGCCAACGAAGCAGCTCATGTCCTCTGAACAGCAGAGAAAATTCAGCAGCCAGTCCAGTAGGGCTCTGACCCCGCCTTCCTACAGTACTGCTAAAAACTCACTGGGCTCGAGATCCAGCGAACCCTTTGGGAAGTACACGTCGCCGGTGATGAGTGAGCATGGGGACGAGCACAGGCAGCTCCTCTCTCACCCCATGCCAGGCCCTGGGCTCCGTGCAGCTACCTCATCCAACCACTCTGTGGACGAGCAACTGAAGAACACTGACACGCACCTCATTGACCTGGTCACCAACGAGATCATCACCCAAGGACCACCTGTGGACTGGGGTGACATTGCTGGTCTGGACCTGGTCAAGGCCGTCATTAAAGAGGAGGTTTTATGGCCAGTGCTGAGGTCCGATGCCTTCAGTGGACTGACGGCCTTACCTCGGAGCATCCTTTTATTTGGACCTCGAGGAACAGGCAAAACATTATTGGGCAGATGCATCGCTAGTCAGCTGGGGGCCACGTTCTTCAAAATCGCTGGTTCTGGACTCGTTGCCAAGTGGTTAGGAGAAGCGGAGAAAATTATCCATGCCTCTTTCCTTGTGGCCAGGTGTCGCCAGCCCTCCGTGATCTTTGTCAGTGACATTGACCTGCTTCTCTCCTCTCAAGTGAGTGAGGAGCACAGTCCAGTCAGTCGGATGAGAACCGAATTTCTGATGCAGCTGGACACTGTACTAACTTCGGCTGAGGACCAAATCGTAGTAATTTGTGCCACCAGTAAACCCGAGGAAATAGATGAATCTCTTCGGAGGTACTTCATGAAACGACTTTTAATCCCACTTCCTGACAGCACAGCGAGGCACCAGATAATAGTACAACTGCTCTCACAGCACAATTACTGTCTCAACGAAAAGGAGTTTGCACTGCTCGCCCAGCGCACAGAAGGCTTTTCTGGACTAGACGTGGCTCATTTGTGTCAGGAAGCGGCGGTGGGCCCCCTCCACGCCATGCCGGCCACAGACCTTTCAGCCATCATGCCCAGCCAGCTGAGGCCCGTTACATATCAAGACTTTGAAAATGCTTTCTGCAAGATTCAGCCTAGCATATCTCAAAAAGAGCTTGATATGTATGTTGAATGGAACAAAATGTTTGGTTGCAGTCAGTGATAACTTCTTTTAAAAAGTGTAATGAATGTTGGCACACACACATAAAACCTGCTACATAGGGTATAGAGCCCCTTTCCAGTAGTGTTTAAATTGCAAAGGGTACTGGGGAAGATGATGATCAAGTTGCATCTTTAGAGTCAGGGTAGATTTGGAGGGGGGGAAAAATGCATCGAATGAGAGCATCCGATTTGAAAGCCCCAGATGTCAGAGAGCTCAGTCCGGCTCACGCTAGACAACACTCACCAAGGAGCAAGGTGCAAGTGTGTTGACTTCGGAAGGACATGAACCTCGTGTGTTGATTCCATTCTGCTGTTCTCGAGATTTAGTTGCTGTCAAGTGCCTGGAGTGGTGCTTTATTTTTTTGTTTGCCTCACAATTACATTGGTGGCATGTGCTAATATAAAGAGCTTTAACTTCAAACATTAGTGGACTAAAGAGATGAACGGTTGTGTTATGACAGAAAACCAGATTTTTGCCATTTTAAGAGCAACAGTATTCCTCAATCCTGTCTGTTCTGCGGTATTAAGCTAAGAACAGGTAAAACAGGGTAACGGTAATCTGGACCTTAATTTCTGCAGTTCATTTCTTTTCATGTTCTTGTCTGCAAAAACTCAGGAAAGCGATTGTGATTTGTACAGTACCTCAAAGGAATGTGTTGGAAGCACTCTGTACTGCTGAGAGTAACGGGATAGGCTCCAATGTTACTTTATATTAAAATGTATGTTTACCTCAACGATTGGAAAATAGCAAGGAAAATTACTTTGAATGTATCCAGAAAAACAGTGAAGTGTGATACAACTGAATATTTACAATTTAAAGTAGAAATGGAAGGATTTTTTTTAAAAAAAAAAAAACACAAAGCTTCTTTTACTAATTATGGGGAATTAACCAGAGCAGAGTCATTCTTTATGTCAGTCACTGCAAGAGTTCTTCGTACATTGCTCCTTGATAATGAAGTGAAAATGTTCTTAAAAGTTACACTGGTTCATGGAAAGCTCCTTACTCCGTTTGCGTTAGCGTCTAGGACAGTCAGCCACGAAACCTGTGTAGGGCCCTGAAAGTCACAGTACCTAAAGACTAGGACTGCATTTTACTGCATAGGTGGGAGTGGTGGTGGTTTGCAAGTTCTCTCTTAAAACTGCTGGGAACGGTGTCATTCGACTCACTAATCTAGCTTGTAGGCTTGCCGTGCTGTTTAACAGAATGCAAAGATAGCAACCAAATCAAGCAAATAACTAAATAACTACAAAACACAACCGACCAACTTACATATATATATATATATATATCTATATATCCACAAAGAGCGTCTACATCCCCTCTCCTTCTTTTTGACTCCTCTCTTGTCAGTGCAATTTTGCTTCTCATTTTAAACTCTTCTGGGCTGTAGTGTCCCCACAACGTTCATTTCTACCTCAGTTTTGTTACATTTCTCTTGGAAATTAAAGTAGAAAATTAGAAGTGGACACACACACACAGGCACACACACACATACACTCAATAGCTTGCCAGACATGTCACTTTGTTTTCTTCCATCTTTTCCCATAAATCTCGTTGCCAAGTACATCAGTCTTCCTGCTGATGTCTACCTGATTCTAGCTCCCACCCAATAGCATGTGTGGCGTTTTTCACAATTCCGCATTCCGCTCCTGCTCCCCAGCAAGTTGTTCTTTGTCTTCCTCTGTGCTTTCTGTGCGACTTCTCCCTGGTAGCTGACTGACGCCCGGCAATGCCTCTGAACAGACACAGTGTAGGCGGCAGCTTTCCAAAGCCACTGCCCATGCATAAGCAGACAGCCTGGCTTTTTGAATGTATTTTTCCTTTTTTTTTTTTTTCTTCTTTCATTTTTTAGTCAAGAGATCCAGTAACAAAACTGTTGCAAAGCACTGGCATTTTATGTATTCCAAAAGTGATGTACATTTTTTAAAACTTTAAATAAATGCAATGGGAAGCCCCAAGAAAGTTCTTTCTGTTTTTGTTTTTGTTTGCCCTTCAAATATTTTTACTGATTTCATCCCCAATGTCAAATTCTCTGAAACACAACATAGAGAAAGCTAATGAGAACGTCATGATATTTCTGAAATTTTATGATGTTTGATCCATTACTCCTTGTTTTTATTATTTTCGTATTGCTAAAAGCTGAGCATATGAATCAGAATTTAATTTACTATGATATTCCAGGAATTAAAACTGTGCTTACATATAAGTATTCCACATTAAAAAGCAGTGCCTTTCATTAAGGATACAAAAATACACCCTCTGCTTTTTACAAGTGAATAAACGCTACAATCGTATTCTGGCTCCACCCTGCACAGCCCTTATTGTAAGGAAATTCTAATATCCCATTAACTTGTAGGTTCATATTGATCTCACTGACAAGTTTACTTTTGTACAGTACTGGCCTATTTTCTGTCTTTTAGACACTACATTTCATTTCCGCCAACATGCTGTGTTCACTTGAAAGCAACCTGCAAGTTTTGGTAAATCCAGTCTTACTTAGACAACTTTGGAAAATCCAATATTGATCCATATTTTTTGTGGCTAGTAAGAGTTAATGCCAAATATATGACTGCACTGTTATGTTTTACATGCATTTACAAAACTGAAAATGAAGTCAGACATACTGGCTTTTAGCTTTAAGTGACTTAATAATTACTTTGAGATATCAGTGGTCAAAAATCCATGTATTTAGGCAGAAGCTGAATTCATGTGTGAATTTCATTTAGCCTCCTGAATTCTAGGATTTGAGTTTGTAAGAAATTGGGCATGCTGAAGAAATGAAGATCTTTTGGGGGAGATAAGGCTGACCTTTGAGTAGATAGTGCTCTCCTGTGATTCTTTGATTCTACATGACAGCATTATGAGCTATTCTATGGACTAGCCTAATAATGAGCTCTCTTCCGACTATCCCTTCTGGAGCATGGTGTGGGGGATGGGGACCGCATCCTCAGTAGTGAATGTGCACAATCAGTGATAGTACAACTGAGTAACGGGCTCCATACTCTTGGACTCTTTTTGACTGCTAAGAATTTGGAGAAGGCTCCTAATGAAGGTAAGGAGTTAATGAGCCAGTCTAAATCCCTTCCCTTCTGGCTAAGGGATTTGAGCCCTTTCACTTAACAGCCCCTAATTCTCTTCTTCACAACTGCAATAACATTTCCAACAGGGACAAAAAGGAAGTGAAGGAAACCACTTCAGAAGGATCAATAGAAATTCAAGAGGTAGTTCATAATAACCTTATGTGTGACACAAATGGAAATACTCTACACTTCTGGCATGCTTCTCACCAAAATATTTAGAACATTAGTGACAATATGGAAAACTGTGCTGACTGAGCTGATCAATGGAATGTGAAGGCAGTATACTTTAAGGCTATTTACTTTCACACTGAATGTTTATCTATTAGTCAGTTTGTATTCTACTCAAATGCAGATAGACGGGTATAATGTTTCCTTGTGCATTTGAAACCTATCATGGAGAAAATAAACCATTCCACTAAAATACATAGGCCAAACACCATCTGGGCGAGTGATAAAAGTTATCCAGAGGCTATGCTATGTAAAATAGCAAGGTCAATCTACATTGGTTGCATAGTACTTGGCTATGCAGTTTTCAAAAACACTACATCCAAAAGAGTTCAAATTAATTCCTACAAGAGGTCTTTGTAAATTTAAACATATCTGTGGGTTGGAAAACATGTTTTAGAGGCATTTATAATTTCTCTGAAAATGTGTCTAACTCTAAGCAGGAAGATAATGTTATAATCCCATTCTCGTGTTTCTTAACAAGAATTGGGTATCGTGATCAGTGAAAATGTATTTTGCAAAGTGAAAGGGACACAGTTGGTTGAACTATTGAGGCCACTAGAGTAAAGTTCTAATATATATACATATATATATATATATATATATATATACATATAAAATCGGTGTGTTTGTGTGTGCGTGTGTGTGTGTGCCGTTTTCACCACCACCTATTCGAACTTTAAAACTAACATCTATTTTACATTATTCAGAAGGAACTGTTTACTCCCTTTCTTCTTCATATGCGCAGAGATATACATGGCCACTTTACAATTTATAGTGTTTTAATACGTTATTTTTTCTTTTGAAAAGTAAAGCTTTTGGTTGTTGAGTCACCTGCCGGTTTTCATATGAAGCACATTAGCAAACATGGAGCTATTAGTATTTCAGAATTCAAAATCAGCTGCACTTGTGACTAACCCACACACGAACTGAATCTCACACTCTGCTAAGACCTCTGGTTGACATTCGATTTTGAACCTGCCAGATGCATTTGTGTGAACCAGGGATACTGCACCTTTAATGAACAAGTCTTTCCTCTTTCCCTTGTTTTTAAATACTACACAAGCAGTGTAGCACTAGGCACTGCAATTGTCAAAGACAATTAGACTGAAGGCAGGAAAATTTCACCTCCCTGTCTCAGTGATATGTAGAATGTCGGCAGCATGGGTCAGCCTTGCCACAGAGTTGTGTGAGAATATATGAATCAGTCCTATGGAATGTTAAATATTTATAAAATGGTTCTGTACTACACCAAGGTTGGGAGCACATTCATTCTTCCTTGTTGCTTTACGATACAAAAAAAGCAAAAGTTTATTTCGAGGTTTAAAACTAAGTCACCTCTCTCACTCGTGTGTGTGCGCGCGCGCGCGCGTGTGTGTGTGTGTGTGTGTGTGAGAGAGATGTTTTCTTGTGGATTATATACAGTTGCTAAAGAATATTCATTTCTTTTTTTTCTTTTTTTCATCTGATGTATATTCAAACATTGTTCTTTATAACCATTTCTACCTCATTGCTACATATTGTACATGTAGTATTTATTTGTTGTCTTTTTTTGAATGTCATGCATTTTGTAAGAAAAAGACTTGTCCTTGAACTTGAACAGTCTACCTCAGAAAGACTGTCCTTACACTGAACAGTATTAGCAACCTAAATGATAAGGCGCATTAGCGAAGTGTGGCAGGGTAGATAATGCACGAGTACTTGGGATACTGATGGACTTTTAATTGTACTCATAACACAAGATTGCTTAAAAAAACTTAAAAGAAATTATGCACTGTGT